>NC_082393.1:9621770-10821770 GCF_031168955.1 Gadus macrocephalus | reverse complement strand
CCAGCCGTGCCGCTCGCTGACCCTGGCCCAGCTTCCCCTCTCCCAGGCCGCTCTGTCATGCCTGCCGGGCGCCAAGCTCAGCCTGGAGCTGCCACTGGCCAGCGCGTCGCGGCATGACGAGGGCATGTACGTCTGCCAGGTGGAGAACATCAAAACACGGGAGAAGATCTGTCTGCTGCGCAGCCTGACTCTCAGAGGTACATGCTCGCCGCTCTTTCTGCTTAGTCTTTATTTATTTATTTTACTGGCTAAACGTCAAATACAGATTTTAAATTCACATATTCTTTGCTTCTTAAGGTTTAGTCCTCATGTTCCTTATCATGTTAGGAGTGTAATCTGTGAGGAATGCCATTGTCATCCATCTTTTGAGTTTTGAGTTTGATCTTTCCTGATCTGTTCGGGCAATAATTAAGCCTGTTAAGCACAGGTGGGTGAACCTACAGCACCTTAAACAAAGCATACTTGAGTGAAGAAACAAAGCTAATGTGCATTGGAAAAGTGTCAAGCAAAGAAATGCTTGACGTGAATTTGCATCTGCAACCTTGACTATAGCTCTGGAGCCTGCAAGGATTCTGAATAACATGACTGACCAGAAGGTAAACATGAGCAGCACGATGGTGTTCACGTGTAACGTCACGGGCACCCCTCACCCCAGCGTGGCTTGGACCAAGAACAACCACACCGTTCTGGAAGGTTCCGGTGAGAGCGGGACCAACAGGCTACATCCAAACCATTCAGCAATAAGGTGTCTGTATCTGCACCGTTCCCTCCGAATCCAGGCTAACATGCTGTTGCAAACTGTTTCCAGGAGTTATTCTGAGCGAACGGAACCAACGGTTGACCATCCAGCGTGTGAAGGAGGAGGACAGTGGTTTGTACACATGCACTGCGTGTAACAAGCGTTCCTGTGACTCCTCCCAGGCCTTCCTGACCACAGAAGGTAAACATTGCCTACATCACCTTCAAACGTTACTAAGCCGTGCGTACCGTAAATTGCTCTTCAGAAATGTCTAGCATTTCCTGCTGGGTAGTTTGGAAACAACAACATCGTCCTTTATTTTAACCTTCAACCCCTACGCTCTCTTCACATTGTCTCAAGGTTTTCCCCCTTTTTGCCCAAGCATTTTTAAATATCAAATTCTGTGTGTAAGAATAACCTCACTTGTTCCGGTAGGGGAAGTTGACCCCCGTTTAAAAAATCCTACAGGCAGTTTAGGAAAAAACATAACAATGAAGAGATTTCAGGACAATGGGAGAGGTCCCCCCCCCCCCCCCCCACCCCCCACTCCCTCTATACTGAACCCATGCCGGGACAAACAACAAATGGTCTCACTCCAATCAAGGTCTACGTGACCATAATGCCACTAGCCCGTCAGTACACACATCCCCTCCTGGGCCACTGACAGAATAATAAGCATAAACAGAGCATAAGAAGAAACAGGGAATGATTGGGATGAGTGAAAATGAGAGGGGTTGGGGACCATGGTGGGCCCAGATTGTTGTTATGACTAGATACACTTCCAGCCTAGACTTCTTCCTTCAGCCATGGTCACGTGCACACACATGCACACGCACATGCACACAGCAATTACAACCAACCTCTCCACACATCATTATTGTCAACAAATGCCAAAAGTATGGGAGTCATGTTAATGTTTTAACACTGTCCACTTTTGTTTCTAAAGTCTTAGTAGAATAGTCCATGGCTATGCAACCCAATACTGTGATGGCTTTGTTAATAAAGAGCGTACTTTCCCAATGGCTGTTGTTTTTAGGGGCAGAGGAGAAGACCAATGTGGAGCTGATTGTGCCTATTGGCTGTGTGGTCATTGCCATGTTTTTCTGGCTGCTGATAGTCTTCGTCATCCGAGGAAGAAAGAGGGTACAACTAATTGAGCAGAACAGCACATTTGTACATTCACTTACCTTCAGCTCTCTCTCTCACACACACAGACACAAACGCAAGCATGTACGGATGCATGCACACACACACACACTCCCTTTACTAGCACAACACTCAAGCAAGCAGACAAGACACAAAGCCAAAAGGACACATTCAGGCAATCAACAACATAGACACACTTACCAAAACATAGACCACTGTAACCGGTTGATTAAAACTAACAAGGCTGGCTCATGACGGCACCTCTGCTATTGTTTCCCTAAAACAACAGTCCGATCTCTCCTCCCACACACAGCCTTTCTAAACCTAACCCTCAGAAGAGGGTCAGGGTCATTAGCAAAGTCCTGTTTATTGTGTACAAACAATTACCAGAAATGACCAGTGATGACCTCTTTGGTTTGTGAATGTCCACTCTGTCAGCAACACACCAACACGCCAACTCATTCACTCACCGTCTCTCACTCACTCACTGTCTACCTTCCTGTCTGTCTGTCTGTCTGTCTGACTGACTGACTGACTGACTGACACTGACTGACTGACTGGCTGACTGACTAAATGACACTCTCTCACCCTCCCACTCTCTGTCTCTCTCTCAGCCTACCGGTGAGGACGTGAAGACGGGCTACCTGTCTATGATCTTGGACTCTGAGGACATGCCAGTGGATGAGCAGTGTGAGCGGCTCACGTATGATGCCAACAAGTGGGAGTTTCCCCAGGACAGGCTGAAACTAGGTGACCCACAATCAAGACCATGTCACGCATAACCAGTGTTAAGCATAGGGGCAGGATAATGGAGCAAACCTCAATGTTCGCAGTCAAGCAACCTTACCTGAACCTTACCTTCTCATTAATGATATCTCGTAGAAAGAGATCACTGGAAGACCATATGGAAAAATGGGTTGTGTAAATGACTAACATTTCATCCATACATTTATGTTTGCTATGCATTTAATCGCTTCATCCATTGGGAGTTACCATTAACACCGATCCATTCACGCTGCTGCATAAAAGCTAAGCCAAGCTATTTTGAATGACTTCATATTATTTGTTACAAAGGCGATCCTTTGGGACGAGGTGCGTTTGGTCAGGTGGTGGAGGCCGCTGCTTTTGGCATCGAGAAAAACACCACGTGTACAACTGTTGCTGTCAAAATGCTGAAAGGTACAAATAAACAGGGTAGAGAGAAACCCTAACTGTTTCATTGAAAACAAAGTGGCAATGACAAATGTAGAGGCGATAAAGGAAAATACTCTTTGGTGTGCTACAGAAGGGGCCACATCGAGTGAGTACCGGGCGCTGATGTCCGAGCTGAAGATCCTCATACACATCGGTCACCATCTGAATGTGGTCAACCTTCTGGGAGCCTGCACCAAGCCGGGGGGTGAGTCCTCATAGCAACCGTACTACTAGAAAACATTGCCTCCTCCAAGTATCTTCATTGTGACATTCTTCTGGTATGCACCAATGAGGAAGGACATCATACGGCCCCTTTATTAGTACCGCTACTTGTTCATTGGTTATCATGATTGGTTATTATCTGCTTGTCGTCAAATTAGACATATGTTTTAAACACCTGAGAAATAATATGTCTAGCTCTTTATGGTTGGTCTCCCCACAAAATGTCACATTAACTTTTTCTGAATGTTCTCTATTCTCTCCCTTTCTCTACTCAGGACCATTGATGGTGATTGTAGAGTATTGTAAAAACGGCAACCTTTCCAGCTACTTAAAGAGCAAGCGTGGAGAGTACAGTCCCTTCAAGGTAACCCTGCTGATGTCACCATGCATGCAACACTATGACCAAACACACACTCAAGAATTATGCTCCAGTTACAACACAGCAGAACAATTTCGTGCAAAAAAAAACAATTTCACAGAAAAAAACTATTCTTTAGAAACTATATATTATATTATATTATATTATATTATATTATATTATATTATATTATGTATATATAGTTTAGCAAGAATTGCCTTCATGTTTTTTAGATTGTCTAACTATCCTGTCAAAGGGTTTCTGGGGTGTTTACAGTCACATGTCCGTTGAATTTAGACCTGTGAAGCTTTGTCTGACTCACTCACTGTAATGACAAATTTACGTTGACCTGAAATGAGATGATTGCTCTGTCATAATGTTAACAGAGACAGAGGGTGGAAAATGCGAGGTGGGCACGTGCAGAGGAAGACGTGAATGAAGTGGACCTGGGTTTGGGGACTACCGCCCAGTTGGACATCTGTACCGGCACAGCTATCTGCACCCGATACGACGCCTTACCCATCGAACCGGAACTCAAAGGAGGCCAGTTACTCATTTAAAAACGTTCCTGTGGGTTAAAGCAGAGTGGCGGCTCAGATGTTATTTAAAGGAAAAACAAACCCTTCAACAACTTATTCTAGATGAAAAAGGATGAAGTGGTTAGTGGTGATATGGATTGAATGTAGAATAAGAAATATGGACTCTAAATCAAATCAAATGTGTTTATAGAGCACATTTAAAATCAGATAAAGTGCTGTAGTAATTGATGGAGTAGAAAGTGGCAATAAGAAATAAAAAAACAAAAGAAAATATTGAATCTGAAGAGGTTGAGGCACAACATAAAGACACAGGCTGATCAGTGAATATTTTTCAGCAAATTCAAATGATGGTGAATAGCCATTGAAGTCAAAGAACAAATAACACCAATATATTGTGATATATTGGGGATTTAGGAATGAGAAGGAATTTTGGTTGAGGAATGGTTTGCACATAGAATACTCAATGCTATTGTGTACATTAGTGCAAGTGGGTGCTACACACTGGTGGTGGTTAGTGAGGTCCCTCCTTCACTTTAAAGCGTCTTTGAGTGTCTAGAGAAGCGCCATATAAATGCAATCCATTATTATTATTATTATTATTATTATGTGTTGAATGAGAATGTTGTTCTGTTATCATAGAGAGCTCGGACTATGATCACTTGACCATGGAGGACCTGATCAGCTACAGCTTCCAGGTATCCAAGGGCATGGAGTTCCTGTCTTCTCGGAAGGTCAGCTCTACAAAACAATCCTGATAGAAGTACTTGTCTAAAATGCTGAAGCAACTGAAACCCAAGCTTGGAAAATCCTTTTTTTCTATAGTGAATGACAAATGTCAATGATCTACTGCATGACATTTTTAAAGTGTGTGTGTGTGTGTGTGTGTGTGTGTGTGTGTGTGTGTGTGTGTGTGTGTGTGTGTGTGTGTGTGTGGTGTGTGTGTGTGTGTGTGTTGTGTGTTTTGTGGATGGATGTGTGTGTGTGTGGGTGTGTGAGCATGTGTGTGCGTTTGTGTGCTCCACAGTGTATCCACAGAGACCTAGCGGCTAGGAACATCCTGCTCTCCGAGCACAACGTGGTGAAGATCTGTGACTTCGGTCTGGCCAGAGATGTCTACAAAGACCCTGACTATGTCCGCAAGGGAGATGTGAGTGAGGAATGAGCAGCAGACAGACCGTAGACTATCAATAAAGCTCTATCCAACTCTCCAACCATCTTGAAGATGATGATGTTGATGATGGTGGGGATGACTGTGTTGTATTTGAGCTTCAATGTAAACCGTGGCTGGTCTCCCCAGGCCCGCCTGCCCCTGAAGTGGATGGCTCCAGAGACCATCTTTGACCGGGTGTATACCACGCAGAGCGACGTCTGGTCCTTCGGGGTCCTGCTCTGGGAGATATTTTCACTGGGTGAGCCTGTGGTACAAGGCCGCCACTAACATGCTAATCTTGTTTAAACATAGTAAAAATTGTCATAAAAGGACCTTATATTCGCATAGAAGCATTTATTCTCCTCATCCTCATCCTCATCCGCTTATCCGGGGTCGGGTCGCGGGGGGAGCAGCTCAAGCAGGGGGCCCCAGACTTCCCTTTCCCGGGCCACATTGACCAGCTCTGACGGGGGGATCCCGAGGCGTTCCCAGGCCAGTGTTGAGATATAATCTCTCCACCTTGTCCTGGGTCTTCCCCGAGGTCTCCTCCCCACTGGACGTGCCTGAAACACCTCCCAAGGAAGGCGCCCAGTGGGCATCCTTACCAGATGCCCGAACCACCTCAGCTGACTCCTTTCTAAGTAAAGGAGCAGCGGCTCTAATCCGAGTTCCTCACGGATGGCTGAGCTTCTCACCCTATCCCTAAGGGAGACGCCAGCCACCCTTCTGAGAAAACTCATCTCGGCCGCTTGTACCCGCGATCTCGTCCTTTCGGTCATCACCCAGCCCTCATGACCATAGGTGAGGATAGGAACGAAGATCGACCGGTAGATCGAGAGCTTTGCCTTGCGGCTCAGCTCTCTTTTCGTTACAACGGTGCGGTAAAGCGAACGCAATACCGCCCCCGCTGCTCCGATTCTCCGGCCAATCTCACGCTCCATAGTACCCTCACTCGCGAACAAGACCCCGAGGTACTTGAACTCCTTCACTTGGGCTAAGGACTCATTTCCTACCCGGAGTAAGCAATCCACCGGTTTCCTGCTAAGAGTCATGGCCTCAGATTTAGCGGTGCTGATCCTCATCCCAGCCGATTCACACTCGGCCGCCAGCCGATCCAGTGAGTGCTGAAGGTCACAGGCCGATGATCCAATGAGGACCACATCATCTGCAAAAAGCAGTGACGAGATCCTCAGACCACCGAACTGCAACCCCTCCCCACCACGACTACGCCTCGATATCCTGTCCATGTATATCACAAACAGGATTGGTGACAAGGCGCAGCCCTGGCGGAGACCAGCACCCACTGAGAACGAAACTGACTGGCTGCCGAGAACACAAACACAGCTCTCGCTTTGGGAGTACAAAGATTGGATGGCCCTGAGGATAGACCCCCTTACCCCATACTCCCGCAGCACCTCCCACAGTTTCTCCCGGGGGACCCGGTCATACGCCTTCTCCAGATCCACAAAACACATGTAGACCGGATGGGCATACTCCCAGGCCCCCTCCAGGATCCTTGCGAGAGAAGCATTTATTACTATGCTTTATTGAAATTTGATGTTTCCACAGCGTTATTTAACATAGATATTTGTGGTTCTCCCTGTTGATCTACTCTACTCCTCCCTGCTCTGCTCTTCTTCTCTGCTCTACTCTACTATACTCTCCTTTCCTTTCCTCTGCTCTCCTCTCCTCTAAAGTAACCCTGTGCCTTGGCCTACAGGAGCATCTCCATATCCAGGCGTTTGCATTGATGAGTCCTTCTGCAGGAGGCTGAAGGAGGGGACCAGGATGAGAGCTCCAGACTATGCCACAACTGAGATGTGAGCCCAGATTTCATATGAATCATATGGTGATTAGATATGTGCTAGATACATGTTAAAATGTATTTTTATGTTATCCTCTAAGATACCAGACCATGTTGGACTGTTGGCTCAATTGTCCCACAGACAGACCAACTTTTTCTGAACTGGTGGAACATCTGGGGAACCTGCTACAGACCAGCGCTCAACAGGTTAGTGTCAATCAATATCACAAACGTATTGATATTGTGTTAATAGGCAGGTGGGTGAGTACGTACACACTCAAACAGGATTGTTTAAAACAATAGGATCCATTAAATATATATCCATGGAAGTGTGCTTGTGCTTGATGAACGTGTGTGTGTGTGTGTGTGTGTGTGTGTGTGTGTGTGTGTGTGTGTGTGTGTGTGTGTGTGTGTACATGGGTGCGTGTGTGTGTGTGCGTGCATGTGTTTGTGCATGCGCATCCATGCATGTGTGTGTGTGTGTGTGTGTGTGTGTGTGTGTGTGTGTGTGTGTGTGTGTGTGTGTGTGTGTGTGTGTGTGTGTATGCGCATGTGTGTGTGTATGCGCATGTGTGTGGGTGCTTGTGGGTGTGCAGGATGGGAAAGACTACATTCCCTTGACGGCAGATGAGGTGCAGGGATGCCCGGTGACTTCCAGCCCCAGGGGCCCCCAAGCCTTCCCTCTGAGTGGGGAGCATTTGGAGCCCCAGCCCCATTATGACAACGCACCCCAGATCTGGTAAGAACCACCCTCACGCTGAAGATAAAATAACTCACAGACCATCTCTTTGTTTTTCCATTGTCAATCAAATGTCTACTTTTTAATGTAGGCCTACCGTATTTCCGCACTATAAGGCGCACCGGAGTATAAACCACAGCAGCTAAATTGAATGATGTGTACATATATAAGCCGCACTGGACTATAAGCCGCAGGTCTTTTAATGTTTAATTACCATTAGGGCTGTCCCGAATGCCATTTTTCAGGCTTCGAATACTCGTTGGTTTTTCCGAGCGAATATTCGAATACTTGAATATTCGAAACACCATCAAAAACAACATTAATAATCCCTATACTCCCTGGAACCGATTTTTGACAGTATCTGCATATTTTGTGTAAGATTTAATAGCTTTTGAACGTTAATTAGTAGGCCTAAGTAGGTTGCAGTTCCTTTGTTTTTCCCCGTGAAAGCGAACAGCTGTTGTTCCGTTCCAAATCAGCTGTCCTCTGCCATCTCAGCCCTTACGGGATCTTTTCAATTCATCCTGGAACGTGCATCTTTTCAAAGAATTTGTACAATAAATCCATAACAAATATCGAATATTGATTGTCTCATGTGTCCATATTATATCCATTATATTGTCCGGGTATTCGCTGTACAGCGAACGTAAACAAACAACTAAGCTAAGGTTAGCATTTCGCTAAGTATTACTTTTCCTCCCGAGATCACGCTAATGTTGTGTTATAAAGTAAAGGGAAACAAGATATAACGCGAGTAACGCGTTTGGTGTGGCCGTACCACACCACACGCGTTACTCGCGTTGGATAACGCGTGTAGCGTGCCTAACTTGACGCTTGATCATTGTGTGTCACAAAAATGGTTCAACGCGCCCAACGCGCCTGTGGCTGCGCTGGAGTCCGAGGTAGGAAACCCAAACGCCGCCGTGTTTGGGTGCATGATAGAGCTTAGATCGGGTTAGATTAAATAATCTCGGATATAAATAACAATAATTAAATAACTTCACATGGTGTGTCTGGTGTGTTTCCAGCATTCGTAGTGTTGATCAGCAGAGATATAGTCCGCCAAGACGTTGAGGTTGCTTAGCAACCGGAGACGCTGTCCATGCAAGTGAATGGAGCGTTCCCTCTTCGTCATAACTATCAAACCAAACATCCTTCCCATTCACCGAGCGAACATTATGAAAGTAAAATGCACATTTCTCGCTAAAAATGTTTACATAAACGCATTTAATGGCGTAACTATGTTACTTTTTCTAACTATGTTAGCGTCACTACTCTCTGCCAGTGACGTCGGGTCATGCTCCATGCTGATTGGCTATCGCGGCTAAGCGTCACATGTTGGAGCGTTGAAAGTTCAATTTTTGAACTCCGGGCGTTGGTGCGTTGGGCGCGTTACTGCGTTGACGTGCGTAATTACGTGCGTCTGCCGCGTCTAACGCCCCTAACGCGACGCTTCAACGCATGTAACGCGTCTACGCGCCTATACCAATGGTTCCCTATGCAAAAATGCAGATTTTCAACGCCCCTAATGCGAGTAATGCGGTTGGTGTGGCCGTACCTTTATAGTTTGCCTCCCTCGCTCTGGTAACGTCACGTACGTGAAAAAAAACAACGAAGCTCCTAATACTGATTTAAAGGACAATTCTGGTATTTTGATCATTGAGCCCCCTTTCTGGTTTGTTTAGGATGAAATAGAGTGGGTGACACCGAAATTTGAACTATTAGTCCTTTCTCGGGTATTTGGCTCATTTTTAATCGCTCCTGCCTGCTTCACAATGGTTGTCTGTGTGCATACACAAACCTGTCAACCCAGCAACCCTAAACGTTTGTTTTAAAAAATGTGCAAGTAACCGAGTGGTTAGTGGCATTCGTGAAGTTGAAAAAAAAAATATCGGCGCAATATATGGGTTCCATCCGTGTTAGTTGCTAATTGGAACTATTTCTTCAGATACCTCACAACCGCATATAAACTTCCGCACAAGGTCCCACTCTGTGCAGCACCTACTTTCGACTTCCGTCGGCATCTGCCTGCACTTCCGTCAGCATCTGCCTGCACTACCCACAGGCACACCACCAATTTCCCGTGATCCTGGGGACCGCTTCAGCAGGAGCTTCAGGCGCCTCCGTAGCCCTAGCCTCCATCTCACGTAGCTCCTCTTGGGTGAATTCTGGTTCAAAACGATATCCTCTGCCGTCAAACTCAAAATCGAGTGTGTCCTCCAGAAGCCACCTTTCATAATCCATTTTCAGTGATTTTCTATGTGATTTTCCCTAATCCGAGGTGCTCACGGTACAAGACTTCAAACCAACTAAAAACAGCCCACCTTTCCGGTTCGGCAGAGTAATATCAACGTGCAGTAATGAGTCTTCCAACTGAAATCAACTGGCGATAAATGTGCAATAAAACACGACAGAAACCATATATTGCGCTGATATTTTTTTTTAAACTTCACGAATGCCACTAACCACTCGGTTACTTGCACATTTTTGAAAACGAACGTTTAGGGTTGCTGGGTTGACAGGTTTGTGTATGCACACAGACAACCATTGTGAAGCAGGCAGGAGCGATTCAAAATGAGCCAAATACCCGAGAAAGGACTAATAGTTCAAATTTCGGTGTCACCCACTCTATTTCATCCTAAACAAACCAGAAAGGGGGCTCAATGTTCAAAATACCGGAATTGTCCTTTAAGCTTTGAATACTAAGTGGCCGTTTGCTGTAAAAATCAGAATCGAAAAATGGGAAAAAAAGGTGCAGTTTATAGTCCGAAAATTGCGGTAATTTTATTTTGGATAAATCCAGAATAAGATGTTTCAATGTCAAAATGAAAAATTGTATCATCGATATCCCTGTGTGTGTGTGTGTCATCATCTGGTTGTTCGATGTGTAAACTGGATCTACCTTCATGTAGGAGCCAACAGAGTGACAGGTGCAGCCGCCCTCTCAGTGTTAAAACCTTTGAGGATATCCCAGTGGAAAACAACAATGTCATGGTGAGTGTATCCCCCATCCTCCTACACCCACCCGACACACACACACGCACGCACACGCGCACACACACACACACACACACACACACACACACACACACAAATGCACACATGCAGATTCAAAAGTTGGCCCTGAGGTGTTAACTGTGTGTTTGGCTCTTCCTCCAGTTGGGGTGTCCAGTCAGGGGCTTCACTCCAGATGAGATCAAGAGTCTGGATCACCAGCTGCCCAGAACACCCAATCTCAAGTAAGTACCGACACCCACCACATTTTCTTAAAGCTGTTGTAGGTAAGATTCAAGAGTTGTGAGAGCTCACTCCATCCATCTCTCCACCATTCAAGTGTTAATCATGGTAGAGATGCCCTGAGTAGTCAGAAATTTGCTTAGAGAGATCTGTTATCTCAATTGCTCATACAGAGGCAGGCTCAGCGAACTATAGTGATATTCTAACAGAGCATTTCATCCCTGATGATGGATGGCTAATTCATTTCTACCAAATTGCCCTCAATAATAGCTCTTTAAGGAGAAATATTATACCACCAGTGTGAGTGTGATTAGCCTTACAAGCCGTTTCGAGAATCTGTCCCATATGACATCACTAGTGGGCGTGTCCACCTAGATCTGTGCTGGATAGATGAGCAACGTTTACTTCAGTCCACTGGGTAGGCTGGTAGACTGATCTATCCAGCACAGATCTAGGTGGACACGCCCACTAGTGATGTCATATTGGGCAGATTTTCGAAACGGCTTGTAAGATTAATCATACTCACATCTGGTGGTATAATACGTCTACTTTAATTCTTACCTACAACCCCTTTTATTGTTTCACTTCCATTCATCCATCTATCATCTATCGTTCCATCTGTCCGCCATGCATCTACCATCCATCCAGGGATACACATGTGTTTGATTCTGCAGCTACAGTTTATGTATACACTGTTACAGGCTTTCATGAGTTGATGAACTGTCCCCTCGTCCGCCTTGGTTTTTTCCCAGCCAACTGCTACGCTGTAAAAGCAAGGAGTCTGTGGCCTCAGAAGCATCCAATCAGACGAGTGGATACCAGTCAGGCTACCACTCCGACGACACGGACACGCCCATATATGCCAACGAGGATGTGATCATGAAGCACAGAATGCTGAAGAATCCTCCGTTGCCATCGAAAGCAGACAAGTTTAACGTTGATGTGCGCTATAGCACACCGCCGGTGTGACCGCACATTTTTACCGCTGTCCCCTGTCGACCCGTGAAGTCTGCCCACTCCCTGCCCCAATTCTGCTGCCCTCCCAATGGAAAACCAATTTTGAAATATGGCAACATCACAGGCAATGGTCCTGATAGCAGTGATTCTATGGAAGCAAATCACTGCCATCATTTTTTGAATTTTAAAAGCCATTGTACACACTGATTGAATTCATAAAATTTGAATATTATACTTTGAAAACAAGGTCACCTGATTTATTTGTTTTGAATTCACCTTTGAATTTCAAACATGGCATTTTAAGTAAACCATTTTAAAAATCACAATGTCAAATAACAAAAATCAAATATTCTAAACAGCATATTCAAGTTGTCAATACGGACCAGAAAATTCAAGCCATAAGAATTTGAACTGCAGCAGCAGGGCAAATGCCTTATTTGAATTTCAAAGAGGTGAATTCAAAACAAATATAATCAGTTTTTCTTGTTTTCAATTTATAATATTTCAATGTCATGAATTAAATAGTGTTTACATGTCAATATATACAAAATGTAAAATTCTGACAATTATCGCAGTGATTTGCTTCCACATGATTCCATTTTACGTTCAACAAACCATTTTGAGGTATATCGTAATTCTGAGCCGATTTATTTGAACCACCATTAAAAAGGTAATCATGTTTACCCAGCCAAGCCTTGGCATTTGGGTAAGCCCATTTCCTGACAAGCAATCCACCCACACTTCCTCAATTGCAGGAAATAGCAACTAGATTTTGGTAACTGGCAGAAGTTATAATTATTACATATTATTTGGTCAGTTGTGAGTCTGTAGACTAAATCTTTCAAATTAATTTTTGTAACCTAATTCTGACCAATTTTCATTGAACAGCTCACTTTTTTCCATGAATTGCCATAGTTTGCATTGACCTGTAATAAATATTACTAGTTTTTATCAAATAAACACTCTTTTAGATTAGGCATCTTTTGGTCTTATCTGATGGTCCGCATTACTACATACCAATAGGAGTATGCTCATGTGTCCAATATGTAGCTGAAAAAGGATAGAAACAAAAGAAACGGCAGAAAAGGGGGAGAAACTTGGAATGTGAATAGCATGCCGATAATCAGTAACTAGAATTGCAATCCCTGAAGGTATTGCGGTGTGGATGCTGACGCTGAAATGCTCCGCTACACTGCTGAAGCTGAACGTTGAAGAATCATTACACTGAATCTAGGAAATCTGCTGAACATTTTGAAGGTAGAATGAAGTCTACAGAATGAAGTATGAATGAGTTGAATGGTTTTGAAGTCATACTGCTAACGTCTGCTGACGCTGAAATGCTACGCTACACTGCTGAAGCTGAACGTTGAAGAATCAATACAATGAATCTAGGAAATCTGCTGAACATTTTAAATGTAGAATGAAGTCTGTAGAATGAAGTATGAATGAGTTGAATGGTTTTGAAGTCATTCTGCTAATTTCTGCTGTCGCTAAAATGCTCCACTACACACTGCTGAAGCTGAACGTTGAAGAATCATCACAATGAATGTAGGAAATCTGCTGAACATTTTGAAGGTAGAATGAAGTCTGTAGGATGAAGTATGAATGAGTTGAAGGGTTTTGAAGTCATACTGCTAATTTCTGCTGTCGCTAAAATGCTCCACTACACACTGCTGAAGCTGAACGTTGAAGAATCATCACAATGAATGTAGGAAATCTGCTGAACATTTTGAAGGTAGAATGAAGTCTGTAGGATGAAGTATGAGTGAGTTGAAGGGTTTTGAAGTCATGCTGATAACGTCTGCTGACGCTGAAATGCTCCGCTACACTGCTGAAGCTGAATGTTGAAGAATAATTACACTGAATCTAGGAAATCTGCTGAACATTTTGAAGGTAGAATGAAGTCTGTTGGTTGAGGTATGAATGAGTTGAATAGAGTTCCAAAAATTAAAAAAATGTGTGTGTGTATGTGTGTCTCTTTAAGAGAATGGCGGAGCCATTGTGTGTGTGTGTGTGTGTGTGTTTGTGTGTGTGTGTGTGTGTGTGTGTGTGTGTGTGTGTGTGTGTGTGTGTGTGTGTTTGTGTTTGTGTGTGTGTGTCTCTTTCATGGACGTATTATAAAATGGACAACGGATTCCAAAATGGCGCCCATTAATTCCTATGTAAACTGCACAATGGCGCAGGGCAACATCAAGGAGAGATATGCTTCCGCATCATGGGTCCATAGCCACGCCCTACTTCATGACGTACCGGATGCAGAAATATTCTTGTTTTTTAGCATTGTTAGCATTGTAGCATCATAAGCGAGAGGTCTGAGTAATCGCAGTCGCATTGTTTACCAACCATGGAAGTACAGGTTTCTAATCCCCCGATGATTCTCTATATGTTTAACAATTATTATTTTAGATTAGTTTGCCCCTTTTTGACTTTATAAGAAAAGCACCTTGTATATACCTTTTTAAATGTTAAAACAGAAATCATAATTACCACTTGTTTTTTTAATATATTTCTGTTACTGAAACGAGAATCAAATGCCCAATATATACACAGACCCATCAGCTGGTGTTCCCAGGGAACTCAGAAGGTGATAGGAAGCAAAGGAATCTGAAATGGGGCCTGCCCGTAATTCCGACACCTCATTGTTCCGACGTCTCAATGGTCCGAAATATTTCCCATTAGATCGACATGCCACTATGCCGACGGTTCAATGTTCCGAAAACGGAACCCATTGGTCCGAAGGTCCGTTTGTCCGACATTTAAAAAAGGAGGCGCATTAGGCCGACGGTTCAATATGCCGAATAGGCCTAGATATAAAGAGTTTTAAACCTCGCTCGAGCTCTCGCGCTCTCTCACTCTCTCCAAAATACAACATAGGCCTACATATCACATTAACGTTGAATATTGGAGAGCAAAGTGACAACGCTTCACTTCATTTCGACCGGGTGTTTCCGCCCCATGGACAGAGAGCGTAGGTCTTCTCAACACGGGCACACACACACACACACCACGGTAAGAGGTATAAGTTTGACTAAATCAATACCAGCGAAATTATATAGACTAAAAGCCCACTGTAAACACAGTAAACAACACATATAGGCCCACACACAGCTACTAAAGATAAAAATTGTATTTGTTTTTCACTCACCATTTGACTTCTTTACGGGAAAAGTATTACTCCTTGTGTAACGTGCGCTTCATAAATTCACCTCTTTTGACCGTTCAAGCCCACAGCAACAGAAGTGCACTGCTGGAACTTAGCCTATCGTCTTTTATTTTTGGTTTCATAATCACACATGTGGAATTGCGCCTTGGCCTATTCGGCATATTGAACCGTCGGCCTAAGGCGCCTCCTTTTTGAAAAGTCGGACTAACGGACCTTTGGATCAATGGGTTCCGTTTTCGGAACATTGAACCGTCGGCATAGTGGCATGTCGATCTAATGGGAAATATTTCGGACCATTGAGACGTCGGAACAATGAGGCGTCGGAATTACGGCATGGCACCTCTGAAATGACTCCACATGGTATCATGGACCTATTATGTTTGGGTTCAATAAATAAGACAGATATGATGGTGCCAGCCCCACGTCAGGTTTCCAAAACAAGTAATACTGAAACAATCTCAAACTTAATCCTGAAATGTATTTAACACGAAATATTGTACAGGGAGAGGGCTGTGGCCGCAATCGATAGAGGAGGCAGTCAGGTACGCAGGAAGACAACAGTATGATGGACAGGGATCTGACATGGACAGGGAATTTTTTTATTTAAACATTCAGAGGGAATCAGGCCTACTGTAGGCCTATGTAAATAAGATTAAAGTTCTCCCATAAAGACTCGATCACTGATAAGTATGAACAGGATTTATTTAAATAACGACATGGGAATATTTTGCATGGTAAATCTTTGGCATGAGCCCCGTCACTGATCCAGGGTGACGTGCGGACTCGGCGTATCCTGCCAGGACTAGCAGGGGCGGAGCCTTCCCCTGGACAAGTAGACTGAGGCCGACCTGGTGGTGGTGGGGTGGATGGAGGTGCGTTGAACGAAGACCTGAGCAGCAAAGACATATGTTAGACTACTCTTTATAGAGCAGGTGTAGGCAGGTGATTGGTAGCTGGTGATTGGTGGCCAGCCGCGCGTGATTTGAGTCCTCCTGGTAGAACTACCAGCAAGCTTAACATTTCTCCCATAAAGACTCGATCACTGATAAGTATGAACAGGATTTATTTAAATAACGACATGGGAATATTTTGCATGGTAAATCTTTGGCATGAGCCCCGTCACTGATCCAGGGTGACGTGCGGACTCGGCGTATCCTGCCAGGACTAGCAGGGGCGGAGCCTTCCCCAAAAGAGAGGACGTAGGCCTACGCCGGAAATAGGTGATAACTCGGCATGTCCTGCCGGGACTGGCAGGGGCGGAGCCGACCCCAAAAATAGAATAGCGAAAGGGGGTAATGAGACCATACATACCTGCGTAGAAGAAGTGGACAAGGATCTATACTGCTTCTGGAAGATAAAAAGGCATACCCAATATACGACATATTAAGAGTCAATCATACATACCGTAAAACGATAAGCTTAAAACCGTCAGCGAGATCGATGAATCACGTAAAAGCAGTTGACATGAAATGAAACGAGAAAAAAAAATTTAGAGCACTCTGCAGCTGTTACGCAGCGAGCCACGAGTGCTTTCGTGCTGTACCAACTGCCGTGGTCGATTCACTCTCCGGGGTCGCTGCGTGACCTGAGTGCTTTCGCGTTGAACCACCGACGTGGTCAACGAACTCACGAGTGCCCTTGATGTGCCACCGACGTGGTCACGCACTCACCGGTGTTGTTGCAGCAAGTATTGTGAACTTCTATGTTGAACACCGACGTGGTCAACGAAATCACGAGTGCCCTTGATGTGCCACCGACGTGGTCACGCACTCACCGGTGTTGCTGCAGCAAATATTGTGTACTTCCGTGTTGAACACCGACGTGTTCAATGAACTCCGAGTGCCCTGCACTTGAGTGTTTGATATTATGCCACCGACGTGGTAATTAAGTTTGCATGTGCCCGAGTTGTGCCCACCGACGTGGTCAACGCACTACCAGGGTTGCTGCAGCGAACGTGGAGTTCTGTGTTGTACCGCACCGACGTGCGCAACGAACTCACGAGTGCTTGAGTTGTTCCCACCGACGTGGGCAACGCACTCACCGGGGTTGCTGCAACGAACTAGAGTTCTGAGTTGTACCGCACCGACGTGCGCAACGAACTCACGAGTGCTTGAGTTGTTCCCACCGACGTGAGCAACGCACTCACCGGGGTTACTGCAGTCAAACCATGAGTATTAGATAACGTGCCACCGACGTGGTCATACTCACGAGTGCCCGAGTTGTTACCACCGACGTGGTCAACGCACTCACCGGGGTTGCCGCTGCAACCTTGAGTTTTATTTTCCTATTTACGCCACTGACGTGACAGCGAACTCAAGAGTGTTTTCTAGATGATCCACCGACGTGGTCACACTCGCCGGGGTTGCTGCAGGTTAACCTGAGTTATGAAACCGAATTTTGCTTAATGAATTTAGTACCCGATAACCACCACCGCCGGTAGTTGCAAATAGTGTTGCTTTTGGCAATGAAAATTATGACTAAGTCGTCATCAACAAACCTTTATCGCGTGAGAAAAACGAGACTGGACGCAACGTGGATGCTGGGCATGTGACAATAGCAGTGATTAAATGCATAGTACAATATAGTTGGCGAATAAACCAAGACTAAAAAGTGTTTTACGAAAATAAGACTGCTAAAATGTCTCTTCATTTTCGTTGACCTAAACTCGGCGATAAAGACTTATAACGTTATTTTGTTCGACTGGAACTTCAACTGTTCCAGACATAACATCAATTTTCAACCATTTACCTTATTTAACAAAACTACGCACTTGTAACTTCGATAATATCTAAATGGAAATACGATAACACTGGAAAGAGTATGAATGTAACTAAAACTAATAAAAACTAAAATGACAGCTTGACACAAGACTAGACCAACACTAGAAAGGAAACCGGACACCAAAACAGCTATGGTTGCAAACGTGTAAAACCTGTCTTAACCGACGTTAGAGAGCATCGTGTGCGCTTGAAGAAAGAACCTTGAATTTGACCGGATGTAGGACGTCGAGTTCTGTGTTGTACCGCACAGACGTGTGCAACGAACTCACGACTAGTGCCTGAGTTGTGCCCCAGTTGTGCGTTGACGTGGTCAACGCACTCACCGGGGTTACTGCAGTCAACCATGAGTAATAGATAACGTGCCGCCGACGTGGTCATAGTCACGAGTGCCCGAGTTGTTACCGCTGCGCTTTGGTCAACGCACTCACCGGGGTCGCCGCAGCGAACCGAGTTTTATTTTTTCCATGATATACCACCAACGTGACACCAAACTCAAAGAGTGTTTACTAGATGATCCACCGACGTGGTCGAACTTGCCGGGGTTGCTGCAGGTTAACCTTGAGTTATGTAGCCGAATTTTGCTTTATGAGTTTAGTACCTGATAACCACCACCACCAGTAGTTGCAAATAGTGTTGCTTTTGACACCGAAAATTATGACTAAATGTCGTCATCGACAAACCTTTATCGCGTGAGGAAAACAATGCTGGTCATATGACAATAACTATAATTAAATGCGTAGTGCGATGTTGTTGGCGAATACAAACGAGACTGAAAGTGTTTTACAAAGTAAGACTGCTAAAATGTCTTCATTTCCGTTGACCTAAACTAGGTGATAAACTGTAATAACGTTTTGTCCAAACGGAACTTCAACTGTTTAAGACATAACAACATCAATTTTCGACCGTTTACCTTATTTAACAAATCTACGCACTTGTATCTTTGATAATACCTAAACGGAATTTCAATATGTTGCATATTCTTGAAGAAAGTTGTCCAATCCCGGGATGCTTTTAACTGACTTCATTTATTATAAAGTCGGCATGTTTCGGTATGGTAACTGAAGCTTAACGGAGGGAATTGTATCTAACGCGTGTGAGAGGAAAATACCGTGATCTACTTCGAGCCCCCGGGCTTAGGCCCGGGGTGGCTCTCTGGCCTCTGGCTCTCTGGGCTCTCTGGCCTCTCGAGTTCGAAACCACCCGCTAGAGAGGACGTCAAGTGGGCGTGGCCTAGTGGGCGTGGCCGGGGTGACGTAAAGGCTTCGGCTCCTTCTGTGGTGGAGCAGCCTTCAATAAGGTCTTGCTCCCCTTGTGGCAATGTGAGGGAAAATGCAGCTCCTTAAAATACTTATCACATATCACTAGAAAGAGTATGAACGCGTCTAAACTAATAAAAACAAAAGTGACACCTTGACACAAAGACTAAACTAGAATGGAAACAGGCCGCCAAAAACAGCTGTAGTAGCAAACGTGATAAACCTGCCTTAACCGACGTTAGAGCATCGTGTGCGCTTGAAGGAAGAACCATGAATTCGACCGGATGTAGGATTCGTAAGCTGTGGAAGACCGCCTTCCCAGCCGTTTGATAGACGCGACCGGCAACCCTTGTTCAGCGGCTGTGTTTGCCGCTCCAATCCGGAAGGAGTGGCCAATGTAGGGGGGAGATGGTGGGCCGCACCCTTCTACCACCGTCGCGAGATTGACTCTGAACCACCCTTTAGTCATTGGCAGGCCGCAAATAAACAGGTGATTCGGGGACGTGCGTTGCCGAAGCTTGAGATAAAGGAACATGGAAGCGTAAGGACAGAGTTGTTGATTCTTGAAATGATAATAGTAACAGCTGCTCCTAGGCTATCGCTTTTAGATGAAAAATGCCTTGCAGAGAAGGTGACATCAGCGAAAGTCAGGCCCCGTGTAGGGGAAAAAGTCTGAGTAGGAGACGTGTACGCATAAACCCAACGCATAAACCCGCGAACGCATAAACCCGTAAAACGCATGAACCCGTAGAACGCATGAACCCGTAGAACGCATGAACCCGTAGAACACATGAACCCGTAGAACACATGAACCCGTAGAACACATGAACCCGTAGAACACATGAACCCGTAGAACACATGAAGCCGTAGAACACATGAAGCCGTAGAACGCTGTGAGAAACACTGACTCGAGTAATATGTTAAAATAAGGATGAAAACTCCCAGAGAGAGCACACTAATCTATTCAAAATATCGAGTGAGTTGGAGTGGCCAACACACATAAATAATTGTAATGCACCAAAATTGTTAACTGACATACATGGCTAAACAAGCAAATGAAAAATTAAATACCCTGTGTAGGGGAAAAGTCTGAGTAGGAGACGTGGACGCATGAACCCGTAGAACTGTGAGAAAACACCGTCTCGAGTAATATGTTAAAATAAGGATGAAATCTCCCAGCTCTGAGAGAGCACACTAATCTTTTTGAAATATCGAGCGAGTTGGAGTGGCCTACACGCGTAAATAATTGTAATAGGCCTACACCAACATTGTTAACTGTCATACGTAGCTAAACGAGCAAATGAAAAATTAAATACCAACGCGACTGAAGCTATTAACAATAAGACTATAAATAATCATATAAAATGATACCATAATGTACCTGTTCTTTGTCTTTGGATCTTTTGAATAAATTGAACGATATGTGAATCGCATTGAGAGTTTGTGAGCAGCAGCTGAACCAATCTAAAAGGCCCTTCGTCAATAAAAACTTTAGTAATAATCAGTTACCACAGTGCCTAAAACCCCATCAACTTCATTCATGTTAAAGTGAAGGGAAAAACCTCAGACACAAGGAGTTAACCAAACAGTGCACGGTATAAAGATAATTATGAACCTTTGATTGCGAACGTAGAGTTCTGTGTTGTACCACACCGACGTGTGCAACAAACTCAACGAATTCAACCGGATGTAAAATCCGTATGCTGTGGAAGACGTGACCACCTTCCCAGCCGTTTTGACGCTGCTTTGTTATCGCAAAACATGGTTAGACGTTAACACCGCCATGCTTTGCCCCACAGAACGCTAGCTGCTGCGATAGGGTAAAGCTCGAACAGCGCAGACGACTCTGACCCGAGGGCGAACGTACCAGCTTCGACTGGCCATCCCTCAGCAAACCATTGCCCTTGGAAGAAACCCCCTAACCCAACCGAGGGAGCCGCATCCTGAAGCTGGACTGGTAGAGCTGTGAGAGAAAATACGCTGCGGGGGCTAACGCGGGGACTGCAGTAGCCATGGTAGCAGGGCACGTGCAAGGTGCGTAGCCTGTGAAGGCGGAGGAAGCCGAGCCTGATGGTTGCTGGAAGTAGAAAGGCGCCGTGGCGACCGACGACAGCGGGTTGGGGCCTGGACCCGTCCGGGAGTTCCGCATGGCGTTTCGACGGCGTCCATCCTGGCGCCAATGCTTTGCACCAACTCGGCGAGGGTTTGTAGAACCGGGCGGATGTCCGTGTTGGGAACTTGTTGGTGGTGTTGTTGAGGATACCGGGGACCGAAAAGAACGGCTTTCTGCGCTCGCTTGCCGGGACCAGAAGTAGTAGGCCGACCAGCACGAATCCGAAGTTATGACCTCTTGGTGTGTATTAACCGACGTAGCAACTAAGCGACGCGATATGCGAGATAATCAGAAGCACAGTAAAGCAGCAGCATGCGTTGAACGAAGACCTGAGCAGCAAAGACATATGTTAGACTACTCTTTATAGAGCAGGTGTAGGCAGGTGATTGGTAGCTGGTGATTGGTGATTGGCGGCCAGCCGCGCGTGATTTGAGTCCTCCTGGTAGAACTACCAGCAAGCTTAACATATGTCTAGGATAGTATAAATGATAACTGTAAATGGCAGGTGTACTTTGCTTTTGATGGAGCCATAATGTTATATTAATAAAAAGCATTTTATTGATGGGCACCTTTCAGGCCACTTAAGCACACCTCACATGTATAATTAATAAAAGATTAAAAACACTTGGGTGGAGCGTGTTTGTCACTTATGTGAAAGAGCTGGAAAGAGCTGGAGTACCGGAATAAGATGCAGCTGGGCAGGGCGCTGAGAGGTGATGCATGAGGCATGATGGAGGCACGGCAGACAAGTACAGGAGCATGATGGACTGGGATCTGATGAGGAAACAAAGATTTTCTAACTTAAAGGTCCCATGACATGCTATTTTATGTATTCTTTAATATAGGTATGAGTGGGCAACTAACACAGTATTCAAAGACGTTCCCGAAATTCAGCCGTGGTGCAGAGTTACAGCCACTCCGAGCCAGTCGCACATTGAGCTTCCCCCAAATGCGATGTTTTGGTGTCTCTAGCTATAATGCAAATGAGGAGGAGCGAGGCGGGTCAAGGAGGAGGGTGGGGGTGTGGCCCTGAGCAGCTTGCAGCCACGGTACCATGCGCTCTGTTTACAGTGGATGTATCGCAATGGCGAGGTGCACACAGCCTTTAGCCGTGTTCTGTAAATATTCTAGAACACACGGGACTCCTGGAGCTCTATATCTAAATATTATCATATAGCCTACACAGATATCTATATCATAATATATATTATCACGGCCAAAAGCTGTGTGAGCCGATATTATGAATCTCAAACGACCGCGTTGGGTTCTCCGACGTTCCTGGTTCTTCAACGTCCACATCAATGTGAAGTAGACACTGTAACGCAAGTGTTTCTTGTCGGTTCTTTGATGTGTCTTGTATTTCCACAACGAGACTGTTGTGGGGGTTATCTGAGCCATGGTTGAGAAGGAATTGGGGGAAAGGAACTTTGGCTTTGACTCGCTGAAGTACATGAACTGCGACATGCCGCCGGTTGCCGCGAGGCACCATCGCCCGGCGGCGGGCAGCCGGCAGCGTGCGGTTCAGTCGACTTCAGGTTGATGTGAAAGTGGAAGAACCAGAGACGTCGTAGAACCCAACAAAGTCGTTTGTGATTCATAATATCGTCTGGAGGCGCACACAGCTTTTGGCCGTGATAATATGTATTATATGATATAGATATCTATGTATTATATGATATTATTTAGATAGGCCTATAGCTCCAGGACTGTAACGCAAGTGTTGTACACTTCCTTGTTATTTGGATAACCATTCTGCTTTTGGTGTTATGGCGCATAACACGTCGGACTCTCGTCTCTGGTATTTCTACAACGAGACTCGCATTGGGGGTTATCTCAGCAAAGGTTGAGAATGAATTGGGGGGAAGGAACTTTGGCTTTGACTCCCTCAAGAACATGAACCATGACATGGAGGAGAAAGGGATTGTTGGCGGCGAATGTCTCCCGCTTGAGCCCCGCTGAGGGACCACCGCCGGAGGCGGAGGTGCCTAAGCGCTGCCCGGCAACGATCCCTTTCTCCTCCTTGTCGTGGTTCATGTTCTTGAGGGAGTCAAAGCCAAAGTTCCTTCCCCCCAATTCCTTCTCAACCATGGCTCAGATAACCCCCACAACAGTCTTGTTGTGGAAATACAAGACACGTCAAAGAACCGACAAGAAACACTTGCGTTACAGTGTGTGTATTCACACACACACATGTGGCGCGCGCACGGTCGAGTCTCATTGGCGGGCCAACGTCTCTGGGCGGGCCAGGCAGAGTAAGGGGAGGAGCTGAGATTCTTGGTGACGTCCTAAAGACATTCCAAATCAGCGCACTTGAGCCTCCGTTTTTTCAAAGGCGAGCAGAACAGCTAGTGCTCGTTTTACACCAAGTTTTAGCCACTGGGGGACCAGAGGCAGGCTAGGGGAACTCATATTTATGTTAGAAAACCTCATAAAGTGAGATTTTCATGTCATGGGACCTTTCAGATGAAATATAATCTGAAGTGGTAGCCATGGTAGCAGGGCACGTGCAAGGTGCGTAGCCTGTGAAGGCGGAGGAAGCCGAGCCTGATGGTTGCTGGAAGTAGAAAGGCGCCGTGGCGACCGACGACAGCGGGTTCACACACACACATGTGGCGCGCGCACGGTCGAGTCTCATTGGCGGGCCAACGTCTCTGGGCGGGCCAGGCAGAGTAAGGGGAGGAGCTGAGATTCTTGGTGACGTCCTAAAGACATTCCAAATCAGCGCACTTGAGCCTCCGTTTTTTCAAAGGCGAGCAGAACAGCTAGTGCTCGTTTTACACCAAGTTTTAGCCACTGGGGGACCAGAGGCAGGCTAGGGGAACTCATATTTATGTTAGAAAACCTCATAAAGTGAGATTTTCATGTCATGGGACCTTTAAGATGAATCTGAAGTTTCCAGTTTCTGCAAACAGAAGAGAAGGGGTTTAGTTAAGGCTTTGTATCATTAATAAGATGGACTGTGACAAACAATCAATAAGAAACAAAAAAATAAAACTAATTCTTAGTTTAATGCCCACTCACCACGTCAAGGTGCAGGCCAAGAATGGGAACATAGAACAAAGACTCACATCACAAACTCAGACAGTCACAACATGAAGAAAACACAAATACATGAAACATGTACATAACTACGAGACCATAGACCCACATCACAAACTCAGACAGGCACATGTAAAAAACATATAAATACATGAAACATTTACATAAATAAGAGACCATAAGATATGTTTGGGTTTCTCTTGTTTTATCTTAAAAACAAAATACACATAACATTAAGAAAAGAAGGGAAGAAAATAAAAGTAATAATAGATACATTTAAACTCCGTTTAAAAATTACAGAGGCCACTGATCGGATGTGCTGTTCAAAAAGAAATGCTATTAAACTATGCCTTGTGCTCCATTATGCAAGCTCCAAGTCTACAATTGAACAATGTCTTTTGGCAGTTTTGAGTGCTTTATGCCAACTTGTGCTCCGTCATGCAAGATCCAAGTGTCACACTGCTTAAGAAACAGATTCCTTCCAACTGACTATTTATGAAAGATGCAATCAATAACTTATGTACAAATAAATGGTTACATTTCAACCAGCAACGAAGTTGGATTGGCCTACACACATAAATAATTGTAATACACCAACATTGTTAACTGTCGTACATAGGTAGCTAAACAAGCAAATGAAAAATTAAATACCAACGCTGAAATGTTAATTAGACTATTAACAATAATATAAAATGATACCGTAATGCACCTGTTCTTTGTCTTTGGATCTTTTGAATAAATGGATCAATATATGGTGAATCACAATGATCGCAAGCAGAGGACCATGAGAGTTATTGAGCAGCAGCTGAACCAGTCTAAAAATCGGACACGTTAACGGAGCACTGAACTAGGCCCTCTCGGATGCCAGGTCGAAACAACATTTGTTTCACTACAACTCCTTTCAGCTGCACACCCCTCCTTCTCCAGCAAAAAATAATTAGAGAGAACGGCTAATAAAACGCTTGAGGTGGCGTTATGAAAAGAAACAGACAGAGACACATTCCTGTTCCCCACTTGTATTGGAGTGAACGGAGATATCTACTTCTGGGTCCTTTGAATCGAGGAACCCGTCCACAGCCCGCTTAAACAGCTGCAATACCAGGCTTGGCCGCTGAGCACTGGTGGATTGCGGAAGTATGCACTGCTCCCGGGGGCTTTAAGAGAATGGCAGAGCTATTGCGTGTGTGTGTGTTTGTGTGTATGTGTGTCTCTTTAAGAGAATGCAATATCATCCCACTGCAGACACAAATGGGCGTTCTCGTGAGGTGGGGGTTCCCGTTTACACAGACTGGAACGCCCCCTTCTTATTCTTCGTCGCCTTTCTCGCTGAACTGTATTAAAATGTCAAAGTGTACTACTCCGAAACCATGTCAATAGTGTTGTAAATAAACTTCCAAAGCTTTTCAAATCTTATTTGGAAAATAACTTCACATGGTGTGTCTTTTTACAATTTATTCGTTACCAGCATTCATAGTGTTGATCAGCAGTGAAATAGTCTGCCAAAGACGTTGACGTCGCTTAGCAACCCGAAGACGCTGGGGTTGACAAGTTACCGGACTACTACCAAGCCCCCAGGAACAGTAGCCTGTCACCGCCCACCTACCTACTTCCGCTCAATTTTCATTTCACTTCAGTACTAGGTCTGGGTCTGCTTAATATGAATGCGTTCCATGGAAACCAGATTTCTGGCGGTCCAATCAGCGAACAGAGGGAGTGGCTGAGAACGATGACGTCAAGGTCGCGCGCCAGTTTCAGTTGTAGTCAGAGGAAGACAATGGAGAAGGATACGAGAGAAGCTATTCGGTCTGTTGTGGGATCGCTGCCGAAAATCGATAAATTAAAGCCGGAGCAAGAACAAGCTTTGCTGAGTATTGTTGGTGGCCATGATGTTGTGGCGCTTCTCGCCACCGGGTTCGGGAAAAGTTTGATTTTCCAGCTGGCTCCGTTAGTGGTGAAGGAGCCGGTCCCGTCGCATGACATATGTCACGACCAAACGCTATGCGATTGGTTATGGCAGATCCAGAGTGGCACTGGGCAGATCCAATCATTTTAAAACTTCTACAGACACCGCCTCCAAGTGAGTGAACGTTTGTCAATTGAGCAGTTCCAGACCTTCTGTACAAATGAAATGAAGTACGATGGTCTGGTAGGAGCAGGCTACAGGAACAGTGCATACTACCGCAATCCAAAGAAAAAAACAGTTCCACGTGTAAACCTAATGCTGTGTTTGTAGCTATATCTCTTGACTTAAGCGGGCTGTGGACGGGTCCCTCGATTCAAGGGTCCCAGAAGTAGATATCTCTGTTCACTCCAATACAAGTGGGGAACAGGAATGTGTCTCCGCAAAAAACGTCTGGATATCAATCAAAGGCTCATAATTATCTTTATGCCATGTCCTAAAAAAATGTAAGTTTTTTCTTTTCAAACCGCCACCTCAGGCGTTTTATTAGCCGTTCTCTCTAATTATTTTTTGCTGGAGAAGGAGGGGTGTGCAGCTGAAAGGAGTCGTAGTGAAACAAATGTTGTTGTCGACCTGGCATCCGAGAGGGCCTAGTTCAGTGCTACGTTAACGTGTCCGATTTTTAGACTGGTTCAGGTGCTGCTCAATAAAGGCCGATTCACGCCTCGTTTCCACATATGTATGTTTTTCGTATATGTGCTTCCGTAAATTTACGGAAGGAGTCGCTAGTGTTTTACGTACGGCATGAATTTATTTACGGACAAAAGATGTTAGGAGGAAACCGATGGATTGCTTACTCCGGGTACTAGGAAATGAGTCCTTAGCCCAAGTGAAGGAGTTCAAGTACCTCGGGGTCTTGTTCGCGAGTGAGGGTACTATGGAGCGTGAGATTGGCCGGAGAATCGGAGCAGCGGGGGCGGTATTGCGTTCGTTTTACCGCACCGTTGTAACGAAAAGAGAGCTGAGCCGCAAGGCAACGTCCAGCGGGGAGGAGACCTCGGGGAAGACCCAGGACTAGGTGGAGAGATTATATCTCAACACTGGCCTGGGAACGCCTCGGGATCCCCCCCGTCAGAGTTTGTCAATGTGGCCCGGGAAAGGGAAGTCTGGGGCCCCCTGCTTGAGCTGCTCCCCCCGCGACCCGACCCCGGATAAGTGGACGAAAATGAGATGAGACAAAAGATGTGGGAGCGTATGATAATGGCCGTTTTTAGGAGACCGGTACTTTGGAACATGAGGATCGACATATACAGAGATAAAAACAAAACCAACCAGGCTTGGAAAGAGATCGGTGAGGAGTTTGGCCTGCCAGGTACTTACAAGTTTTGTGAAAAACATAAAAACTTTCATACGGTATCTCCGTAAAACGACGGCGAAAGTTAAATTTTTTGAACGTATATTACGGACATACCGGACAGAAATCATACGGAGGGGAGGAGTCTCGGAGGAAAAACGGACATTACGGAGAATCACATAGGAATGAATGGACTTTCGGTCGGAGACGGTTGGATCGCATACGAGAATGTACGTATGTGGAAACGAGGCGTCATACCTCCGGATCCGGACGAAATTCGTCCGTCACCCCAAACGTTGCCTCCGGAACTACCCTTCATACCTCCGTCTGGTTTCAGCGTTGTTATGGATGTTAGGCAATAAATCTTTAGAGGGCAGCTTCACAAATTAACGACATCGACAATCGCAAACATGACATCTGTAGAGATGATTTTGCTTTTTGTCATCCGAAATTCTTTATCACTGGAGACAGTTTTCAACACATTTCATTCAGTCCTTCTAGTTGCAGAGTTCGCTCGTGCTAGGCTAGCGCACGGCAACGGGCAATGCTAGCCTGCTATTAAAAACAGTCTTACCCACTCCACAGTACACCCGAGGTAAATCAATTATAACGCCAGACTATAGATATAAATGTCTGTGTTGATAGAATAATGTTAGAAATAAAACTAACCTTGCATCGCATGAATCATCGAGGGACTACTTTCTCAGCAGAAGCGGAATTTTACTATGCGCCGGTTAGTTTTGTAACCGAATCACGACACAAGAACGTAAACAGAGAAGCGTGGGACAGAAGCGCAATTGAACGACGAGGCAACATGGTGGTTCAGTGTGCTTTTAGAAATTGTAGAAATATACGCTACAGATGGGCACCACAAAGTTTCCACCAATTTCCAGTGCGAGATCCAGAAAGGACTCAACTGTGGCTTGTTGCTGCTGGCTTGGACATCAAAACACCGGCTCGTACATGTACAGTTCGTTGGATACAACAAATTCCTCATAATCGTCTTCAAAAGCAGATGCATCGCTAAGTCCTCCAAACGTGGCCATATCTTGTTAATTGAATGCGCTAATAGAATTCCTTCGTTCACTGTACTCTGCGTTTGTAGCAATGACAGCGGCAGGTAAACAAACTAGAGCCGGTAACCTAGGTATCAGTCCGCCGCTGCCGTAGCCTACTACCATGGAGCCTACTACCAGGAATATAACACTGCTGCTGCGACCCAGCAATTCCCTCAAAATGCAATGCAATGCAAGGTTGGTTTTATGCCTAACATTATTCTATAAACATTATTCTATAAACATATTCTATATATTATTCTTAAATTTATAGTCTGTCGTTATAATTGATTTACCTCGGGTGTACTGTGGAGTGGGTAACACTGTTTTTAATAGCAGGCTAGCATTGCCCGTTGACGTGCGCTAGCCTAGCACGAGCGAACTCTGCAACTAGAAGGACTGAATGAAATGTGTTGAAAACTGTCTCCAGTGATAAAGAATACCAAAGCTCACTTGGGAATCAGGCCCTATGTCCAAAATTCCGAACTACCCCTTTAACTCTCACGGTCCTCTGCTTGCGATCATTGTGATTCACCATATATTGATCCATGTATTCAAAAGATCCAAAGACCAAGAAAAGGTGCATTACGGTATCATTTTATATTATTGTTAATAGTCTAATTAACATTTCACCGTTGGTATTTAATTTTTCATTTGCTTGTATAGCTACCTATGTATGACAGTTAACAATGTTGGTGTATTACAATTATTTATGTGTGTAGGCCACTCCAACTTCGTTGCTGGTTGAAATGTAACCATTTATTTGTACATAAGTTATTGATTGCATTTTTCGTAAATAGTTAGTTGGAAGGAATCTGTTTCTTAAGCAGTGTGACACTTGCATGACGGAGCACAAGTTGGCACAAAGCACTCAAAACTGCAAAAAGACATTGTTCAATTGTAGACTTGGAGCTTGCATTTCTTTTTGAACAGCACATCCGATCAGTGACCTCTGTAATTTTTGTACATTTAAATGTATGCCCATCACTCACTGAGTTTAGCTTTATCTATTATTACTTTTATTTTCTTCCCTTCTTTTCTTAATGTTATGTGTATTTTGTTTTTAAGATAAAACAAGAGAAACCCAAAAATATCTTATGGTCTCTTATTTATGTAAATGTTTCATGTATTTATATGTTTTTTTACATGTTGTGCCTGTCTGAGTTTGTGAAGTGGGTCTATGGTCTCGTAGTTATGTACATGTTTCATGTATTTGTGTTTTTTTCATGTTGTGACTGTCTGAGTTTGTGATGTGAGTCTTTGTTCTATGTTCCCACTCTTGGCCTGCACCTTGACATGGTGAGTGGGCTTTAAACTAAGACTTAGTTTTATTTTTTTGTTTGTTATTGATTGTTTGTCACAGTCTGTCTTATTAATGATACAAAGCCTTAACTAAACCCCTTCTCTTCTGTTTGCAGAAACTGGAAACTTCAGAGTATATTTCATCTTAAGTTAGAAAATCTTTGTTTCCTCATCAGATCCCAGTCCATCATGCTCCTGTACTTGTCTGCCATGCCACCATCATGCCTCATGCATCACCTCTCAGCGCCCTGCCCAGCTGCATCTTATTCCGTTACTCCAGATCTTTCCAGCTCTTTCACATAAGTGACAAACACGCTCCACCCAAATGTTTTTAATATTTTATTAATTATGCATGTAAGGTGTGCTTAACTGGCCTGAAAGGTGCCCCTCAATGAAATGCGTTTTATTAATGTAACATTATGGCTCCATTAAAGCAAATTACACCTGCCATTTACGGTTATCATTTATACTATCTTTAATCTTATTTACATAGGCCTACAGTAGGCCTGATTTCCTCTGAATGTTTAAATAAAAAAATTCCCTGTCCATGTCAGATCCCTGTCCATCATACTCCTGTTGTTGTCTTCCTGCACACCTGACTGCCTCCTCCATTGATTGCGGCCACAGCCCTCTCCCTGTACAATATTTCATGTTAAATACATTTCAGGATCAAGTTTGAGATTCAGTTTCAGTATTACTTGTTTTGGAAACCTGACGTGGGGCTGGCAGCATCATATCTGTCCTATTTATTGCACCCACACATAATAGGTCCATGATACCATGTGGGGTCATTTCAGATTCCTTTGCTTCCTAACACCTTGTGAGTTCCCTGGGTACACCAGCTGATGGGTCTGTGTATATATTGGGCATTTGATTCTCGTTTCAGAAACAGAAATATATTAAAAAACGAGTGGTAATTATTATTTCTGTTTTAACATTCAAAAAGGTATATACAAGGTGCTTTTCTTATAAAGTCAAAAAGGGGCAAACTAATCTAAAATTATAATTGTTAAACATATAGAGAATCATCGGAGGATTAGTAACCTGTACTTGGTCGTTAAACAATGCGACTGCGATCACTCAGACCTCTCGCTTATGATGCTACAATGCTAACAATGCTAAAAAACAAGAATATTTCTGCATCCGGTATGTCATGAAGGCGTGGCTATGGACCCATGGGAAGCATATCTCTCCTTGATGTTGCCCTGCGCCATTGAGCAGTTTACATAGGAATGAATAGGCGCCATTTTGGAATCCGTAGTCCATTTTATAATATGTCCATGACTACTACCCATGCAAATGAATGGAGCGTTCCATGGCATTGAGAAGACCCGTGTAATAATTTCTCCTCAGATTAGGCCAATAAAGCAATGAGAACAAAAACAAAAAAAAAACGCTTGATCGAAGGCCCGACCCGGCTCAAGGATAGTGGTGGAAAATATCGGCGGGTCGGGTCAATCAAAACCCTCATTGTTTAACATGAATTGGCTAAACAAATGACCACTGTAGCATATTTAAACACAATTCAAATTGTGCAGAGAATTATATCCATTGGTCATTCTGACCGGGGTCATTTCGAATTTTCGGTCCTCCTGTCACGGGCTCGGGGACCGAAGTCAGCTCAGGGGCTGGAGAGAAATGTTGAACCGGATGGCAATCCAAACTCAGCGCCCTCTCTCTGATAGTCCGTAAGGCGACACGACTTGAAGCTACAGCGCTTCACGTACTCCTAAGGCTGGGTAGTGTTGCCACCCGTCCCGTTTTTCCCAGAATTGTTCTCTTTTTTCACCAGCTGTCCTGGGAAAAAATAAATCTCTCCCGGGACACAATTTGTCCCGTTTTTTGGGGGGAAATGACAACACCTCATTTGATTACTTTCGTTCTGTAGTAAGGCCCCGTCCACACGAAGCCGAAACGGGCGAAAAGGTCAAGCGAAACCGGGTAGATCTGTAGAAACACTGTAGTACACATTCCAGGCCCAGAAGGGGCGCTGCTGCTGCTACAGAATTCGAGAAGAAAAATAAATAAGAAGAGGCAATAATGCGCATAAAGGGTGAGACTCCGTGGGCTTAACAGTCATTGGCTAGAGGGTCGAGGGGTGGGGCGATGACGTACAAGACTTTTTCGGTTTTGCGCCATCAAATCAGCTCTGTGTGGACGGGGCCCAATACGGTTCCTGTGCTTCTATGGCTCTTAAAATTGGCCCTGTTTTCTTCCCGTCTATGCATACGTGACCGTGACGCCCCCATTCTTGCGCTCCTCAGACAGAGCGGGAACACAATTTCAAACAAACATATCAAAGGGGAGGAAAGTCACTCAGTGTGAGTGGAGTCGAGCACTGCGTCTTCATTTGAAATGAAGAGAGACTGATGAGGAAGGAGATGGAGCAAATAAAACATCCAAGCCACCAGTAAGAAAAAAAAGATTTACAATTTACAATCCTGACTGGGCGAAACTTTCTGAGTTCGAATGGGTACCGCCGACCCAGGGAGAACATTTTTCAGCCACGTGCGTTTTGTGTCCGTCGAAAATCTCAGTAAAATATGAAGGGAAAAACGCATTGGAAATCCACGCAAAAACAAAAAAACATCAAGTTGTGCTATCAAACAAACAAAAACACACAGCCATTGCAACTTTTATGACCAAAAAAGCTTCACCAGAAGAAGACAAGATTGCAGCGGCAGAGCTTTGCAGTGTTTACCATGGAGTGAAAGTGCTGCTGATGCTGCCGCCGACAGCAGCGATGAGGATGAGGTGACAGTGTTTTAGTGTGTCCTAATGTTCCTTCACAATATCATGCAAGAGTTTCACTGCGCCATTCTGAAGTTGGAAAATGAGAGTGCTACTGTACTTGACATTCTGGAAGTAATGAGTCGACTGCGCAGCCAACTAAACTTGCGCCGTGCAGACAGGTTCTATGGTCATAAAACAAAGCAAGCAACCCGAAAACTGAGTGCAACAGAACAATCAAAGTTTGCAACACTGATTGACTGCTTCTTTGAAAAGGCCATTCTGTACCTTGAGGCTAACTTTGATTTTGATGATCCAGTTTTATCTCACACGAGCTGTCTGCGTCTAAGCGGTCCAACGGAGTGGGATGCACTCGAGGGATTGGACAACAAACTAGCTCTGGACATAGATGAAGACAAACTGTACCAGGACTACACGGTACTGAACAGTGTCTTTGAATACATCCAAGAAAACCTCACACCAGACAAGAAATGGGTGTTTCTTTTCAAGAAGGCGAAAACTGCAACCGAACTGCTCAAAGTGGTGTCTTTTGTTTTCTCTACCTGGCTGTCAGTAACGCCTATACTGAGCGTGTGTTTAGCCACATGGAGGATGTCTGGTCAGACAAAAGAAACAGGATGTCAGTGGGGTTGGTCAAAGCAGAACTTCAAGTAAGACTAAACTTTAAACTATCATGCTTGGAGTTTAAAGCGTTCATCGAGGGACAGCATGGACTACTGAAGGCAGCAAAAGGGGATGCCAAATACAAATGGAAAAATAGGTGAGTGGCTGCCCAAATTCATTAAGTTAAAGTGTTTGTAATGCATTATAATATGACATTCAATCATGTTTTCATCTGTATTTTTTAAATTTGTATTCAATGTAGAAAGGGGCAGCAGCAGACACATGAGTACAGAGTGAGTGCAGGGTCAAGTTCATCTGTGTCAGGGTCAAGTGCATCTTTGTCAGGGAGAAAATCAGTGTCAGGACGACAAATGGGTAATCAAAGAAATAGAGTCTTACAACTGTCAACCTAGTATATTTGCATTTCCTATCATGTTTTCATCTGTATTTTTTAATCTATAAATGCAGAACAGAGTAGCAGCAGCAGATCAAGGAGTCCATCCAGTGCAACAGAGTCAAGAGCATCTGTGTCAGAGAGTCAACTGTGTCAAGAAGAAAACAAAGGTACAATAAGAGAGGCAACAGGGATTCCTATAACTTAGTATAGCCTAGATAACTTGGTAGTCAACATAGTATAGTTAACCTAGTATCTGCAATGCAAATATGCTACTGTCACATCCTCCACCTCCACTGCATTTAATAAATTTTTTATTGGATATCCATTTACAGCAGCACAGTAGCATAGCTATTCTTCCTGGAGACCATAAATACAGTTATATTAACAATACATTCCGAGTCTAGTTTAAGCATAAACACATACTAATCTGATCACATACGTATAATCAAACACACACACACACACAACACCAAAATAGACAAGAAATACAAAAATATAAATGTTGTAATAATAGCAATGTTGAAAGATTGTGATCAAGTCTCATGTGATGTCTCTCTCTCTGTGTTCTAGTGTGTTGACCTGGCTGCTGGACTGAAATTATCTGCTGGTGTACATCCACCCTGGTGACCCCTGAACGAATACATTTATTAACATGACTTTGTTTCCGTCTCCTTTGTCCGAATTGTATGTTCATTGGTCAGTCTGAACTGCTAATAATGGCCGAGCCCTCCGCCCCAAACATTTGAACGAGTGTCCCTTTTTTTCCCAAATCCAAGGTGCTAAATACATTACAAATACTGCAACGTGATAAACATGAAGACAACGTTAGCCACCATTAGCTATCGCCCGTGGACACTCACCAAGACACCTGCCCAATTCTCCTCACACCACAACTCTATCTTTCTCCTCTGTCCATTGACCCTTCCCCTTACCTCTGCCTGACCCCTCTCTCGCCTAGGCGGCTCATAATTGTATGGCAATTGCCCATCGTAAGAGCTGACATTATCCCCTACTGCAATCTCTTCACTGTCTGACTCCATTACGAAGAGATGATGTTTACCTGTCGTTGCGTCACTTCCAGTCACGTCTGGTCAGAGAGTTTTTTGAGACGCGGAAGTAATTTTACTCACAATTTCTTTCAAAAACTTAAGTGCACATTTATGATTCATTATTTTCTGTTAATGTTGACATAAGCTCTGACGTTAGAGTTATTGCTGACGTTAAAGTTAGCTCTGAAGTTTTTGTTAGCGCTGAAGTTAGCATTGACGTTAGCATTAGCGCTGACGTCAGCGTTGACGTTAGCGTTGGCGCTGACGTTGGCATTAGCGCTGAAGTTAGCATTAGCGCTGCAGTAAGTATTGACTTTACCAATAGCGCTGACATTAGCGTTGACGTTAGAGTTAGCACTGACGTTAGCGTTATTGATGACGTTAGTTCGGACGTTTACGTTAGCGCTGATGTTAACCATGACGTTAACGTTAGCACTGACGTTAGCGCTGGCATTGACATTAGCATTAGCGGTGATGTTAGCGTTGACGTTAGCGCTGATGTTAGCATTAGCACTGAAGTTAGCATTAGCGCTGAAGTTAGCATTGACATTAGCATTAGCGCTGATTTTAGCATTGACATTAGCGCTGAAGTTAGCATTGACGTTAGCGATAGTGCTGAAGTTCACATTGACGTAACCATTAGCTCTGATGTTAGCATTAGCGCTGACATTTGAGTTGACCTTAACGTTAGCGCTGACACTAGCATTAGCGTTGACTTTAGCGTAAGCGATGATGTAAGCGTTAGCGCTTATGTTAGTGCTGTCTGTAGCTCTCGTCACAACACACACAGACACAGGTTGGTTTCTTCAAACGGGCGTTCCTTATGCCGTGAAAACTATCACAAGTAAACATAAAACAAAATACGACATCAGCAAATGATACAGTATTAACATATACACGAAATAAAACATAGAAATATGACACTAATACGCACGTGGCAATGACATGCATAAACAGGAAATAAAGTGCATTAAATGGTGAAATGAAATACCTCGCTGGCCGCTTGTTCTTTAAAGGTTGTTTTACTGTCCTTGTTTTTTGGCCGTCTGCTTTAGCTTCAGAGGCTAACTTATTATTACCATATCACTGCACTTAACGAGCAACATTCACACATGTGCTTGGTGTCACCGCCCGGCTCTTGACGGTGGCAAAGATGGGAGACCAGACTAAAGAGTGAAATTAGCTTACATTTATTCACAAACCAAGAGTATAAACAACCAAACATATATATAAATGTCAGTAATCAGTAGTGTAAGCATGTGTGTGAATGTGTGTCAAACAAATAGAACAAAAGCAATGGCTGCATCAACAAGAGCCACCCCAGATCTGCAGAAGGGTGAGCCTTAAATAGCACCACACCAGCCCAGGTGTCTCATCAGGAAGATGACCCTCCCACGACCTGGAACCTGCAAAGGGAGAGCAAAGCAGCAAAGAACACAGAGGCCCCTAGTGGAGTGGTGGGGTCATCACACCCTCCCCCTTAAAAACGGGATTCCCACCAGGAATGCCGACCAACCACAACTACACAAAATGTTATTTAAGTATAGCCCACGTGTTCAACCAAATATTTACAAAAAAAATATACAATACATACAATACCCCCCTCAAAATAATCCAGTTCAACCATTTGCATAATACTGACCCGCTCGGAAGAACATACCTGGCCACCAAGCAGACCCCACTGTAACCCAGCAACTCCCGCGCCTGGAGAAGCAGTTTAAGAGTACAGCAAAGAGCCATGAAACCAGGAAATTGTAACCTTACAAGTGAATCAAGGTGTTCTCGACAAAGCATCCGCCACAACATTTCGAGAGCCTTTTATGTGACGGATGTCCAAACAATATGGCTGCAGGAACAAAACCCATCTCATCAATCTACGGTTTGGGCAATGTAGAGACTGCAAAAAGGTGATAGGATTGTGATCTGTATAAACCACCAAGGGGATGCTACCAGAATCAAGGTAGACTTCAAAATGCTGTAACGCCCAAATGAGTGCTAGCGTTTCCTTCTCAATGACAGAATAGTTCCTCTGAAAGGAATTAAATTTCTTGGAGTAGAAAGTCACCGGTCGTTCAACTCCACCATCATCATTTTGGGAGAAGACAGCACCTACCCCCACGTCGCTCGCATCTACATGTAGAATAAAAGGATTATCCATTTGCGGAGCAGCTAGAATGGGAGGAGAGCACAGAACATTTTTTATGTTCTCAAAAGCTTGCTGACAGGCCAACGACCAGATGTATTTCGCTTTTCCTTTTAACAAATCTGTTAAAGGGGCTGCCACTGTTGAGAAGCTTTCGCAGAAACTGCGGTAATAGCCCACCAGACCCAGAAAACGTTGCAGTTCCTTTTTATTGGCTGGCACAGGATACTTTGCTATAGCAGAGACTTTTGCTTGCACTGGCCGCACTTGCCCCTGACCCACTACTTTACCTAGGTAGGTGACAGTAGCCTTAGCAAACACACTTTGCCAAATTTACTGTAAGACGCGCTTCACTCAGACGTTCAAACAACATCCTGATGCGAACCAAATGCTCCTCCCAGGTATTGCTATAAACCACAACGTCATCCAAGTAAACGGCACATCCTTCAAGCCCAGACACAACAATATTCATTAACCGCTGGAACGTTGCAGGTGCATTCCGCAGTCCAAAGCTCATCACGTTGTAGGAAAACAAGCCAAAGGGTGTGATAAAAGCAGATATCTCCTTTGCTCGTTTTGACAGCGGTACTTGCCAGTAACCCTTCAGCAAATCGAATTTGCTGACATACTTTGCTGAACCAACCTGATCCACACAATCTTCCATGCGCGGCAGTGGATATGCATCAGGCTTGGTGACTGCGTTTACCTTCCGATAGTCTGTACAAAACCGAGGACTCTTATCAGACTTATCCACCAACAAGCAAGGGGATGCCCAACTAGACGACGAGGGCTCTGCAATATCATTCTCAAGCATGTACTTTATTTCTGATTCCATCACCTTACGTTTTCCCTCAGACACCCGATAAAAACGCTGGCGGATAGGCTGTACATCACCTACAACGATGTCATGTTCAATCAAATGCGTTTGGCTCGGTGTATCACCAAACAGCCCATGATAGCCGGCAATTAGCGTAGACAACTCAGCACGCCTCTCAACTGACAGCTGACCAAGCAAAGTGTCTAGGTTACGAGCGTCTCAGAGTTTTTTAACCGGCCTCGCAGCAAACTCTCATCCGGTGGGGTCACACCATCATCCTCCTGCACAACCGAATGCTGTGGAGAACCGCTTTCCACTGTGGCTGCCACCGAAACTGACCTAACCGACCGGTCCTGCTCCTTGCCACTTGAATCAGAAACCGGTGGCGCACGCTCAAAATAGGGTTTCAACAGATTAACATGGCAGAGTTGAGTCGATTTCCTTCGTTTAGGTGTTGACAACAAGTAGTTCTGCTCTGAAACCTGCCGCAACACTGTGAAAGGACCAGTGAATTTTGCCTGAAATGGAGAAGTCACCATAGGCAACAAAGCTAACACGCGATCACCAGGACTAAACTGATGCTGCTCAGCTTTCCGGTCATACAGACGCTTCATTTTTACCTGCGCAGAGGCCAACTTCTCCTTAGCCAACTCTCCTGCTGCATACAACCGATGTCGAAAACCATTAATGTAATCAATCAAATTTACAGGCGGTTCATGTTTTGCAACAGGATCATGCACTAAAGTCAACGGCCCACGCACCGTGTGCCCGAAAACAAGTTTGTTGGGGCTGAAACCCGTGCTCTCTTGCTCCACCTCCCTAGCGGCTAGCAGCAACCATGGAAGCCCCTCTTCCCAGTCCTGGTTCATCTCAACGCAATACCCACGCAACAGAGACTTCAAAGTCTGGTGAAATCTTTCCAGGGCCCCTTGACTCTGAGGATGATATGCGGTTAGGCCCCTTGACTCTGAGGATGATATGCCTGGTTATGTTTAACCCTTAACTGCTTTAGCACTTGAGCAAACATCCGAGAAGAAAAATTTTAGCCCTGATCACTCTGAATTACTTTCGGTATACCGAAAATGGAGATGAACTGCGTGAGCGCCTTTACCACCGACTTAGCAGTAATGCTACGCAATGGATAGGCAGCCGGGTACCTTGTACTTCGACACATGACGGTCAGTAAGTATTTACTACCTGATTTAGAACAAGGTAAAGGGCCCACACAGTCTACAATCAGATGCTCAAATGGTTGTGCAATAGCTGGAATAGGGTACAGTGGAGCTGGCTTAATAACCTGATTTGGTTTCCCAGTTAGCTGACATGTAAAACATGTTCTAATGTAGCTGGACACATCACTCTTCACACGAGGCCAGAAAAAGTAACGCAAAATATATACAGATGTTTTACGCACTCCCAAATGCCCACAGTGATCATGGGCGGCCTTCAGAACCTCAGTGCGAAATTTAGATGGGACAACAACCTGCAACACTGGATCACCAACAAAATTGTCCCCATGTGGCATCCACTTCCTCACCAACAATCCATCCTGCACAAAATAACCATTAGCAGCGCTCCTTCCATCTGCATCAGTGACAACCCTGTCATACAGTGATTTCAAGGAGGAATCTGCTCTCTGTTCTGCCATGAGGTCACTGCAGGAAACAGACAAAAGAGGATCAGGAAAGGACACCGGGAATGTCTCCTTGTCACCCTTTTCAATCTGGTCAAGGTCCCGTTCAGCATGGCGCATGGCCCGTGTTACTGCACAAGCGGGGAACACCTCAGGAAACCCACATGCACCTTCATCCAGCTGTCCTATAACCAAGGGTGAAGTAGTCACAATGGGCGGTGGTGAACCCTTAGCCCACACACGACTGCCTGCCAGATCATTCCCTAGAATGATATCTACACCATCAACAGGCAATGCAGGGCGCACTCCCATAGCAACTTCACCCTGGACCAAACCACAGTTTAACACAAATTTGTGCAATGGAACAGGTGACGCTGTCAAACTCATGCCTCTCATGAGGACATAATCTCCTGTATCAGATTGATGAGAAAAAGGCAACACCAAACTCACAATATATGAATTAAAAGCAGCAGTATCCCTTAGGATTTTTACAGGTACAGAACTGTCGCTGCCCACCAAAGACACACTCCCATCAGACAGAAAAGCAGAGAACGAGTCCTTCAAACCGTCCATAACTTCAGCCTCCACCTGCTGACAAGAAATAGGTCCGACATATGGCACAGAGGTAGCACACACATTCGACCTAACCTGTACTCCTTCCTTCCCACGTCCAGCTTTGGGACAGTCAGCCTTCCAATGCCCCTGGCCCTTGCAGAAGTGGCACACCTTCCCTAAGTCCAATGGCACTCGACCCTGCACCGAACGCCCTGGTCTACTCAGGCCATGATAACGCGTTTCCTCCCACTTACTTGCAGTACTGAGCAACCCGGTATCGCTCCTGCTATCTCTACCGCTATACTCACGTTCAATCCTGTGTGTGAGCACATACTCATCTGTTAGGGTGGCAGCTTCTGCCGCAGTCTTCACTTTATGCTCACTGATATAAACAGCAATATGACTAGGAACAGAGTTTTTAAATTGTTCCAAAACAATCAGATCACATAGAGCATCAAAAGTATCTACCTTCACAGCAGAACACCAGCGACTGAAATGAGTACACTGCTCCCTCGCAAACTCAACATGTGTCTGCCTACTCGACTTCTCCCATGTCCGGAACCTCTGCCTATATGCCTCAGGTACAAGCTCATATGCGCGCAACACTGAAGCTTTAACTGTCGCATATTCTCTACTCTCAACTATAGTTAGAGCAGAGTACGCCTCCTGTGCCTTACCCGTCAACACACACTGCAAAAGTAACGTGCGATCGGAGTCGGACCACCCCCTACTCTCGGCCACACGCTCGAAGAGTGAAAAAAAAACTTCTGGGTCCTGCTCACAGAACCGAGGAACCAACCGCAAGCTACCCACAGCATCAAATACACCAGAGACCCTTGGAGAAAAACTCACACCTGTCTCAGATCCACCCAAACTCAGCCTACGCTCCTCCAACTCAAGTCGCTTCCGCTCCATAACGAATTTCTCTCGTTCCGTTTTCGCTCTCTCCCGTTCCCAGCAGAAGCAACTCCCTCCTCTGCTCAAACGTCAAACCAACTTCACTCAAAAGCGCATCCGAAACATCCAGCCGGGCACCAGCAACCTGCAATTTAGGTCTGAGAACCCCTGTTTCAAACAGATTAGCTTTCACAATTGCCTTAATGTTTTCCTTCATTCTTTTATCCCCAACATCCAACTCATAATACTCTGCAATTTTCACTAACTGTTCACGTGAGCAGCGCTCCAGCCACTCCTCTGATGGAGCTCGCAAAAAATCCTCCACAGTAGCCATTCTCAGCTCCAGCCAACCAAACCGTTACCGTGGTCTTGTCCCTCTAACTGCCTAATCAAAACTAACTAACTCACCCCCTAGTCTTCAGGCGTTTTTGCGGTGGGTATTTACGCACTGAAACCCGCAAGCCCGGTGGAGCAAGCAGTAAATGCCGACCCCACCAGCAGCTTGGGACGTGCTCCCGAGACAACTGCTCCAGCCACATTTAACACCACACTACAAAACCCCCCAGCAATCTTCCAAGGGAAGTTGCTCTTCACCTATCAGGGACAAAACAACGGCAACTCTAATGATCACACATAGGACAAAGCACAGAAAACACTACCTTTAGCACAATTTCCTCCTGTTACAGCCACTTAAATTAACCAAAACAAAATGGATTGCTTACCCTCTAGTCCAAGTCTCCCGCGTCAACAGAATGTGAAGTCATTCACCAATCACTGAACTTAACAAGCTACAACCGCTCACTAACGTAAAACCTAACAGATCTTACAAACTACCCAAATACAAACCCCGGTCAACCGGAAATGGACGAGCCCCCACTTGTCACCGCCCGGCTCTTGACGGTGGCAAAGATGGGAGACCAGACTAAAGAGTGAAATTAGCTTACATTTATTCACAAACCAAGAGTATAAACAACCAAACATATATATAAATGTCAGTAATCAGTAGTGTAAGCATGTGTGTGAATGTGTGTCAAACAAATAGAACAAAAGCAATGGCTGCATCAACAAGAGCCAGCCCAGATCTGCAGAAGGGTGAGCCTTAAATAGCACCACACCAGCCCAGGTGTCTCATCAGGAAGATGACCCTCCCACGACCTGGAACCTGCAAAGGGAGAGCAAAGCAGCAAAGAACACAGAGGCCCCTAGTGGAGTGGTGGGGTCGTCACAGGTGTCGACCCCACGCTTTGCGTCAATTAAACTGACGTAGGGAAACTATGAACAAAACATTAGTTCCGTGCACTTGCAGCACATTAACACATTCTAATTACTCATTACACATGGGTTAAGATACATTATATTAAACGTTTTAACTTTTTAACCCAAACTGAATTATTATATATTTATTTATTACATGAAATTGAAGTGTGCACAACGAAATAACTTATTCATACAACGTCACTTACACTCCCACCAAATCACTAATTCCCTTTGGAATGTGGGATTTCCTTTAAACAAAGATCTTAAAAGAAATAAAGATGTTCAAGTCTCAATGTATGTGACATTATGTTTATCACTTTAGTTAGCCTCAAGTAATGTTACTACTTTGTGTATAGGCCTTTCAAGGTGAAATTATCTAGTAAGTGTTTTTCCTTTCTCAAGTGTAGTGCTATTGACGAGTAGCTTCAGCTTTCGCACCTTTCCATCTGCGCTAGGGTGAGCTTCTACAACCCTGGCAAGTTTCCATTCATTTCTTGGTGAGCTGTCGTCTTATAGAATCACAATGTCATCTACCTTTGAGGTTCAGCAGGTATTCTCGCTTCCATCTTCGCCAGAATTCGTTGGCATGGTCACGCCTCTTCCTTGGTGCTGTTCACGCTCATGATGATGTCTGACTATCAGAGCTGAAATGTGAGACTTCTTCGGAAGTATGGCGGGATGCTTTACGTCATAGTGCAAGGCTGATCTGGTAGGCCTTCCTCCCACCCTGAGGACATTGTTTCTATCCAAAAAGGCATTCAAACGGTGCAACTTGTTTTGCTTGTTCAGGGAGTTGGTGTTTTGTTGCTGAATTTTCTGGATGTCTTCTGCGAAAGCTTCTTCTCGCACCAGCTTGATAATAAAGATTTCAGCTTCTCTTCTATCTTCAAGGCTAGTCGCTTTGTTGGTTCTTGGCTGAAGTTTCTTGAATTCTCTGATGAATCGCTTGAGCCTGGCTACAGCTCTCACTGCTCTGGACCAGTCGGAAAACTTACTGAGGTGGTTCAAAACTGAGTCAAGTTCACTCGTCTTGACTCTGTGAACATGGGCTTTAAGAAGCTCAGGGTCAGTTGTTTCAACTTCTCCCACCATTTCTTCTTCGCGTGGAAGATCCTTCTGCCTTATCCCATTTTTCACAATAGACAAGAAGAGAAGGTCTTCCTGAGAAACTGGGTTATCGTCAGCAGTGTGAACCGTGAAATCAGATTCAAGAGCCCTGATTATATCCGTCGGAGTGATCTCTTTGATTTGAGTTCTGCTTACAAAGTGTACTTCCCCTTTGAGCTCAACTGATGGCTGCACAGGAGGTGTTACTTGTCGCACTATGATTCTATGACTGGTTCCTATTGCATCAACCAAGGCACTGGCTGGGTTTGAACGGCCGACGATGCTCCAGCCTAGATCGGTTCGCTGAGCATATGGGTGACTTTCTTCACCAGACCAGATCTCTCTCGGCAAAAGCACTTGTGGACAGTTATATCAGTAGGCCTACTTCACAGTCTAATGGCGGTGGAATTTTGTCTGCCAGTTTTTCCAGATGAGGCCATTTTAGAGCTGTTTCAGAAGTTGGAATGTGTCTGCTGGAATGAACTCTCGTGTAAAGAGTGGTGGCAATAGGATCCTTTTCTTAAGGTTGTATCCTCTCACTTGAAGGTTTCTTAGTTTCTTACAGTTTATAACCATTGACCATGAAGACATTGTGGATAGCCACAGACTAACATTCTCTTTGCTTGTGTCGAGGTCTTGGGCCACTTCATCAAGTATAAAGGTCGTATCACTCTGCGTGTCCAAGAGTGCGTAGACGAGCACTTCTTTGTCTGGCTGTTCAGTAGATGAAACCAAGACTGGTACAATCGAGGACGTTTGTGTGTTTGGTCCCTCTTGCATGACTGTTAGTGGTTGCTGTTCCAGCTATTTCTCTTTTGGGTGATATTTCCTTTGATATGTCTCTTCTCAGGGTTGTCGACCTAAGATGTTCCCTGAACTGGTCGTCGTGCAGACATGTGGGGTGTCTCTTCTGACACTTTTCACATGTGCTCCTGTTATCACAACTTCTTGAGTGATGACCAGTCTTCAAGCATCCAAAACATAGCTTTTCTGCCTGCACAAACTTGACACGATCTTCAACTGTATTCTCTGCAAACTTTCTGCACTTAGCGACGACATGTCCTACTCTTTTGCAGAAAATGCATGATGGGATGTTGTTCTGTGTTGTATTGGTAGACAAAGTCTTTGCTTGAACAGTCTGGCTTCGTGGATACCTTGGTTTGTCACTTTCCACACCTTTGAGTGCTTGTACTGAGGAGATGGGATCACAAGCGAGGACTGCTTCTTTTGACAGGAAACTTACAAACTCTTTAAATGGTGTGTACTCAAAGTATGCTTGTCTTGCTACCATTGCTTTGCGGTTCCAGCTGGATACCAACCAATCTGGCAACTTCAGCAGAATCTTTTGGTTCTCATTGCAGTCATAGAGAACTTCCAAGGTCTTGATGTGGGGCATAGCAGCCTCACAGCTTCGGAGGAAGTCTGCAAAGTCTCTCAGTTCACGACCATCCTTGGAATTAATTTTTGGCCAGTCTTGCAGCTTGTTTCTAAAGGCCTTTCCAATTATGAATGGGTCTCCAAAACGTTTTTCCAACAGCTGCCAGGCTGATTCATATGCTGCTTCTGTGCCTAGTAGGAAAAATCCTTCAACGGCTGTTTTTGCAGTGCCACCTAAGTACTGTCTGAGGTAATACAGTTTTTCTTTCTGAGGAATGTTTTTCCTGTCGATCAACGTTTCAAATGGCATTCGCCAATCTTTTTATTTCAGGGGGTCTCCTGTGAATACTGCTGGCTCTGGTGTTGGAAGACGATTGGCACTTATAGCTTCTGCAAGTACATTGATCCAGTCAGAGCTGTTCTGCGCATGAGGCATTGGCATTGAAGTTGGTGAAGCTTGATTTTGAATTGGAACTGTTGGAGGTTGTGGAATGAATGGAGAACTTGCGGCATTGAGGGCTTGAGTTGGGACTGAAAGAGGTTTAGGAATGCATGAGGGGCTTGAGGTATGGAAGGGTTGAGTTGTGTTAGGTATAACTTCATACAGTATGTTAACTACTTCAACATTTTCTTTGGCCTGATCATAGACCTTTACTCTAGCCTTTGCAGCGTTCAACCTTTTCACTTCTTCTCGGCGGTTTAGCTTTCTGCACTTGTCTTCCATAGTCTGCTGTCTAGCTAGGTTTTCAGCTTCAAATATTGCTAGTCGTTGTTTATCTTCAGCCTGTAGCATTTGCAGCTCGGTCTCTTCCCTTTCTTTTTCTTCCAATACTGCCAGTATTTCTTGGGATGCAGCAGCTTCAGCTGCAACCTCATTTCTTCTGACTGCGATGGAGCTAGAGTTAGCAGAACCACATTTTGATCGATAAGACATTGGCTTTGACATTGAGTTGAGTTGCCGTTGAGTCTAGGATGGATCCGACATCAGGCCAAGGTTCTTCCTCGTCGTCTGTTGTAAGCCCTTTAAGTTGCCTTTTGTGTAATGAATCCTGAAAGTTCTACACACTTATCAACTCTGCGCCGCAGGTCTTGTTCAGGAGTTTGTATTCCTCGTAACTCTTCATAAATGACCTTTACTTCAGAGCAGGTGTTTTGAATGTTCTCAAGGAGCTGATTCAACTCGTCATTTGAGGCTTCATCAGTCAATATTTCCTTTGCTAATCTTGCGTGATACCTCCACTTCCAACATGGTCTCACAGGAATCTGTGAAATGACTACGGTCGGACGCGTAACTCGAAATCCGTGGCCACATCACGGAAACACGCCGATATCCGTGTGTGAGCCACGGAATAACAGTCATTTACTTGCATTGGAGCAAATTCCGTGGCCACATCACGGACAATTGAAGTGATTCCGTCAGACCACCGCGGATTTTGAGTTAAGCCCCCGCTGTGGTCAAATGTGGCACACACACAGATTGAAACGGGAGCACACACACAGATTGAAACGGGAATCTGTGCGTGTGCCACGGAATATCATTGTCATTTACTTGCATTGGAGCAACTTCCGTGGACACAACAAGGACAATTTAAGTGTTTCAGTGTGACCACCCCGGGTTTTGAGTTAAGCCCCCGTGGTCGACTCGCTTGTTGAAACGGGGATCCGTGTGTGAGCCACGGAACATCAGCGTCATTAACTTGCATTGGAGCGAATTACGTGGCCACATCACGGAAATCGGCGTGTTTTTCCGTGATGTGTCCACGGATTTCGAGTTAAGCGTCAGACCGTAGCCACTTCTCATAGGTGATTCTGTATCGACGTTTTACACTCTTCAGCTTTTCTTCTTGAAGTTCTTTTCCCCTTTCTGTGAGGGTTCGGCATCTTTAACTTCTGCGTAACTCTTCTACATGGTCTGCAGATTCATCGTCTGTAGCTTCACTAACAAATGCCTTAGGATCTTTAATGCAGGTTTCAGCGCTTGCCTCAGACATTTTGAGGTGACTTGAATGGCTTGGACATGTGTAACTTATGTGGCTATGTGTAAATATTAGCTTTAATGTGAGTGGCCAAAAGGTGAATAAATATTAATTTCTTGACAAATGTGTGAAGGCTATGTGAGAAGCCTAATTTTTAAATATAGACTTGAATATCACACCAAGAAAACCCTTTAAACACTCAAATTATCTTATCTCAAATTAACTTGGTTTTTCAAAACAAGGTAAGCAATTTTAAATTACTTTGACAAATTATCCAAAATAAACCTTAGTAGCAAATTGAATCAGCTTAGAAATACTTTAACAACTTTAACAACAGAATGAGAAAGATATATATTTTAAATAGGTGAAAGTACCCTTTAAACTTTGATACGTGTAACAACAATTAACACCAGCAAATATGCATCCATAAAACATGTAGGCTAAGCACAATATAATACAGGGTTAATAGATCTGAGTTCTTTGTTGCAACTATTTTACCACTTTTAACACCACTTAAACTTGAAGGAAGTGGAGGAAGCACTTATTTCCTATGGAAAACGGCTTTTTGCTCAATAGCTTCCGAGTTATGGGACCATGAGGCCCCAGACCAATTTAGACCTGTTCTACTATGTGGTAATAACAACACACACCTCACTAAAAATTAATATTTTGCACCTCCTATTTAATTTAAATATTTTAAGAATCCCATTCATTTCCTATGGGAAATTGCTTTTTGCTCAATAGCTTCCGAGTTATAGGACCCAGAGGCCCCAGACCAATTTAGACCTGTTCTACTATGTGGTACTAACAACACACACCTCACTAAAAATTTATATTTTGCACCTCCAATTTTATTTGAATTTTTTAAAAATCCCATTCATTTCCTATGGAAAACGGCTTTTTGCTCAATAGCTTCCGAGTTATGGGACCATGAGGCCCCAGACCAATTTAGACCTGTTATACTATGTGGTAATAACAACACACACCTCACTAAAAATTAATATTTTGCACCTCCTATTTTATTTAAATATTTTAAGAATCCCATTCATTTCCTATGGGAAATTGCTTTTTGCTCAATAGCTTCCGAGTTATAGGACCCAGAGGCCCCAGACCAATTTAGAGCTGTTCTACTATGTGGTACTAACAACACACACCTCACTAAAAATAAATATTTTGCACCTCCAATTTTATTAGAATTTTTTAAAAATCCCATTCATTTCCTATGGAAAACGGCTTTTTGCTCAATAGCTTCCGAGTTATGGGACCCAGAGGCCCCAGACCAATTTAGACCTGTTCTACTATGTGGTAATAACAACACACACCTCACTAAAAATTAATATTTTGCTCCTCCTATTTTATTTAAATATTTTAAGAATCCCATTCATTTCCTATGGAAGACGGCTTTTTGCTCAATAGCTTCCGAGTTATGGGACCCAGAGGCCCCAGACCAATTTAGACCTGTTCTACTATGTGGTAATAACAACACACACCTCACTAAAAATTAATATTTTGCACCTCCTATTTAATTTAAATATTTTAAGAATCCCATTAATTTCCTATGGGAAATTGCTTTTTGCTCAATAGCTTCCGAGTTATAGGACCCAGAGGCCCCAGACCAATTTAGACCTGTTCTACTATGTGGTACTAACAACACACACCTCACTAAAAATAAATATTTTGCACCTCCAATTTTATTTGAATTTTTAAAAAATCCCATTCATTTCCTATGGAAAACGGCTTTTTGCTCAATAGCTTCCGAGTTATGGGACCAAGAGGCCCCAGTCCAATTTAGACCTGTTCTACTATGTGGTAATAACAACACACACCTCACTAAAAATTAATATTTTGCACCTCCTATTTAATTTAAATATTTTAAGAATCCCATTAATTTCCTATGGGAAATTGCTTTTTGCTCAATAGCTTCCGAGTTATAGGACCCAGAGGCCCCAGACCAATTTAGACCTGTTCTACTATGTGGTACTAACAACACACACCTCACTAAAAATAAATATTTTGCACCTCCAATTTTATTTGAATTTTTTAAAAATCCCATTCATTTCCTATGGAAAACGGCTTTTTGCTCAATAGCTTCCGAGTTATGGGACCCAGAGGCCCCAGACCAATGTTGACCTGTCCTACTATGTGGTACTAACAACACACACCTCACTAAAAATTAATATTTTGCACCTCCTATTTTATTTAAATATTTTAAGAATCCCATTCATTTCCTATGGGAAATTGCTTTTTGCTCAATAGCTTCCGAGTTATAGGACCCAGAGGCCCCAGACCAATTTAGAGCTGTTCTACTATGTGGTACTAACAACACACACCTCACTAAAAATAAATATTTTGCACCTCCTATTTTATATGAATTTTTTAAAAATCCCATTCATTTCCTATGGAAAACGGCTTTTTGCTCAATAGCTTCCGAGTTATGGGACCATGAGGCCCCAGACCAATTTAGCCCTGTTCTACTACATGGTACTAACAACACACACCTCACTAAAAATAAATATTTTGCACTTCCTATTTTATTAGAATTTTTGAAAAATCCCATTCATTTCCTATGGAAAACCAACACAGTCTCACTCCGAGAACGTCAAATACCGACTGTTGGCAAACGCTCTTTAGCTTCGGTGACTGACGGGAAAGGTACCCTTTGCCGTCGGTCGGTGACGGGAAAGGTACCCTTCGGCGTCTTCTGCCGACGGCATGGGGGGTGCCCACTACGTCTCTAATATACGCTGTGAGCATCTTTCCTATTGGATAGTTTTTAGGATATCTTTTTGTGAAAATGGCGGACATACTTTTTATTCTGGGTGGAAAATATGATATTTTAGCATAGTTACACCATTAAAAGTGTTTATGTAAACATTTTTAGCGAGAAATGTGCATTTTACTTTCATAATCGTCGTTCGGCGAATGTGAAGGATGTTTGGTTTGATAGTTATGACGAACAATATTTCATTAGTCTCCACATAATTATAATAACATGGTTGATATGATGTTACTGAAACCAGCAGCTCGCATGTTCGTGTCAAAAAGCACAATTTTCAAACTCATGCATATCAATTGGAAGTATTTGTCGTGATTTGTCACTAAGCACGACTTCCATCTAAGGTTCTGTCCGGGAGCGTTCTCCCTATTGTCCCTTAAGGAGCTCCGTACAGAACATTTATTGTTAAAAATTGTCTGTGATAACTAAGAATATGACAGCTTTTGGCCACCCGTTTCTACTTAAAATTGTCTGTGATAATCAACCCAGTCTCACCAATATGCGTACAGATCGCACGGTTTGACACTTTCAAAATGCGTGCAGTACATACGCCAAATGACCATTTCGCGTGCATATGATACGCAAAACCCAGCATTAACTACTGTGGAGGGCGGATACGTCCATTTCGCGTGCCTATACACGAAACCCAGCATTAACTGAATGGGAAATGCAATATTTTAGGACAGATTCACCATTAAACGTGTTTCTGATGACATTTCTAGCGAGAAATGCACATTTTCCTTGAATAATCTTCAGTCAGTGAATGTGTATGATCTTCACTGACTGGTGGAGATGGGTCAGGCCTACTGAGGCCCCAGCACCCCCCCCCACACCCACCCACCAGCAACATCCACTACTAACACCGCCCCCATCCCATCCGCCCAGGACGCTTCGCTCTCCCACTGGTCCCACAGGCTTCAAACTCCAACGCGCCCCACGCTCTACGCCACTTCCTCTGCATCAAATGGCACCAGCACACGGATACACACACCAACACACAAACATGAAACACAACTCTCTCTCTGTTTCTCTCTTTCCCGCCATCTCCCTCGACCCATATCTCTCTCTCTCTCTCTTGAGGGGAAAAACGGTCTGTCTAGTTACTGGACCAGATGAAATGAGACGGAGAGGTAATAAAGTCTGTCGGCACGAGGACCTTGGATTTATTAAGTAAAGTGGCAACGGTTATACAGAGTCATAAAGCGTGAGAGATCGAATATGTCTAAGTCCCTAATCAGCGCTGATGGTTCGTCCGGAGCTTCGCCTCCGTGGAAGGTCTGCTTCAGAAGAAGATGAAGAGTCCCTGTGTGATGCAGTCTTATGCTGTATCCTCCTCTCGATGAGGTGTGTGCGTTTGAGGTGTGTGCGGTTCTGTGTGTTTTTGCTGCACCTTGGCTCCCAGGCCCTGGGTCTTCTCCTAACGGGGAGAGCTCCTCGTGTCTCCGGTGTGATAAATTAAAACGGGGGAGTGCCCCCCGAAGTGTCTCGTGTGTGATAATTTAATGTGGCTCTGAGGCCCCTAGTATCTGCATGTGTTCCTTCTAGTGGGGGAGAGCTTCGAGGTGTCTCCTGTGTGATAAATTAATGTGGCTCTCCCGTTCTTGAGGATGACTGGTGCATTGTCTGAGTGTCAACCATTTGCCTGGGAAATGGGGCCTTCGGCTCTGGCCTTGACCTGACTATATTATCATGTTTGTGTTATGTGTTCGTTGGGTTTAGAGCAAGAGTCGACTATATATTAATGTGCCTGCCATGTGATGTGCTCATCAGGTTATTTTTCCCAACACACACTCTCTCTCTCTCTCTCTCTCTCTCTCTCTCTCTCTCTCTCTCTCTCTCTCTCTCTCTCTCTCTCTCTCTCTCTCTCTCTCTCTCTCTCTCTCTCTCTCTCTCTCTCTCTCTCTCTCTGGGAAATGCAATATTTTAGGACCGATTCACCGTTAAACGTGTTTCTAATAACATTTCTAGCGAGAAATATACTTTTTACTTGCATAATCTTCAGTCAGTGATTGTGTCTGATCTTTAGTTTTATAGTTATTAGGAAGATTTTATCGGCTCGCTCGCATGTTTCAACGACGTCAGGTTGTTAGGGACGATGCTTTCGCTAAACTAGCAACTCACGTGTTTCCTGCGTTTGTGTTACTTTATGTCACTTTTAATGATATCATCTTGTTAGAAACACGTATATATCTGAGAGCCAACCCAGTCGCCAAAAGCATACGTTGACAGTGTACGTTTTCGTGAACACTGGATTACGTCGCATTTCAACATAAAATAGCGTGTTATACACACACACACACACACACTGCATTTCGCTGCTAAATAAATAAATAAATACAAAGGCAGAATAAAGAATAAATTCATTCATTATCATTCAACTTCAACATGTGTTATTACAGTATAGTGATGGAGGGATGACGTATGTTGGCCAACCCGGAAGTGAGCGTTGCCCTGGGTTCCCTTGACAAAAAGCCAACGGGTTTTTCCATTTGATTTTGGATTATTGCAGAAAAATTAGCATCTTTGAAGCACTTCCTCAAAAACTGAAAATAACTGTGCTCCAAAGAAAGAAATGTAAACCAATGCATTCCGAATGGGAGTGTTTCTCAGATTTTTCCATGCTACACAGAACGAAATGTAAACCCATGCAAATAAAGACTTCATGGTCATAATCATTTAAATATCATTAATCTCCTGAGGGTGGTATTCTATTTTTTTCAACGGGGCTGCATCCAGTCACTTGACCGTCATGGTTGCTATGGTGGTTGCTATCGACCAGCCCCTCTAATCCTTACATGGCTCTAAAAACCACGCGGCAAAGGAGCTGCCGTAAACTGTGTTGTTTTTGTCGTAAACTAGGGTCCGATGGTTAAAAAATAGACAGATATTCCAAGGTATCCTTAAAAGGCAGCTTGGATGTTTTTATTTTCTGCAGTTTAGACTTCTTCTGTAACCTATTTTTGAAAGCAAAACACCAAGCTCATTGATTTAACGAGGTTATATGCAGGTTGGATGGCTGCGGTGTAGGTCTGGGAATAACTTCAGGCCAAAATCTTGCAAGCGAGCCGCTGGGTGCAGGTGCAACGAGATGGAGCACTTGCTGAGTCATTTCCTGTTGGGCTGGAGCCACAGGTTGAAGCGTATGCGTCCTTTGAGACCCCCTTTGATATATAAGAGGCCTCAAAGTAAAGCTTACTTAAATGTTGTCGACCCAGTCACCTATTGCATCACTTCCTTTAGGGCTTCGGCCTCCTAATTGATCATTGTAGTATAATTGAATGCCCTCTTTCTTATATATGATACCTCCACCACTGGGACGTGGCAACAATTCTCCAAATCCATATGGGGAGGGGGGGGTGATGCTTGTGGACAGTAGGGTTGTACACTAGACATAAATAGGAAGAAAACTCAGGAGAAGGAATGACCTCTCATAAATATTTATTTAATAAATTGTTTCAAATAACACTGCCTCGTTAAATCAATGAGCTTGGTGTTTTGCTTTCAAAAATAGGTTATAGATGAAGTCTAAACTGCAGAAAATAAAAACATCCAAGCTGCCTTTTAAGGATACCTTGGAATATCTGTTTTTAACCATCGGACCCTAGTTTACGACAAAAACAACACAATTTACGGCAGCTCATTTGCCGCGTGGTTTTTAGAGCCATGTAAGGATTAGAGGGGCTGGTCGATAGCAACCACCATAGCAACCATGACGGTCAAGTGACTGGATTCAGCCCTGTTGAAAAAAATAGAATACCACCCTCAGGAGATTAATGATATTTAAATGATTATGACCATGAAGTCTTTATTTGCATGGGTTTACATTTCGTTCTGTGTAGCATGGAAAAATTGGAGAAACACTCCCATTCGGAATGCATTGGTTTACATTTCTTTCTTTGGAGCACAGTTATTTTTATTTATTTTGATTTTTTGAGGAGGGGCTTCAAAGATGCTAATTTTTCTGCAATAATCCAAAATCAAATGGATAAACCCGTTGGCTTTTTGTCCAGGGAACCCAGGGCGACGCTCACTTCCGGGTTGGCCAACATACGTCATCCCTCCACCACTATACTGTAATAACACATGTTGAAGTTGAATGATAATGAATGAATTTATTCTTTATTCTGCCTTTGTATTTATTTATTTATTTGGCAGCGAAATGCAGTGTGTGTGTGTGTGTGTGTGTGTGTGTGTGTGTGTGTATAACACGCTATTTATGTTGAAATGCGACGTAATCCAGTGTTCACGAAAACGTACACTGTCAACGTATGCTTTTGGCGACTGGGTTGGCTCTCAGATAAACGTGTTTCTAAAAAGATGATATCATTAAAAGTTACATAAAGTAATGGTTTAATAACACATACGCAGGAAACACGTGAGTTGCTAGTTTAGTGAAAACAGCGTCCCTAACAACCTGACGTCGTTGAAACATGCGAGCGAGCCGATAAAATCTTCCTAATAACTATAAAACTAAAGATCAGACACAATCACTGACTGAAGATTATGCAAGTAAAAAGTATATTTCTCGATAGAAATGTTATTAGAAACACGTTTAACGGTGAATCGGTCCTAAAATATTGCATTTCCCATTCAGATAATAAAGATTAATAAAGATCATACACATTCACTGACTGAAGATTATTCAAGGGAAAAGTACATTTCTCGCTAGAAATGTCATTAGAAACACGTTTAATGGTGAATCTGTCCTAAAATATTGCATTTCCCATTCAGTTAATGCTGGGTTTTGCGTATCATATGCACGCAAAATGGTCATTTGGCGTATATACTGCACGCATTTTGAAAGTGTCAAACCGTGCGATCTGTGCGCACATTGGTGAGACTGGAAAAGCTGTCATATTCTTAGTTATCACAGACAATTTTTAACAATAAATGTTCTGTACGGAGCTCCTTAAGGGACAATAGGGAGAACGCTCCCAGACAGAACCTTAGATGGAAGTCGTGCTTAGTGACAAATCACGACAAATACTTCCAATTGATATGCATGAGTTTGAAAATTGTGCTTTTTGACACGAACATTTAGAAAATACGTGTACCTAATCACGTTTCAATAGATTAAATAACGTGACAGTGTCACCTATTTTCGTGAGCCCGGGATGCCTGTACGCCGGCCATTATCGCCCGATAATGGCCGGCGTTCCATACTACATTATCCCTTACATAACCAGCAATGACAATGGTTTTATACCCATGATTTAAACGGAATGCGAGCTGCTGGTTTCAGTAACATCATATCAACCATGTTATTATAATTATGTGGAGACGAATGAAATATTGTTCGTCATAACTATCAAACCAAACATCCTTCACGTTCGCCGAACGACGATTACGAAAGTAAAATGCACATTTCTCTTTCCCATCAGTCACCGACGCTAAAGTGCCTTTGCCAACAGTCGGTATTTGACGTTCTCGGAGTGAGACTGTGTTGGTTTTCCATAGGAAATAAATGGGATTTTTAAAAAATTCAAATAAAATAGGAGGTGCAAAATATTAATTTTTAGTGAGGTGTGCGTTGTTAGTACCACATAGTAGAACCGGTCTAAATTGGTCTGGGACCTCTGGGTCCCATAACTCGGAAGCTATTGAGCAAAAAGCCGTTTTCCATAGGATATGAATGGGATTTTTAAAAAATTCATATAAAATAGGAGGTGCAAAATATTTATTTTTTAGTGAGGTGTGTGTTGTTATTACCACATTGTAGGACAGGTCCACATTGGTCTGTGGCCTCTGGGTCCCATAACTTATAAGCTATTGAGCAAAAAGCCGTTTTCCATAGGAAATGAATGGGATTCTTAAAATATTTAAATAAAATAGAAGGTGCAAAATATAAATTTTTAGTGAGGTGTGTGTTGTGAGTACCACATAGTAGGACAGTCCAACATTGGTCTGGGGCCTCTGGGTCCTATAACTCGGAAGCTATTGAGCAAAAAGCAATTTCCCATAGGAAATTAATGGGATTCTTAAAATATTTAAATAAAATAGGAGGTGCAAAATATTACTTTTTAGTGAGGTGTGTGTTGTTAGTACCACATAGTAGGACAGGTCTACATTGGTCTGGGGTGCCTGGGTCCCATAACTCGGAAGCTATTGAGCAAAAAGCAATTTCCCATAGGAAATGAATGGGATTCTTAAAATATTTAAATAAAATAGGAGGTGCAGAATATTAATTTTTAGTGAGGTGTGTGTTGTTAGTACCACATAGTAGAACAGGTCTAAATTGGTCTGGGGCCTCTGGGTCCCATAACTCGGAAGCTATTAAGCAAAAAGCCGTTTTCCATAGGAAATGAATGGGATTCTTAAAATAATTAAATAAAATAGGAGGAGCAAAATATTAATTTTTAGTGAGGTGTGTGTTGTTAGTACCACATAGTAGAACAGGTCTCAATTGGTCTGGGGCCTCTGGGTCCCATAACTCGGAAGCTATTGAGCAAAAAGCCGTCTTCCATGGGAAATGAATGGGATTCTTAAAATATTTAAATAAAATAGGAGGAGCAAAATATTAATTTTTAGTGAGGTGTGTGTTGTTAGTACCACATAGTAGAACAGGTCTAAATTGGTCTGGGGCCTCTGGGTCCCATAACTCGGAAGCTATTGAGCAAAAAGCCGTCTTCCATAGGAAATTAATGGGATTCTTAAAATATTTAAATAAAATAGGAGGAGCAAAATATAAATTTTTAGTGAGGTGTGTGTTGTTAGTACCACATAGTAGAACAGGTCTAAATTGGTCTGGGGCCTCTGGGTCCCATAACTCGGAAGCTATTGAGCAAAAAGCCGTCTTCCATAGGAAATGAATGGGATTCTTAAAATATTTAAATAAAATAGGAGGAGCAAAATATAAATTTTTAGTGAGGTGTGTGTTGTTAGTACCACATAGTAGAACAGGTCTAAATTGGTCTGGGGCCTCTGGGTCCCATAACTCGGGAGCTATTGAGCAAAAAGTAATTTTCCATAGGAAATGAATGGCCGAATATCTGTCGAATATCCAACTTCAAACTAACTTCACCACGGTGTCTCTCCTACCCGTGAGGAGCAGTCTGAGTTTTCACACACAGACACAGGTTGGTTTCTTCAAACGGGCGTTCTTTATGCCGTGAAAACTATCACAAGTAAACATAAAACAAAATACGACATCAGCAAATGATACAGTATTAACATATACACAAAATAAAACACAGAAATATGACACTAATACGCACGTGGCAATGACATGCATAAACAGGAAATAAAGTGCATTAAATGGTGAAATGAAATACCTCGCTGGCCACTTGTTATGAAAAGAGGTTATTTTACTGTCCTTGTTTTTTGGCCGTCTGCTTTAGCTTCAGAGGCTAACTTATTATTACCATATCACTGCACTTAACGAGCAACATTCACACATGTATTTGGTCATGCTTTGCGTCAATTAAACTGACGTAGGGAAACTAGAAACAAAACATTAGTTCCGTGCACTTGCAGCACATTAACACATTCTAATTACACATTACACATGGGTTAAGATACATTATATTAAACGTTTTAACTTTTTAACCGAAACTGAATTATTATATATTTATTTATTACATGAAATTGAAGTATTAATTATCAAGTGTGCACAACGAAATAACTTATGCTGCTATCCATTTTGATGGTAGGCTGGTACGAACGACCAGCTTCAGCGAGAACGTGACGTATTTCCCTTGCTCCAGCCTTCCAGTTTGCTATTTGTGTCCGAGTTTAAGAAGAAAACTATTTTGGAAAAAAGAAATAATCCAGTGTATAATGGTTGCCAGCCTTTACAGAAACATTAACATTGCAAGCCTTTTACATTGCAATAATATTTTGCCATTTTCGCCAATTTTTATTTCAACAAGTGCTGTCGTGTTTCTGTCGAGCCACGAGGGGTAGTAGCGGGCTAGTCATCATTAGCAACATAGCCTCTTTGGCAAACCAGCTTGAAAACACAACTTTACATTGAATTTCACGCAAAGCAAGACCTTAAATTGGTGACCGGATTAAAGCAGCAATGAAATCAAGTGTGTAAGAGGATTTAAAATCGACATTACAACCCCCAACGTGGTACAAATACAAAGAAAATACAGCTCGATCCCCATTGACTATGGGCGCAGCCATCTTGTTTGCTAGTTGTACAGATCTGCTCGCTCTACTTTGAAAGCGACGAGATACTACGACCGAAAGGGGGCGTGCCTCAGTGAAATGCCGCAAGAAAGCTGGGAGATTGGCGACTTTACCACTTCGTACATCCAAATGGATAGCAGCATTATTCATGCAACTTCACTTACACTGTCGTTAGCGTCAGCGTTGACGTTAGCGCTGACATTAGCGGTGAGACTTCAAAACCCTTCAACTCATTCATACTTCATCCTACCTTCAAAATGTTCATTAGATTTCCTAGATTCATTGTAATGATTCTTCAACGTTCAGCTTCAGCAGTGTAGCTGAGCATTTCAGCGTCATTGTAGTATAGTATCTTAGCTACTGGAGATATCGCGAGATGCTGGGGAAGATCGCGGGATGCGGAGAGACAGATAGACACGCGAGACTGAGAGCAGGGACATGGTGATTATAATGTGTTAATAAATCGAGTTAATAAGAACCTGACTGATCATTTATGGACAACACAACATTTGGCGACGAGGATGGGATAGTTTGCTATGAAGTCGAAGGCAACAAGACGACACGGATTTCACGTCTAATACGCCGGGGAAACGCAGACTGAACCACGAGTGACCACCATGTCGCAGGAGGGACAACAGGCTGCTGCTGCACCAGTGCCGCCGGCGCCTGCTTTCCACGCTCAACTAGCCCCGCCAGTCCCATTGAACCTGGGAGCATCGGACTTGTATACGGAATACACGTTATGGAAGGACTCGTACAATTTCTTCGAAGTTGCGAGTGGGACTGTCAGTGCACAGGACGCGGTCAGAAGAGCCACGTTTCTGCATTGCATTGGTGCGCCGACCCAGAGGATTTTCGCTAATCTACCCGGAGACAAAGGTACGCATGCGCAGGCTGTTGCTGCCCTGGATGTATACTTTACGCCACGGAGAAATGTGGTTTTGGAAAGACACAAGTTTAGACAAAGAGCTCAGTTTCCCGACGAGTCGGTTGATGCTTTTGTGAATGGACTGCGGGAACTTGTTAAGGAACTGCGGGTGCATGCAGGCAGGTAGGACCCAAACGCAGACGGTTTCAGGAAACGGCACTTTATTCAAGCCTAAAGGCTAAGGCACAGGAATCAGGGAACTCGGGAGACAACTCGGAACTCGGGAGACTACAGGGAACTCGGAAGACGACAGGGAACACGGAACACGCAAGACTAACCACCAACACTAACCACAGCAAACCACGATAAACCACAATGACAGCACCAGGAACAAAGGAAAGACGAGGGCTTAAATAACAAACACAACGAGCAACAGCTGAGACACATTAGGGGAGGGAACAGTAATCAACACAGGAGGGAAAACCAGGGAAACACACACACCCTGACAGTACCCCCCCCTTAAGGGTCGACTCCCAGGCGACCCACGACAAGCAAAAAAAACAAAGAAAGTCAAACCCAAAACGGGTGGGTGGAGGGGCGCCAGGAGGGGGGAATCAAAAAAAAAAAAAATGGACTGGGGCAGAGCCGAGGGACGTCAAGCGGGCGGCCAGAAAACTGCCCCAGGGCATGGCAGGGAGCCTCAGGCGGACGGCCTGGGGGGCAAGCAGAGGCAGAGTGGAGGCGGAACCCTTCCGGAGGCCGGCGGCAAGGACGATGAGGGCTCAGTCCCTCAGGAGACCTGCAGTGGCGCAGAACCCCCTCAGAAGGCCGGCAGCGGTGAAGGCGGAACCCTTCAGGAGGCCGGCGAAGGCGAGGTAGAGGGCGGGTCCTCTCAAGAGGAAGGCCAGGTAGAGGGCGGGTCCCCTCAGGAGGCAGGCCAGGTAGAGGGCGGGTCCCCTCAGGAGGCAGGCCAGGTAGAGGGCGGGTCCCCTCAGGAGGCAGGCCAGGTAGAGGGCGGGTCCCCTCAGGAGGCGGGCCAGGTAGAGGGCGGGTCCCCTCAGGAGGCGGGCCAGGCAGAGGGCGGGTCCCCTCAGGAGGAGGGCCAGGCAGAGGGCGGGTCCCCTCAGGAGGAGGGCCAGGCAGAGGGCGGGTCCCCTCTGGTGGCAGGCCAGGTAGGGGGCGGGTCCCCTCCGGTGGACAGGGTAGAGGGCGGGTCCCCTCCGGTGGAAGGCCAGGCAGAGGGCGGGTCCCCTCCGGTGGAAGGCCTTGAAGGGGAACCCCCCTCGGGAAGGAGTGGAGGAGGGCCCCCACAGGCAGGAGCGGGGAGCGTGCCTCCCCTGGACGGTCTGGAGGGCGGACCCCCTCCGGCAGGAGCAGAGGCCGGTCCCCCTCTGGAAGGAGCAGGGGGCGGGCCCCCTCAGGCAGGAGCGGAGGGCGGACCACCTCAAGCAGGCGAAGAGGCCGGTCCCCCACTGGAAGGCTAGGAGTGGGGTGAGGAACCGGACAGGGCTCGGGGACCGGAGTCAATGCGGAAGCTAGAGTACCAGGAGGAACCGGGTGGCACCCCCAACCCTTACAGCGCTCCATTGTCTTCCTTGTTTTGGCTACTAAATCCTCCAACTTACGGTCAAATTGAGCGTCCGCTGGGTCCCATAGTGGTGCTGTCATTCTGTTAAGGAACTGCGGGTGCATGCAGGCAGGTAGGACCCAAACGCAGACGGTTTCAGGAAACGGCACTTTATTCAAGCCTAAAGGCTAAGGCACAGGAATCAGGGAACTCGGGAGACAACTCGGAACTCGGGAGACTACAGGGAACTCGGAAGACGACAGGGAACACGGAACACGCAAGACTAACCACCAACACTAACCACAGCAAACCACGATAAACCACAATGACAGCACCAGGAACAAAGGAAAGACGAGGGCTTAAATAACAAACACAACGAGCAACAGCTGAGACACATTAGGGGAGGGAACAGTAATCAACACAGGAGGGAAAACCAGGGAAACACACACACCCTGACAGAACTAGCGAAATCGTGCGACTTCGGCGCACTGGAGAATGACATGATCAGGGATCAGATTGTGGAGAAATGTGCGATGAAGAGGCTGCGTGACAAACTGTTACAGGAGGATGGACTGGTTTTAGACAAAGCATTGTCAACTGCAAGAGCTTTTGAAGCTGCGCAGACGGAGTCTAGATTATTTTCGGAGGCCAGTGATCACAGAGCCCGGGACAATCAGGTTCACTTCACGACGAGGAGGAGTCGCGGTGACGACACGAAAATGAAACCTAAAGCACACGGAAGAAGCGAAAGCAGAAATGATGACGGTGAGCATGACAACAGCGACACCAAGTGTTTCAGATGTGGAATGTCGTCCCACAGAGAAGATGAATGTCGAGCTCGGACTGCTACTTGTTTGTACTGTAAAAAAACTGGACATTATGCAAGAGTGTGTAGGAAGAAAATATTTGCACAGGGAGGGAAGAATAGTGACAGAAATAGGGATGAAGAAAAGCCCAAATTTCGTAAACCAGTTAGAGCAGTGCATGAACCTTCTGACTCAGAGTCAGATGAGTTTATTAATGCAGTTAATTCGGAAGGGACTGAAACAGTGAAAATAAATGGACAAAAGCTAAAAATGGTCATAGACACAGGAAGTGGTAGAAACTTCATAGGAGAAGACCTATTTAGAAGAACATTGTCCAGAAGGACAGAACTACGACCAACCAGAAAGAGGTTTTATGCCTATGCCCAGACAACACCACTTAGATGTGCTGGTTATTTTGAGGCAGAAATTAGGACAAGGTAGTGAAAGATGACGTTTATGTCATAGAAGGAAAGGTTGAGGCCTTGCTAGGTAGGAAAGCCAGCTTTGCATTGAAGATACTGAACCCGGGAGAAACTGTGAACACAGTAGGACAGACAGAGAGATTCAGTAATCTAGCAAATGAATTTCATTCACTTTTTAAAGGACTAGGTCAAATTAAAGGTTACAGTCATAAAGTTAGTCGATGAGAAAGTCTCACCTGTAGCTCAGGGTTTGAGGAGAGTCCCTTATCCAATGTTGGAGGCTGTGAACCAGGAGTTAGACAAGATGCTTGACCAAGGTATAATAGAGGAAGTGAATGAAGGATCAGAATGGGTCTCCAACATACTACTAATTCCAAAGAAAGACACCAAGGAAGTGAGGCTATGTGTAGATCTCAGGGAGGTGAATCATGCTGTGATCAGAGAAAGACATCCAGTACCGACTGTAGACAGCATCTTACATGCTGTGCAGGGAGCAAAAGTGTTTGCCAAGTTAGATGCACGGAAAGGGTTTTGGCAGTGTGACTTAGCCCCTGAATCTAGACACCTGACCACGTTCATTACTCACAGAGGGTGCTACCGCTTCAGAAAAGTCCCCTTTGGATTATCGAGTGCACCGGAAGCCTTTCAGAAGGCTATGGACTCGATGCTTTGCGGAATGCAGGGCACCGTCTGTTACATGGATGATGTTGTGATCTTCGGTGAGAATGATGAGCAATTGGAACAAAGAATGAGACAAGTCTTCCAGAGATTCACGGACAGAGGCCTAACCCTGAACAGAGACAAGTGCATATTCGGACTACAGCAGATTGAGATACTTGGTCATGTGATCTCAGCCGAAGGAATTAAACCAGATCTAAGGAAGGTTGAAGCTATCTGTAAAGCACCAAGACCTGAGAATGTACAGCTACTTTGTTCATTCCTAGGCACCTGCGGATTTCTGATGAAGTTCATACCGAGCTATGCGAACCTATCAGAACCTTTAAGGAGGTTGACTCGAAAAGGACAGGAATGGGAGTGGACGACAGAAACAGAGAAATCGTTCCAAGCAATGAAGGACGCGTTGGTAAGTGAGCCATGCCTGGCTTACTTTAAGCTGAATGCACCAACAGTAGTCATCAGTGATGCGAGCCCAGTAGGACTAGGAGCAGTCTTACTTCAAACCCAATCAGATGGACGGAACAAGCCAGTGGCGTATGCGAGCCGTTCATTGACTCCAACCGAGCGCCGCTACTCTCAGATAGAGCGGGAAGCTCTAGGTTGTGTTTGGGCTGTGGAACATTTCAGAACATACCTGTGGGGAGGAAAGTTTACGCTACAAACAGACCACAAGCCCCTCATCTACATGTTCAACCCAGAGAAAGCTACACTATCGCCACCCCGCATACAGAGACTAGGCTTGAGACTACAGCCGTACAACTACAAGATCGAACACATAGTGGGAAAATCCAATGTGGCAGATTCACTATCAAGACTTCCATTACAAGAGACTGAGGACAATGAGTATGTGGAATTGTATGTCGACAGAGTGTTGTCAGTGACTCTGCATGATGTACAGGCCATAACTCTGGAGGACATTCGCCTGAAAACGGCAGAGGATAAAACACTGATGCAGTTGAAGACGATCTTGGAGACAGGAAAATGGCCAAATCCGGTTCCGGAAACCTTACAGCCATTCAACAGGTGTGCAGAAGAGTTATGCACATACGATGGACTTGTACTGAGAGGACACAGGATTGTGTTACCGAAAGCAATGACAAACCGAGTACTCAGGATCGGACACGAGACGCATCAGGGTGTGGTACGTACAAAACAGTACCTGAGGAGTAAATTCTATTGGCCTAACATGGATTTGGATGTTGAAAGAGACATTAGAAACTGCTCCGCCTGTGTACTCAATCAGCCGCTCCAGAACGATCAACCCCTCCAACCACTTGACTTACCACCGAGACCTTGGACGAAGTTAGGTATCGATCTGGTAGGTCCTATCCAGAACAAGTTCATATTGACTGTGATTGACTACTATACCTCATTTCCAGAGGCTGTGGTGATATCTGACATATCATCAGCAACTGTCATTACAGAAATGACAAAGATCTTTTCTCGATTCGGATTCCCCCTAGAGGTCGTGACGGATAATGGCAGGCAGTTTGTAGGACAGCTTTTTGAGTCGTTCCTCAAGACGTGTGGAGTCAAACACATTCGTGCATCTCCATATTATCCGAAATCGAATGGGAAAATTGAGAGATTTCACCGATACCTAAAGAAAGCCTTCAGAGCGGCCGAGTGTGAAGGAAAGGTGTGGGGGGAGGAGCTTCCTAAGATTCTGATGGCATATCGTTCAACGCCACACAGAGCGTCGGGGGAGACACCAGCTATGCTGATGTTTGGACGAGACATTCGTACAAAGATTCCAAACGTGGAGAAGGGAGATGACATATCACACAACAGAAAGAAGAAAAATGACATCCGACACCATCACCAGGAGTACAGAACCAAAATGAAACAGTACGCTGACCAGAAGAGAAGAGCGAAGGAACACAACTTTGAAGTTGGTGACGTTGTGTACATTGCTAGTATGGAGAACGGAAAGCTGGATTCCATATTCAGAGACACTCGCTATGTGTTACTCAAAAACACATCGGACAATTCTTTCGAACTGATTAACACAGAAGATGGATCAAAGGTCATCAGGAATGTCAAACATCTGCGCCACACTCCAGTGGTAATGGACTTTGATGTTCCGGAGCCAACCGAGGCTCGGGTTCTCAATGACAATCTGGACATGGAGTTCGCTCAGATCAGAAAGTTATGTTCAACTGTAATAATCATCATATTGAATCTGTTAATGAATGAAAAAAACAAAAACATTACAGTACAGTGTTATTGTAGGCAACAGTAATAGACAGTTAGTCACAAGGGATTTAATTTGATTGTTTGTAATGAAACCCTTTTATGTTGAAGTAGTACTTTAATTCTAAACAAGGGAGGGATGTAGTATAGTATCTTAGCTACTGGAGATATCGCGAGATGCTGGGGAAGATCGCGGGATGCGGAGAGACAGATAGACACGCTAGACTGAGAGCAGGGACATGGTGATTATAATGTGTTAATAAATTGAGTTAATAAGAACCTGACTGATCATTTATGGACAACACAACAGTCATTATTCACACCGCAATGCCTTCAGGGATTGCAATTCTAGTTTTATTGGTGTGAATGCTGTATGCATTCACACCAATAACACCAATAGTTGCTATTATTTTCTGTATTCATATTATTCATGAGATTCCCGAGATATTCAAGGTTATTCACCGAAAATTCCCCCATTCATTCCTATTGGAAAATAAAAAAAACGCTGATTCATCCTTCATCCTCTTCAACAATTTCCCACACAGTAGGAGACTCCTAGGCGGATCCGCATAGGAGTCACCAATCCCGCGTTACTGTCACATCCGTTTTGGCGCCGCCCAGAGGACCCGTGTCAGATCCGCGAACACGGATCCAACGCGCCTTTTACTGCTGAAAGTACACCAAGAGCTGAGAGATCACATAAATTTAGATTTTCTTTTTATTATTATTGATTCATTATTATTTGATTTATTTATTTGATTATTTATGGATATATTGCGGACCCTGAGCGGACCCGTGTCTGATCCGCGAACGCGGACGCGCCATAACGTTTGAAAGCCTATCACCAAGAGCCGAGACGATCATATCAGTTGAGATTTTCTTTGCTGGAACACGGTTGCGTAAGTATGATTTATTACTGATTTCTTGTTAATATTTGATTTATTTATTGATATATCTCGGATCCTGAGCGGACCCGTGTCGGACCCATTTCCGATCCGCGAACGCTGACGCGGCAACACGTTTGAAAGCCTTTAAGAGCAGAGACGAATCAGACGATCATATCAGTTGAGATTTTCTTGGCTGGAACACGGTTGCGTTACGTAAGCATGATTTATTATTATATTTACGTAATTGTTTCTTGATAGATTGCGACATTCACAGTAAACATTGGCCTTTGTGTTTTTTTAATCATCATTTACGTTGTTTGATACGGTGTCGCTGAGCATTCGCCAGATAAAAAAAAGTTTCACAGCTAATGTAGCCGTTAGCTAACGTATTTTATTTCCTGCTCGGGTTGAGGCATTGGGAAATATGGATGTTCCTTAAAAGTGAGGAGGGCATTAATATAAGTATGTCAACATTGCGCAGACATCTGAAGTCATTGGGACTGTTCAGGAGAAAAGCCCAGTCGGACCTGCTACAAGTGGCTCTCTTCCTGCAGGAGCAGTTGAACCAGTACGGGATGCTTGTTCCATCATTTGATGTGCCAAAGCCCCTCGAATATTGTCCCGTTAATTGTTCAGTGGAACCCAGAAGTGGAAATGTTGTTGTCGTGGTGGTTTAAAGGGCATGTGGCTGGCCCCTCACATTGCAGCTCTTAAAAGTTGAATACAGCAGTGCATTATGTGTTTAACTTTATACTATGCATTATTGTTCAGAAAACGTCATACCTCAAGCTCTTTTCCAATTAATGAGCTAAATTGTTTTTATCTCATCTCATCTCATCGTCATCCGCTTATCTGGGGTCGGGTCGCGGGGGGAGCAGCTCAAGCAGGGGGCCCCAGACTTCCCTTTCCCGGGCCACATTGACCAGCTCTGACGGGGGGATCCCGAGGCGTTCCCAGGCCAGTGTTGAGATATAATCTCTCCACCTAGTCCTGGGTCTTCCACGAGGTCTCCTCCCCACTGGACGTGCCTGAAACACCTCCCAAGGAAGGCGCCCAGTGGGCATCCTTACCAGATGCCCGAACCACCTCAGCTGACTCCTTTCTAAGTAAAGGAGCAGCGGCTCTAATCCGAGTTCCTCACGGAACTCGGATTGTTTTTATACAAATCAATAAAATATTGTTTTTGTGGGGAAATAGAATTTTTGTCCCACTGCCCACATTAGATTTTGTTTTAATATTGGCTGTGACAGTATGTCACATAATTAATGTATTCAAATTTAAAATACTATGTTCATAGTAAAGGCAAACCCTGTCAGTTGTTAAATTATTTTAAAAAAAAACTTCACAGTGGTATAATGAGCACATACCACTGACTGAAGTGATCTATGGCTTTTATACAACGGTTACTATTATGGCAAAACGAAAGTCATTGACACACTACATTTAAAAAAATAAACAAGAAAGTCAAAGTAGCTGTTTTATTAAAGAATACAAAAAAGTAGTCCCTCCTGGCTGCCTTCAAAATGCACGACGGTCGCGATGCAACACACTTTAGCTTCCCTCCAAGAGAAGGCTCGGCTCCAGCGGTTCGCCGGCAATTTATCCTCTCGCCGTGTGCCTAAGCTTTCGTTAGTCTCTCCATCGCCTTGCTCACTCCCGGAGTAACAACATTTACACCCTCTCATTCTACATATGTTTTACTTTGTAACTGTTTCTGTAATGGGTATAAATATGTGTTGTAGTAAAAAGGTTTAAAATGTTTAATGCAGTAGATGAGTGCTTCAAAATGCAAAAACTGACTTTTCTCACTATTTTTATCTATTACCCATTTGCTCTGCCCTTTGAAGTTATAAAGTGATGCTGGTAAAATATGTTGTTTATTTCCATGTTTATCTAAAAAATTCATTCTTTATTTGCTACAAAATTATTCTAAAGAGCTAAATTAGGAAAGTTGTTGCAGAGTTTCTTTATTCCACCTCATTTTGTGTTCAATCTTTCGATGGTCGGTGTTCGATTGCTTTTGTTTTGCCTCGGTCAGCCTGTAGGGGGAATAGCGTGCTTGCCGTTTTTGCGGCCATTACAACTTTGGACTTGACCACAACACTGCGTCCTCGTTGTTCATTCTATACCCCCCTCACAGGTAGGAACGGTGGTTGTGTAATTGCTTATATATTTATATTTTAATGCTAGGGAACATGCCGAGAGGATTATAGCCAGGCATGGATTGTTTGAAGGGGTAGTTGGGTTAAACACGGGCGAGTCGCTCTGCCGTAGCGTGCTTGTTAGCATCCCACGGGCAGGCGCGTGGTAGGAAAGTGTCCGCCATTCCCTGACAATGCGTGTTGGCGCTGTGTTAATTTAATGTGTAAAATATAATATAAGTGTGAATAAGCTGGTACAGTATTCAGTTTAAGTGTCGTTAGACATTATTGTTAGTGTGTTTTAGCTGAAATAATACTTATTGAATTGTTTGAAGGGGTAGTTGGGTTAAACACGGGCGAGTCGCTCTGCCGTAGCGTGCTTGTTAGCATCCCACGGGCAGGCGCGTGGTAGGAAAGTGTCCGCCATTCCCTGACAATGCGTGTTGGCGCTGTGTTAATTTAATGTGTAAAATATAATATAAGTGTGAATAAGCTGGCACAGTATTCTGGTTAAGTGTCGTTAGACATTATTGTTAGTGTGTTTTAGCTGAAATAATACTTATTGAAGAAGGTGTTAAAGTTAAAAATACTTTTGAGAGGTTTATCTTTTTTTTTTTGTTAATAGCTATGGAAAGATGTCTTATGGTGGAAAGCTTTAAATGTAGTACTTAGTACTCAAACAATGCACACTTTAATATGCTGTTTATTTGAATGTTGTTTTGAAAGTGGTTTGGTTTTGCATGCTGTGTAAATGCCATTTTATGAATACTTTACAGATATATCTGGTATTTGGAATTGCATAAGATATGTACTGTTTGTTGAGAACACCATTACAACTTTGGACTTGACCACAACACTGCGTCCTCGTTGTTCATTCTATACCCCCCTCACAGGGGCGTAACATTTCTACTTCCAGGCGCGGAGTGATATGCAAACTTTCACAAAATGATTGGGCGTCATGGCAGTTATGTATACGCTCATTATACAACAGTTATGAACCAATCAGATCGCTGGATTTAGGCCCCCCGTTGTATAATATCATATAAAGAGCTCCGGGAGTCGCAAACGGCAACAATCACTTTCTCCTCCATGCTGCAGTTCACCCCGGACTGCACTGCACTGAGTTGGCCGGTTGAACGCTGATTGGCTGTTACGTTACACATGTCACTCAGTGGCCAGGCTGTTGAACGCCGATTGGCTGTCATCACGCGAATTTCGCGTCAAAGTTCAAATATCTTTAAAGATTGATAGATTGCGGGGAACATAGGACCCTTTTCTGGGAAAAGGGTCCTATGTTCCCCGCTTTTCCCAAAAAGGGTCCTATGCTCCCCGGTATGTATGGCTACAGGGGAACATAGGACCCTTTTTGGGAAAAACGGGGAACATAGAACCCGGGGAACATAAGACCTGGGGAACATAGGGATGACCCCCGGTAATGTAGCATCTCTCAGAAAACTGGTTCCACTACATCAAGGAAGTAGCCAGAAATAACACGGGGATTGCTACTTGTGGTGTAAGCATGTAGCCATATGACCATACGGGAAAATCCATCGACAGCACCATTAATACATATGGATACAATTTGTATCCGTGAAGCATCCCGTACTGGTTCAACTGCTCCTGCAGGAAGAGAGCCACTTGTAGCAGGTCCGACTGGGCTTTTCTCCTGAACAGTCCCAATGACTTCAGATGTCTGCGCAATGTTGACATACTTATATTAATGCCCTCCTCACTTTTAAGGAACATCCATATTTCCCAATGCCTCAACCCGAGCATGAAATAAAATACGATAGCGTCGGATAGCGTCATCTTTGCCGGCCAATGACTTCAGATGTCTGCGCAATGTTGACATACTTATATTAATGCCCTCCTCACTTTTAAGGAGAATCAATATTTCCCAATGCCTCAACCCGAGCAGGAAATAAAATACGATAGCTTCGGATAGCGTCATCTTTGCCGGCCTGCAGCTAGCCAGCAACGTTATTGATGAATGAGAGGCGTGATCCTTTTCTCGTAAACGAGATCCTTATGTCGTAAATATATGATATCTTATCTCGTAATCACGAGATCCTTATCTCATAATTACGAGATCCTTATCTCGTAATTACGAGATATCGCGTAATTACGAGATCCTGAGTGTGCTAACGGCTGCATTAGCTGTGAAACTTCTTTTTATTTGGTGAATGCTCAGCGCCACCGTAGTTTGATATTAGATATATTGTTTAATATTAGGACTGGCCTAAATCCTTTTTCAGTTAGGCTATCATTTTTTTCAACAGGCTATTGTTAGCTGAGAGGCGATAATCATGTCAGTCTGTAGCCTATTTAAAATGGAACAGCAATTTCGGCAGAATGTTATAGTAGTTAAGTTAAGTTATCCTTCATTGTCCCTTTTTGGGGGAAATTCTTTCGCTGCTTTTGACTCATCCGGGAGCCGGTGAACAAACGAAGGGGCTTATTTTCGATAATGACCGGCGACGTTCTATACATTATGCCGCTTATTACATGGCTACTTGCCAAAACGAAAAAAAAAACTTCACACCATGTGTCTTTTTACAATTTATCTGTTACCAGTACCAGTACTCTGGGGTTGATAAGCTACCGTAGGCCTACTTGCGGAGTGCTACGAAAGACGGCAATAAATCCCCGGTCCTTGACAGCGGTCAATTATACTTATGATGTAAGCGTTCGAAAAATGACCAACAAACTGTTTTTTTCTGAATAAAATAGCTTTTGAGTAGCTTAGCTCTTTCATTGACCAAAGCCGCTTTTCCACTGCATGGTACCAGCTCGACACGACTCGACTCGACTCAGCTCGCATTTTTTGCGTTTCCACCGTGATCTGGTACCTGAAGTGGCTGCTTTTTCTAGTACCGCCTCGCTCTAGGTTCCAAGCGGCTGAGCCGATGCTAAAAGGTGACGTCGGCAGACGGCCGGCCACTGATTGGCCAGAGAGTGTGACGAAGTCACGAGAGCGACATGGCAACCATGCTGGTAAAAGCCATAGCAGCGCCACAGCCAACATATTCCACTTCTTCAACTTCTTCAACATGCCAGCTAATAATACGAACACGAATACCATCGCATCGATGTCCTCCATTGTTGTTATGTTGGTTCTGTCCATGTGTGGGTTGCGTAGGTCTCGTTTGCGTCGCGTACAAAAATACGTCACAGCCCTTTCGCGGAGCCGACCCCGCCCACGTCCAGGAGGTACTATTTGCGGTGGAAAAGCACCCGTGCTGCTACCGTGTCGAGTCGTTTCGAGTCGTGTCGTGTCGAGTCGAGCTACATGTGCGGTGGAAAAGCGGCACAAGTAGGGTTAGTGTTACGTTAGACATTTCTGCAGCAGCAGTGGCGGCTGGTGATCAAAAATGTTGGTGGTGCACAGTAATAGATTATACCGGCCTACGTCATCCATAGTAATCCATTCCAAACCTGCCTGGCAACAGACGATCGCGTCGCCCGTTGCCTGGCAACGGGCGTTCGCGTCGAATGACATGGGAAGGTTCTTGAACATTCGCGCGTCGAATGACGTGGGAAGGTTCTTGAACATTCGCGAACTCGTTCATTGAGCGCGACAAGACAGATAACACTTATTTTACAAATTACATTTATTAGCGTTCCTAACTTTATATTTGTATTGCATTTATCTATTTCCCTACACAGTAATAGCTAAATGTTATGGGGATAATGTGAATAATAATCATAAAAAACATTTACCAGTTAGTAAATGCCTGCATGCTCACCTATCTACCCATCGATCGATCGATCTACCCATCGATCGATCTACCCATCGATCGATCGATCGACCCATCGACCCATCGATCTATCCATCTATCCATCTATCTATCTATCTATTACCTATAATCTAGTCTTTCAATTAAATTAAGGAAATTCAATTAACACAAGCTAGCTAGATTATGATACACATTAAACACTCAGTTTACTAGCTAAATTCGATTAAACAATTAAATGCAATACAAATATAAAGTAAAAACAAGTTATCTAGCGATCCGTTATCTGTATTATATTATTTCGTCTTCGGCAACATGAGCGCGATTGGAACCTGCCTGGCAACGGACAACCCCTTACGTAATTGAAGAAATACACTCCTCGATGTCAGAGTTTGGATTTAATGACAACGATGAAGAAGTCCTGCAGCAATCACACACAATAACAATGTAAGCTACAAACGTAATAACAATAGTAATTCCTACATGCACATAAATGCATACACACTAGAGCCCGACCGATATAGGATTTTTAAGGCCGATACCGATACGAATATTTTGTGATTAAAAAATCCGATATGCCGATATATCGGCCGATATATATATAAAAAAAAAAAAATCCAACAAAACAAACAGATTTCCCTAACATTGGTTATTTGTAGTTATCCTTTAAATCCTTTTCACTCTCAACTAACACGTAACAACAGCAAAACTGGACATGGTAGTCATGAATTAAGTCATGCTTATCGACTTTAGAGAATTGATGGGGATGTTCTTTTAATTGTTATTCAAGCAATGTATGACAGTTGCCAACTTACCATGAACACACTTGCACACATGAGCTGTGTTGGAAATCATTCCCTATTCACTCCCTCACTATTCCCTATATAGTGTTTATGATATAGTGCACTATATAGGGAACGAACAAACGAGAATTCGGACACGACGCTGAACATTTCTAAGCGTAATTTGCGTCAGTAAATGCGCCGGGTATTTGTGTGACGCAGACAGATGCTCCCACATCATGTAAACAAACCGGGCAAACCCGAGGAAAGCTGGAGCTTGTATTGATGTTGAATGCAACATTTCCTTGATCAAGTTTTTTTTTATTAATTTTGAATATTACATTTTCTATGTTAACTCCCAATTAAATTGTTGACATCTCTAAACGAAAGCCGGAGACTCCATCATTAAATGTATTAGTTTTCGCGGTTATTCAGCTTCTTCTCCTCCGGAAGAACACTACCGCATTGCATTGTGGTATCCGGAGTAACAAGTAGGGAACATTGTATGTACACTCAAATTTTAGTGCATGAAATTAACCACTGAGAATTCGAACACCACTGCAAAATGGCGAGCACCCTATATAGTGCACTATATCCGTGATAGGGAATGATTTCGAACACAGCTATGAACAACACCGATGATCTCCGTCGATCTCCGTCATTCACTCTACCTGAATCAGCGGGTTTGGGGCGTTAGAGCGCCCTCCGGTGGACAAACTTTTTTTTTTTTTTTTTTATATTCATTTATCGGCCATTATAATGCCGATACCGAATAGTTTGAAAAATGCCTAATATCGGCCGATAATATCGGCCTGCCGATATATCGGTCGGGCTCTGATACACACATAAGCATCTCAAGTATCTAACAATAACAATTGTAATAATCAGGAATGACTCACATGAATCATGCCAGCAGCTCAACATGCTATTCAACGGGAACGTCTGCAATGCTAGCGAACACAACAAGGTCGACCGTCAACTCACCCGGTCAGCGGTCTGCAATACAACACTATCCCCTAGTGGCCGGAGGTAAACTCAGTTGTCCGTTGCCAGGCAACGGACAACTGATTAAGGGTGCGTCCCATTTCTACCCCTTACCCCTCCCCCTTACCCCTCCCCCTTGGTTTGAAGGGGTAAGGGTGTCCCAATTCTCATTTTGGTTAAGGGGTAGGGCGAAGACAAAAGGCTACGTAGCCCTTGAAACGAAGCGAAAACGTAGCTTGAAACAAAGCTATCCAAGGACCACACTTCAAAGGGAGGGCTTCGAGGAAAATCCGGCCGAAAATGCATTTTTACTAGTTGTTATCATTCGGACTCATGATGTAAAGTTGACTGTATATTCAGCTCGAAGTCATACACGGACAATGCGATCTCTGAGCTCGATATAAAACATGACATAACGGTAAATAACCGTTGAACTATACAAGATTTTAGCGCTCTCTAGTGGCCAACCGAAATCGCCAAATAAACAAACAGCAGCGATGGTTCAAGCGAAGGACACGCACAAATGTAAGTATTTTCAGCACTTTAATTACGGCAGACTGGTGTAATAATACTATTTTCGAGCGGTTTTTAATTGTGAAGTTAGTTTTGAATCACTAGTCAAGTTTGTTTTGATTCACTAGTCAAGTTTGTTTTGAATCACTAGAAGCCGATGCTAATGTGTTCCGCTATCGCTATTTGTTGAGATAGATATCCGATATCCCTTGACATGACATGTTAAGGTTTCAAGTAACATTTGTGTGCAGTGGATATGCTTACTACTACTATTCCTTGGTTGATTATACCGGCGCACTGCTTTGATATCGGTAAAGCTGCCACCTAGGCTACGTCGCTCGCCTGTCAAACTGAAGATTTCCTTTCCACCTTTACCTCAGGGACACCACAGGAGACCAGACGGCTCATTAATTTCAGGGGGACCAGGGACAATGAGTTCCTAAAATCGAAAATGATCGCCAGAAAACAGTGGGAGTGAGTCTTACGTTGTTCAATCTTTTCATTCTTGCGTCTGTTTTCTACTTTGGTATTTCTGTGTTGAGCTCAATAGCCCACTGAATGTCTGTCATTATACCAATTGCCTAATGAATGTATCAACCAAACGAGACCATTGTTTTTGTTGTAATTTAGTATTGTGTGTGTGTGTGTGTGTGTGTGTGTGTGTGTGTGTGTGTGTGTGTGTGTGTGTGTGTGTGTGTGTGTGTGTGTGTGTGTGTGTGTGTGTGTGTGTGTGTGTGTAGCCGAGCTAAATTTAATTTGATTTTGTTTTATTTTTTATCATTGTTCATACCTTTTTTTATGTGAACTCCACCAAATATTGGTTCCTAAGTAAGTTGGTTTCGTTGTTCCCTATGGCATGCCTTTTGTTTCCCTGGGGAGTGGTTTGGCGTTGCACCTGTGTGCACCTGTGTGTACCTGTGTGTACCTGTGTGTATGTGCAATGACAACAAATAAAATCCTATCCTATCCTATGGCTGTTTTGATATGTTGAGGGGAGTGTCTTATGTCTGCATTTATTTGAAAGAGCACATGCACAGAAAAGCAGACGGACAGAGTTACAATGGAGATCCAGCGAGTTTTTAAAGCCATGTGACGCGTCGCATCACATAGGGAAGTTAACGCCAGCATTTCTGACGTTTTTATCCACTAATTCATTATGTTATGTGAGGCAACGCAACGCAACGTATGCTTGATCTGAAACATGCCTACTCGTGGCTTCTGTTGACATAGCAGTCAGCGACGATGAAGCCACGTAATGGAGGGGCGTCCCATTTCTTAGGGGAACGTTTTACCCCTCTGTATTGAGGGGCAAGGGGAAGGGGTAAGGGGGAGGGGTAAGGGGAAGGGGTAAGGGCTAGAAATGGGATTGGGCCTAAGTACCCGGTACAATTTTAACGTGACACCTGTCATCATCTCTTTGGTCGGGGAACTACTCGGACCGTTTATTCTGCGCATGATCTCATGACATTAACAGCACACGCTCAATGACGTCTATGTGTAGGCTATTTAACATGGCTTTGCACCTGCACTTATATTCAGTAATATAGGCCTACTTAACAGTTACGCTTCGTGCCCACTGCACCGTCAGTCAACGGACGTGGGAAGGCGTTGCTGACTGATGGGGGAGTAGTCTTTGCAGAGGCATCCGTCGGCCAATCAAATCGCTTCGCCGGGTTCTTCCCGCTTCTTCCTACTTGTTGCGATGCAAGATGCCCCGCTTTCCCGCTTTCCAGTATCGTCAGAGCCCGAGTCGTGTCACATTGCTTAAATTTGCATACGCGATCTGATTGGATGACGGATCCGTCGCTGCCGAAAAAGTTGAAAATTTTTCAACTTCTTGACGGAGCCGAAGGCTCCAACGGAACGGACGGATCCACAATGCATTGCGCGTCCGTCCCCATTCAAAGTCAATGGGGATCAGTCAACGGACGGAGGTAGTGGGCACGAGGCGTGACCCTACATGCCCACTACCTCCGTCAGTCAACGGACGTGGGAAGGCGTTGCTGACTGATGGGGGAGTAGTCTTTGCAGAGGCATCCGTCAGCCAATCAAATCGCTTCGCCGGGTTCTTCCCGCTTCTTCCTGCTTGTCGCAATGCAAGATGACCCGCTTTCCCGCTTTCCAGTATCGTCAGAGCCCGAGTCGCGTCACAGTGCTTAAATTTGCATACGCGATCTGATTGGATGACGGATCCGTCGCTGCCCAAAAAGTTTAACATTTTTCAACTTTCTGACGTTGCCGAAGGCTCCAACGGAACGGACGGATCCACAATGCATTGCGCGTCCGTCCCCATTCAAAGTCAATGGGGATCAGTCAACGGACGGAGGTAGTGGGCACGGGGCCTTAGGGTTAGGTTTCATGTGTAGTGGTTATCTGCCATCCTCTTAATAATGAAAATTTGCCATTTTAATCACTGTTTAAGTCGGTTCAGACAACTAATGGGTATTTGCGCCCATTTCTGATTTCCTATGCTTCTATTTTGTGTGTTCTGCAGCATCTGGATTTGACGGCTGCCCATTGACTGTTCGCTTAATCAAGTAAGATACTTTCTGGTTTCTTAAAATGTAATGTTGCTGACACATTTTCTAGAAGTTGGAGCATTTCCTGCAGAAAATGCGGTTAAATGGCTTAAATCAAGTGAAGGGATTCGGTTCATACAACTAATGGGTATTTGCGCCCGTTTCTGATTTCTTATGCTACTGTATGGTACTTGGTCCCCATCTTCTATTTTGTGTGTTCTGCAGCATCTGGATTTGACTGTTGCCCATCCCCTACAATTGCCTCTGCTGGGTTCGCTTCATCAAGTAAGATACTTTCTGGTTTCTTGAAATGTAATGTTGCTTACACATTTTCTAGCAGTTGGAGCATTTCCTGCAGAAAATGCGGTTAAATGGCTTAAAATCAAGTGAAGGGATTCGGTTCATACAACTAATGGGTATTTGCGCCCGTTTCTGATTTCTTATGCTACTGTATGGTACTTGGTCCCCATCTTCTATTTTGTGTGTTCTGCAGCATCTGGATTTTACCGTTGCCCATCCCCTACAATTGCCTCTGCTGGGTTCGCTTCATCAAGTAAGATACTTTTTGGTTTGTTAAAATGTAATGTTGCTTACATATTTTCTAGCAGTTGGAGCGCTTGGCCATAGAACAAATAATGATACTACTACTACTACGACTACTAATAATAACTACACAATGCATTTCCTGCAGAAAATGGCAACAAATAGCTAATGTGATCAAGTTTGAATACATTTGAAATAAAATATAGAATAGTTGTGCTGTTCTAGAAAGACTGTGCCCGTCTCTTTATCAACCTTAAGACGAAGGACACGTGCAGACGTTCAAAAAAGGCTTCATCAAATTAGGACAGACATGACTGACATGACAGGAATAGGGGCAGATGACAGAGTTCTTTCTGAGAACACTGCCCAACCCTCTTCAGCTGCACATGCAATGCCAGAGGTGCAAGTTTTTACTGAAGAGGACATGGAATTGGAGGCAGATTTTGATAATGTGTATTCGGATGGGTGTGATGGGGATGGTTCATCAGGTTCAGATTCTGAAAATGATGATGACCTAACATCACTTTCCGATAACATTGCCAACTGGGCAGTGAGTTTTGGTATTTCCATGGTTGCCCTGACTGCACTGTTGAGTATACTCCATATAACCCATCCCAATCTGCCAAAGGATGGTAGGACCCTTCTCAAGACAAAAATGCATTATGCTATTCAGGAGAAGGCTGGGGGGAACTACCATCACTTTGGCATCCTTTCCTCCTTGAAGTCCACCCTGAGCAAATATGCCAAAACACTGGCAGAGGGCATGACATTGGGGCTGCAGATTAATATAGATGGTCTACCTTTATTTAAAAGTTCCACTTTACAGCTGTGGCCCATCCTTGGCTTACTGGTTAGCGTCCCCATGAAGGAACCTGTGGTCGTTGGGGCATACTGTGGACCAAAAAAACCTAGTTCGGCCACAGAGTTCCTATTTGATTTTGTCAGAGAACTACAGGAGTTAGAGGCTGGGTTTTGTTTTGGAGATAAGAACCTGTAGATTCAGCTTCACACGGTAGTCTGTGATACCCCTGCACGGGCCTTTGTGAAACAAACAAAGGCCCATAATGCTTACCATGGGTGAGATAAGTGCCTACACCCAGGGAAATACCAGAACCGGCGTATGTCGTTCCCTGGACCAGAGTACCCCCTTAGAACTGACATCTCATTCAACCTGAAGGTTGATGAATTACACCACCATGAGGGGCCACATCCATTTCAGAACGTCAAGATTGGCATGGTAACACAGTTTCCCTTAGATTAGATGCATCTAGTGTGTTTGGGAATTGTAAGGAAACTGCTCCAGACCTGGCTCCGGGGTCCGTTAACAGTAAGACTGCCGGCATTAATAGTGGACAGGATGTCAGGCAAACTCCAGTCCATGAGGCCCTACGTGCCAATTCAGTTTGCCAGGAGACCACGGTCGCTTAGGGAGTTGGACCGTTGGAAGGCAACTGAATTCCGACAGTTCTTACTGTACACTGGCCCTGTGGTGCTGGCAGGATTCCTGGACCGGAACATGTACCACAATTTCATGCTCCTTTCAACTGCTATATCCATTTTGGTGAGCCCTGAACATCTCAACCTTGCTGACTATGCTGGACAAATGCTAAAATCTTTTGTAAACCATTTTGGTGAGCTTTATGGGACAGACCAGATTGTGTACAATGTCCACTGTCTGGTCCACCTGGCAGACGAGGTGAAGAGGCATGGCTGTCTTGACTCTTTTTCAGCGTTCCCATACGAGAACCACCTCGGGAAAAAAAAAAAACTCATAAGAAAACCTGAGTTCCCTCTAGCTCAGCTCATTCGGCGCCTTTCAGAGGTTACAGCTACCAAATTGGATGCTGATGCGGACATTATCCTGAAAAGGGAGCATTTTGTGGGCCCAATTGTTGTTGGCATGGGAGTTGATGCGCAATATGGTGAAATGCGATGTGAAAGGTGGACAATAAAACTATCAACAGGGGACAACATGTTTCTGGTGGGGGATAAAGTCTGCCTTATCAAAAACATTATCCAAAATGATAATGGTGTGTATGCTATTTGCACTGAATTTTCCCGGCAGTCTCCATTCTATACCTACCCCTTCAACTCTGACAGAATGAACATATTTGTTGTAAATGATGCATCTGATGAGCTGAAGTCAGTTGAGGTGTCAGCACTGTCACAGAAATGTGTAGCCTTGCTGTACAGGGATGGTTTTGTGGCCATACCTCTCCTCCACTAAATGAAACAAAACAACAAAAAAACATAAACAATCAGTTCAATCAATTTATCAGTTTAAACAATCAGTTCAAGTTAAAAACTCTAATTATATAGTTGACTACTGACTATGAATCAGTTCGATCAATCAGTTTAAACATTCAGTTCAAGTTCCTCATCCTCATCGTCATCCGCTTATCCGGGGTCGGGTCGCGGGGGGAGCAGCTCAAGCAGGGGGCCCCAGACTTCCCTTTCCCGGGCCACATTGACCAGCTCAGACGGGGGGATCCCGAGGCGTTCCCAGGCCAGTGTTGAGATATAATCTCTCCACCTAGTCCTGGGTCTTCCCTGAGGTCTCCTCCCCACTGGACGTGCCTGAAACACCTCCCAAGGGAGGCGCCCAGTGGGCATCCTTGCCAGATGCCCGCACCACCTCAGCTGACTCCTTTCTAAGTAAAGGAGCAGCGGCTCTAATCCGAGTTCCTCACGGATGGCTGAGCTTCTCACCCTATCCCTAAGGGAGACGCCAGCCACCCACCATCTCGGCCGCTTGTACCCGCAATCTCGTCCTTTCGGTCATCACCAGACCCTCATGACCATAGGTGAGGATAGGAACGAAGATCGTCCGGTAGATCGAGAGCTTTGCCTTGCGGTTCAGCTCTCTTTTCGTAACAACGGTGCGGTAAAGCGAACGCAATACCGCCCCCGCTGCTCCGATTCTCCGGCCAATCTCACGCTCCATAGTACCCTCACTCGCGAACAAGACCCCGAGGTACTTGAACTCCTTCACTTGCGCTAAGGACTCATTTCCTACCCGGAGTAAGCAATCCACCGGTTTCCTGCTAAGAGTCATGGCCTCAGATTTAGCGGTGCTGATCCTCATCCCAGCCGCTTCACACTCGGCCGCCAACCGATCCAGTGAGTGCTGAAGGTCACAGGCCGATGATCCAATGAGATTAGATTAGATTAGATTCAACTTTATTGTCAATGCACAAGTAAGGACAACCAGTACAACGAAATGCAGTTTAGCCTCTAACCAGTAGTGCAATCAATAAAACGTTTTTGTTAAAGCAGCGCTATAAGAATAATAATAATAATAATGCATAGAACACAGATAGCAGATAGCAGCTGAATATAAAGTGCAGTAATACATAAATGGTTAATACAGTTAATACAGTTGATCCTCATTAATTGTAAAGTGCATAGGTAAAGTGCATAGGTGGTTTGAGGTAGTCAGACTGACCATAGTCCATTTTCAAGAAGGGGGGGGGGGGGCTAGTGTAGGGTCTTTGTGTTGAGCAGTGTTGTAGTGTTGTGGAAAAAGCTGTTTCTGAGCCTGCTGGTGCGACTCCTGAGGCTCCTGTAACGTCTCCCGGACGGGAGGAGAGAGAACAGGGCATGACTGGGGTGTGTGTGGTCCTTGATGATTTTGTTTGCACGTTGCAGACACCGTGAATGATGAAGATCAGTGAGGGCAGGGAGTGATGTGCCAATTATTTTCTGAGCAGTTTTAACGACTCGCTGTAGGGCTTTCCTATCAGCCATAGTGCAGTTACCATACCACACCGTGAAGCAGTTGGTGAGGATGCTCTCAACGGTGCAGCGGTAGAAGTTCCGGAGGATCTGAGGGGAGAGTCCAGCTTTTTTCAGTTTTCTGAGGAAGAAGAGGCGTTGTTGAGCTTTCTTGATCAGAGTGGAGGTGTTGAGTGACCAGGAGAGGTCTTGTGAAATATGGACACCCAGAAACTTGAAGTTGGTGACCCGTTCCACTTCAGCCCCGTTGATGTGAATGGGTGAGTGTATGCTTGCCTTTGATTTCCGGAAGTCAACAATGAGTTCTTTGGTTTTGATGGTGTTGAGCACAAGATTGTTACTAGCGCACCAAGCTGCCAAGTGCAGGACTTCCTCCCTGTAGGCTGATTCATCATTATTCCTGATCAGGCCGAGCACTGTTGTGTCGTCTGCGAATTTGATGATGGAGTTGGAGTTGTGAATGGGGGAGCAGTCATAGGTGAAGAGGGTGTACAGTAAGGGGCTGAGCACGCACCCTTGTGGCACACCAGTGTGTAGAGGAAGTGTAGTGGAGGAGAGGTTGTTTAACCTCACCGTCTGTGGTCTGTTGATCAGAAAGTCCAATATCCAGTTGCAGGTGGATATGCTGATGCCAAGCTTGTGTAATTTCATGATCAGATCAGATGGTATGATTGTGTTGAAAGCTGAGCTGAATAGCAACCTAGCATAGGAATTGCTATTGTCCAGGTGGGTGAGGGCAGAGTGAAGGGCTGTGGATATGGCATCCTCAGTCGATCTGTTGGCACGGTATGCATACTGGTGGGGGTCTAATGCAGGAGGAAGGCTGGGCTTGAGGTGAGCTAAGATTAGCTTCTCAAGACACTTGGTGATGATGGGGGTCAATGCTATTGGTCGATAGTCATTCAGACACGCTGGGTTAGATTGCTTGGGCACGGGGACGATGGTGGTGGTCTTGAGGCACACGGGAACAACAGCCTGGGCCAGTGACAGGTTAAATATGTTGGTGAAGACTCCAGATAGTTGCTCAGCGCACGTTCTCCACACGCGCCCAGGGATGCCATCCGGGCCAGCTGCCTTCCTTACATTCACCCTGCTCAGCACTGACTGCACGTCAGAGGCAGTGAAACTGAGGGGTTGTTCGCCAGGTGGTGGGGTAGTTTTGACAGGCGTAGTGCTGTTGTCACGGTCAAAGCGGGCATAAAAGTGATTAAGCTCGTTAGCAAAGTCGGTAGTGGTGGTAAGGGGGGTTGAGTTTGCTTTTCTGTAGTCTGTGATGGCCTGTATTCCTTGCCACATACGTCGGGGGTCTGAGTTATTGAAGTGTTCTTCAATCCGTAGTTTGTGGCTGTGTTGGGCGGTCCGTATTCCCCTTTTCAGGTTAGCCCTGGATGTGCTGTAGGCTTCTTCGTTGCCGGATCGAAAAGCAATGTCGCGGGCCTTTAACAGTAGACGGACGTCCTTGTTCATCCAAGGCTTCTGATTGGGGTATATCTTGATCTGCTTATGAGTTGTGACATCATTTACGCCTTTATTAATATATTCCAGAACAGAGGAGGTATATGTCTCAATGTCCAGCTGAGAGTCAGAGGTGGCATTGGTGGCGAACAGACTCCAGTCTGTGCGCTGAAACCCAAGCTGTAGAGCGGCCTCTGCACCCTCGGGCCAGATCTTCACAGTCCTCACTGTGGGTTTCACCTGGCTAATGAGGGCTGTGTATCTGGGCAGCAGCAGCAGGGAAATATGGTCAGATTGACCCAGGTGGGAGAGTGGTATAGCCTTGTAGGCATCGGGGATGTTTGTATACACTTTGTCCAACATTCTGTCCCCTCTGGTCGGGCAGGAGACATGTTGGTGGAACTTGGGGAGTACTGACTTCAGGTTTGAATGGTTAAAATCCCCTGCAGCAATAAATACCCCTTCTGGGTGAGCAGTTTGTTGTGTGCTAATAGCAGAATGTAGCTCTTTCATTGCTAGTTTGGCATTAGCATCAGGGGGTACGTAAACGGCCATAATAACAATGCATGAGTGTTCTCTGGGTAGGTAAAAAGGTCGGCATTTAACAGACCGATATTCCAGGTTCTCAGAACAGTGACTCCCGATCGTGACAGTGTTTATGCACCATGCGTTGTTGATATAAATGCATAAACCACCGCCTCTGGTCTTACCGGAATCTTCAGTTGATCTGTCAGCTCTGAACATAGTCCGCCCCTGTAGTTCAATTGCAGTGTCCGGGATGCGGTTGTTCAACCATGTTTCAATGTAGATCATTATATTGCAGTCCATAATCCGTTTATGAGAGGTAGTCCAGAGCCGTATTTCATCCAGTTTATTCGCCAGTGAACGCACATTGGCTAGGAACAAGCTTGGTAGTGGTAGCTTATGCGGGGTTAGCCTTAGCCTAGCTCGTAAACCACCCCGCTTCCCCCGCTTCTGTTTACGTTCCCGACGCCGCCTCCGGGCCCTCTTTTCCGGGAGAGCTGGTATGCTGGACCACAACATCTGCAAAAAGCAGTGACGAGATCCTCAGACCACAGAACTGCAACCCCTCCCCACCACGACTACGCCTCGATATCCTGTCCATGTATATTACAAACAGGATTGGTGACAAGGCGCAGCCCTGGCGGAGACCAGCACCCACTGAGAACGAAACTGACTGGCTGCCGAGGACGCGAACACAGCTCTCGCTTTGGGAGTACAGAGATTGGATGGCCCTGAGGAGAGACCCCCTTACCCCATACTCCCGCAGCACCTCCCACAGTTTCTCCCGGGGGACCCGGTCATACGCCTTCTCCAGATCCACAAAACACATGTAGACCGGATGGGCATACTCCCAGGCCCCCTCCAGGATCCTTGCGAGAGTGAAGAGCTGGTCCGTAGTTCCACGTCCGGGGCGAAAACCGCATTGTTTCTCTTCAATCTGAGGTTCGACGATTGGCCGAACCCTCCTTTCCAGCACCTTGGAGTAGACTTTACCAGGGAGGCTGAGAAGTGTGATACCCCGGTAATTGGCACACACTCTCTGGTCCCCCTTTTTGAACAGGGGGACCACCACCCCGGTTTGCCACTCCTTTGGCACTGTACCCGACTCCCACGCGATGTTGAATAGGCGTGTCAACCATGACAGCCCCTCAACACCCAGAGCCTTTTGCATTTCTGGCTGGATCTCATCAATCCCTGGGGCTTTGCCACTGCGGAGATGTTTGACTACCTCAGTGACCTCCACCAGGGAAATTGACGACGAAACACCATCAACCTCGAGCTCTGCCTCAAACATAGAGGGCGTGTTATTCGGATTCAGGAGTTCCTCAAAGTGTTCCTTCCAACGTCCGACAACCTCCTCAGTTGAGGTCAACAGAGTCCCATCCTTACTGTACACAGCTTGGATGGTTCCCCGTTTTCCCCCTCCTGAGGTGCCGGATAGTCTTCCAGAAACACTTTGGTGCCGACCAAAAGTCCTTCTCCATGGCCTCTCCGAACTTCTCCCACACCCGCTGCTTAGCCTCCGACACGGCAGCAGCTGCAGCCCTTCGAGCCTGTCGGTACCCTGCAACCGATTCAGGAGTCCTCCAGGATATCATATCCCGGAAGGCCTCCTTCTTCAATCGGACGGCTTCCCTGACCACCGGTGTCCACCACGGTGTCCGAGGGTTACCGCCCCTTGAGGAGCCTAAAGGTACGGCCACACCAAACGCGTTACCTGCGTACCACGCGTATAAAATCGGCAATTTTTCCATAGGGAAGCATTGGTTTACGCGCGTATGAGGTGCGTACACGCGTATCATGCGTACCAAGCAACATTTTACTCGCTGTAGGGGCGTATGAGGCGCGTACATATACGCGCGTACATGTACGCGAGGAGTTCAAAAAATTGAACTTTTTACGCTCATACGCGCCGCAATAGCCAATCAGCGTTGAGCTTGACCCGACGTCACTGGCAGAGAGTAGTGAGCTTGGACAGAAGCATACGGCCGACATCTTTCTTTATTCTGTGTGGAAATAGTAACATAGTTACGCCATTAAATGCTTTTATGGAAACATTTTTAGCGAGAAATGTGCATTTTACTTTCATAATGTTCGCTCGGTGAATGTGAAGGATGTTTGGTTTGATAGTTATGACGAAGAGGGAACGCTCCGTTCACTTGCATGGACAGAGTCTCTGGTTACTAAGCAACCTCAACGTCTTGGCGGACTATATATCTGCTGATCAACACTACGAATGCTGGAAACACACCAGACACACCATGTGAAGTTATTTAACCAGATTATTGTTATCTAACCCGATCTAAACTCTATCACCCAAACACGGCGGCGTTTGGGTTTCCTACCTCGGACTCCAGAGCAGCCATGTCCATGGCAGCCACGGCCGGCAACTTTCTTTATTCTGAGTGGAAATAGTAACATAGTTACGCCATTAAATGCGTTTATGGAAACATTTCTAGCGAGAAATGTGCATTTTACTCTCATAATGTTCGCTCGGTGAATGTGAAGGATGTTTGGTTTGATAGTTATGACGAAGAGTGAACGCTCCGTTCACTTGCATGGACAGAGTCTCTGATTGCTAAGCAACCTCAACGTCTTGGCGGACTATTTCTCTGCTGATCAACACTACGAATGCTGGAAACACACCAGACACACCATGTGAAGTTATTTAACCCGATTATTGTTATTTATATCCGAGATTATTTAATCTAACCCGATCCAAGCTCTATCATCCATCCAAACACGGCGGCGTTTGGGTTTCCTTCCTCGGACTCTGGGGGGGGGGGGGGGGAGTTTTGGGCGGTCTCATCTACGCGCGTATGCGTACGCGCGTATCTGACCATTTTTGACACAAAATGGTCAAGCAACATTTTCGCTGCGTTACGCACGTACATGGTACGCGAGGTACGCGCTTGGTGTGTTCGCACCTTAAGACCCTGAGGCCACAGCTAGCCACCGCAGCTTCAGTAATGGAGGCTTTGAACACCGCCCACTCCGGCTCAATGCCCCCAACCTCCAGAGGAATGCCAGAAAACCTCCGCCGGAGGTGTGAGTTGAAGATACCTAGGACGGGGGCCTCCTCCAGACGTTCCCAATTCACCCGCACTACTCGTTTGGGCTTACCAGGTCTATCCGGAAATTTCCCCCATTCCCTGATCCAACTCACCACCAGATGGTGGTCGGTTGACAGTTCCGCCCCTCTCTTAACCCGAGTGTCCAAAACATGCGGCCTCAGATCAGATGACACGATCACGAAATCGATCATCGATCTTCGGCCAAGGGTACTCTGGTACCAGGTACACTTATGAGCACCCTTATGTTCGAACATGGTGTTCGTTATGGATAATCCATGACTAGCACAGAAGTCCAATAACAAACGACCGCTCGGGTTTAGATCAGGGAGGCCGTTCCTCGCCACCACGCCTCTCCAGGTGTCTCCATCGTTGCCCACGTGGGCGTTGAAGTCCCCCAGCAGAACTACGGAGTCCCCTACTGGAGCCCTATACAGGCCTCCATTCAGGGTCTCCAAGAAGGCCGAGTACTCAGACATGCAAACGGCGCGCTTTTTGGTGCGAGTCGCTTTTTTATCATACATTTTGGGGACCTGTGTGGTTCGTGCAGATCCGAAGAGTTTTTTTTTGGGGGGGGGGGGGGGGGGGGGGGGGGGGGGGAGTGGTGCGTCGATCGGTGCGCGCGTACAGGTGTCAATATTCCGTAATCTGATTGACTGAGACCCCCCGTGCCTTCGAAGTAAAGAAAAGTGATTCCGGAAATGATTTTGTTATGGGACCAATCACAGCCCTTGCCGTCGCGTCGAAATATTGGATGCGCATGGTAGAGCTTAGATCGGGCTCAGAAAATCAAGCCCGACCCCGACCCGCTGCACGTTCTGTCCTGACACATTAACTGTAATTATGAGCCCTAGCCCGATTTCAACCCGACATTTATTTTAACACATATGGAACTTTGTACACATTTGTTACTAGGCCTACACAGCTAAATACATATGTAAGGGATAATGTATAGAACGCCGGTCATTATCGGGAAAATAAGCCCCGACAGGGCGAACAGTACACCAACGTGCAGCGAAGGCGTCTTGCTTCGCCCTGAAGGGGCTTATTTTCGAAAATGACCGGCGACGTTCTATACATGATCCCGCTTATTACACGGCTACTTGCCAAAACTAAAAAAATAACTTTACATGGTGCGCCTTTTTACAATTTATTCGTTACCAGCATTCATTCATCATTTTTTCACAATGTCTTGTTTTTAAAAGATTTATGATGACTTTATGCTCTGTAAAGTGACCTTGGGTGGCTTGAAAGGCGCCTCTAAATTAAATGTATTATTATTATTATTATTCGTAGTGTTGTTCAGCAGAGCAATAATAAATTGTCCGCAAAGACGGTGACGTCGCTTAGCAACAGAAGACACTGGGGTTAACAAATCACCGGACTAGCTACCAAAGTGAACGGAGTGTTCCACGGCATTGAGAAGACCTGTGTAATAAAGGCCTATAATATTTCTGTTTATGGCATGGATTTCTCCTCAGATTAGGCCAATAAACCAATGATAAAAATAAAAATGCTCGATCAAAGGCCCGGCCCGACCCGGCCAGAGGATAGTGGTGGGAAATATCGGAGAAGGATGCACTTATTGTGCAGCAGGACGCAGGGTGCAAGTGCAGTTGGAAGTGGTCATGGCTAAAATTAGAAGCCACGACTGAGGTGAATACAGTGAAGCATAACTTTCCACTGTCTGACTTTTTCAAAAAAATTGAGAAAAGAGGATGTGCTAAATGCACACACTGCATTAAAGAAATTAATTATGCCAGCAGGGGTGTACATGCCCTGTATGCACACTGTAAGGCAGACATTCATCGGAGGAAAGTGACAACAACAATAACTACACAAAGTGTTGCATAGCTTCTCCGAAACCCTCTTCCAGAAACCCCCTAAGCAGCAGATAAGATCAGGGACAGTGTCAGGCCTATACTGCCAGTACCTGTACCTGTGATCACATATCCAATGCAGAGGTGTGTGTTTGTGTGTGAGTGTGATAATAAATTAACTTAGTTTAAAAAGGCACTTTAACCGAGTAACTAATATATTTGTTATCTTTCTTGGCATATAGCATATAGCATAGGCCTTCTCATGATAATAGGATATCATGCCGTCATATTTTTTCCGACTTCAGGTAGCTCTCTCTTTTTTTGTCATACATGTGTTTGCATCCCTGGTACTGCTGTTTGGTGCATACGCACAAACAACAGTCAGAGTTTTCCCCCCTACAACCCTTAGGCGCAGGGAGGCGACCCTCTCGTCTACCGGGGTAAACTCCAACCCGCGGCGCTCAGCCGGGGATTTATGAGTATCCCCACACCCGCCCGGCGCCTCTCGCCCTCAGCAACTCCGGAGAAGAATAGAGTCCAACCCTTATCCAGGAGTACAGTTCAAGTTAAAAACTCTAATTATATAGTTGACTACTGACTATGAATCAGTTCAATCAATCAGTTCAAATAATCAGTTCAAGTTAAAAACTTTAATTATATAGTTGACTACTGACTTCTGACTATGACTTCCATTACTCTGAATGAAAATTTGTGGTTAGTATTTCACAAAGGTTGTTATTATTCCATGTATACACTACACCCATAATTTCATGTTTTCAATGCTGAAATTTTTATGCTGAATTTAACAAGCATTGATACATGTCCCACGTTTCTCGATACCATTGTAGAATGTTGGTGTATTTTAGTGTCTCTCTGTTGTTCACATTTCTAGTCTAGGGACAAGCCAGGACCTCTCATACTGACAAGGTGTTCTGCCATTGTTATGTCTCAACAAGGTTGAACCGACCTGGTCCTCCGGGACATGGCCAGGGCCAGATACCTTATCAATGCTGAGAGTGCGTCTGTTTTCGTGTTATTCATATATCCCCTTTTTGCATAATACTCGCCCCAACCCTTTGGTTCGACGAGAAGAGGGTTCGACAGCCAAGGAACAAGTCATCGACCACCGGGTCCACTATAGATTATTCAACCTAAGTCTGTATCTCGCTGTATTACATCCTGGAATAAACCATCTATTCAACCCTCTAATCCAACCTGTCAAGCTGCTTTGATTTCGACTTCAAGAATTACTACTACGACTGAAAATACACAACGCAGAGTCTGTCCGAACAGTTTAGAAATAAGCTGAAATCTAACACCATGGACTGTACATAGTCCACTATAGTATACTATTTTAGCATTATGCCATTATTTGTGAGATTATGAAACACCCAATCACACTGCCAAAGAATTGCAATAGTACCTTTCTTTACGGTTGAACTGAAGTTCTGCCTGACTATTATTATGACCTGTACTTTTACCTACCTTCTTCCCACCTTGGGGCACCATTAAGGTTAACTTTACTTGCTTATTTGTAAACACTGTACACTTGTGCATGCTTTATTTTTTTATTTCTTGATTTCTTTGACGATGAATAAATACCCCTTTTCTTTCTTTCTGCATTAAGGATGCCTTTTCATCTCATTAAATTCCAAATAAACGGGGACATTGCTGTTGTCCCAAATAAATGGTACGATGATGGGATGGCGTACTGGCCCAGCTATAAAAGCACTGAAAGGGTAAAAAGGGCAACTCTTAATGAGGAGAAACCAGAGCCAAACTGGCCAAGATACGACGTCAATGTCGTCCGAACTTGTGGCATGCCAATTGATAAAATTCTTGTTTAAATATAATTTCATGGTTGCTTCTCCTTCTGCTTGGAATAACCTATTCTGTATATGTTCTGAAAAAATGCACATGAAATTGTCTTTGCCTTGCATTGTTTCATTTATACTATTCTTGGCCAGGTCTCTCTTGTAAGAGAGAGACCTGAGACATCCTCATCATCATCATCAATAATAATAATAATATTCTGTGCAGCTCTACAGCTACTACAAAGATGCCAAGAGAATCTTGAAGTAGTATCAGAATGGCTGTGTCATGCCAAATTTGTACCGGCTGCCAAATATGTACCGGCCTACGTCATCAGTTGTTGACAACTTGACAACTGATTTGATTGGGTTGTCCGTTGACAACCCAATCAAAGTGGACTATGTACAGTCCATGGTATCGAGAAACGTGGGACATGTTTAAAAAAACATTCGGCTCATGTTTCCAAAGACGAAATAACATAATACAGATAACGGATCGCTAGATAACACTTGTTTTTACTTTATATTGAATTGTTTAATCGAATTTAGCTAGTAAACTGAGTGTTTAAAGCAGGTTTCAAAAACCATTCGCGCTTATGTTGCCGAACACCAAATAACATAATACAGATAACGGATCGCTAGATAACACTTGTTTTTACTTTATATTTGTATTGTATTGAATTGTTTAATCGAATTTAGCTAGTAAACTGAGTGTTTAAAGCAGGTTTCAAAAACCTGTCTTGTCACACTCAATGAGGGAGTGCAATGAACGAGCATGAAAGTTCGCGAATGTTCAAGAACCTTCCTACGTCATTCGACGCGATCGCCTGTTGCCAGGCAACAGACGAAGGTTTGGAATTTGTCAACAACTGATGACGTAGGCCAGTACAAATTTGGCAGCCGGTACAAATTTGGCATGATAGCTGCAACACCTCAGATCTGCAATCTGAGGCAGAGATTGAGCATGAGGTTGAGCTGCCAGATAAAAGGAACAGGAAGCCAGTGTAAGTGTGTTTTGTCTTGTTTTTGTCATGTTTCTACAGTAATAGAAAGGTTATTTCCCGGAGCATTCAAAAATAGACCAGAGATGCTTGACCTATATGTAGATTGCAATAACCCTAATGATACGATTACTTAACAGCCATCGTTTCGGAGACTCTGACCAGAGCGAAGAAGAAGTGGAAAATGGTGACGTAGTGTCTCAGTTCGAAGCACTACCAGTACGAAGCCCAAGCCAATTGCCCTGGCAGAGTAAGGAATAATCTCTTAACATCTTAATAACAAATATATTAGAGATATGGTTAACATTCGTAGTACTAAAGATATTCCCCTCACCGTGTATCCATTCCTCCAGCTCCACCATCTCGCCGAGTGCCAGGCAGTAGATTCACTGCTGCTCAACCTGGAGAAAACAGTCTAGGTAAATACTGATAATAATTTTGAATACAGTGGCCCCATCTATTGTAACACAGCAATGGTCATTCATCTCAGATTTTCTGCATACAAAATCTCAGCCAAATATTTTGTCAGCTAAAAACTTCTGCATTCATGCAATATTGTGAAAAGTCTGAAAAGTCTTAGCATCCAGCATGTAATATTAAATTAATCATTTATCAGTATCAAATTGTATTGAAACACATTGTCAATCCATTCATGGGGTTGAAATAGGTAGTGCATACCAAAATGAAACATACAAATTAATGTTCAGCATGACCAGAGATTTTTTGTTTACCATTGTTTGGCCCTGTAGCTCGCAGCCAACCATGGTTAACAGATCAAACATTTAATACCAATTTATCTCCCTTAGCATCTCAGCATAGGGCAGGACTGCATCACCCTATATCCTTTCAACTCCCTGAACCCGCATTTAACATGCAGAGAGTTACTCAAGGTAGGGACTGATATATTGAAAACTGAAATATTAATGAATAGAAAGGCCCCATTGGTTAAAGGTCCCATGACATGAAAATCTCACTTTATGAGGTTTTCTAACATAAATATGAGTTCCCCTAGCCTGCCTATGGTCCCCCAATGGCTAAAACTTGCGTTTGGTGTAAAACGAGCACTAGCTGTTCTGCTCGCCTTTGAAAAAACGGAGGCTCAAGTGCGCTGATTTGGAATGTCTGTATTGATGACGTCATCAGGAATCTCAGCTCCTCCCCTTACTCTGCCTGGCCCGCCCAGAGACGTTGGCCCGCCAATGAGACTCGACCGTGCGAGCGCCGTGTGTGTGTGTGTGTGTGTGTGTGTGTGTGTGTGTGTGTGTGTGTGTGTGTGTGTGTGTGTGTGTGTGTGTGTGTGTGTGTGTGTGTGTGTGTGTGTGTGTGTGTGTGTGTGAATACACACACTTTAACGCAAGTGTTTCTTGTCGATTCTTTGACGTGTCTTGTATTTCCACAACGAGACTGTTGTGGGGGTTATCTGAGCCATGGTTGAGAAGGAATTGGGGGAAAGGAACTTTGGCTTTGACTGGCTGAAGTACATGAAGTGCGACATGCCGCCGGTTGCCGCGAGGCACCATCGCCCGGCAGCGGGCAGCCGGCAGCAGGCAGCGCCCGGTTCAGTCGACTTCAGGTTGATGTGAAAGTGGAAGAACCAGAGACGTCGCAGAACCCGACAAAGTCGTTTGTGATTCAAATATCGTCTGGAGGCGCACACAGCTTTTGGCCGTGATAATATGTATTAAATAATATAGATTTCTATGTATTATATGATATTATTTAGATATAGAGCTCCAGGACTGTAACGCAAGTGTTGTACACTTCCTTGTTATTTGGATAACCGTTCTGTCGGACTCTCGTCTCTGGTATTTCTACAACGAGACTCGTATTGGGGGTTCTCTATCTCAGCCAAGGTTGAGAATGAATTGGGGGGAAGGAACTTTGGCTTTGACTCCCTCAAGAACATGAACCACGACATGGAGGAGAAAGGGATTGTTGGCGGCTAATGTCTCCAGCTTGAGACCCGCTGAGGGACCACCGCCGGAGGCGGAGGTGCCTAAGCGCTGCCCGGCAACGATCCCTTTCTCCTCCTTGTCGCGGTTCAGTCTACTTCACATTGATGAGGACGTTGAAGAACCAGGAACGTCGGAGAACCCAACGCGGTCGTTTGAGATTCATAATATCGGCTCACTCAGCTTTTGGCCGTTATAATATATATTATATGATATAGATATCGATGTAGCCTATATGATAATATTTAGATATAGAGCTCCAGGACTCCCGTGTGTTCTAGAATATTTACAGAACACGGCTAAAGGCTGTGTGCGCCTCGCCATTGCGATACATCCACTGTAAACAGAGCGCATGGTACCGTGGCTGCAAGCTGCTCAGGGCCACACCCCCACCCTCCTCCTTGACCCGCCTCGCTCCTCCTCATTTGCATTATAGCTACAGACACCAAAACAGCGCATTTGGGGGAAGCTCAATGTGCGACTGGCTCGGAGTGGCTGTAACTCTGCACCACGGCTGAATTTCGGGAACGTCTTTGAATACTGTGTTAGTTGCCCACTAATACCTATATTAAAGAATACATAAAATAGCATGTCATGGGACCTTTAACAGATGACTCTCGCACACCGCCCACCTCACTATGGGCCAGGAACGGCAGTCCCTCCTCAACTCCCTCCACCCCCCGCACCAGCCCTCAACATGGAGCCTTCTTCAAGCCTGGCCTACAGACCAACATGGCGAGGGGGAAGAATGGCCGATACCATTCCCTGCTCTGGTGAGCAATAACCGTCAAATACTGGAGGATCATTCTGTGCCACTGATTTTGGAAAAAAATCGGACAACCATCACATATTTTCCTCAAACTTTGTCTATAACTTTTGTCATTAACTAATGTCAATAGCTAATGTCGGTATTATGAGTAATGAGGATAAACACTGAAACGTGATATATTTGATACACTACATTTTAGTTATATTTCATGTTTGTCAACAGCTACAGAGTTCCAAATCCTTAGCTTGCTGGAAACCATCAAACACCAAAACGACCAGCTTGTGGCTAAGGTGAACCTGCTCACCAGTAGGATGAACAGCACCCCGGGGCCAGATGCAGAGATGCCAGACAGCAGTCAGTTTCCCCTGGAACAATTGGAGGCAGTGGAGGCATTTGAAATGTTTTTAAAGGAACCGTCAAATGGCCCAGCTCGACAGAGAGTGGTGAGTTTTCTTACTTAATCTGAATGGTGCCATTAGGTTTATTGATTGCCCATGATTATTGCAAATATTCTATTTAAACAGAACAGGCCTGTCCTGAACCGCCTTTTCCGAGTGGACAGTCGGTGAGTGACAATCTCCCTGGTTTGACATTGTGTGTAAAGGTGGCACATGTCCATGAGGATGTGAGCCAAGTACATGTTTGGATTTTTTTTTTCTTTTTCAGTTTTTCTGCATTTCTGGAAGCTTTCAACAGGAACAAAAACATTTTAAATGCAACTAAGCTCAGGAATGTTTACCTACCTGTCTATTTAAAAAAGATGTCTTTGCCTTTTAGATTTCATCTTTGGCCACCATTGGAGGCCAGGATGTGAAGAGGGTGACCTGGAACATCCTTGGCAGGCTGTTCACTGATGAGGTCTCCCATCAGATCAATTGGAAGGGTGTCCACAACACCCTGCCACCCTTTAGTAGGATGGCAACAAAGACCTTGCTTTTCAGTAAGGATATAATTCACAGTAATATTAAATACGCTCCAAGTCAAGTTTGTTGGGGCAGCCTTAAAAATCTTAGCAACCGTCATACCAATATGACCATGTAGCCTTTTTTAGACTGTAGGCTACTATACCATAGACATTTTTTGGACGTTTGATGTCTTTTTTTTTTTACTCGAAATCAAACATAGTATGACCATGACACCCTGAGCAGCTGATGGCTACTTTGCCTATGCAAATTTTCAGTCAGGTAGGCCTATGCCTGATGTTATGTTTAACACAATGCAATAGATGAAAACCTGACACGGTCACTTATTTAGTAGGGACAATATGCTAGTGAAAATGTTCCTGTTTACTATCAGACTACATTTCTGACATGCACTCTTCTGTGTGACTTCCTCTTTTTTGATTCCTTCAGTTTCCTTCGGCGTTGACCATGGGTGCGATTCTAGAAAGTGGATATGCCAATTTACGGCACAATCCTGGGCAAAACAGTGGCGTACACTTGTGCACTGCTAGAGCGCGTCAAAGTTTGGTGATTGGAATCACAGTGGATTATCATGTCAAGAGAAACGCACCCCAGGTGTGGGCAACAGGCCCATCATGTTATAGAAGTAAACACACGCAAACGTATTGGCTGCCTGGTGGTTGCGATAGCTTTCAATAATAATTCTCTGCCGTATCACATAATACCAGCTTCGCTTTCTCGCTCTCTTCTCTCCGACAGCGAGTTAACAGACACACATCAGCGCCAACATAGCCCCGCCTCCCCTCACTCCCCGGTCTCTGGCAGTAATTCGTCACTAGTCTCAATGCTGTGTGTTAGCTACAGGTTAGCCAAAAAAGCTAGCATGTCAAGTGCAGTGCCTCCGCGACCAGTTTAAGTAGAGAAGGAAAACGGCAGGAGTGTTGTTTAGAAGTACTTTGGATTTGAGGCAAATTACCAAAAGACGCATGGGGGTGGGATGCTCGCCTCGTGCCCACTGCACCGTCAGTCAAAGGACTAAAGGCCTCGTGCTGCCTCCGTCCGTTGACTGCCTCCGTCCGTTGACTGATCCCCATTTACTTTGAATGGGGACGGACGCGCAATGCATTGTGGATCCGTGCGCTGAAGGCTCCGTCAAAAAGTTGAAAAATGTTCAACTTTTTCGGCAGCGATGGATCCGTCATCCAATCAGATCACGTATGCAAATGTAAGCACTGTGACACTACTCGGGCTCTGACGACCCTGGAAACCCCCCCCATCCGTCAGCCACGCCTTCTGAGTCCTTTGACTGACGGTGCAGTGGGCACGAGGCGATACAGTTTTAATTTACCGCTCAGCTGAACAACCAGCTGAGCAGTTGTTCAGCTGGCTCTATATGCCGTTTATTGCTTCGTTTTCGAAATGTTTCAAGGTGCTTGCTCAAGTAGTCTTCTCCTTGCTGCTACAGTAGACATTAATGCACCCTGTTGTTCACCACAAATGTGTAAAACCTATTACATAAAATCTGTCTGTTTGACTACAGGTGCCATCAGGTGGTTCAACCTGGCGGCGGATCGGGCGGCGAGGAGACGTGTCTCTCCTCCATCCACTACTCCACCCATTAATAATTAAACAATCTTTTGATTGAACTTCTTGTCGTTCTCCAGTTATTCATTTTCTGATATTTTAGCTGTATATAGCGCAGCATTTCATGTTGTAGCCTAATAGATAGCATTTTATGTCTGCAGCGACCTATGCCTATAAAGCACTAAATTAGACTTTGACCACAAAATGAATGTAAAGTAGCCTAGCCAACGTAGACTACTTAACAAAAACTGAAGAGGCTATAACCTATAATTTTCCATAAATGTAAATTTTATATTTCTATTGAGTAGTGATTACTTTTGTACAGTAATATTGATGTCTTGACTTGAACCTTTTCTGTTATTGTTATGCCTACATTGACAATATTGTTAGGTTAAAAATACAAGGCAATGCATATTTAATCTTATGCCTATATATTGCTGTAGTAGCCTAGGCAAGGCCTAGTGACAGTTTTTAGTTTTATCCTATAGTTTAGTTTATCCTATTTTATCCTACAGCAAGAACAGAAGGGATTTTGAAAATAAGATAAACGGGTCCAAAACGGACCCGGGCCAGATGAGCCAGGATCTTTATGAGTCCGTTGCGGTTCCGCTGCGGATGTCTGTATACATTTGCGGGTCCCAAATGGACCCGCCACGGAGGTAAGGTTTTAATCGCGGGTCCGGAGTGGATGCAGCACGGAGTCCGCGATCCGCCTTCGTAGCGGATCCGTCACTGAGGGCAAGTGGACGCCGATACGGGTCCGTTTCGCGGGTCCGTTCCGGAAGCCGCAATACCTCCACGGCGGATCCGCCGCGGAGTCCTTTTGCTGTGTGGGTTAACACATCATAACTTGGTCAAATTTCTACCGTTTACCATCATTCAGGGGCGGATGGTGTATAGGGGCGATTTGGGCAACGCACTACCAACTGGGAGAAAGAGGATTTTTTTTATAACAAATTCTATCACAGCAAAAGTAGTTCTATTTCATGTAGGCTACGCCGTCTAGGCTTCGCCTTATGGGCTTGTCCCATCAGCGTGGGCACCGCCCACATTTCCCACGGTATCGTGTCTTTATAAAGCGGTGTATACCGTCGCTCATCCTCCCTTTTCTTTCAGCACTTGTGCTTATCAGCGGAAAATCGAGAATACATTAAGATTACTTCGACAAAACGGATCTCCCAAGCCGGTGGTAGCGGCTCGGGCAAGGCCTTGGACAAACGGCCCTCTTCAGGGCCACCTGAGAGCGCTCCTGGAGCTAGGTCCTTTTCAGGACCCCTATTCTCCTGCGGTGGACCTCGCTGACGCCATCGACTGGACGACGACGACGGCATCATCGACGTCGACGACGACGCCTCCATGGACGACGTCTTCGGTGACTCGGCGTCCGGTTTTTTCCCGCTCCCGGGTTACAACCGCCACCGTCGTCCAACGTGGGAAACCGCGCCGGATGGCCGATCTCTTCTGGAGATCATGGGTGAGGCGGCGGCCATCAAGGGGATTCCCATGCCGGCCCCGCCTCTCGTCCCCATATCTGATGATATACAGGGCGAGTGCTTTCGCACCCTATCTTCTTCCCGGCGGGCTACCCAGTGCCCCCTGTTCCCGCCTGTGCAGCACCTGTTCACTGCTGCCGGTGGGGACCCTTCGACCCTGAAGGCCCAGGTGAAAATCCTTCACGGATTTCACCAACGTGGAGGGGTGGGCCGATACTCAGGCGAGGGGGATCCCTCGCCTGAGTATCGTGGAAGTAGTGGAAGTAGGATGCCTACTTCCACGTCCCTATTCAGCGTTCTGATCATGGAGGCTGCGTCCTACGCTTGTGGTGCGTTCCTCCATGTTGCCTCTTTCCCCCCCTCCGCCCGGTGGCTGTAGGGTGGCGGTCGGACGGCGTGTTCACATGGCCTCTGGTTCACCTGCTTCTAAGAAGCGGCGTCCCTTGGAGCCTCGTGGATGGATCAGAGACTCGTTGCACAAGCCCGTGGATACGGCTGCTTGTACCGGTCTCCTGGTTCCCCAGATTATCCCCTCTACCTCCCTTCAACAGTTTGTGGGAGGTGAGGAGATGGGTCCACGCGCTGTGGCTACAGCCTGAGGACAGCGCATGCGCACAGGTACGGCGGCCGGACGGCTCGCTCCCTGTTCAGCGGGCACGAGCGCAACGTCTAGACAGCTCGTTGTTTTTACAGCGGCTGGTTCTGGTACGTCTCCTACGCTTGCTGAGCCTCCTCCCTTTCATGGGAAGCCCCCCTTGGTTCACACGCAGTGTGGAGACGGCAGGGGCCGAGGAATATGGGTTATTCCTGGACGGTCTTCCTCAGCTGTCGGCTGGCCCTCTCTCCGACCGCTATGCGTGTTGGCAAGAGCGGTGCGTTCTGCCATCGTGGTTGGACACCACGTTGAGATGGGGCCATCCCATACAGTTCAAGCGTCGTCCACCACCCTTTATGGAGTTGGTGGAGACCACGCTACGGGACCCGGCTACGAGCACGGCTCTGGCAGCAGAGGTGGCACGTCTCTTGGTGAAGGGGACCATCAATGTCGTTCCCCCCCACGAGTCTCACCTAGGGTTTTATTCCCGCTACTTCCTGGTTTCCAAGAAGTCAAGGCAAAAGAGACCTATTCTGGATCTTCGCGTGTTCAACAGATTCGTTGCCACGAGGAAGTTCAGAATGCTCACTGTCGGAGCGTTGTTCCGGTGTATGAGAGAGGGCGATTGGTTCACATCCCTGGATCTCAAGGATGCTTACCTCCACGTCCCTGTTCGGCAGGCGCACAGGAAGTTTCTCCGCTTTGCCTTTATGGGGATGGCGTACGAGTACCAGTGTCTGCCGTTCGGCTACGCCCTTGCTCCGCGCACCTTCTCAAAGTGTGTGGAGACGGCGTTGGAACCGCTCAGGCGTCAGGGAAAGAGGATTCTCTTCTACCTGGACGACCTGCTTATTCTGAGCAACTCAGAGGAGACCGCGAGAAGGGACACCATGTGATAAACCATCTCTCCTTCCTGGGTTTTGCCATCAACTGGGAGAAGAGCTCCCCGCTCCCCAGCCGGCAGACAGTCTACTCGGGGCTTTGCCTAGACTCAGCCACCATGACTGCGATGCTTTCGCCTCCTCGGCGAGACGCCATCCTGTCGGCGCTCTCCCGTTTTCGCGTTCGCAGAAACGTGACCGCACTGTCCACCATGCGCCTGTTAGGGCTGATGGCAGCTGCCCACCCCGTGGTCCCCCTGGGTCTGCTTTTTATGCGCAGACTCCAGCGGTGTTTCGCTCGCCAACGGTTGGTCCCCAGGCGACACAAGCTCAGTGTGCTCCTCGTTCCCCGTTCAGTGTCGCCAGACCTGGAATGTTGGAAAAGACCCTCCGCCCTTCTCAGGGGTGTTCCACTGGGCAGGGTGGCGTCCTACGTAGTTGTCTTCACGGATGCCTCGTTGACGGGTTGGGGAGGAACGTGCCTCTCTCACTCGGTCGGAGACGAGTGGCGCACGCCCCCTGCAGCACACATAAATGTGTTGGAGCTCGACGCTGAGAGGAAAGTGCTGTTGCATTTCTTTCACCTGGTGCGCGGCCGCCACGTTCTGATCAGGACAGACAGCGTGTCGGCGGCGGCGTACATCAACAGACAGGGGGGAGTCCGCTCCCCTGCTCTCCAACGAAAGGCGGTCGAGCTCTGGCTTTGGGCTCATCAGTATCTCCTCAGTCTGAGAGCCCTGCATGGGCGCCCAGAACTTTGGGGCAGACCTCATGTCTCGAGACGGTCCCCGCCGAGAAGAGTGGCGGTAACATCCCGACATTGTCAGACTGATCTGGCAGAGGTTCGGGACGGCGCAGGTGGACCTCTTCGCATCCAGGGAGAACACGCACTGCAGGTGGTGGTTCTCCCTCAGCCCTCGGGATCTCCCCCCATTGGGGGTAGATGCGTTGGCACACACACCTTGGCCGCGGGCTCTCTTGCATGCGTTTCCCCCGCTCCAGCTGATCCTTCCTCTTCTGGAACGTGTCAGACAAGAGAGACTGTCCCTGATATTAGTGGCCCCGGAGAACCGATCAGCTCTGTGGTTTCCAGAGCTGGCCACGCTCTCGCGGTCGGCGCCGTGGCCGGTACCGTTCAGGCCGGATGCGCTTTCACAGGCCCACGGGACGGTGCACCACCCGCCCGATGTCTCGGGACGGCTGTTGGTTTGGCTCCTGAGAGGTTGATCCTGCAGGGCAAAGGTTTGCCTGAGACGGTTATCAACACTATTCATCGTGCCCCTTCTACTTCTTCCCTCTATGCGGCGAAGTGGTGCGCCTTCTCTAATTGGTGTTAGAGGAACCACGCTGTCCCATCTCAATGCGAAGTGGGAAGCGTGCTTTCGTTTTCTTCAAAACTTATTGGATAAAGGTTTGGCCTTCTCCACTATCAAGGTCTATGCGACAGCCGTTTCGGCTGGCCATGCAGGCTGTGATGGTGGACCGATCTTCAGCCATCCACTGGTCAAGAGATTCTTGCGTGGGGCTAGACGGGTTGGGCCTGTTTTCACGCGTGCTTACACCACGCTGGGATCTCCCCACCGTGTTGCGCGGATTGTCCAGGGATCCTTTCGAGCCTCTTTCTCAGGCCCCTTTGGATGCCCTGTCCTTAAGACGGCGCTCTTGTTGGCCTTGGTTTCTGCCAAGCGGGCCGTTGAGCTAACCACTCTGTCTGTCAGCCCGAGTTGCTTGTTGCTAAATGAGGACAGCTCCTTCGCGTTGCTCAGACCTAATCCTGCGTTCCTCCCGAAGAACATTAATAGTTATTTTCGGTCGAGGGATATTGTGCTTAAGGCTTTTCACCCCCCGCCTCATTCTAGTGAGGCGGAGGCGGAGTTGCATCTCCTGTGCCCGGTTCGGGCATTGGCTATGTACGTGAATCGCTCGGCCGCGTTCCGCTCCACACAACAGTTGTTTGTGTGTTATAGCGACGCTAGCAGGGGCCGCGCTCTCTCTAAGCAGCGGTTTTCTCGCTGGATATGTGAGGGTGTTTGCTTAGCCTACTCTCGGCAGGGCTTGGCGCCATTGTTGGGCGTTAAAGCTCACTCCACACGGAGCGTGGCCGCTTCAACGGCTCTACTCAAGGGCGTTTCTGTGGAAGACATCTGCGCGACTGCGTCTTGGTCTTCCCCCGGCCCCTTTGTCCGTTTTTTTGATGTTAGACATGTCCAGGGGTTCACTCTGCAACTCTGTGCTGGAGTCCGGGACCCCTTTTACGGCTTAAGAATATAGACATGTTCTTTAAAGCGGCGTGGTTGGATTTCCTCTCGCCGGCTGGCGAGTTGGACTTGACTACCAGTCTTAATCTCCCACCGTTTTTCAAATGAAAAACAGGCTAGGGGGTTTTTCTATTGGCCAGCCAATTGTCAGGTGGTTTTGTTTGCCAGTATGGCACTCCCGCCGTTTCTTTCAAATAAGAAACGGCCGAGAGAGACCCCTTATTGGAGAGCCGGATTCCGTAGCTCCGCCCCCGGTGGTAGCGGACCTAATGGAAACCGTGTTGCTCTGGTTTTTCTTTTCCTTTTCATGGGTTCCATGAAGCACGGATTAGAGCCGGAGTCTTTATAGACTCACTTTTTTCTCTCTTGATCATTGCCTTGCTTGATCTAGGAGGAATTCGTTTTTTATTAAGCTGTTGTGCTTTACACTTCCTTGACTTTTTGAGTCTTAATGTGCTCTGGTGACTTAAGTCGTTTTGACTAGGGTCCAGCAGGAGTACATTGATCGGGCTCCGCTCGCAGCTTCACCTTAAGGCGGCTGCATGCTTCAGCGTTGGTGTTACGTTGTTGTGCAAAATTTACTCAAAGCAATTCATGCTCCCTTTTAGGTTGCGCGTGTTGCCAAGCAATTCACCGCCAGAACATTAGGTGGAGTAATATGTGGAGTAAAGTTTTTCGTTGAAGACGACCTCGAGAATGACGTCTTTGTCTGTGGGAGTCGTTGGTTTGTTTATGTGCCAGATCGTGTTCTCCCCATACACAGTGAATGATGGCAACAGACAGAGGAACAGGGGTGATGAAGTTGTTGATCATTGGGGTTGTATAAATGTGCATATCTCTCTACATTTTAAAACGACATCATGTCCAGACAGGAAGTAGTAACCAGACCAGCAGACCAATCACAGCCTTGCAGGCTGCGCGGCTCGCGTCAAAGCTTACGTAAAAAATGACTAGTCTAGAAAAATCGCCCGACGCACGCAAGACGTGAGAAGTCGCGCAAGGGGTGCGCAAGGGCCTCTTGCGCTTGCGCTTACGCTTACGTAACTGAGCATAAATCGGCCTTTAGCCCGTAAGGCCTACATAAGCCTAGACGGCGTAGCCTACATGAAATAGAACGATAGTTATGTTATTATAACTCTAGTTCTATGATTGTAGGCATAGCCGTCTGTTTCCCACCTGCTGTACCCTCCAAATGCTGAAAGAAAAGTGTGGAGGATGAGCGACGGTATACACCGCTTTATAAAGACACGATACCGTGGGAAATGTGGGCGGTGCCCACGCTGATTGGTGCATAGTATGAAAATTTCACGGGACAAGCCCATAAGGCGAAGCCTAGACGGCTACGCCTACAATCATAGAACTAGAGTTATAATAACATAACTATCGTTTTCAGTGTTCTAGACATATTATCTGTCAATGTCCAATCAGAATCGTCAGATTGAAGTCGCGTTTCAAATGGTCCCGCCTCTCTGGGCGAATTCATTGACGTGGAAAATCGCCCAAGGATTCTCCGTTGACTTTCATGTTAAAACTTTTTATTTCGGAAAATGAGCCTTCAATGCATTTTCAATGGGGATTTGGGACTCGCCCTAACGTGCTTGCGTCATACGTAACTGGGCAAGGAGCGCGAAGGGATATCTTCGATCAAGTCACTTGGTAATTTTAATATGGCTGCTGATGTTTGTAATTCCGTTGCGTCTCTGAAAGAAGTTTCTTCTAGTCGACGATCCAATTCAGATAAATTGGCATAAAAACAATTTGGACCTCCAAGACCAAAATTAATAAAAAAAAACGGTTGCACGTTGACATTCTGTACCAGAAGCTCCAGAAGAAGGACATTGATGCAGTCTTCATCAAAAGGGCCCTCGAGAGCTTCACAAGCAGTCTGCAGACCATTAGGTAAGATAATATTTATATAATTTGATCCATCTCAAAGTAAAGCTTTGTTATGAGAACATATGCATGAAAGGAGACTGTATTTGTGTTCTTTTTTATAATATATTGCCAGTGGTGTAATCTAGCATGCTTTACTCTGTGCTGGACATCCTGGTTAGGCGAGGCACAATGGATAGCTTAAAAAAACAGTGTTTAACACTAACCCATCCCTGCCCATTTTGAGTGGGTATACTCATCATGCCTTCAGTGTGTCTTGAACAACCACACATAAAAGGTTGCCCATATTATATTGATATTTTATCGTATTTGTCTAAATGCATACTTGACTGTAGATAGATTTATGAGTTAAGTTACCAAAATAATAGATAAAAAAATAGTGTTTAACACTAACATTATGCATTCCTGCCCATTTTAAGTCAGTATGCTGACATATTTTTACTGGATAAAGTGTGAACATGTGCATCACGTAGACTACAGTACTGTACACAGCCTAACAAACACATTATTGGTTTGTTTGCATTCAGAGACTCTGACCAGCTGCAAGAGCCATCAGGAACCGACAGACCAAGGACGGCTTTGACAGAAGAGGCGAAGCAGAGGCTGTCTTAAGAGGTCTGCGACACATCCTGGCTCACACCAAAGCGAGGTTCTCTTTCACTGGCCACCTTGTGAGTGCTACCTTAGTACAAGGAAATATGTTTGAAAGGTACTGCCATTCATTTCCTGCTGATGCTCTGAATGCCACTGTGAAGGCATATCCCACGCTGAACAAGGCAAAGCTCAAGACGGAACTGTCTCTGATCTATGAGAATCCTAAATCAAGTGTGCAGCTTCAGTGTGCATATTGTCTGTAGGTCTTTGCAAACCTGTGGCATCATGCCTTCAGTGTGCATATTGTATAATAGTTCTCTGCAAACCTATGGTGGCAACTGGCATCATGCCTTCAGTATGCATATTGTATGTAGTTCTCTGCAAACCAATGGTGGCATCATGCCTTCAGTGTGCATAATGTATGTAGTTCTCTGCAAACCTTTGGTGGCATCATGCCTTCAGTGTGCATAATGTATATAGTTCTCCGCAAACCTTGTTGTAGCCATCGGCTTGATGTTGCTTTCCTCGCATGCTGCTGAGCTATGCCGGCAGCCACATGGGGGTTCGCCATCAGTTTCTCTGCATAGGTCCTATAATCCACCACGACTGGATTCTTCAGGACTTGTTTGAAGACCATATCTACTAGGAGTCTGGAGACTCGACCGTACATCAAGTAGAATGGAGGATATCCAGTTGTTTCATGAATGGTGGCATTATAAGCAAAGGTCAAAGCCTGTATCTGTTGGGCCCAATGTTGTTTGGCGGCTCGCGGTAGGGCATGCAGCATACTGCCAAGTGTCCTATTGAATCTTTTGGTTTGCCCATTTCCCATGGGATGGTATGCTGTTGTGTGTGTTTTTGTAATCCCTGTGAGGCTGAGGAGTTCGGCAATGAGTTTACTTTCAAAATTGGCTCCCTTATCGGAATGTATTCGCTCCGGAAAACCGTAGATGCAGAACACGTTATCCCATAACTTCTTCGCTACTTGTTTTGCAGTTTGGTTGACGCAGGGTAACGCATGAGCCAATTTTGTGAAGTTGTCTGTTACGACCAACTCATCGACAGATCTTTGTTTACTGTCCTCAGCACTCCAAAAATCAATGCACCCAGGCCTCGACATTAACGGTTGCCCGCTTGCCCGGGGCAACCAAAAGTCATGTTTGGGCAAGTTGAGATTGATTTCTGGTTGCCCGAACGGGCAAGTGGATTTTGGGTGGATGTTAATATAAATGCTATTTTTTCAAATGTTTTTAGAAACTGCAGAACAACCTTTTTTTCCGCAAAATAACACAAAATAGAAGTATTTGCAATTGATAAGCGCGCTGTCGTCTCTTCTCTCGGAAAGCGAGTTAACAGACACGCATCGCTTCAGTGCGAATATAGCCCCGCCTTCTGTCACTCGCTGTGCGTTCTCTGGCCGTGATTCGAAGGTGTTAGCTAAAGGTTAGCCAACAAAGCTAGCATCGCAAGTGCAGCGCCTCCGCGAACAGTTTAGGTAGAAGGAAAATGGAGTAGTGATGGAGGAGTGCAGCTTGGAAGTACTTTGGATTGAGGCAAATTACCAAGGAAAGTCATATGCAAGAACACTGTTTTGGGTTTCATAACTGTGCACATGCACAGCAATAGCGATCTTTTTCACGAAATTGGACACTCACAAACTATGTATTACATGAAAGCTGAGCCTCCACTTATTCCAACAGTCCAACCATATCATTCTGTGACTAAAACTCGCAAATAACAACTTAAGAAGAAACGTCCCCTTTTCTTTTAACAACCAAAAATGAAGTATTACCTTTGTGATTTTTGTCCACAAAGTTGATTCTGGTCGAATAAAACCACCATAAACAGATAACCCAGTGTCTGGGCCAAATTTTGTAACTAAACATGGTGTTTTCAATCAATGAATAAGAGAAGGATTCTTAGGAAATAGGTAAATTGCCTTCAATCAGAAAACATATTCTTCAGCGTAATCTAGTGGCCATATGTTTATTTGCGAGTGTTTGGCTCGGTGCATTCGAATATATTTGCCCTGAACTTTAAATAGAGGTGTCAAGTGTCAAAATTGTAAGATATCTACCTTTATTTGTGTCTCATAGTAAGACCAACTGATAATTATTTCAGGTGGAAATGTTATCTTCCACTTATGCTGTGTTCCATGGCTTTATTCACTTTAACCAAGTATCATCCCCATTGAATATTTCACAGGCACGACAATCGTTCTATTGGCACTAAGATGAGATTATCGCCCTTGCAGTTGTGGAGATATACTCCATTTACTTTGGGTATGTTCTTTCCTGAAAAAAACGTTTCCCCTGATATCGAAAATGGTATAGAATATCGTTATTTTTCCAGGTATAGTGTTCAAGTTAGAAAATTCAGTATCGTGACTGACAACACTACTAGGCCCCGTTTACACGAAGGGAAAACGCAGATATTTCCATGCGGTTTGGCCTCTCATTTACACGAAAACGCAGTTTCTGTCACAGAAAACGATCATTTCTAAAAACTCCGCTCCACATTATGCGCCAGGAAATGCTTAACGTCATATGAGCGCCCTATGTTTACAGTTTGTTTGTTACAGGAAGACGCTTGTGTTATTCGTTGTTGTTGATTCTGAGGATTCTGATTGGCTTGCATGGCTTTATCCTTCTCCCTACTAGAGTTTAGATTCTCTGCCCGAGCCCGAGCCAATATTTCCCACCACTATCCTCGGGCCGGGCCTATGATCGACGATTTTTTTATTTTTTTTTATCATTGGTTTATTGGCCTAATCTGAGGAGAAGTCTATGCCATAAACAGAAATATTATAGGCCTTTATTACACGGGTCTTCTCAATGCCGTGGAACGCTCCGTTCACTTGCATGGGTAGTAGCCCGGTGACTTGTCAAGCCCAGCGTCTTCCGTTGCTAAGCGACGTCACCATCTTTGCAGACAAATTATTTCTCTGCTGATCAACACTAAGAATGCTGGTAACGAATAAATTGTAAAAAGACACACCATGTGAAGTTATACTCTCGTTTTGGCAAGTAGCCGTGTAATAAGCGGGATAATGTATAGAACGTCGCCGGTCATTGTCGAAAATAAGCCCCTTCAGGGCGAAGCAAGACACCTTCGCTGCACGTCGGTCGGTGTACTGTTCGCCCTGTCGGGGCTTATTTTCCGGATAATGACCGGCGTTCTATGCATTATCCCTTACATATATATTTAGCAGAGTAGGCCTAGTAACAAATGTGTACAAAGTTACATTAAAAAAAAAAGTCGGCTTGAAATCGGGCTCGGGCTCATAATTACGGTGAATGTGTCGGGCCGGGCTCGGACAGAACGTGCACGGGCTCGGGCCGGGTCAGGCTTGATTTTCTGGGCCCGATCTAAGCTCTACTACACTGCCGCCCATACGTTTGGCATAGTTATAATGGCGCTCGACGGCGTATTTATGCGTTTTGATGTAAACGACAACTTTTTTGAAAACAATGCTGTGTGCACAATGTTATTTTTGAAAACGGAGGCGGGGAAATATTTGTTTCTATAAATACCCTGCTACGTATAAACATGGCCTTAGAAACGCGATTGTGATTATTCAGTTAGAGCTACAAGAAACGTAAAAGTTAAAAAAGACATATCTTTGCTACTACCTCTGAAATTATATTGTTAAGTACATTTGCATGAAATCATGCAGGTCTACATATAACTTGGCGATAGCTTTAATAGGTTGCAACGGTGGACTGAAATCACTTCATGGCACGATGTGACCGCTCGATAAATATGTCAACAAAGAGAAGTTTGTTATTTTTGTGTGGAAGCTGACATTCAGCTTCAGTCTGAGCTAGGATGATTTTTCTGAGCCCCCCCAAAACCAGGCCGCGTGCCTGGCAAAAAGAGGCCTGTTCACGATTCTGATTATAATTTGGGCAAGTGAACATCCCATTCGGGCAAGTTGAACCTGACCTGTACTTGCCCGATGGGCAAGTGCTTTCAAAACCTTAGTGTCAACCCCTGGGTGCCGAAGTGCGAATGCTCTCCAACGGAGCCCGGGCAGCTTGTTCAGGGGTCTTTGCAAGGATACAGCGTTGGCAGCATTTCACGTATTCCTTGATGTCTCTTCCCATCTGCGGCCAGAAGAAACTCTGTCGGGCGAGATGTGCTGTTCTAGCTTGCCCCTGATGCCCAGCTAGATAATGTACACCAGCGAGAGCTTCGGCCTTCAAACTAACAGGCAGCACAAACTGATACCTCTTCTCTCCACTTAATGGGTCCTTGGTTACCCTATATAGAACTCCATCCTGGACTTTTAGGTGGTGCCACTGCTTGCACAGGGTCTGGCCTGTAGGAGCTAACCTACTTCTCCCTCGCCTAGGTGGTGGCTCACCCCTCTGAATGAGCGGTAGGACCTCCCTGATAATCAGATCAGTTTCCTGACCGTGCCAAAGCTCACTGATGGAGAGGGCTGGAGGTGTGTCCCATTCTGAGGCCACCGCCTGGGGAAGAGCCTTGAGAAACTGCGTCGCTCTCATCTCTGCCCCCTTTTCCAACTCTATATGAGCTTCACAAGCAGATCTCACATGTGATGGTTCTTGACTGCCCGCCAGCCTGTCTTGAGTGGTGTCCATGGTCACGCGGCAGCCTGCATCGACTGCCCGGAGACACTAGACCTTGCACCGGAAGAGATCCTGGACTTTCTCCTCCTCCGTTCCCTCTGCTTCGGCCAAAAGACCTTCATACAGCTCACTGATCAACCTGTGGCTCACTGACTTGGCAAAAGGATCTCTACTAAGGGCGTCCGCCACAATGTTCTTTACCCCAGGGATCTGTTTGATACTGAATGTGTATGGAGAAAGCTTTGCCACCCACCTTTGTTCGCAAGCGTCAAGTTTTGGTTTTGTCAATATATAAGTGAAAGGATTATTGTCAGTCCACACTGTAAAAGTGTGGCCCTTCAACCAATGGCTGAATTTTTCACAAATACTCCATTTGAGCGCCAAGAATTCGATGGAGGAGCAATTTGGTATAAAATGCTGGTAATAGAATACCAACCCCAGGAATGACTTCACCTTGCGGACTGAAGGAGTGCAGCTATCATCTTCCATCAAGTCCCTCTTCAACATTTTGGCGATGACCTCAACTTTTTCATGGTCAACGGCAACACCGTCACCGTTAACAATGTGTCCGAGGAACTTCACAGACCTCCGCAACAGATGGCACTTTTTCGGACTCAACTTCAGGTTGTGCTCCCGCAACCTCTGAAAAACAACTTCCAACCTGCTGAGGGCCTACTGTTCATTGGGGGCAAAAATCAAGAGGTCATCTAAGTAGCACAAGAGACTGCTGAAGTTTAGATCAACACAGATACTCAGCATCATCCTCATGAAGGACGCCGGACTGTTGCAAAGCCCCTGCGGCATTCTGTTATACTCATGCAGGCCTAGTGGTGTTGTGAAGCCAGTATATTTCTTGTCTTCCTCATGCATGGACAGGTTATAAAAACCAGATGTGAGGTCCATGGTGCTGAAAACTATGAAGGTATTATTGTAGCAAAAATCTTTAGCACCTGTAACTGCAGAATTTGAATGCGTACACTAAAGTCACAGTAAATTTGAAGTCGTATATATTTATTTTGCATGTGTACTCTAAAGTCACAAATATGTAACAGTACATTTGTAGTCGTAAATATTTTTTATACCATTGTAAACACAAAATAGGGTCTACGAGTACGCAAATCTGTGTTACAGGTGCACAAATCCTTTTGCTACAATTATTGCAGCGCAGTTGGTGCAAAACACATTCGCACACCCGTGTTTCATAATCTGAGAACATGCCCAAAAGGTGTGCATTCGTAAACCCAAATTTGAACTAATGCATCAGAAGTTGCACATCTGTGAACAATTGCATTAACATTTCTGAATTTATGTTATGGCGACCATTAAAATACATTGAAGGACATTTGCGGCATGTTAATGAAATACTTTGGGGGGAATTCACTTGAACTAAGTCATTTCATTTAACATAATGTAGGATACCCACCTCCATTCATCATTCTTCATTGGGTTTAAATGTGGTCGAGAGGGGTTTACATGTTTAAATGTGGTTGATAGGGTTTACATGTTTAAATGTGGTCGATAGTGTTTAAATATGGTCGCTAGTGTTTACATGTGGTCGATAGTGTTTAAATGTGGTCGATAGTGTGTAAATGTGGGCGAGAGTGTTTAAATGTGGTCGATAGTGTTTAAATGTGGTCGATAGGGTTTACATGTTTAAATGTGGTCGATAGTGTTTAATTGTGGTCGATAGTGTTTAATTGTGGTCGATAGGGTTTACATGTTTAAATGTGGTCGATAGTGTTTATATATGGTCGATAGGGTTTACATGTGGTCGATAGGGTTTACATGTGGTCCATAGTGTTTAAATGTGGTCTGTTACGTATTTTAAGAATCTAAGCTACCCATAGACCCAATGAAGCAGGACCAAACATATAAGCCGTAAATACTATACATAGCCACAAGGGGAGCAAGACCTTATTGGAGGCTGCTCCAGTTACAGATGGTAGCGCCTTTTAAATATATGAAGAAGCCGAAGCCATTACGGCACCCCGGCCACGCCCACTAGGCCTCGCCCACTAGGCCACGCCCACTTGACGGTCTCTACCTGAGGACCGATGGCCCATAGTAGCCAGAGATTTTCAGCGACGCCCGCGGACAGCCACGGGCCTCTGCCCGTGGCTGAAAGTAGCAAGAGTTATTATCTCTCACACGTGTTAGATTCAATTCCCTCCGTATAGCTTCACTTACCATGCCGAAACATGCCGACGACTTTATAATAAATGAAGTGAGTTCAAAGCAACCCGGGATTGGACAACTTTCTTCGAGAATATGCAACACATTGGTGAACCCCGACGTTTGGAAGAAAGTCCCGAGAATCCCGGCGGGCGCGACGCTAAAACAACTTCAACAGGCCCGCACGTCTGAGGTAAGTAGAACTCTTTGTCTTAAAGATTTAATCTGAAATAGGATTGGTTATAAGAACATTTAGGTGTAAGTTTGTTTTAGCCACCGTCCGGTCGTGCTGCATAACAACACGCGGTTGCAGGAACACTGAAGGCCCATCCTCCCCCTTTCTTCACACTTGAGTTGTTTTTAGTACTCGTCGTTAACGATCATTCTTGGTACTGGTTGAGAGGTGAAGCCCTCCACTATCGGTCTCTGTATAGATCGGGCCAAAATATATGTTGACGAGAGTTATCTTTCACTTCTCCGCTGAGGCCGGCACGGTCAGTGTTCCTAAGCAGTAGCATCATAGCGGACGTTCGGAGTGTATACTATCTTATCTGCCGATCCGCTAAATGCCACCCTAGACTGCATGCTTCATTTTACATTCAAGTCTGTTGGTATTTTGTTATTAAAGACGATGAATTATTAAAGGTAAAAGACCCTCCAGGCCCCCCAACACGTGTACCCCCCCCCACCCTTTGTCCCAGTCTTCACAGGTCCGATAGTCAGACCCCCCCCCCCCCCCCCCCATCCTTTTGTCCCAAGTCAGACCCCCCCCCCTCCCCACCCCGCCCTTTGTCCCTGCAAACATTCTCTTCCCCTACCCTTCCTCATTCATATTGCTTAGAGAAGGCCACTCGCCTCTCTATTGTTAGTTAAATTGAAGTTCTTGTCTTATTGTTCTTTCTTCCCCTTGAAATGTTCACATTTGTACTAAATTTGTTCTTCCTCTTCAGGCCTTTGCAACCCAAGCAGTGATGGTTGCCAGGCATTCATGGTTTTAACCGGTGCCCAAGGCGGGAGTTAGCTCAACTGCTGTAGTTCAATTACAATAACATTTGTTTCATCCGATAACTTCAGAATTTTTCTTTTAGGTTCAGTTTTTGTTTTGTTTATAGAATATCACCATATATTTAATACCCAGATGTGCATAATTGTTGTAAGTTTGGATGACTCTTTATTCCACCTAGTTTAGACGGTTTTGATTGACCTAGCTGAAGGTTCACCAGGTGTCAAGACGTAGGATTGTGGCACTCCTTGGGAGCCTCCGAGCCACGCGTTAATCGACTAATCGTTCCTGCAGTGTTCTGAAGTGGTAACGGTGGAGCTCATGGGTTGGCCCCGGGAGAGTTGTCATTCGCGGGCTCACACGGGGAGAAATCGGGTAGGTCAGTAAGTCAGAAGGTTGAATTAATGTATCGATTTGATGTTGACCAACAAAAAAGTAGATAATTATAATAATAAATACTGTTCATGTAATGGTATAGTTAGGTCTGGGACCTGCGTAGCTAAAAAAACTGTTTTGGAAATAGTAATGAACGTGTCCGGGACATGTGTAGCTATAAAATAAGTAAAGATAAAACTGGGTTTTACTTTACTTCACTTTGCTAAGACATATTCACGTTTGATGTGGTATGCAGAAAGTGGCGCAATAGGATGTTGTGCAGAGAATAAGGCGTATTCACGTTTGATGTGGTATGCGATGTACATAAGAGTGAATCAAAGTGTGGACAACATCAAATGCGAGCAATAGGTGGAATAAATGAAGATTAGGTCATCCAATATACATAGTTAGTGTAGGACAATCGGGTAGTATGATGAAGGTAACTGTTAGTTACCTTCATCATAGTGATATTGAACATGCAAATTTTAACATTGTTATTTCCCTTTTACATCTTTTTGGTTATAGCAACTTGGTTGCACTACGGCGTGGTTAGCTTTGGTTGTCATTCAATGCACATGGCTGAAGCAATGCGCAAGGAGGGATGTAGTGTGAAATTAAACCAAAGTAGATACTGTAAAACAATTAAAATTAGAATTCATGGAAATATGTTTGTGAACAACTAACTGCTGTACATGAGTTTGTATTTCTGCAATAGAAACAAAAGTTCCAGAACCAGATGCAGTCTGCAGACACACCCGGAGCCTACAAACTACCACCGCCGAGCAAGGACTAACAGTCACATGAGGAGATCAAATAACAGCAGGATTTGAATCGCTCCGGATGGGTTGGTGGCCAGGGCGCTGGTATGATTACAATCCCTCAGGTTAGAATTGGCAGAGAACTCCGGCATTAATGACCCTTTCACAGGATGGATGGAGAATATGTTTGGGAGGTGGAAAGGCAGAATCCAGTAAGTGCCCGTCGCGGGAATAAATGCAGAGACCGTGTTAATTGTCACCGGCTACAGAAGTGCCAAGTGCCATTCAGGCTTACATTACCTGAGGGGCCCGACCCTATCTAGCTGTAATATCTAGAATAGTCACACCTATACTATTCTAGTAGAATCGACTGTATTTAAGATAATCAATATCCCGGATTTACTTGAATAACACATTTTAAAACAACTATGTTTGTTATTGTGTAGTGTTGCTTGGTTGCGAGTGCAACCCGTTATTTCTGAATCGCTGCATTGATAATGGTACTGTTGATCTTCCTTGAGACGGTTGTTTTACAGGCCACCTGTTACTGACACGACGACGGAGAACCTGTTTGGAGGCTCCCATGATGTAGGAGTAACCTCTCTGAGTTGAGCCCTTGACAAGGAGGGACAAGTCTTGGGTTCATGAATTACAGGCCCGACGGCGACAGAAGAAACAATGGCTACGATAATAACAACGCCCAAAACCACCCACATGCAACAGCGAACCAATGCACGAAGATCACCTGAACCACCCGAATCCATGCTAGGCTATCAATAATCTTGAATTTTTTAAAATTGTATTATGACTACCAATTTTTACTTTACTTTTGCACAGGATGAAAATTGTATGACCTTGTAGCACATGACCAAAAGTATTAGCTCAGGATTTCTATGGATAGTTTTGTTTGTGTGCTGTTTGGCAATGTGATTGTATGATAACAAGATTTATGTTCATTGTTGTATTGTTAAATAATGACCTGTATTTCCAATGAAACCCACAAGGTGAATGCCGTCTCAGTATTATGAGCGCGTAGTGGTTTTTCTCTATTCGAGAGTCGTTCCCACTCCGGTTGATGGTGTTGATGATTGATCCTACTTTGGATATGTTTTCGGTGTGGTAAATGGTGTTTATGATTTAAAATATTATTGTATGGTCATCTAAGATGACCAAGGAGGGATTGTTACGTATTTTAAGAATCTAAGCTACCCACACATGGACCCAATGAAGCAGGACCAAACATATAAGCCGTAAATACTATATATAGCCACAAGGGGAGCAAGACCTTATTGGAGGCGGCTCCACCACAGAAGGCATCACCTGAAGAAGCCGAAGCCACCACGCCCACTAGGCCACGCCCACTTGACGGTCCCTTACCTGTGCACACGAGGTGAAGGGCCGAGAGATTTTCAGCAAGCCAGAGATTTTCAGCAAGCCAGAGATTTTCAGCGACACCCGCGGACAGCCACGGGCCTCTGCCCGTGGCTGAAAGTAGCCAGAGTTATTATCTCTCACACGTGTTCGACACGATTCCTACAATTCCCTCCGTATAGCTTCACTTACCATGCCGAAACATGCCGACGACTTTATAATAAATGAAGTGAGTTAAAGCAACCCGGGATTGGACAACTTTCTTCGAGAATATGCAATAGGTCCATAGTGTTTAAATGTGGGCGATAGTGTTTAAATGTGGGCGATAGTGTTTAAATGTGGTCGATAGGGTTTACGTGTGGTCCATAGTGTTTAAATGTGGGTGATAGTGTTTAAATGTGGGCGATAGTGTTTACATGTGGTCGATAGGGTTTACATGTGATCCATAGTGTTTAAATATGGTCGATAGTGTTTAAATGTGGTCGATAGTGTTTACATGTGGTCGATATTGTTTAAATGTGATCGACAGTGTTTAAATATGGTCGATAGTGTTTAAATGTTATTTTCCCTCACTCTCCACCTCATCCCTAACTCTCCACCTCAAGCTGGTGTGTAGTGAGCGTTGTTTAACCTCTGTTTTCCTTTTATTCCTAGTCTGTTTTACATAGTTTTGAATGATGACTATATGCTCTGTAAGGTGACCTTGGGTGTCTTGAAAGGCGCCTCTAAATTAAATGTATTATTATTATTATTATTATTCAGTAGGACGCCCTCTCCTTCTCCAGAAAGAAACGTATCCCGCGCTGAGTATGCTGCGATCTTTATAGCTCCATGGCTGGCACACGTTGGGTCCCAGTGTAATTTGAGAAATGCATCCCTGCCGGCGATTTTAATTGGATCAAGAAATTATGGGCGGGACTATTTTGTCCCGCCCACGGACGCTCTGGCATCTACGGATACGAATACTTTTGCTACACATTTACCACCTAGACCTGGTGCAAAACAACCTGCAAAAAAACCGACAGCTGAGACGTGCAGGAGCAGATTCGAGCAGTTGTAAAATGGATTTGTGCTCGCTCATTAAAATGCTGAATTAACATAGCGTTCTTTATCACTGTGAGGAAATTTTTCACAGATGTGCTACTTCTGATGCATTAGTTCAAATTTGGGTTTACGAATGCACACCTTTTGGGCATGTTCTCAGATTATGAAACACGGGTGTGCGAATGTGTTTTGCACCAACTGCGCTGCAATAATTGTAGCAAAAGGATTTGTGCACCTGTAACACAGATTTGCGTACTCTGTTACGTATTTTAAAGGTCCCATGACATGCTATTTTATGTATTCTTTAATATAGGTATTAGTGGGCAACTAACACAGTATTCAAAGACGTTCCCTAAATTCATCCGTGGTGCAGAGTTACAGCCACTCCGAGCCAGTCGCACATTGAGCTTCCCCCAAATGCGCTGTTTCGGTGGGCGTGTCAAGGAGGAGGGTGGGGGTGTGGCCCTGAGCAGCTTGCAGCCACCATGCGCTCTGTTTACAGTGGATGTATCGCAATGGCGAGCCGCACACAGCCTTTAGCCGTGTTCTGTAAATATTCTAGAACACACGGGAGTCCTGGAGCTCTATATCTAAATATGATCATATAGCCTACACAGATATCTATATCATATAATATATATTATCACGGCCAAAAGCTGTGTGAGCCGATATTATGAATCTCAAACGACCGCGTTGGGTTCTCCGACGTTCCTGGTTCTTCAACGTCCACATCAATGTGAATACACACACTGTAACGCAAGTGTTTCTTGTCGGTTCTTTGACGTGTCTTGTATTTCCACAACGAGACTGTCGTGGGGGTTATCTGAGCCATGGTTGAGAAGGAATTGGGGGAAAGGAACTTTGATTTGACTCGCTGAAGTACATGAACTGCGACATGCCGCCGGTGGCACCATCGCCCGGCAGCGGGCAGCCGGCAGCAGGCAGCGTGCGGTTCAGTCGACTTCAGGTTGATGTGAAAGTGGAAGAACCAGAGACGTCGCAGAACCCGACAAAGTCGTTTGTGATTCATAATATCGTCTGGAGGCGCACACAATATGTTATATGATATAGATATCTATGTATATGATATTATTTAGATATAGAGCTCCAGGACTGTAACGCAAGTGTTGTACACTTCCTTGTTATTTGGATAACCGTTCTGCTGTTGGTGTGACGTCGGACTCTCGTATCTGGTATTTCTACAACGAGACTCGTATTGGGGGTTATCTCAGCCAAGGTTGAGAATGAATTGGGGGAAGGAACTTTGGCTTTGACTCCCTCAAGAACATGAACCACGACAAGGAGGAGAAAGGGATCTTTGCCGGGCAGCGCTTATGCACCTCCGCCGGTGGTCCCTCAGCGGGGCTCAAGCGGGAGACATTCGCCGCCAACAATCCCTTTCTCCTCCATGTCAGATAATTTTTTTAACGCCGTTAAATTTGGTTTGCGTTAACGCCGTTAATAACGCGTTTAACTGACAGCTCTAATATATATATATATATATATAGCATTTGTGGTTTTGGCATAAACATAACTAGGGTGCACTGTACTATCTGCGCACACCAGTGGCGGCGGGTGGTTTTTAAAGTGAGGGAGGAAGGACTGCGCACTTGGTTGCCATTTGCCTGCTTGCACTGTTGGTGTATGGTGGCATAAGAATGTGAGACTCAAGTTGTTTCAGGGTGTTTTGGTGAACTACAAAATAGCAGGGAGGGAGTTATGTGAATAAAATGTATACAAAGCCACCTGTGGCATCACTGTAATTTGAGAAGGAAAGGATGCAAAGCATATTAGTCAAATCAGGCCTAGTATTGATTTGTAAAAGTAAATAAAAAAATCTGGGCCTATCATTGGGCCTATTTTTGCCCTCACTGACTGAAGTTATTTAGCTATGTTTATTTTCAGTTACAATTGCTTGTAATGCTACCAGTAAGTCATGCGTACCTAGCAAACCATGTAGCACTCACAACACTGACGTTGCCATTACTTCTGGTGACCTTGATTTTGGGAAGTGGTCTACCTCTACATTCTTTGGTCGCTAACTTAGCACTGTAACTGAATGAATGGAATGCTTTTTGTAATAAGACGTTAACAATGTCCTCCGTTTCCAATGTTTCCATTGTGCATTTAGGATCTCGCTATCGCAGATTTCACTTGCTCTGCGTCTCTCAGACTGAGCACCGCGGCAATGCAGACCGGGTTTGTTATCGACAGCGTTGCCAGATTGGGCAGATTTCCCGCCCAATGATAATTTTTCCAGCCTAACATGGTTAAAAGTAGCCCAGTTGGGTGGGAAATCGGACCAATCTGGCAACAATGCTCAACATCCAGGGATCATCCTGCTTATTGGTTCATAGCGCAGACGGATAGATTTTTGCGCGAATCAGACCCCCTGTAGCACCCCTTGTTGTAAAATTACAACGTTACCTTTAACCATCCTAAAAAACAATCTGTTATATTTTATTTTATTTTTTTACCACATTTACATAGTCATTGGGTCCTATTGTTCAGTCTCACAATGCTATTTGATCGTACATTTGTTTATAAGTCACGCCTTCTGGCCATGAACTCACACAACCTCTCAAGGTTTCCTTCGAACAACCTCTATTGGTTTCATTGGACTGGATTCATCAGATGCATGCAAGTAAAATGTCTTTTATATTTTTTTTGGTTGTCATTATAATGTCTAGAGCATGTACATATGTAGTTATTGTGGAATAGATGCATCAAATTTAATTTAGAGCTTGTTACATAATTGTTGCAATTACACAACACTGGGTGAATGTGGTAGTCAAAATAGCTGGCTTGTTGCAGTGGGCTCAAACAGGTTGTATTCCCTCCACTACACCACTGCCTGAAACAGAGTACTTTCTTTATACATGGATATTATACATTCTACCCTTTTGTTCAAATTGGTCAAATTTGACTGATTTAAAAGTTGTAGTTAATTTGATCAGCCTGACCTAAAATTGGAGGGGTCAAATGTATGACGGCAGGGCCGTCACACTTTTGGCATCGTTTGCTGGACCTGAACCTGTGCAGAAGATTCAACGCTGGGCAAAGCCAATAGAACCTACATTGATGTTGAGAGGCCTTACATTGTTGGTGCCTACAACAAGTACATGGGAGGTGTGGATTTGATGGACTCATTTACAGCCAAATATAAGTTCCCCATCAAATCCCGTCGAAGGTACATGTACATCTTCTGGCACACCATCAACCTCGCTGTGGTCAATGCCTGGCTGCTCTACAAGCGGGACTGTAAAGCGCTCAAGGTGTCTAGCAAAGAGACAATGAACAGGAGACAGTTTCAGGCACAGCTAGCATCCTCTCTCATCCTGGTAAACGCAACACTAACCCTAACCCTAACCCCAAACTGCAAAGAGAGGACGGCCATCTTCAGCAAAGAAAGCCCAGCAACACAGTCAGTGACATCAGGAAGCCCTCTGAATGCTCAGAAGAGGCCATCCAAGAGATGTGCACACCTCCCATTGGATGTACGCAAGGACCTAGTTGCCCATTTCCCAAGGAAGACAGGGAGAGGACGCTGCAGACAGTGCAATAAAGGATACACCAACACACAATGCAGAAAGTGTGATGTTCGCCTTTGCTTTTCAGACAACAGGGACTGTTTTTGGGACTTTCACCACCAACGAAAGTCTTCATGACCAATGTCATGAAAAGAAAAAAAGAGGGGAAAAACGCGATTTTTAATATTTTTAATAAATGACTTCATAAAAATAGGACTAATGTGTGATTATTATTAATGTTATATACCGTTATGGGGCTAAGTAAGCAATCAACCCTGCAAATGAACCCTTAGTTGTTCTGAATTGTTCAGACAACGTGAGTACAAATACAGAAATCCTGCTCCCAACTAAGCCCAATGTTGCAATATTACAACATTTCTCTAAAAACGTACATAAACTTATTTTTTAAAAAAACTCTTTAATTTCTGCATCAAAGGCCTCCTACAACAACATCTGAAAGGTCAAAAAAAATTTTTTTGGGGTTTTTCTATATTTGGGTCTTACAGGGGTAGTTCGGAATTTTGGACATAGGGCCTGATTCCCAAGTGAGCATTGGTATTCTATATCACTGGAGACAGTTTTCAACACATTTCATACAGTCCTTCTAGTTGCAGAGTTCGCTCGTGCTAGGCTAGCGCAAGTCAACGGGCAATGCTAGCCTGCTATTAAAAACAGTCTTACCCACTCCACAGTACACCCGAGGTAAATCAATTATAACGCCAGACTATAGATTTAAATGTCTGTGTTGATAGAATAATGTTAGAAATAAAACTAACCTTGCATCGCATGAATCATCGAGGGACTACTCTCTCAGCAGAAGCGGAATTTTACTATGCGCTGGTTAGGTTTGTAACCGAATCACGACAGAAGAACGTAAACAGAGAAGCGTGGGACAGAAGCGCAAAAAACGACTAGGCAACATGATGGTTCAGTGTGCTTTTAGAAATTGTAGAAATAAACGGTACAGATGGGCACCACAAAGTTTCCACCAATTTCCAGTGCGAGATCCAGAAAGGACTCAACTGTGGCTTGTTGCTGCTGGCTTGGACATCAAAACACCGGCTCGTACATGTACGGTTCGTTGGATACAACAAATTCCTCATAATCGTCTTCAAAAGCAGATGCATCGCTAACTCCTCCAAACGTGGGCATATCTTGTTAATTGAATACGCTTATAGAATTCCTTCGTTCACTGTACTCTGCGTTTGTAGCAATGACAGCGGCAGGTAACCTAGGTATCAGTCTGCCGCTGCCGTAGCCTACGTACAGGAATATAAACACTGCTGCTGAGACCCCGCAATTCCCTCAAAATGCAATGCAATGCAAGGTTGGTTTTATTTCTAACATTATTCTATAAACAGACATTTAGATTTATAGTCTGTCGTTATAATTGATTTACCTCGGGTGTACTGTGGAGTGGGTAAGACTGTTTTTAATAGCAGGCTAGCATTGCCCGTTGACTTGCGCTAGCCTAGCACGAGCGAACTCTGCAACTAGAAGGACTGTATGAAATGTGTTGAAAACTGTCTCCAGTGATATAGAATACCAATGCTCACTTGGGAATCAGGCCCTATGTCCAAAATTCCGAACTACCCCTTTAAGGTCCCACCCACTCAGAGGAGGATTTTCCTCCTCTCTCCCATTGAAACCCATGTTATCCACCGGCCGGCAGTACTTTCGGGAAAATGAATGGGAGTCAACGGAGGCTGACGGAGGACGTTCCTCCCTGAAGTAATTGTCAATAGGCGATAGGGGGTGCTAATGTCCCTTTACCCAGGGAAACGAACATTATATAGTCAAAGGCAATAAAGTAGTCATATTTAAGGACATTAATTCATTACAATAGTCTGGGCAATCTACATTTTTTATTCTCAACAATGTTAGGGAGGATCTTCCTCCCTCTCCTCAATGGAAAAGCCTCCACTGATATATATATATATAGCATTTGTGGTTTTGGCATAAACATAACTAGGGTACACTGTGCTATCTGCGCACACCCTTTCTGAAGCCTCTCTCTCGCTCTCTCTCTCTCTCTCTCTCTGTCTGTCCCTCCCTCTCTCTCTTTCTCTCTCTCTGTCTGTCCCTCTCTTTCTCTCTCTCGTACCGTTTTGTGGAGCACGTTAATTGTCTGAGAACACTCCCATTCAGAATGCATTGGTTTACATTTCGTTCTGTGTAGCACGCAAAAAGTCGGACTATCGTGCTCTGGAACACGCTTCAATAGATTAACGTTTGTGCGCAGGAGCACGCAATCGTGTGATACCGGGTTGCAGGAGCACGGGCCTCTCCAAGCCAGCAGACCAGAGTAGGTTTTGACCAAAAATAATTTAACTAATTTAAAGAACCAGCTTTTCTACACCAAAACAGTAAATCCTGTTAATCAGGTTTTTAAACTCAGAGGCTTCCATTTACTTCCTATAAGAACAACTTTGGTGTTGTGTAGTACAGTAGAAGATCAGCCAACAGGACATGCAATATTTACCATTGAAATTGTTTAGTATGAAAACATAGTATGATCAAAATGAAATGATGTCCCTTTCTCCACCAGACAGCTCCGATACACAGCATACAGGCACGTTGTCCACTGGGCGTACGGAGTTGTAGGCAGGGACATCAGGAAAGCCATACCTTCATGTGTTGTTGCAGCAATAAGGAGGCAGTTTGCAGGAGAAGGAGAAGGATATAAAGGTTTCCAGTGGCCCCGTTTGGAAGACGATGAATAAATTCACTTGTAAAATGTATTAGATTAGATTAGATTTATTTGTCATTGCACAGGAAATTCAGTGCCATTGTATGCATTCTTTTTTTTTATTAGGGTTAGCCTATTTTTTAGGCTAATAAAGTAACTAAAGAGTACCAATACGTGTGTTTTCTCACAATTTCTTTCACATAGGTTTTATTACATGTTAAAACGCAAGTGTCGTGCAAGATGGAGGCTGACTCTCTCATCCTTGGCAACCTTCTGGAGGGAAGTGGTGAGGGGAGGCGGGGCAGCAGAAGACAAGACAGCACTGCTTCCTTGTAGGGCCTCTGGTGATCTAGAGTATTCCTCTGCCAGAGAGACCATAAGATTTGTTGCGTATCCTTGAGGAGAGAAATGTTAAGAACACATTTAGTAACATGGTTGACTTGCATAAAAAAAGATAGATTCACAAAACATATTGAGAAACTAAGTGAAACTACTCACCATAAGATGGTTTCTCCTTGATGGGGCGGACTACCCAGCCACCTTTCCGAAACCACGGGTAGCGAACGGCGTAGCGTGCCTCACCCTCACTGGTTCGAGCTACATCTCTGCCATTACTGTTGGAATGTAGGGCCGCCAAGAGAAGTCTGTAGGAGACAAGTAGATAGAACATTAGGTCTCCAAAGTTAACCCAACCCAGTAATGCAATAGAAATGCAATACATATGATTAATGTTTTCAGTTCAAATGGGTCTAAGACAAGGACTCAACTTTTGCGCACAATATGTATTACTGTTATCAATAACATTTTAGTCTGCTATACAACACTACATTACTTTTTAGCCATATTCATTCCATCACCATTTACCTGCTGTTAGTTATGCACAGAAGTACAAAAGTATAGCAATATCATGAAATTAAAAAATGTCACAATACCAAATTTTATTGGTATCGATACTTTTAAGTGATAACACTACCTGCTGTCCATCCCAAGAAAAGAGAAACCAGTGTGTTTGGGAGCAAAGTGCAGAATGAGGGAATGGTAGGCCTCCAGGGAGAATGTCTGATGCTGAGGTGACAATTGTCGAACATCTTTCACCAGTGCTTTCCTGGCAGCTACACTCTCCAGTTTAGTGGCTGCTGGTGATCCTGCATGAAACCTATTCTGTCATATAGTCGGTCGCATCTCATAACAAAAGTAATTATTAGTACACATACTTTGTTCAGGACTGGCCAGTGGAGTCGATCTTCGTATCTCAAACCTTTCGGTTTGAGTCCCCACATCCACCATCTGAGGCTTTACCTGAACAGCTTAGATGAAAGAGATTCATGTTAATAGTTATTCACCATTACACATTCATTGGTAACAACACATGCAGTATATAATGCAACTCAGTACACAATATCTTTTTCTAACATTATGAAGTTCATAATTTTCAATGTTTGCTGTCTGAAAGTGACATTTTGACATTTCATCCTTATTTGGGATTGTATATGGCTTGCATCACCCAAGTGGGTGCTACATATTGGTGGTGGTTAGTGAGGTCCCCCCTTCACTTTAGGCGTCTTTGAGTGTTATTAATTATTATTATTCTTCATGTTTAACCTCTGTTTTCCTTTTATTCCTAGTCTGTTTTACATAGTTTTGAATGATGACTATATGCTCTGTAAGGTGACCTTGGGTGTCTTGAAAGGCGCCTCTAAATTAAATGTATTATTATTATTATTATTATTATGTATGGTGAATGCTAGATATAAGCTAACTACCTAATGAACGATGGAAACATTGTATGTTGCACTGAGATCCACGATGGACCACTACTGGCTCAGGGTCCATCGTAGAGATGTCTCCTTCTTCAGGCTCTGAAGTGGTAGTTTTACGCGCCCCATCTGTGCTGGCAGCACTCTCCCAAAATCTGAAAACAAACCAAAATCACAACAAAATTAAATGTAATCCTTTCATGAAAATCCCCCATTCATGCATTATTTAGAAGACTGCTAGCAGCTAATATTTCTTTGAATTCCTTGCATGTGCACTGTTGATACCAACATTCATAAGAAAACCAAGGCAACTCCGATGTAAAATTAAAAAAAAAAAAAAAGCATTACTTGGATGCGTTTTCAAAAAGATCATGTGCAGCCTCGTGGGGCTAATGTTACAAGAGTAGCTATAAGTTGACGGCAGCTAGGCGGGCTCTCCTGCCTTCATGGGGCTAACTTCACTATCATCATTACAGTCAACAAAAGTAATGCCAAGACTAATCCATTATAACGTCAAGAAAAAATACATTTGGAAAATGTACATGCAGGGTGGCTACATTTCGATGCAACATTTTGTTATAGTATAGGTATTATAAGACTTACTGTGCAAAGCTCCCATTTTCGGCGCACAGATTCTCTGCTAGACTCAAGGTACGGCCACACTGAACGCGTTAAGGTACGTCCACACTGCACGTGTTAGAGGCGTTGAAAATCAAGCGTCAAGTTAGGCGCGTTATGCGCGTTATTTAATGCGAGTAACGCGTGCAGTGTGGCTGTAGCATCACGCTCGTTAGATTACGTGAGTAACGCGCCTAACCTGACGCTTGATCATTGTGTCACAAAAATGGTTCAACGCGCCTAACGCGCCTACGCAGCCGCCATCGCTGTGCTGGATTTAGGAGTCCGAGGTAGGAAACCCAAACGCCGCCGTGTTTGGGTGCATGATAGAGCTTAGATCGGGTTAGATAAAATCATCTCGGATATAAATAACAATAATCGGGCTAAATTACTTTACATGGTGTGTCTGTTGTGTTTCCAGCATTCGTAGTGTTGATCAGCAGAGAAATAATCTGCCAAAGACGTTGAGGTTGCTTAGCAACCAAAGACGCTGCCCATGCAAGTGAATGGAGCGTTCCCTCTTTGTCATAACTATCAAACCAATCATCCTTCACATTCACAGAGCGAACATTATGAAAGTAAAATGCATATTTCTCGCTAAAAATGTTTACACAAACGCTTTTAATGGCGTAACTATTAGGGGTGTCAACAATAATCGATTCGGCGATGCATCGCAATGTTGGGCATGCACGATTCAGCATCGATGCGGCAACGTGCCATAATCGATAATGTCGCTGTTTATTTCCGGGCCTCGAGTGGACAATAGAGTTGTGAAGTACATGCTAAGCGGCGGCGCTAGCTAGCAACAACAACAACACTAGCCTGATTTCCACCGGGGACGTAAGCGCCGCGGAACGTCTGCGCCGCGGTCACCGTTGCTGATCGCTGCCACTCTAATCAATGAAACCATTTCCACCGGCTCAGCAGCGTACCAGAAGCGGCGTGCCGCTCCGCAGCGCTACCATTCCGTAGCACTTCTATTTTCGACGCGAGCCGTTGCTGAACCACGTCAATTTCAACAGAGCAGATCGAGCCGGGCAGGAAGTGAAAAAGTAAAAGCCATAGGGCATCCGGTCAATTTTCTAAATAAAACACAATACTCAGCTCATGTGGCCTATCACAACTTCACATAAACATAACGTCATGACCGGTGGCACCAGGTCAGCAGTCAATCAATCAAAGGGTCTCAGAGGGTCGGCAACATGGACGACGAGAGACTGCTTGTCGAAGTGGAGCAATATAAAATAATTTATGAAATATATCATCCTTTTATAAGGACAATGTCAGAAAGGACAAAGCCTGACATTTAATTGCAGTAGGTTTGGGGCTGGAAGGTGAAAAAAATTGCAATATTGTGTGCAGTAGAATTTTGATGCATCGCAATGCATCGTAGAATCGAATTGAATCGAATCGTTACCTGGTGAATCGTAATCGAATCGAATCGTGAGGGCAGTGCCAATGCACAACCCTAGTAACTATGTTACTATTTCCACCCAGAATAAAGAGTAAGATGTCCGCCATGTGCTTCTGTGCAAGTGTCTCTGCAAGTGACGTCGGGTCAAGCTCCACGCTGATTGGCTATCGCGGCTAAGCGTCACACGTAGGCGCGTCAAAAGTTCAAATTGTTGAACTCTGCGCGTTGGGCGCGTTGGTGCGTTTACGTGCGTCATTACGTGCGTATGCCACGTCTAACACCCCTAAGGCGCCGCTTTAACGCGTGTAACGCATCTACGCACCTACATCAATGGTTCCCTATGCAAAAATGCTGATTTTCAACGCCTCTAACTGCGAGTTTTGTCGCGCCACAAATCATAATCTGTCGCTGTGCAAGTTTTGTCTAATTTGTCGCGCCACAACAATATAACCACCATTGCATGTTTTGCACCATGTTTTGGTGCGTTCACACCAAACGCAACGGGCGTCTGGATCCCACACAAAGTGAACGTATAGACACGTATCGGGCGAATTTTTCGCGAGAGAAAACCGGCGACAAGCTTGGATTTGCGCGCCACACTTTCGCCGTGCACAGGCGAGCGCGTTCACAAGGATTTGTGGCGCGACAAATTTGCTCGAGTTGAAATATTTAAACATTGACGCGAATTTCGCGTGATGACAGCCAATCAGCGTTCAACAGCCTGGCCACTGAGTCACATGTGTATTGTAACAGCCAATCAGCGTTCAACCGTCAAACTCAGTGCAGTGCAGTCTGGGGTGAAATGCAGCATGGAGGAGAAACTGAATGTTGCCGTTTGCGAATCCCGGAGCTCTATATATGATATAATAGTATATAATATAATATTTGTATATATAATATCACGGCCAAAAGCTCTGTGCGCCTCCGGATGGCTGTAGCGCGGGGAGCTCTCATAGGGATTGGGCTTCTCGGGGTTTGTTTACCGGCGTTTCTATGTTTCCGTTCTTGTGGGTTCCAACGGTTTATTAGGTAGGCCTATCTAATAAATCTCTGTCTATTCAATACTTCATTCACTGCCTCTTCCGTGGTCATTACAATATTATGAATAGACTGTGTCCGGTCCTCCGACGTCTCTCCCTCTTCCACAAAAGGTAAAGACATGCAATGGTGGTTATCTTGTTGTGGCCAAAAGCTCTGTGCGCCTCCGGATGGCTGTAGCGCGGGGAGCTCTCATAGGGATTGGGCTTCTCGGGGTTTGTTTACCGGCGTTTCTATGTTTCCGTTCTTGTGGGTTCCAACGGTTTATTAGGTAGGCCTATCTAATAAATCTCTGTCTATTCAATACTTCATTCACTGCCTCTTCCGTGGTCATTACAATATTATGAATAGACTGTGTCCGGTCCTCCGACGTCTCTCCCTCTTCCACAAAAGGTAAAGACATGCAATGGTGGTTATCTTGTTGTGGCCAAAAGCTCTGTGCGCCTCCGGATGGCTGTAGCGCGGGGAGCTCTCATAGGGATTGGGCTTCTCGGGGTTTGTTTACCGGCGTTTCTATGTTTCCGTTCTTGTGGGTTCCAACGGTTTATTAGGTAGGCCTATCGAATAAATCTCTGTCTATTCAATACTTCATTCACTGCCTCTTCCGTGGTCATTACAATATTATGAATAGACTGTCCGGTCCTCCGACGTCTCTCCCTCTTCCACAAAAGGTAAAGACATGCAATGGTGGTTATCTTGTTGTGGCGCGACAAATTCGACAAAACTTGCACAGCGACAGATTATGATTTGTGGCGCGACAAAACTTCGGCGACAACGCCAGTGGGCGACAAATCAAATCAAAATCAAATTAAATCAAATTTATTGTCATTTTGTTGATTGAACAACAAAACGAGAAGGCGTTTCTCAGGGATCAAGATCAAGTACACATACATTACAAACAAACATCCCAATGATGAATAAATAAATAATAAATAAAGTCCAGTGAGAAGATTTAGGACGCTGGTGCATTGAGCATCCTGACAGCTTGAGGAAGGAAGCTGTTCCGCAGCCTGGTGGTGGAGCATCTTAAGCTGCGATAGCGCTTCTTGGAGGGTAGGAGCTGAAAGAAGTTGTTCAGAGGGTGAGAGGGGTCTCTCACTATTTTCTGGGCCCTATTCCTGCAGCGGCTTAGGAATATGTCCTGGACAGAGGGAAGAGAGGCTCCAATGACCTTTTCCGCTGATCTCACCACTCTTTGCAGGGCCTTTTTGTCCGCCGCACAAATGTCGCGTTTGGTGTGAACGCACAGTGAGAATAGGTGCAGCAGCGCCAATGTTTGCCTGTTGTTACGTCATAGACGCGTTCTCGAGGAAAGGGGCGGTTTTTGGGAGCCTAGCTTAGAATAGGTACACTTTCTTCCGTGGGTGTTGTAAAAATTTGTATTCCTGTGTAATTATTTTTAAATTGACATTTTAATACAAGATTCTGTATGAATTAAGTTATTCAATTAACTTAAGTCGCCTCAGATCGCCTCAATGCTCTGGCTATGCTATCTATAGAGAAAAAACTCACATGGGACATTCCAGATTTCAATAAAAGGGTTATTGAGAAATTTGCCAGTCAGAAAGACAGACGAGCAAAGTTCCTATACAAGTAAGAGTTTTCCAAGAGTTCTCTTACTAGTCTCTCTTACTCGCTCTCTCACCCCCTCCCCCCTCCCCCTTCCCGTGAGGTGGACACTGGTTGCAGACCCTCACAACCCCCCCACCCCCCTCCTTCCCGTGAGGTGGACACTGGTTGCAGACCCTCACAACCTCCCCCCACCCCTTTCAAGTGTACTGTATAAAGTTATCTGCAAATCTATGGTGGCATCAGGCCTTCAGTGTGCATATTGTATATAGTCCTCTGCAAACCTATTCAGTGTACATGCTGTCTATAGTCCTCTGCAAACATGGTGGCATCAGGCCTTCAGTTTGCATATTGTATATAGTCCTCTGCAAACCTATTCGGTGTACATGCAGTATATAGGTCTCTGCAAACATATGGTGGCATCAGGTCTTCAGTGTGCATATTGTATATAGTCCTTTGCAGACCTAGTCAATGTACATACTGTATATAGTCCTCTGCAAACCTATGGTGGCATCTGGCCTTCAGTGTGCATATTGTACTGTATGTAGTCCTCTGCAAATCTATGTTGGTATCATGCCTTAAGTGTGTCTTGAACAACCACACACAAAAGTTTGCACATTTACATGAATTTTGGATATCCTATTTCATTGTATTTGTCTAAATGCATACTAATGCAGACGGTAGATATATTTATGAGTGAAGTTTACCAACACAATGGCTTTGCCGTAACACACTCACCAGTGCTTAATTTGTAAAGTGGGAGGTCCCGGAATGCAGAGGGGGGGTGGATCCGGCGACTTAGTACGGGGGTTAGAGGTAATGGAACAAAGAAAAATACACTGCCTACTAGGGTTGTGCCGATGAACGATGTCATCGTCCGTCGTGATGGCTGACTGACATCAGGATGGAGGGCCACCATCGTGATGGCATGCCCCCCCCCCCCCCCTTTCAGACGCACACTAATCCTAGTCTCTTATAGAGTTAACCTAAATACTTTGCTGGGATTGCTCTGTAAATTAAATTGAGAATATAGGCCTAACTGATGCATATGCATACTATTTTAAATACGGCAGTCTTTTCCAGAGATGTGACGTGTTAGTCTTCCGCGATCTGATCGCATTTCTCGAGTCAGATTACGCAGTGCCATGTCGCCAAACTAGGACTGTGCGGCTGGAGAAAATGTACAGCGAAGCAGCAGCCTCCCTCCGTGAGATCCTGTCCTTAGCGGAGAATGTTGCCATCACCACGATGCTTGGAAAGCGTCGGTTACGGAGTCGTGCTTGACCGTGACTTTTTCAACGACTGGGTTGTGCAGAGTGCGATCCTGAAGACCCGCTCAATGCCAGAGAGGCACACTGTGGGAAACATGAATTTTAGTTTCCAACTATTTATTTAAAAACTAAAATATCTGTTTTAATGTGTGTATGTTCAATCAAATGTTTTTATATCTTAAACAAATTCCGTTGCAAAGAGGAGGCGCGGAGGTTCAATATCCTAATGAAAAAGAGTTAGTCGGCCAACGCTGGCACATTTTGCCGATTGTAAATTGACAAGAGAAATTGTAAACGTTCACAATCCTGCTCTGTGATATTTAATTTATCGTAATTTCTATTAACTTGTGCGTGGTGCACATGCATGTGTTCATGCATAGTTTTTTCCTCGCTGCTTGCTCCTCAGATGCGGCGAATTTCAAAACTGTCGGGCGTGGTAAATGTTGGCCCGCTCCTTTCAGTGCGTCAACAGATCTCCGACATTTTCAAATGACGTTAAATCTTAATAAACAACATGAAATTCTTAGGATTTGTTCTGTAAATTTATGCATGCATATTATTATTTTAACAAATTTTTATTTTTTATATGAGAGGTACCGGATCTGCCCAAATAAGTACCGGAACACAGGGAGGCCAAAATTAAGAGGTGCCGGATCTTGTTCCGGCAGGATCCGGCTCAAATTAACCACTGACACTCACCCATTATCTATCTATCTATCTATCTATCTATCTATCTATCTATCTATCTATCTATCTATCTATCTATCTATCTATCTATCTATCTATCTATCTATCTATCTATCTATCTATCTATCTATCTATCTATCTATCTATCTATCTATCTATCTATCTATCTATCTATCTATCTATCTATCTATCTATCTATCTATCTATCTATCTATCTATCTATCTATCTATCTATCTATCTATCTATCTATCTATCTATCTATCTATCTATCTATCTATCTATCTATCTATCTATCTATCTATCTATCTATCTATCTATCTATCTATCTATCTATCTATCTATCTATCTATCTATCTATCTATCTATCTATCTATCTATCTATCTATCTATCTATCTATCTATCTATCTATCTATCTATCTATCTATCTATCTATCTATCTATCTATCTATCTATCTATCTATCTATCTATCTATCTATCTATCTATCTATCTATCTATCTATCTATCTATCTATCTATCTATCTATCTATCTATCTATCTATCTATCTATCTATCTATCTATCTATCTATCTATCTATCTATCTATCTATCTATCTATCTATCTATCTATCTATCTATCTATCTATCTATCTATCTATCTATCTATCTATCTATCTATCTATCTATCTATCTATCTATCTATCTATCTATCTATCTATCTATCTATCTATCTATCTATCTATCTATCTATCTATCTATCTATCTATCTATCTATCTATCTATCTATCTATCTATCTATCTATCTATCTATCTATCTATCTATCTATCTATCTATCTATCTATCTATCTATCTATCTATCTATCTATCTATCTATCTATCTATCTATCTATCTATCTATCTATCTATCTATCTATCTATCTATCTATCTATCTATCTATCTATCTATCTATCTATCTATCTATCTATCTATCTATCTATCTATCTATCTATCTATCTATCTATCTATCTATCTATCTATCTATCTATCTATCTATCTATCTATCTATCTATCTATCTATCTATCTATCTATCTATCTATCTATCTATCTATCTATCTATCTATCTATCTATCTATCTATCTATCTATCTATCTATCTATCTATCTATCTATCTATCTATCTATCTATCTATCTATCTATCTATCTATCTATCTATCTATCTATCTATCTATCTATCTATCTATCTATCTATCTATCTATCTATCTATCTATCTATCTATCTATCTATCTATCTATCTATCTATCTATCTATCTATCTATCTATCTATCTATCTATCTATCTATCTATCTATCTATCTATCTATCTATCTATCTATCTATCTATCTATCTATCTATCTATCTATCTATCTATCTATCTATCTATCTATCTATCTATCTATCTATCTATCTATCTATCTATCTATCTATCTATCTATCTATCTATCTATCTATCTATCTATCTATCTATCTATCTATCTATCTATCTATCTATCTATCTATCTATCTATCTATCTATCTATCTATCTATCTATCTATCTATCTATCTATCTATCTATCTATCTATCTATCTATCTATCTATCTATCTATCTATCTATCTATCTATCTATCTATCTATCTATCTATCTATCTATCTATCTATCTATCTATCTATCTATCTATCTATCTATCTATCTATCTATCTATCTATCTATCTATCTATCTATCTATCTATCTATCTATCTATCTATCTATCTATCTATCTATCTATCTATCTATCTATCTATCTATCTATCTATCTATCTATCTATCAAATTCTATCTGACAAATTCATCCAAATCTAATGACCTGTCCCGTCAGGATTCATTTTTAGGACACACTAGCAACCACATACAATTTTTCTAATTTTTCCTTCCTGCTTGCACCCAAAACATATTAAAGGACCTCTGTGTTGTCCTGCTGTTGATTGTTTTTCTACTATCCTTGGGTCCCTTATACTGATTCTGCCTATTTCCATTCGTTAGGTTCCCACAATGATGTATATGTAATTATGTATATTTATGACAGGTGGAGTAGGTGACCATTGGCTCTAAGGCCATTGTACTGGAGGAGAGAATGCCCGTTGTTGTTTAACTAGAATAAGATAATTTCCTGATGACGCGTCGGGTGCTATACTCCCCTCATGCGATCTACCATGCTTCTCATGTAAATCGAGCGCTTAGGGGGCTCTGTAATGATTTAATGCTGCCGGACATTGCCGCCCCCCCCCCCCCCCCCCCCCCCCCCCATTGTATCTGTCCCCTTTCCTCCATCTCTCAGAGATCTTTTTAATCTTCTTTTTAAGCAATGGACGGTCTCTACTCAAAATCTCCGCCGCTATTCTCTGCTCCTAGGCCCCCACCCTTTCTGGCCACAGGCTAAGAGAACACACCCCTAGATAAGGTTTCACCCACTTGTTCCAGACAAGTTATTTATTCTCTGACTGTCTTATTAATGACAGGATAAACTAAAAACAAAACGGATTGTAAAAGCCTCTGAGGTAACTTAATCCTAACACGGTTTAAATACAGAAGGAAACAGTTTATACAACGTGTAAAAGTGCATCGAAAAAACGGCCGAATTAGTTTGCACAAGATATTGACTGGAACCAGTCACTCACTCGTCTGTAAATGCAAAATGAAAGATTGGCCGAACGCTGAAGTTGACCTTTTTGCTTAAAACATGAACGGTCGAGTACTCCAGCTCTGAGCTACTCAACCAGAAAAACAAGAACCCTATTTCCTCAAAGTGCCAAGATTAGAATAAATATTCTAATCCGATAATCAGAAAAATTGTTCAATCGGCCCAAAATATGAGAAAATTCACTCAGTTGATCCAAGATCAGAAAACTGTTCAATCGGCCCAAAATAAAAAGAGAGAGAATTCAATAAATCGATCCAAGATCAGAAACTGCTCAACCGGCCCAAAATAAAATAAAAACTCACTCAATCGATCCAAGATCAGTAGACCGTTCAATCGGCCCAAACCAAGAGAAAATTCACTGGTCAGCAATTCAAGGAAACTCTTCTCAAAATAAAAACGAATTCATCCATAGTAATGAATTCTAACTAATAACTCATAACTCCAGATGGGATCTCAAAAGTCCAACAAGTACGTACTCATTCGACCCGCGGACCTGCGCTGTTATACTGGAACTTTGACACTAATTCGTTCCCCTAGATAACAGTCGCAGGACTTTATAGAAGACCCAAACCAATTTCAGCTGGGGCCTCAGAAATCCAACAAGTAGGCCTACGCACTCATTCGACCTGCCGACCTGCGCTTGTTCTATTGGAACTTTGACACTAATTCGTTCCCCTAGAAGACAGCCACAGGACTTTATAGTAGGCCTACTTATCAAAAAACAATAATAAAAACTTTGTATCAATTTAGAACCACAAACCGCGTGTTAGTTAACCAAAACAACAGAGCGTCTATGGCTGTACGCGCGCACACTCTGTCTCTCACCGGAGCTCCCCAATCTCTCTTCAATGATTAATTTGATTCGTTTGGACTGAAGAGACGCTTTACCTGCCGCCGAGCAGCCAGACGGGACAGGAACAGATCACACAACCGTATTAATTAATGGTAAGTCAACTTTACCGGGAGTTTGATGAGCGCTAGGGTTGTGTGTTCCGCTCGTGCCCCATCCCGCAGTCCAGCAGCCGGGCTGTCTCTGTTCCTCAGTGCTGATCGTGACGCCAAATGTGGTGGGATTTCTAATAACCACATATCTAATTCACTTCCACTAGCTATAGGCAAGAGGAATCGGAGAGTCCAGGTCAAGTATAGATGGAGAGTTTATTGCCGGCACCCGCAAACGAGAGACAACAAAGCCGAATGGTATCCGCGAATACACACTCCTGAATGACACCCGTACAGCTCCTTATGTCCCCAATCCTTACACAATACAAAGTTGGACTTTCATCAAATATTGATGTGCATACTAGAATGTTTTTCTGGGTCATACTGTGTGGATGTCAGCATATTCTCATGTCTTCTGGGTCCCAATGTGACCTTAGAACATATATTATCCTTATACAAACAGAGATGATGCACACGTGTAAATGTAAGCATTGTCTTCAGAGAGTACATCAGATGGGAATAGACTGGACCCACTCACTGGTGTGCCACATGGCACATCAGATGGGAATAGACTGGACCCACTCACTGGTGCCACATGGCACATAACATCTAGGCTAAAGATGATTACCTCTTTTCCACTATTAAAGTATCTATATGATATGTAGGCCTAATAATAATCATAGTTTAAGATAAAATGTAAGGTTAATTTCTACCACATTGTCAGCAAACATAGCCAACATGGTCTTATTATAGCCCGATCATTAACTACAAGCCACATAGAAAGAATAAAGCATCCAGCATATGATTTCAACAATGTGTGAGGGCATGCAGCAGGGATGATCGCACAGTGGAATGCTTATGGAAAACCAGCGGACGAGCTCTGGGCAGAGATTTCAGAAGCAGGGAGATTATAGAAAAATATAATTTGTCAGTTTGCCGTTTGTCTAGTCAATATGTTAACCTACTTATTAATTTATTTATTTCAACTGCAACCCGCAATTCCTCCAAGTTTTACTTTTTTCAAGCCATCCACTAAACCCGTGGATTATCCACGGTGTCCGCGGATATGACCGCCAACCGGGCATCTCTACTAGTCTTTACTTTACTAGTTCGTTCTTTACTAGTTAGTAAACACGGCCCGTGTTCTCCAGCAGTTCGCGGGATTCCCTCCATGTCAACAATGGAGACGAAAAAAGTGTAGATCGCAAGCATGTCACATTACAAGACCTCGTCTCGTCGCCGACTTTTCAAAATCGTGTACCACTTGCAAATTTGTCTGCGACGAACGAATCGAGGCAAAATCGGGCTGAAATCGTGTAGTCTGAACCAGCCATAAGCAATCAGCAGCAGCGCCATTGTGCGAATTCCCTACTAAACCAAACAAGACTCGTAATGGTAGGTAAAACAATGCTTTATTAAAGCATGCAATTGTGATGTAGAAAAAAAGAAAACGAAGTGCTTGCATGATATTGAAGCCTACAGCGATCGTTAGTTAACTTGTATGGCGGTGCTCATTTGTTTACCCATGGGCCATGGCAACCCGATTGCTACCTGCTGCAGTACTCTGATTGGCTGAATTGTTGACAACGTTTTAGACTCAATCGGTCGCGGGGAGGCGGGAGCACTGTTCGTTTGTATAGTAACAATATTTGGCCAAAACAATATTTGGCCAGTCCGGAAAGCTATGAATGGGAATAGGTTAACGGATTGGGGGGGATGCAGAGTTTACCTCCGGCCACTAGGGGATAGTGTTGTATCGCAGACCGCTGACCGGCTGAGTTGGCGGTCTACCTTGTTGTGTTCGCTAGCATTGCAGACGTTCCCGTTGCATAGCATGTTGAGCTGCTGGCATGATTCATGACTTCTTCATGAAGAAATACACTCCTCGATGTCAGAGTTCGGATTTAATGACAAAGATGAAGAAGTCCTGCAGCAATCACACACAATAACAATGTAAGCTACAAACGTAATAACAACAGTAATTCCTACATGCACATAAATGCATACACACATAAGCATCTCAAGTATCAAATAATAACAATTGTATTAATCAGGAAAGACTCACATGAATCATGCCAGCAGCTCAACATGCTATGCAACGGGAACGTCTACAATGCTAGCGAACACAACAAGGTAGACCGCCAACTCAGCCGGTCAGCGGTCTGCAATACAACACTATCCCCTAGTAGTGGCCGGAGGTAAACTCTGCAGTTAAGGTGCGGCCACACCAGACGCGTATTTCGCGTACTTCGCGTATGAAATCGCCATTTTTTCCATAGGGAACCATTGGTATACGCGCGTATTACGCGTAATATGCGTATAAGCAACGTTGTACGCGCGTATGAGGCGCGTATATTTACGCGCGTATAGTGCGTATATCGCGTACATTTCAAGAGTTCAAAAAATTGAACTTTTTAAGCTCATACGCATGACGATTAGCCGTATTGCCCAATCAGCGTTGAGCTTGACCCGACGTCACTGGCAGAGAGTAGTGAGCTTGGAGAGAAGCATACGGCCGACATCTTTCTTTATTCTGTGTGGAAATAGTAACATAGTTACGCCATTAAATGCTTTTATGGAAACATTTCTAGCGAGAAATGTGCATTTTACTTTCATAATGTTCGCTCGGTGAATGTGAAGGATGTTTGGTTTGATAGTTATGACGAAGGGGGAACGCTCCGTTCACTTGCATGGACAGAGTCTCTGGTTACTAAGCAACCTCAACGTCTTGGCGGACTATTTCTCTGCTGATCAACACTACAGACACTACACGAACAGAAATGGAGGTGGATCAAAATATCATCGTCGCCGTGTGCGGCCGTCCTGTCCTGTACAACACCACGATGGTGTCGTACAGGGACAGGAACAAAACAGAGAGGGCGTGGGTCGACGTGGCAGAGGATATTGGCGTTCCTGGTAAGATCAGTGAATAATGTGTGTGTGTATTTTGCTTGGCTTCAGCTATCGGTTGTGTTCTACTATGAAAAAAGTTAGCGCCGGTTAGCGGTAGCACCAGTTAGCAGTAATATTAAGTGATACTACTACAACAGACTGTCCCGCTTGTCAGGTTACACAACTTAATATGTATATATGTTCTTGTCAGTGGACGTATGTCGCAGGAGGTGGAAGTCACTCAGGGACAGGTATAGCGCGTATTGCGCGTATGCGACCATTTTTGACACAAAATGGTCAAGCAACATTATACGCGCGTATCTCGCGTAAAAAGTACGCGAGATACGCGTCTGGTGTGGCCGCACCTTTACATTGTTGAAATCAATGGATTCCATGACGATACTTCTGTTTCAGCAGTTTATTCGTGCTTTCACACCAACAGCATTTAGTGCACACTAAACGAGTTTGGTCCCTTGGTTCGGTACGTTTGCATTGGTGTGAATGCAACCACCTCACGTCGATGCGCCTCTTTGGACGTAACAGGCACCCACTCAGCCGCGCGCATTATGGGAATTATTGTTTGATTAGCGGTAACTCCAAGACTAGCAGCAAATTGTCGGACCGTCTGGGAATTTGGACAGACACCCACATAAAACCTATGCTGGCACACATTCAGCACCAGGATGAGGGAGAAGGAGTTCGACCGGTCCACTACCGCCCCAGACCCGATTTTTTTTTTTTCTCTCTCTCTCTCTCTCTCTCTCTCTCTCAAGGCGATTTTATAGGCAACACCTATGCACTTAGCTCAGTGATTTATTTTTTTAGATGTAATAGCAAATATCTTTCACATGAACATACCCTTATTATTTTTATTATATTATTCTATATTATTATATTATTCTTTCAGGGAGACTTGGGCCTAACACATTCAGACAGTTTGAACAGAAGAACACACCAGAATAGGCCTGTTTAGTAAGCAGGATTTGATGCCACATTCCTACACTTATAAAATGCAATTCAATGTGGAAGTAATCCAAGTATTCAGAATACAATACTCAGATTGAGTGATGAAACGGAATACATTGCATATTATATTTTTGGGCATGTTTTCTGCATTCTGTAACTGGATACATTTTAAAAGTATCCTTCCCAACACTGGTGATAGATGGGTCCCAATGAAAATTACCAAACAAACCTGTCTAATAAACCTGTCACCTTAAAGCGAATCTACAAGCTGGCAGATGTGTCTCCCTGTCTTGCTGTTGAAAATGTCGATGCTTTCCAGAACACTAGCCAACATGAAAATCTGAAAGAAAGTGGAAATACCACAGAGCTTTCAGATCTCAAACAGCGCCTCAAGAAGTTTGGTCTTGCTGACATCGATATCGATCAGTGCCACACTGAATACCATTGAAAGAAAAAGTTGGTTGAGCTTCTTGAAAAATACGATGTGTTATACAAACATGCACTAGACTGCAGTGAGAAAAGACTGTTCCGCCTCCCCTATCAGCGAGTACAACCAACTAGTACCAAAAACTGCATCAGGTCTTATAAGAAATGGAGGAGCAGGAAATAATAAAGAAATCCATTAGTGGGTATGCCTCCCTGCTAGTGCTTGTGTGGAAAAGGGATGGCAGTTTGAGACTCAGTACCAACTTCAGTTGGCTCAACGCCAAAGCATTCAAGGATGCCCACCCGTTACCACGTCAGACTGCCTGGCCAATCTGGGTGGAAACACCTACTTCAGCACAATGGACCTGACTTCAGGCTTTTACAGGCTTTTGTATGAGTATAACAGGAGGCCACAGGGTCTCTGCAACAGTCCCGCATCCTTTATGGGTATGATGCTCAGCATATTCGGTGCCTTGAATTTCAGTCTATTGTGCTACCATGACAACCTGCTTGTGTTTGCCACAACAGAAGAGGAAGCTCTGGCGAGGTTGGAAACTGTCTTACAGCGACTCCGACTCCACAATCTTATACTGAGCCCCAAAAAGTATCTAAAAAATGTCAAAGGAAGATCTTATGGATGATAATGGCTGCACACCATCAGTGAAGAGGATAAAGTCATTCTTGGCAATGTTATATGCCCCTCTTTGCCTTGACCATTGGACAAAAAATGCGTGGAAAGATCAAAGTAAATCCAACATGGGTTCCTACTGGAAGCTCCACCCCTCTGATTGGTCAGATGATTGTGACGGGGCTCTGCGCAATTTCATAGACAGCCTTTTGGACTGCGTTGTTCTCTCACATCCGTATTTCTCACAGCCTTTCATTTTGTCCATTGATGCTTCCCTGGATGGGCTCGGAGCTGTATTTCCCAAGTACCAACTGGCGAAAAGAAAGCTTGTCCCACAGCTTTTGCGAGCAAGACACTGAGCAGCTCTCAGAAAGATTATCCAGCCAATAGGTTGGAATTTTTAGCCTTGAAAAGGAGTGTGTGTGAGAAGTTTAATCATCGGTTAAGAGGCCATTCTTTTATAATTTGGACAAATAACAACCTTCTTACTTACATTATGACAAAACCTAAGTTTGACGCTTGCGAGCAACGATGGGTGTCCAACTTGCCCCATACACATTCAATCTGAAACACATACCTGGCACTAAAAACACCGTTGCCGATGCTCTCAGCAGAGACCCTTTTGACACCACAGTCAGTCGCAGGCTCATCACAGAGCAGTACAGCCATCTCCTTGATGAAGCTGAGGATATCAGTAACAATGGCATCCAAGAAACCTTCAGACTGAAAGTCCAATGTAACAGAGTTACAAAGTCAATGGCTAAAAGTGTAAATATTCAATCTGGTACTTTAAAACATCCTTGTGACACAGTTACTGTTCAGGCTCTTCTTAATGCTACTAATCAGTGGGAGGTTGCTACGGAGACCAGGGCTGTCGAGCTGCTACAGTCAATACAAGACCTGTTGCCACCAGGGCAAGATTCGCTCCCTGTGTTTACATTAGAGGAACTGCAGCGTAGTCAGGAGCTCGATCCCACCTTTTCAGTCATCATGCCATTTATCATACGCAAGAGGCGCCCATTTAGGCTTGAAAGAGCAGGGTTTGATGCTTAAGCTATGTTACTTTTTAAAGCAATGGGATAGGCTCAAAGCTTAAAATGGTTTCCTCTATCAGTAAGCAAAAGAGGTACCAGTTCTTCCTGACTGAAATCCTGAAAGAAAAAGCATTACAGGGCATACATGATGTTGCTGGGCATCAAGGAAAGGCAAGGACCCTGTGTCTAGCGAGACAGCGTTTATTTTGGCCAGGGATAGAACCTGATGTGAAGCAGTATGTCAAGAGCTGTCATACGCATTCTGGCCAAAACACCAGACCCCTCTGCTTGAGTGCCATTGGAGAGCATCAGAACATCCACTCCCATTGGTCTATATTGACTTCTGGAGCGCAGAAGACAGTAAGCAGCGCTCAGTTGACGTCCTGGTCATCCCAGACCATTTTACTAAGTTAGCGCATGCATTCCCATGCCCAAATCAGATTGCGAAACAGGTGGCCAAGGAAGTTGTGGGATCAGGTTTTTGTGTGTATGGGTTTCCTGCATGTGTCCATTCTGATCAGGGAGCTAACTTTGAGAGCGAGCTCATAGCAGAGCTGATGAGATTATCTGGAGTTGAAAAATCACACACCACATCACCCTATGGGAAATGGTGGGACTGATAGATTCAATCGAACACTTGGCAACATGCTGCAGTCTCTTCCTCTCCGAGAGCAACAGAAGTGGCCTCAACAGATACAAACCTTGACATTTGCATACAATGCAAGTGCATGAAACAACAGGATATGCACCCTTCCATCTCATGTTCGGCAGAATCCCAAGGCTCCCTGTGGATGTGATGTTTAAACAAGTGCTGCATGACCCAGTGGTTGTCGACCATAAAAGTTATGTGAAGACTCTCACGTCCCATCTCCATGAAGCAGTCAGGGTTGCCCAACCGATGCTGTTAAAGAACTAGGCAAACAAGCAAGTAAAAGACAAGAAAAGTAAAAGGCACTTACCTCAATATTGGTGACCAAGTACTCATTGCCAATAAAGGTGAGAGAGCAAAGAAAAAGCTGGCTGATAAGTGGAATGCGACAGTTTACACAGTCAAAGACAGAAATGACTGAGCGGACTCATACGTACAGTGGAGTGGAGAGCAATACAGGTGACACAAAGGTGGTCCATTGTAATCTCGTTCTATACATCAGCTTTCTGCCTGTGGTGACAACCAACAATGAGCTGTACGACGATGACTCTGAGGGAGATATGAGTTCTACCGACTCTTTCGAGGGGGAGGGCTTGATGGAGAAAACCGACAGGTGGATCATGAGTGGTTCAGAGGACTCTCAGAGTCAGGAGGATGAGGACCAATCTGTACTTGAACAAAGTCACTGTTCTTCTAGAGACCAAAGTGATTTGAGCAGAGCCATTGATTTGGCCAGTTTAGTTGTTGAAACCGGTCCAGACCCTTTACTCGTGTCTGATGTACAGTCAGAGCCTTATAACACTCAGCTATCTCCAGCAGATAAAGCCTGCAGCACATAGACACTGTCAGGGCCAGCAAAACCAGTTCATGTGACAGATGCTCATGTTCATTCAGGGCATGAAAGTCAATCAACTCATTGAGTCGATGGTCCAAACGTCATGGCTAATGCCTTTGTTTGTCCTAATGCTGTGGTCTTCTTTCTTCACTCAGGGGTGTGGGCGTGGCTGATTAGGCTGATTTGGCGCCGGTGCACGGGCGCCCTGCAGTCTTTAAAAAATCCTCCGCTCTGCCCACCGGGAGGGAGGCAGCAGGGCCACACCCACCTGACAGCTAGTTCATTCCGTGCCTGTGTTGGAATGCGGACGGCTACCGTAGCACATTTGTTTGGTTGTGCTCGTTCGGTCTCTTTTCTATTTGGCGCAGACATTTTCCGCATTAAAGGGTTTTGTTAGTCATTGGTTCTGTGAACATGAATAAACCATTATTTGTTCATGGTGAACCATTCTCTGACCCGCTCATTTCGCATCCTTTCGGGCTGTGACAATCACCCTTACGGTTTCTCTGAACCTATCTTGTAGGTAGCTTTGTAGCTGTCATTGAAAGTTTTTGCATTTTGGTTTGTTGAGCCCTGTGTCCAAGTGCTGATACACTCAGGATTTGGGCGAAATTTAGGAGGGGTGAATGTAACGGGTATATTAGTTATGTTATATTTCACCCCAAAATATTTTTTATGACTTTAATTTATTATCTTTCTTTTATGTCCTTAATGTGAGAACTTTTATTATACTTCCTGGTAACTTCGCGCCATCCTTTCCAGTCTGAGAATTGCCCTACTGGAGAGGGGTAGCAATGTAGAATGCTCCTGTTTCTTAAAGGAGCATTTCACCGGTGGAGGCATGAATATGTATTGAAATTGGGTCCTATATGTAGTCGAATAATAAAATAAAATTCTAATTTGGTGCAGTCTTGACCGAGAAAAGGCAGAAAGTGACTTTTTGGCGCTTGTGGATTGAAGACAACAACTCCCACCATGCACAGCTTCGCTGGCGGCCACTCCCGCTGATCATCTCCGCCTATCGGACACCTCCTTGTTCCATCTACTAATGGAACAAATCAGCGTGGAGCTTGAACCGACGTCACTAGAGTAGTGACGCTTGCACAGAAGCATACGGCCGACATCTTTCTTTATTCTGGGTGGAAATAGTAACATAGTTACGCAATTAAATGCGTTTAAGTAAACATTTTTAGCGAGAAATGTGCATTTTAATTTCATAATGTTCGCTCGTTGAATGTGAAGGATGTTTGGTTTGATAGTTATGACGAAGAGGGAACGCTCCATTCACTTGCATGGACAGCGTCTCTGGTTGCTAAGCAACCTCAACGTCTTGGCGGACTATCTGCTGATCAACACTACGAATGCTGGAAACACACCAGACACACCATGTGAAGTTATTTAACCCGATTATTGCGTTTGGGTTTCCTACCTCGGACTCCTAAATCCAGCGCAGCCACAGGCGCGTTGGCGCGTTGAACCATTTTTGTGACACACAATGATGAAGCTTCAAGTTAGGCACGTTACACGCGTTTGGTGTGGCCGTAGCCCGTGTCCACCAAAAGCGTTTTTTTATGCGGTTTCACCCAAAAAATCGAGTAGGGTCCGACTGCGTCCTGCGTCCTCCTGCCAAGACACGCCCCGTGTAGAAATACACGCCCCTCGTGTGAAATACACGCCCCTCGTGTGAAATACACGCCTATACAGAGTAGGGTCGGGGCCGGGGCGTAGTCGGCCCTGATTGGTCTGATTCACGACGGCGTCTCTTCTCTTGTCGAACCTACTCCGGAGATGTAACGAACTGGTCAACAGCAGTTAGATAGCAGAAAGATGATTGCCTCGATTGATTTGGTAAGTGGACTGCATTATCAGTCAGAGATCGTATACTGTCATTGTTCTTGGTGTAGTTCTACTTAAAATTTTCATGTACACTCACAGCGTAATAATGTGTCGTCAATCCAACCACAAATTGGCTGCGTTTTTGGGATGTCTGCTAACTTTTCCTTTATGTTGATATTGCTTAAGCTTAACAGTTGTTGCTTTTCATGTTACCTATTTAATTGTTAAGTACCGCGTTTGATGCCGTGTTGGTTTTGTCGCAATATACTCTCACTGGTTTGTATTGATTTGATTATCATCATTTCGCCGTGTTACCGATTTGAAGTTGTCATCCCATGGCTATGTGGTTAGCCGCTAACTAGTAGGAGCGGGAAAGGATCTGCACACTGCTTGCAAAGGACTTAATTAGATCAAAGATGCCTGAGGAAGATCTGTCTGTTTGTGTGAGCCATGTTACAGCATCTATGTCACACCTGCGCTTACATTGTATACACTTGCATTTATCTATAGGGTTGGTTTAGTTAATTACACATTGGATGCCTAAGAGCTGACTTAAACTGTAAATCTGGTTGAATTGTTTGTGCAGCAGAAATTACTTTTTGTCTTTTCAGATCCATCCAACTGTCTGCAAACATGGATCTCTGATGCAGCCAGTGCGGTTGGGAGATTCTTACGGGTGCCAAGTTTGCAGAAAATGTTGCGATTACCCAGCCATGGTTGCACATGTTCAAACACATGACAAAGCAGCCATATCTCACAATGGTAATTGAAAGTTTAATGCATGTCACTAATGTTTTATATTCTCTATGTTCTTTATGCTTTTATCAAACTCATAACATATCAATTAGCTTGTGATGTAGTGAACAAGGAATACTAACAGTTAATATTTTCTAATTTACTTTTCTGTTCCTTTTTGGAAGGCTACAAAATCTATAGGTGCCAACACAACTGTGCCAACACAAGATCTCCACACTACCACTGTGTGTGCTCAACCATTACTGGCAAAAAAACTTCATGCATAAAGCACCTGCAGACCTGCCCTGGCATGAGGACACCACCTCCATCTCAAGGCCTCAGCACGCCGAGCCCAATGCCAGCCACGCACCCGCCACCTCCATCTCAAGGCCTCAGCACGCCGAGCCCAATGCCAGCCACACACCCGCCACCTCCATCCAAAATAAAACGTGTGCCGAGGACCACTTGTTGCTTTTGCAACTTAGTTCTGAACAAGAAGAACATCAAACTGCACATAAGAAGGCGGCACTCCTCTAGGGCACCTGACATAAATCAGGAAAGGCATCTTGCCTCTGTGTGTGTGGACCACCTGAAAGGAATTTTTGTGGTAAGGAGAAGCTTCACTGGACCAGCGAACCCAGTCCATGTACAAAGATGCACATGGGGAGTGGAGCATCATGTGGTCTGTGAATTGGAGGAGTGCAAAAGGGCGTTGCAGTTTGCAGCGAGAAGGAGTAGGGTCCGACTGCGTCCTGCAAGACGGGGGCGTGTATTTTGAGGAGGCGTGTATTGTAAGGAGGGCGTGTATTTAGTCAGCCCTGATTGGTCTGATTCACGACGGCGTCTGGCGTCACACATAGCCTCGTGCAGAGCCATAATCTATTCTATTTGACATTTGCGGATCTCTTCTCTTGTCGAACCTAGAGAAGACCACGCCCGACCTGTTTGTATTGATTTGATTATCATCATTTCGCCGTGTTACCGATTTGAAGTTGTCATCCCATGGCTATGTGGTTAGCCGCTAACTAGTAGGAGTTAGCGGCTAGGAGTAGGAGTAAGAGTTAGTAGGAGTAGGAGTTAGCAGAGTTACCCCCCCCCCACACACACACACACATATCTGCTCTGCCTCTGGGTCCCAATTCTGGGGGCCCTCTTCTCCGTCCCCTTAATTTTGTACTTTTTTTTGTGTTAACTTATACCTGCCAATGCCTCTTGTGTTTCCCATTTTTAATAATAATTGTATCCCTTAATGTTATTGCACATATTTTGTATTTACTTTTTTATTTACTTTAAATGCTTTGTGTAATGACCTTCCCTTTCTCTATAATAAAAAAATGTAGCCTACCCTTATGGCCTGAGTCATGTTTCCCTTACTAAGAATTAATTGAACTGGGGGGCCGGGGGCCGATTCTTTATGTTGAAGAATCATTTATATAACCAGTTCTAAAACCATTTTCATTTGTCTTTATAAATAAAATGATGTCACGGTATTATCAGTTGTTTCTTACCAACTTGATAGTCTACACCACATTCTGTGCACATTTCACTGCCAGCCACTCTGACATGGTTAGAGTGGAACAGCTTCGTAACAGAAGAGTTAACGATGACGTTGGAAAATTACTCCCCGATCTCAGTAGGAAATCACAATCCTACGTATTACATCATCACGCTGAGAGGAAATCACAATCCTACGTATTACGTCATCACGCTGAGATTGGTCAGTCGAGGGGCGTGTATTTCACACGAGGGGCGTGTATTTCTACACGGGGCGTGTCTTGCCAGGACGCAGTCGGACCCTATTGAAAAAATCGGCTTCGTGTGGACGGGGCCAAGAAGGCGAACACACGTCACCAAGACGGGGAGACAGCGCCAGGCGACTTACGCCACTATCTGCCAATGGATCGTGGATGCCTGGGCTGATATAACAGTCTCAACTGTGGTCTAAGCTTTCATGAAGGCAGGAATAATCACTGAACTGCCAGGCAACAGCAGCGACACTGACTCGGATAATGACGAGAGGGATCCGGGCATGTTGGATGCCGTACTCGCCCAACTGTTCAATTCGGACACACAAGAATTCGAGGGATTCGTAGACGGGGAATGAACTGAAAAAGTGAGCTTATTGTTAAGAGATATTCATATTGATGAGATATTGTTAATATGCACATTAACGTTTGAACATCGTTACCATGGGAGTGACCGGAGTTGTCAGAACGCTTAATAAAGTTTGACTTTATCTGACTGTTTTGTTGACATTCCCTTTAGCACAGCTCGGTCTAGTCGATGCATAACGCAACCCCAGTCAAACGTTTGACTGCAGTATCTTCTATTCTATGCGCCTTATAATCCGGTGCGCCCTATACATGAAAACAGTTCTAAAATAGGCCATTCATTGAAGGTGCGCTTGATAATCCGGTGTGCCGTATAGTGTGGAAAATACGGTAGCCCTCGTTTGTATTTCTTTCGAAATGGTGAACTTTTGCATGGAGCCATCTTCTATGTCAGATCCAGTACCCTCCGCCAATGTACTTCAGTTTTATCAACAGCCTCTGTTATCTTAGCTTCAGACGCTGTGGATGTTAGTTTCTGCTGGTGAAGTCCCACCCACTGGCACTGCTCTAATAGGTCTGTAGCGTCAGTGGGTCCCACCCCCTAGAGGGGGGTGGGACTAGTGGTTGTAGTCGTACGAGAATCATCCCCTCTTACACTTCCTATTTTCTTGTACGCAAAAATCGTCATATTGCGTCATAAAAAACAGGAAGTGTTCCAGAAAATAAGGAAATGATGCTAGACCATTCAAAAATATGCGGGGGGTTCTAAAAATACAAAGCTTATGTGAAATGGGTGAAGTTGCCCTTTAAGTATTCTAACATGCTTGCGCGTCTGAGAATTGCCCTGCTGGAGAGAGGAGTGTGTGAGACGGACAGCACTGTTGACGTTCGTATATTATTGTTTTCCCGCACAGATTAAAAACTCTTGTGGCAAAGCACCAGTTGTCTCCCGAGTCCGACTCATTAAAAACTACACAACGCAGAATTAGCAGATGCAAGATTAGGCCGGCTACATATATACATTTACTCACAGTACTGTTGGGATTCTGTATCGACAGCTGTCCCTAATGATGCCCTAAAGAGTCCCTAATGAGGTCCTCATAACCAATGGGAAGGGTGCTCCTGTTTTCCTGTGCTGTGACACTGTGCTGGGACCTTACACTGTGCTGTGAATAGGGGTGGGAATTGATACGTTTTTATCAATATCAATGCCATTGTCGATTCTGCTTATCGATCCAATTCCTTAGCAATTCTCTTACCGATTCCTGAGTAGTTCATTGAGTGGCAAAAAAAGAGTTCTACAGTCTTCTGCACCAAAAGTAACCATTTTATTTTCTACATACTAACACAAGAACAAAAAACAAGAAAACATAGTCTAAATAAGTTAGACTGACAATAAATAAGTAATAAAAAAAATAGGAAGACACTTACAATTGAACATGCTAAATTATGATTTACCACTAAACTTTTATGTACATGTTTTAGATGTAATAACTGTAAGCTTAACTAAGCTTAAACCAAACGTCATTAAATTAAAGTTTAACACTTTTCTAGGAAGGGTTATAAAAAGTAAACATACGTACATACGTCCATCCCCTTTAATTAAATAGGCATGAAATGTATGCCTTCATAACATCTTTTAGATTTTTTTTTTTCTCATTTTTTTTTATGCTTTAGCATGTTGCTGGTGTTTGCACCCTTACACGAAATGATAGCATTGCACTGATTACATACGGCAGGATTTTCATTGCGTTTGGTGAAATGGAGCCAGACTTGCGATCGCTTCCTACTCTCCACGATGCTGCCTTGTTGTTTGAAGGTAGTCGGCGCGTGCAGGGTCGTTGCAAAAGTTTTTGCGTAAACCAGAAAACGTGGTGCGGAATCGTTAAGAAGAATCGATAACGTTGGAGGCGTACCATTCCGATGGAATTGGTTAGTTGGAACCGGTTCTGAGTAGGAACCGGTTCTCGATTCCCACCCCTAGCTGTGACCTTACAATATGCTGGGACCTTACACTGTGCTGGGACCTCACACTGGGCTGGGACCTTACAATGTGCTGTGACCTTATACTATGCTTGGACCTTACATTGTGATGTGACCTTACACTTTGCTGGGACCCTATGACACATTTCCACCGGCGGGAACGCCTCGGCCCAGCATACCTCTGCCCACTAGTGAAGGTGCGGTATAGCCCAGCTGAATTACAGCTTGTGTTTCCACCGCTGACAGTACCCTTCTTCAGTTAACAAAGCTTTCGCCGTTGTCCAGAAATACATCGCGGGTACAGTGTTTGTTTGTTATTTCCCCCCATCGCACGGAAGTTATGATTCTGTCGACCAATAAACGGATGCCGTGCGTAGCTCGAACTTGTTGGGACCCATTCAGACATCTCAGTACCCCGAAGGAGGAGTACTGCGAGATGAATACGGCTCAATATGGCCGGATCACGCCCACTTTTGGTGGTGGAAACGCGAACCGTGCCGCACCTTTTGATTCCGAACCGTCCCGAACCCGCCGGTGGAAATGCGCCATTTCTGTTGTGCTGATCGTGAAGCCCTTCCCTCTGCTATAGCTTACTTCATTGCTACCTCATAGAATGATGATTAAAATAAAGCGTGAATGTCGTATACTAGTAACAAAACGAAATTAGCAACGAAACAACAACCTTCCCGAAACTCCCAAAATTGCCATTTCAACAGTTTGTTGAAAGGGCATTTCATAATGTATGAAAGACAGTTGCCCAAGTGCAGGGAAAGACGCTTCCATATGTGTGAGGTTGCCAACCCAATGGGAGCTTATTTGTTGGATGTTTCATCTGCATTTCCAACTATGCTTTGCTGTGTTAAGTTGAGTGTATAATCTTAAACTGTTCAAGGCGAGCACAAGAAGACTCTTTATTTATCCGATCTAAGCCGATATCCGAATTTCCCCAGAAATTTCCAAATCATGCTCATGCGTATGATCTGCCTCGATTTGATTTGATCAAGTGATACTATATACGGTGTTGTGCCCGAACGCGTTCATTGAACGATACTTCATGAACTCGTTCATATTTTGGGCGAACGTGAACTGAACGTACTGTATTACTGCCTGATTAACGTTACTGTGAACTCGTTCATTCTGGTGCCTGTGAACAGGACGCTAGCTTAGTTTAACTTCGTTCAATATGGGGGTTATTTGTTTATCAACCCGGCGAATGCGTGCAATATCATCCGACTGCAGACACAAATGGGCGTTCCCGTGTCATGGGCGTTCCCGTTCACGCAGACTAAAACGCCCCCCCCCCCCGGCGTTCTCGTGTGGTGGGCGTTCTCGTTTACGCAGGCTGGAACATAGATATATATAGAATATATATATATAGTTCTATATTTATCTATGGGCTGGAACGCCCCGTTCTTCTTCGTCGATCTAGTAGTATGGGCAGCATAGAACTGACGTTAGCGCCCCCTTCTTCTTCAATCTCGTAATACGGGTACGTTAGCCAGCTAGGCCTACAGAATGTTAGCTTACATTTATGTGTCGGATCTCGGCCCACACTTTGCATCAAACTTGATGCAACACGATCATTACAGGGAGGCTCCATGATCTCATGTTCATTATCTTCTGGGTTAGTATAGGTAGGGTATTACCGTATTAGGTATAAGTGAGATGTTTGATAGTTGTTTAAGAATATGCCCAAATTAAATAATGAATAAAATAACACTTGGGACATTATGCAGTTCAAATCCAGTTACCACAGTATGAAGGCTCAAACAGTAGGCCATTTGACTCCAAGTGTTGTACTTTTCCCACTGAATGTTTTCAATAAAGACAAAATACAGTAATTGCTCTGTAACAATTAACCTTACAACATACATCGTAGGCACAAATGTATGTTATACATCGTATAGCATTTGTCACAAAAACAAAAAAGAAAGGAGTAATAAAATACCAGCATTTCTGGGCAGATACATTTACTACAGTAGTATGTACATTTACAAATGGAAGGGATTGCAAAAAAAGACGTCCCAAATAAAACGAAAAAGGAGTAATAAAAGAACATTATGCTAGGCAGACATCTTTTATGACAAACCTGCCATATGCAACGTTCCTCAGTACCAGGTGCGCTTGGCCAATTCTTCTTTTTTGAGAAGCCTTTGAGGCGTAGCGCAAGGCCACTGCCACAGCCTGCATTGTTGTAAATCTTTCTAACCGTTATGTATATGAGATTGTCTTTATTAAGCTTAATGTCCCCTGCCAAACTGTCATTTATATATATGGAAGGATGGAGAGGCTTGATTAGTTCTCGGAATGTGTTTGAAACCCTGTTGAACACGCCAAGCATCGCCATGTCCAGTCTCAGCGTCTCTTGTACAATTTGCTGAAGGACTTCGGGTGGTAAGAATGGCCTGTCCTCTGTTGTGCCAGATTGGAGCGTGTGGCTGAGATGGGGAGATGGAGAGGGTGAGCTTGGTGTGCCAGCTAGTCCTGCAGGGCTAGAGAGAGCGAGAGAGCCGAAAAAGAGTGAAGGAGAGGGAGAGAAACAGGGATTATAATCAACCTTCAATTCAATCACACAAGCCCAGACCAACACTACCCACACCATTAAACAAAAAGGCAGTCACTGATCGATCAAAAGTCTGAGAAAGAGCAAGAGAGAATATACGTAAATAGAAAAGTATGGACATAGTATTTAATACCTTTCACTGCTTAGTGATGGGAAGGTGTGACTGAGATGGGGAGATGGAGAGGGTGAGAAGGAGCCAGCTAGTTCTGCAGGGCTAGAGACAGAGAGACAAGTGTATTGGCTACGATCTTCGTGAGCACCAAAAATAAGTAAATAGCAACATGGACACAGTATATAAACCTTTCAAGTATAAAGGTCTCCAACAGCTGTCCAACCACCACCTCCTGATAGAGAGCATGTCCCCCTGAAAAGTAAAGTTATGCTTTAAATGACTTCATAGCCTAATACAAATCCATGTTACAGTACTGTTTAGCAGTGTACTATGGCAGTGTAAATTATTGTGAAGATGTAGCCATCTCCTCCCGTAAGTGCAGTACCTGAAGACAAAGTAATGTGTATGACCTATGATGCATGTTAATTGTAGCCTCCAGTAAGGATGACTAAATTATTAAAAGCCTTATATTTCATGCTACACATCTGATTGAGATTTGAAAGAACTCACCTCACTGAAATCATATTGCTTTTGAGGGTAGAATACATTGCGTACTGAAATTAACATACAAATGAGTTAGTTGTTTTACAAACTAGTCATCAGTCATCATTTCTGAAAATAATGCATCTCACCATCAGCATAAAAACCCCACAGCTGTTGCTCTGATACTGGTGAGGTGCGTCCTGTGGTGGTAAAAGGGGAATGTGATTTGTCAATGATTCTTATTAGTATATAATGCCTATAAACTATAAAGTGATATCCACCCTCATTTTGTAGCTACATACAAAAAGTGCACAATGCACTTTCAACAAGCATTTAGCAGCAACCAGGGCCCATCAGCGTCACATAGGAACACTTCATTAAATCATAATAAACAATCTAGAGGCCTGCCTGTCTACCAGTGAATGCTACTCTACGAGATGCAATGAATCGTGCGCCAGCCACACGTTTTACCTCGTCAGCCAAGTTAAGTCCCTTCCATGGTCCATTGGACAAAGCATGTGCCAGGGTACTGAAAAGGTTTGGAAGACGTGTAAGTTGCAATTCATATGCATCATCATCAACACGCATTCAGTACACACTACGCTTCGATTTCACCCAAGGGTGAATTAAAAGTACATGTTTTCCTAAACGTTGGTCATCAACGAGGTAATAAAGTAGTAACTAAGGGCACATCTGTCATCTGTTTTTCAGAGTGCTAACGATCTTTATTCATTCGTTGCGCCGCGACCGAACTGACAGAATTCTCTGATATGCCATGCATGTAAACATACTAGTTAGTTTAGACATACTAGTACGTTTACATGCACAGTTTAATCCGATGCGTGTGTCACCACAACGAAGCAGAGTGGCCGCGATTTCATGCCTCTTACCATGCCAGCTGACACCTTAAAGCCTATGGTGCAGGTTAACCGGAAGTTTCGATTAATGGGTACATAAAGCACTCAAAATATGTACCGCATTCATGAAATGTCTCCAAAATTGCGTTAAAGTCCAGTTTTTGTTGTTTTTTAGAAAACGGGTGTTTTCTAACGTCGTTCGGTGGTGACGTCACGGTAGGGAGTCGTGGTGGAAGGTAGCCTCAGCCTAGTACTAGAACTATGGCGTCTAACTGGGATGAGGAAGAGGTGGAAAGAACCACAAATTACATTTATGATGGCCCACAGCCGTATAATTTCGAGCCTGTTAGACGTGAGGGGGCGAATGAGGAATTGCCGAGGATTGATGGCCGTCAAAGCCAATTAAATTCATGGTCAGAGGAGAATGGGTGGAGAGTTGGTGAGGTGTCCTGGTGAGTTGCTATCATTTAGCAATGCAGCAACGAGCGTTTGAGCTATCCCCCCTCCCCGGATAAACCCTACGATTAGTTATCCCACGTTTTGATGGTTGCCTAATAGCTCCAGTAACTACCGGTACATATTTTGCCTAGTCTTTATTTCTAAGCTTTTACATATTCCTCCGGTGAAAGTGTTGTTGCAAACGTACCCGGTAGCCGCCGATCACGTAGGCTGGTCATGAATTCAGCGGTGATTATTTTCGATTCTACTCCTCGTGATTGATTGTCATTGACACCATCAGGGTACCGCTTACAGAGAGAGGGAGAGTAGTAAGCGTGTCTGTGTCGCTGTGTTTGGCAGGTGTTTGTGTGGGCGGTGCCGTCCTATGGAATCTGTGGTGGAGAGCTTGTGCTGTAGGGAAGTGAGTGCGTTTTGGTCGCTGGTCGAGAAGCTCAGCCCAAGACCAGCAGATGTGACATGCCTCACTCAGCATCCAGGATTTGATGCATGCTGCCTGAATCCGTTTGTGCTTAAGATAGCGTACACACATTTCAAGCAGGATCATGGTCCCCTTCAAGCCAGCACGCACGAGTATGTTAATTGTTTGTTACTTTAGCATTCTTTTTATAGAGTCCTATGAACCAACTTAAACAGTTATAGGCGACTAGAGATGTGTTGCATAGACAATAAACATGCATGCAATTTTTTTATTTTCCAACCTATTTCCCTAGGCAATACCGGTACACTGCATACAGGCAGGCTATACGATGGGCTTATGGAGTTCTTGGCCTGCATATAAGGAAGCCTCTACCCTCCTGTCTGGTTTCAGCCATCAGGCAACAATTTCAGAGTGGTGACCAGACCTATCATGGCTTTCAATGGCCTCGTTTGGATGAAGAATAAAAACCATATTGGCACGTACAACATGAATACAATTATTTTTCAGTTCAAGAATTAACTCATGCTAGTTGTGTTGCGATCGCTCAACCGCCTTTAAAATGTTATAAAATACACAGAACATGTGAATTCATATAAAAACAGTTTATTAGGTCATCCCAAGTAATGGGGATCGATTACTGAAAAAAAAAGGGACAGGTTGAAAGGCCTGATAAAGTAAACAAATCAAGAAAAAAAGGGTTAGGCACAAAGAAACCAACATAAAATAATCGTGCAATAGTGTGGTCTTACCTGAGGGTCAGCACTCACACAGCACATTCTCTCACTCACTCACGGACACATACATGCAATGATATCACATAGAGCAGACGCATAGTGATCCAAGAGAAAAGCGCACACAGAGGTCCCTTTCGGATTCTTACAATTTTTTTTATGAATTATGGGGCAAATGGAGCTGTAAAGGAATGATTTGTGCACACAACTAAGTAAAAAACCCAAGCAATAAAAACAAAACATGCGACATGCAGTGAGGCGGTAACCATGGTGATGCTGATAAAGGAATGAATGGGTTACAGCCAAAAATAACCAAGAGATAATGTTAGTCGACAGATGTTAGGGTCAGCGCAAGGGGTTAAAATGTAAGGTTATAATAAACTTCCTGGAACAATCAAAAAACCCAAGCAATAAACAGCACACAAAGAGAAAACAAAACATGCGGCATACAGAAAACCACCACCAAATAAAATAACATACTTACTATATACATATATACATACTCACAACTAAATGATTGGCCTGTGTGGGGAAAAAAACTATGCTAATTAAATTTTTTGTAGCGTGACTGCTGGGCTAGATAGAGGCTGACGGCCTCCTCCTTGGGAATTTGTTCGAAGGATTTGGCGATGGGGGCGGGTGCACAGGCTGACAAATTGGCGCTAACCTCTTGAAGAGCCTTGGGTGAATCCATGTAGCTCTCCCGAAGAGCCTCGATTAATGACGTTGCATAACCTGCAGACATAATAATGATAAAATACTGTATAAAGATCAATGTCACAGATGTCTTGTGCGCTAATGTCAAAATATGATAGAACTGCATGACACTGCCTACCGTATGAGGCCTTCTCTTTGATGGGCACAACTACCCAGGCACCTTTTCTGAAACGTGGATATCGCACGCTATACCTCTCCAAACCATCGCTTCTTCGTGCGGTCTCTCTGTTCGCATTATGGTTGTAATGCAGCGCCGCTAAGAGAAGCCTACAGAATAACACATTTGAGAACACTTTCGAAACCTGGTGTATGTATGATCAAATACGGCATTGTTATTCCATTGGACAGCACTGACCTGCTATACATGCCCTGGTATGAAAACCCAGTGTGCTTGGGTGCGAAGTGCAGGATCAGGGAGTGGAAGGCTTCAAGGGAGTAAGTCTGGTGCTGCGGAGACAGCTGTCGAACATCCTTCAGTAAGGATGTCCTTGTGATGATACCCTCCAGTTTTACTGCTGCCATTGAGCCTGCAAGAGACCAAGATAGGTAGGCACACACACAGCAGACATACAAATAGACAGATATTTTTTCTTCAGTGGAAACACATGAAATTGTCCTGCATATGAATTATAGCAAACATATTTACAGTAAACAGAATGTTATGAGATCCCCAGAGTATGAAATAATGATTTAAATGGAAACCCTGTAGAGCATTCATAATGCCACATACTGTACCTGGTTCCAGCCACTCTTTATCTCATTGATCCCCCTCCAGAGGGGCATGAGCGCAACTGGAGAAGGCAGGGGTGTCATGGTCGTGGATGTCCTGAATGTGATTCACCAAGCTTCTCCATTTGGCCTCCATCACAGCTGGATTGCCATCAGGGGTTGAGGCTGCAGTCCAGTACAGGTGGTTTACTATGGCTGGCCTCCACAACTGTAGTTGTTCACACTGTCTGTCTTTTGAGGCTGTATCCAAGGCCTTCCCCAGACCTGGTTTAGAACAAATGGTATTAATCGAAATGCAATAACAAAAACTGCTTAAACGTTCCAACAATGGATACATACTTTTCCCAATGTGCCAGACATCAAAATAATGCTGTGTCCCTTCAGGGCACAGCTCTTCTCTCACCCATTTGGCAACCTAAGGAGTAAAGAGCAAACTTTTGTGGATGCTTGCACTGTCTGGCCACGTCCAGCCTCAGTGAAATTCATAAATCTACATTATTTTTCTTTTTGTAAATACCTGGCGATGTCTGTCTGTGATGAGGGTTGACAAATGCAGGTCGTTCCGCCTCAGCAAGCCAATGCTGCGCTTGAGCCCCTCCATCTCACACCAAGAGCTGTTGGGGACCTCTGAGCTCTGCAACATAACATAAGTGTAAGTGTAGCCCTATGCATGGTTGTACACGTGGAAAAGTGCTATATTAAGATGCAGTCCATTTAACAAATTGCAGAGAGTTCATTTCTTTCTGTCTAATAACATCAGGCTTACCTGAACAAGCTGAACATCAACCACCTTGTTTACTCTGTCCTCTATCAATGTGTAGGAGCCGTACTTTGCACAGTGCCCTGGAGAATCTGACCTGGGGATAATTAGAAATTACAATTATGTTTCAAGTTTTTAATAACCAGTGTCTGTAAAGACAATCCACCATGACATCTGCAAATGTAAACTAAAGCCGCCCTGCATGATAACAAATAATAAAAAAAAGTGCAACTGGTCTATGAGCTCTCGCACAAACAAAGTGTGGAGAACAGTATTAGGATACAAAATTAACAATGACATGAGATTATTAAAGTTCATACCCCTTAGTGGCAGCTAGCATAGAATCAACAAATTCTGCTTTACCTGCAGTCACCAGCAACAACTAGGCCTCCATCCATTGCCTTGAGGTCACTAAAATTCTTGGCCTGCTCGTTCTGCCAGGCCTGAATGATGACGGGGATGGTGTAACGGCGCTGATGGCGAAAGAAAGTGCTTGCGCTGATGCACTGAAGGCCAAACAGGGTCATCATCCGTAATGTCTGGGTGGCCAAACATCCAGAGAAATGGATGGCCCCGCTTAAAAGGAGGTTACAGGTTGGCATATTCCTGTTTAGGATCGGCTGGTTTTGCCAGAAACGCTGGTAGCCACATGCACAGACCTAGATATTTAGAAAAAAACAAACATGACAATCAGTGTATAACACTCAAATATGATGGCATCATAAACCCACAGACTAAAGCAAGCCTGGTACATACATTGTAAATTAACTGGAAAGACTAATTTGAAAAAGAAGCAACGTCAGCACCAACCAAGCTAGCCATTATAAATCCACAAGATATTAGACTGTTATAGCAACTAATGTGGATAGGAGGATGCACTGATCACTTGCAATGAGCAATGTGGGCAGACAGTCAGGGCTATTCGATTTTAGTAAGATATTCTGATTTTCTAATCAGATATGGCCTGCAGTGTAAACAAAACCCTACCTGCTCTATTTTAACAAATGTTCCTTCCTGCTGCACGATTCTACTATCTGACTTCTCACAACAGGCCGGACAGATGGCAAACAGGGCCATGAGCTCCTCTTGGCAAACAATGAATTTGTCAATGCCACTACAACAAAAAAGAGGGGGGGGGGGGTGTCAGTCAAACTACAGATGCACGAAAATGAAAATTCAAAGTTGGTCTATGTTGGCTTTAAATTATCTCACTTTTGGTGGGGGTCACAAGTTTGAGATGGCTCCTCACACAACACCTCCTCATCCTCCTCAGACATCTGGTCTCCTGGTACCCATGATGCATCACTGATGACAGAGAGATCATCTTCTCCATCCGTTGGGTCAGGACCAGTGAGGGGGGTGAAAGTTTGTGTCCCCATGCTGACCATCTTGGGCTTCAGGTTCACTTGCACAGCTGTGGCAGAGTCAATAAACATACCCAAACAGATGACAATCATGGCAAATCTAAGCGGTTATGTTTTGATCTAGGTTATGTATTAATTTTAGCAATGTGTTTGGAAATTTCCTGCATGCATATAATTTGGCAACGTATGTTTTAGACAGCATATCAACCACTAAAAAAATAACAAGATTTACCGTGAGACCTTCCAAGGGGCTTCAAAATACATTGTGTCCCAGTGTCACAAGTGGAGTAGGGCAAGGGGTCCTCTACCGTAGCAGCATTGTCCGTGGTCTCACACGGTGAGGCATCTGTCAACATCTTGCGTAAATAAATTAGCGTCAGCGACACAGTCACGTCTAAATACATATGAAAGAGGACCGTAATAGTCACTTTCCATCAGGAAAAGGGCAATTAAATCCATCAACTAAATAGAACACACACACACTGTTGTGAAAGCCGCTTGATGAGCGCCAGTGATCCAAACACTAGCCATGGCGCTTTCTAGTTAGATATGACAAGCTTTTGAACATTTACTTCAGGACAATTTTGTTTTGGTTCATATTCATGAATCACGAAATGTTCTTTTCTAATGTCAGACTGATCATGAGTCATGACTGTAGTGGAGGCGGTGTCAAAGGGAATACGGTATATTATAGTATACACAGGGCTAGCTAACGCACAGCTTGTAAACATTACCATGAGGCTTACCATAGCCAGCTCTCGCTTGCGGCTGGCGGCACTGATCTTGGTGCCTCTCGGTCTCGGGGCAGGGCAGGCAGAGAGATGCGTGTGCACAGAAGGCACGGCGTTCGGAATAAGCTGTGCCAGCCTCTTTAACCCGAGAGATACCATCCTGATATCCCCTTGGTCGTAATCTTCCTCCGTGAAATGAGCGCTGCAGACCTTGGAGTTCTTAGTGACCGAGGGAATAGAAAAATCTGCCCGTCTAACGCGGACAAACTGTACCCACTGTCTGAGGGTTGCCTTGTCCTTCGGAAAGGCATGGACCCTGTGTCCTGTTCTGCTAGAATTATTACACCCAGCACAAACACAGTTGTACACCATTCTAAAGCTACACCTACCTACCCACCTACCTAACTTGCTATGCTACACCTACCTACCCACCTACCTACCTAACTCGCTATGCTATGCTATCTGTCTGCCTGTCTCCCTATCTCTCGGTCCATATCTATATCGGTCTATATATCTATCTATTCTGTCTATCTCTATCTATCTATATGTCTATCCATCTATCTATCTAGGCTATCTATATATGTATCTATCTCTTACTTATCTGTCTCTTATCTCTCTCGTACTCTCTACTCTCAATGGGTCTCGAAGGGCTACGTCTGTCGTCTCCCTACCGTGACGTCATGCAACGGTTTCCGGGAGAAATGAGAAGCTATCGCAAACCGCTCCAATATGACCCACTTTTTCGTATTAAATTCCGTTTTGTGATACCCAACCACATTAAATACAGTAGGTAACCATTAAAATGTTTATTACCAACACGCAAATGGCGCAAATCCGAAAAAAATAAAACCTGCACCATGGCCTTTAACATCCAACTTAACAATGTACTTTGGTAATGTTAACCTCACAGTAAAATAATCGGCAAAGCCTTCGCTGCGAACTTTACCCTCTACCTACAAACCGTCTTAAATGTTGCTGATTTCTGAATAGTATATGCAACGTTTATGGACGATAGCATAGCATTCGCTGCTACCGAACCATGCTTGTCACGAGGATTTATATCGGATTCGAATTCAGATACAACGAATAATCGGATACAACACAGCTAAATCAGTGATTTAAATGAGAATACTTCACAGCCAATGTTGTCAAATAAACAATATCATACTTACTGACATAATCTCTCATCATAACCCTTTCGTTTTTCTGGAAAGTTACTACGAGGTAAAACCGCCAAAAATGGAAGGGTAGCATACCCAGCATGCCTTGCGAAACTCACTCACCTCTTCTTGATTGATCGATGAAACGGGACTCTCTAAATCGACGCCACTTCGACCTGGGCGGGACTTTACGTCCTACGTCACTCGCTATGGGTGTGCATGTGTGCGCATAGCCGTCACTCGCGATGGTTGTGCATGTGAGAAAGGTTTTGGCTTTAGTGACTATGGGTTGGTAATAACGGTTCTGGTGATTTTTCTGATGGAAAAGTGGTCTTTTATTTCCATCATCTTTGTTCAGTGAACGCATAAACCCGTTTGTTAGTTAGCAGTTAAACAAAATGCGATCTCTTTGTTTACAGTTACCAACGACCAACTGATGATTGGGGGTTCGATTCCCTAGTGATGCAAGGTTTTTTCTTTCATTTTGGACTGCACACACATCGCGAGTGACGGATACTCGCACAATGTACACACATCACTGTCTTTACAATTTCTAGGCAACCGAAGTTTAAAGATTGTCAAGTGGTTAACTCTTGAATCGCATGTACTAAGACCTGATGGGTTAGTGGTCAGAGAACAACTCATTAACGCGGGGATAAGGGGTTCGATTCCTTAATGAAGCTAGCGTTTTTCTTTCATATTCGACTTGATTTTTCTATGCCATTTTGCGTAACTTGTAGTTTATGATGAAGAAATGTTACTGGGGTTAAGGTTAGGGTAACGCTTAGGGTAAGACACAAAGTGTTTTTGCAACACAATATTTCTTACAATAACAAATGCTCACAAAACATAAACAAGTCAGCAGTGTGGTACAGGGTGATCATTTCTGATATACAGTACAAAAGCAGTAAGACACAAAGTGTTTTTGGAACACAATATTTCTTACAATAACAAAGTCCAAAGTTTTGATGACTCCAGTAGGAAACTTAAGATAGGCCTACCTAGAGAAATGCGTGAGTGCTCCCAAAACATCAACAAGTCAGCAGTGTGGTACAGGGTGATCATTTCTGATATACAGTACAAAAGCTGAAACTATTAGCCAGGAGTGGGAAAGATGCAGACGCAGACATGGGAAGCAATAAGACGCACCAACACACAGTTGCCTGTTGCAAAATGGTTCAGAGTTTAATATAAATAGTTAGGGTTAGCTGGTATGGCGTTATCTGGTATGGCTATAGTCTAATGTTAGCTTAGTTCGTGTTGTTTCGTCATGTTAATCGCTAGTAATAGTAAATCATTTGTAGAAATATAGCCTATCATCACAGACTGTAGGAATGTCACCCACCCTCCATCGCGTACGACACTGACGCTCGTAATCTGTAGTGCAAGGGAGTTCGTGCACAGATCCCTGAGACAAATGGCTACGCGCACACATGCAAACCCATAGCGAGTGACGTAGGACGTAAAGTCCCGCCCAGGTCGAAGTGGCGTCGATTTAGGCCCCGTTCACACGAAGCCGAAACGGGCGAAACCGTTACGGTTTCGATCTATCCGGTTTCGAAGTATCTCCGTAAAGACGAAGCCAAGCGAAACTGGGTAGATCTGTAGAAACGCTGTAGTACACATTCCAGGCCCATAAGGGGCGCTGCTTCTGGTACAGAAAACCAGAAGAAATGAAATAAGAAGAAGAGGCGAGCATGCGCATAAAGAGGCTGCCCTTATGCGCATGCTCGCATGTGATTTCTGAGACTCCGCGGGCTTAAGAGCCATTGGCTAGGAGGTCGAGGGGTGGGGCGATGACGTCATGGTTTGCGGTTTCAGTCGGTTTCAGGCGTACACACGAATCCAAAACGAAACCGGGTAGATTTGAAACCACCTCCGAGGGTGGTTTCAGAAGTTTGCGGTTTCGGTCAGTGGATTCGCCGGCTTCGTGTGTACGGAAGGCCGAACCGTACAAGACCTTTGCGGTTTCGCCATGAAATCGGCTTCGTGTGAACGGGGCCTTAGAGAGTCCCCGATGAAACGCTACAGGAACGCCTGATGGGCGTTTTTGTGTCATGACGGGAACGCCCGATGGGCGTTTTTGTGTCATGACGGGAACGCCCAAGCCTGCAGCTGGACCCTTCTCGCCGTGTTGTTTGACCGGTTGCCATGGTAATCTCCGTGTGGTTAATTTGAAGTTGCGGTGAGTTCAGCTTACTGTTACATTAAACTGTAATCAGAAAAAGCGGTTATATGCTATAGACCCTATAGTATCTGTCGTATAAAGGCTGGGACAAATTTCAAATTATAAATATGCACACTTTATGTTGAAAGTATCGCGATTCCCATTGAAACGAATGGCGCAGTGATTATTTTTCAAAACGAGAGCTGTTAAATTGTGGAAAATGAATTCAACTGTAATCAGACAACGCGGTTATATGCTTTAGACCCTATAGTATCTGTGGTATAAAGGCTGAGACGAATTTCGAATTATAAATATGTACAATCCATAACGTTAACTCTCTGGCTCATAGCTCAGCGGACTAGAATACCTCATAGAATGATTGCTTGTTGGCCGGAAACGGAAAAGGGGGCTGTTTACGTTTGGTTGTAGTCTTTTCACTCGGTTCTCCGTCTCAACAGTAGGGCTAGAACTGAGCAAAAAGACTGCAACCAAACGTGAACGACCCCCCTTTACGTTTCCGGCCAATAAGCAATGAGTCTTCCAACAGAAATCAATGGGATTTCCAAAATGCGTTAAATGTGCAATAAAACACGATAGAAACTGTATTTCGCTACGATACTTGATTCAACCACTCTATTTCATCCTAGATAAACCACAAAGCGGGCTCAATGTTCAAAATACCGGAAAAAACGAATAGCTCACAGCAACATATTGAAAAAAAGAACTACGGACTAGTTCATTTTTTGGAACTGGGAACTTAGTTCAAAATGTTGAATTATGAACGTTTAACTGAACTAGTTCATTTTAAGATTTGTGAACTGAACTTTGAACTAGTTCACGTAGAAAGTGAACTTTCCCAACACATATAATATATATAAAGCAGTTAAAAAACCTTGTTGACTAAATGAAATGACTAAAGTGTCTGTTATTTAATTGAAAAAGGTCTGAATTCTGATTTTGTAAAAACATGGGATCCAATTTTGCTGGAAGGAAGCGATGATCACATTTTTTTAAGGAATTCTTGGATTTCTTTTACTCCATACAAAGTTAATTATTTTGGTAAAAGAATGGTGAATTGATTTTTAAAGGAACACTTTTTGGAGGTCAAGTCTAAGATAATTAATCATAGTCATTTTTGTCAATTGGACCTGAGGATATGGCCGTGGCCGTACCCAACATATGCTCTGCTCTGTCTCACGCTCTTTGGCAAGGTGTTCACCAGGGCCGTGCAGAGACCCTTTGAGGGGCAGGGGCTCAAATTCAAAAAAGGGCAAATGCAAAAAAAACTACTGTCAGAGACACTGAGACAGAGTAGACATGAAACGGATTTGGCCATGTCATGTGGCCAAGTAGTTACTACAGAGTATACAGATTCAATATAACGATCAGTGGCGGCTGGTGATCAAAAATGTTGGGGGGGCACAGTAAGACAGGGGGTCTGGGGTTCCCCCCCCATTGAAAAAAATTGAATTTAATAGATTTGATTTCCTGTATTCTGGTGCATTTTGGGGATGGCCACTTTTACCTACTATTCATTCAGATCCATAGCCTACATCCTGACTTTCAGGGCCTGGACAAGCTTACACTGCATATACAGACCTACTTTATGGCCATTCCACCAGCCATTGCTATTTGACCCATTGTTGTTATTCTGATATTGAGACAAATCATGATCACTGTTCTATAGCATCCATTTTTTGATTCTCGATGTCTACAAAAGCAGTTAGAAATATGGGACAGTCGCTTCATTTTGTTTATATGCTACTGGCCGAAAGACTAAATTAATAGGTAACTAACTTGCTCCTTTTAATAACATTGCTTGGGGAGTCCAATTCCTCCACTGAAAAGGGTGGAAAGTGCTTACAACTCTCTTGATTGTTAGCGATCTGTCCTCTACACGAAGTTGTGTTGCCGATTGCTGCTGAGGGAGGTAGCCTATTTGATTGCTTCGCTGAATTTTCCAATCATGTGGTAATGACAAAAAAGAAAAGCGATACCATTGGCCTGGGGCGCACATTGGTGCGACCCGAGGGAGAGTTTTCTTGTGCCAATGAAAAGCTGTCTCTGCTTGATAGACAGCAAAAAGTAAGCGAGTTTACATTGACCCCAAATTTGTACAATGTTGCAAATAGAAAAGGCCGCCCAACTCTATTAAATGCCTTCCCCCCACCAAGGTCTCAAAGATGCACTTGAGCCTGGTCGTGTTCAGAACGTATCAATGTTCTTCATGGGATAATGAGGTAAAACTGATCTCAGCAAGTGCAGAGATCATCCATTGGCAAGGGTGCCCATAGCCTCCTAGACTTATACAGGAGCTCAAATTGTGTGATCAATGTTAAAAAACCTGATCCATCACATCACCCCACCTCTGTCTGGGTCCAGCACTCCCATATCGGTAACATGGCGAGCTGATAAGCAGCAAGCAGTCATCCAATGAGAGCAGTGGCGGTTTTAGGCAAGGGCGACCCAACCCCCCCCCCCCCCGCTTGGAGGAAGTCTTGCCCGGGGCGTAACTGGACGTACAACCGCCACTGAATGAGAGTGGAGCAATATAATGGAGATGGAGAAGAAGTGGTTTATTTAAGAAGACCTAGCCTTGCTCATAATTTGGTGTGCTTCAAAAGGCAATGATGGTCCATAGCTGTGGCCCTTTATTTGCAATTCCGGGATATGTTATCCCGGAGAACTCCTGAGGCAGTTGCAGGGTACCGACAGGCTAGAAGGGCTGCATTCACTGCCGTGTCAGAGGCTCCTGAATCCGACTACCACGCCCACTATGATGGAGGCAGAGCATGAGGCTGATGGGGGTTCGTCGTCAATTTCCCTGGTTGAAGTCACTGTGTTGAGGGGCTGTCTTGGTTGACACGCCTATTCAACATTGTGTGGGAGTTTGGTACAATGCCAAAAGAGTGGCAAACAGGGGTAGTGGTTACCCTGTTCAAAAAGGGGAACCAGAGAGTGTGTGAAGCACAATGTGGTTTCTGCCCCGGACGTGGAACTACAGACCAGGGGTCTCATTTATAAAACTGTGCGTGGGATCGTTACTAAAAGTGTACGTACGCCCAAAAGCCAAGTTTTGCGTGCGCCAAAAGATATTCAGATTTATATAACCCTGCGTACGCACACCGTACGCAATCTTTGCTTTATAAATCACAGAGTGCCTACAAGTGTGCGCAGCTGAATCAGCTTCACGTTCCGCCCTGTACACACACCTTTTTAACCATAAATGGTCAATGCAAATGACCTCATGAATGCGATCTGCATATAAAACAGACTCAGATGCAAGTAGTATGTCTTGTCGGAAACAATGGCAGAAGGACTGTGAAAATCAAAGAAGCGAAATTTCACGGAGGTTGAAGTGGAGACACGAAAAGTAGTTTTGTTCGGCGGTCACGGGATTGGGATCGCCAACAACAAAAAGCAGAATGAGTGGCAACATGTTGCTACAACAGTGAACTCTGTCAGTAGCACGGAGCGCACAGTCCCAGAATTAAAAAATATGTGGTCTGACATAAAGGTACATATTTTTATGTAGCCTACCAATAAATCGTTAAGGTCCCTAAAGACCCTCTCCCTCCGAATCCTGCCATTTGCTTGGTCTGCCAGAAGTGCCATATGGTGCAGCATTACCACGGCGCTCACCTCTGTATTTATAGGGTTATGGTAATAAGACTGACCGAGAACACCTTGGATAATCAGTTTGTAATCACCCACATAAAATGTTCTTGAACATAACCCCTTTTTAATGCCTGATTTGTCATGAAAAGCATCAAGAGTAACGCACAACGATTGTGATGAGGAGTGTGGCTTGGTTTTCCACACTTTAATTGACATTTGATTATGGCTTTACAGTGTCACATAGAAATATTATGTTATTGACACATGTTGGACAGATGCTTTATTCCATGCAGTCGCGCCGTCAGTGGACAGTATGGAGTGACGGGATTAAAAGATTTCTTTTTTTCTATTCTAAGTAGATGTTTCTGGAGTTATAACTGAGAAATAACGCAGTTGACTAAAATTATTCTGATTACATATGATACGGGTTGACATAAAATGTATGAAGGGCGATGATAAAACATAATCGTTCTTCTCTACAATTCTTCTGTCTGACTTCAGTTCACCACCACACCATCTGTGTCGCCATTTCTCCTTTCTTCCAAACCATGCGTACGCATGGGTCAGAGTTTGCTTAGGGCTGCGCAAATTCTCCCGTCAAGTTGGTTTTTTATAGATCACAACCTTGGCGTGGAAAGTCACGTACGCCAATTTCAGGCCCGATTTGTGCGTACGCAACGGTTATAAATGAGACCCCAGCTCTTCACTCTTGCAAGGATCCTGGAGGGGACCTGGGAGTATGCCAATGTGGTTGACATGTGTTTTGTGGAACTGGAGAAGGCGTATGTTGCACACTTGAAAATAAACTCAAGCGTGACTTGAAGAGTAGTTTCTTTAATGAGTTCTGTAAACATACACAGGCAAAGTACACATTTGGTTACGACACGTTCTGTCCGCCATGTTTCAATACTGCTCTACAAAATGTGTTTCACTCGGTCTGTTTACATCCTAATCTAAGTATTACACCATTCGCAAAAATACATATTAATAGACATAGTAATCGGCAATGGAAATACACAAAATAAAAGCACATTGTGTCTCCTGATATTATTCCCAGTTCTTAACCTTGGCATACAAAGTAAACAAACACCATCTACATAAATGTACCGCGGACCCTAATGGCGACGCAAGAAGAGTAGCTTAGCTGCTAGTAGAAGTTGCTTATGACGGCATTACAACCTTTTAATACAACATTCACGGCTGAGTTAACTTGCCAACTCTTCCCCACATCTCTAACCCTTGCCCAGCTCATCTTATGTACATTCATGACTCTTATATTGTTTGCTTACCTGTAAACATACACAGGCAAAGTACACATTTGGTTACGACACGTTCTGTCCGCCATGTTTCAATACTGCTCTACAAAATGTGTAGCTTTCACAGGACAGAGTGCACCAATAGATCAACGAAATTAGGTACTACATGCATTACATTATATACCTGTGTAAAGGTAAATGGAGCACAATGTTTACAAAATGAAACAAAAACAAGAAGAATGACGGTTAAACTAATTATGGCAAAATGGGGGGGGGGGGGGGGGTGTACTTATCTAACACGCTATTCTCACATTCTCCCCTCCAAAAAGTGATGTGTTCCCTGACATTCTATTACCAAACCACATTATGATTTCAATAGTCCACATGTGACATCTATGCATGGCATGTAAGAAAGTTATTTCCAAGGAGTCAGAGCTCATATGTGTCCATAAAGATGCATGACTGTCCACAGTCCCAAATATGACATATATCTCCTGTTAATGCCATATGTCTGCAGCAGGTGTATTTGTGCATGATAACAGCCCACTGCCACTTCGCTATAAGCGAGGACATCTGCATCTTCCCTGAGAGTAAGGTACTTTACACAGGAATAAGCTCCTATCTAAGCCAACATCTGGTTCACTTTCTTTGATAAAGTCTGTCTTAGTGTCATACACTTTTTAACCAACAAATTAGTCATTACTTGTTTAACATTAACAACTGTATTTCCACATTGCTCAAGTATAACTTTACTGTTAACTGATTATAAATATTTTGCTTTTACTCTGAACACAACAGCAAATTATTCATAACACATGCTCAATCTTTCCTTATGCATTATCTTTACTTATTCTCCATGGCAGGAGGATCAGCAGGATCTTCATCCTCATCACTGGGTGCAGATTCAGGAGACCCCTCTTCACTCTGAGTGTCAGATATCTCAGTGTCCTGCTTTGATGCCCTGATTTCCTCTCCATCTGATGCCAGGTCTTGTCTTATTCCATCGTCTTCATTGTGTTCCATCTCTGCTGCTTCTCCGTTGCTTGGATAAAACTCCGGTGCCTCCACATTCAGATGATCTTCACCATGTCCACTGGCTCTTTGTCTTAGTCCAATAATGGATGTCCATCCATCCTCATTTTCATCCTCTGAGCTCTGTTCTTGCTCTTTGTGTTTGCTCTTGTTGTGTCTCTTTTTCCTTTTTCCAGGTTCCAGAGGTAAGTCCACTTTTTCCACAGGGAGAAAGTCGCATGGCAGCAGAAGATTCCTGTGCAGGATCCTACAACGTCCCTTGCCGTTCTCTGGTTTGAGCTCATATACTGGACTGTCTGGATGTTTCTTTTGTGTCACAACATACACTTTATCTTCCCAGAATGATCTCAACTTTCCCGGACCACCTATTTCAGTCAGATTTCGAACCAGCACCCTGCATCCAAAAGACAACTCTGCACCATGAACTTTTCTGTCATAGAGGACTTTACCTCTCAATGCCTCTTTGTTTGCCGAGTTGGAAGCCAGCTTGTAAGCTTCAGTCATTCTTGCCCTACATTTCTCAGCGTAGTCGCTGTGCGATGAACCATCTTTTGGTGTAATGCCAAACATAAGGTCAATAGGGAGTCTAGGGTTGCGACCGAACAAGAGGAAATAAGGTGCATAGCCCGTGGCCTCACTGCGAGTACAGTTAAATGCATGAACCAATTTTGCAAGTGACGCTTTCCAATCTTCTTTGGCAGTCTCTGGTAAGTTTCTGAGCATGGCCAAAAGTGTCCTGTTGAATCTTTCAACCTGGCCGTTCCCCTGTGGGTGATATGGTGTGGTTCTGGACCCCTTAACCCCACTGTATTCTTGTAGTTTAGCAAACAGCTTGTTTTGAAATTCCTTACCCTGGTCGTGATGAAGGCGTGCAGGGAACCCAAACCTCAGTGCAAAATCTCCAAATATCTTTTCTGCGGCTGTTTTGGCAGCTTTGTTGCGGCAGGGGTAAGCCTGGGCGAACCGCTTGAAATGATCCATCACAACAAGGATATATTCATATCCTCCCTTACATTTCTCCAGATGTAAGAAGTCAATTGATACCAACTCAAAAGGATACGTGGTGATGATGTTGGTGAGAGGCGCTCTGGTTGGTTTGTTTGGACGCTTGTTTTTCAGACAGCTACACACCTGTGTGATGTAATGCTCAACATCTTTCTGCATATGTGGCCAATAAAAGCGCTCTCTGATGAGATTCACCACCCTTTCCACTCCAAGATGTCCCATATCTTCATGGAGTTCTTTGTAAACCAGCCGATGGTACTTTTGAGGCAGGAGGAGCTGTAGTCTGTTTGTTGTTTCCCTGTACAGCAGTCCATCATCACTAAGGTGCAGTTTATGTTTTTGTCTTGCCAGTCCAGCTACTTTGTTACTTTGAGGTTGTTTTCCACACTTTGGCCATTGTTTTGATGCCATGTATTTTAACACCGGCCCAATCACTGGATCATCTCTTTGTGCCTCTCTCAACTCTGTTTTAGGGATTTCCCCCACTGATGTCACACCATCATCGTCTTCAGCGATAGCTGTCGATATGGTCACTGGACAAAGCCAGGGCTCACTCTCTTGACTGAATAGCTACAGCTTGGGTCATACTGTTCATAACTTCAGGCAACACAGCTTGTGTGCATGTTAGCATGTACTGCTCCATGTCTAAGGGCATGCGCGACAGTCCATCAGCATCCCTATTAGCTTTGCCTGGGCGGTACTTAATAGTGAACTGGAAGTCAGCTAGTTCAGCTATCCACCTATGAGTAGTTGCATTAAGCTTGGCTGTGGTGAGCACATACGTGAGAGGATTGTTGTCTGTATAGACTGTGAATGGTGGTGAATAATAGAGATAGTCTCTAAACCTCTCACATATGGCCCACTTCATGGCTAGGAACTCCAACTTTCCCGAGTGGAGGTGGTAGTTTCTCTCAGGGACAGTCAGCGTCCTCGATCCATATGCAATCACCACCAGCTTCCCTTTCTGCCTCTGATAAAGCACAGCCCCGAGCCCCACTTGTGAAGCATCGCAGTGTAAGGTGAAGGGTTGTTCATAGTCCGGATACCCTAACACTGGTTGCTCAGAGAGAAAGTCAATAAGACGGCAGAGTACCTGTTGGTGATCTGGAGACCATGTGATCGGATGAGAGATGATGGCAACTGACCTCCACCACTTTGTTTCTTCCCGACTTGTCTGGTTTGTTTCGGCTTCCCTTTTCCACATTTGTCTGCGGTGAGGAGATCATACATGGGCTTTGCAATGGAAGAAAAGTTAGGGATGTAACTACGATAGTAGGAAATAAATCCCAGTAATTTTCTTAACTCACCAATGGTGGTGGGTTTCCGCTGCTTCATGGCCTGCACTGGGGCAATATCTGCAGGGTCCATAGTGTAGCCTTCTTTAGTAACCAGCTTCCCAAGAAATCTCACCTGGTTTCTGAATACTTCACATTTTCTGGGAGTCAGCTTTACTCCGTGGCTTTGGTAACGGTGCAGTACCTGCCTCAGATCATTCAGGTGGTGTTCAAATGTCTGAGAATGTACAAGATTATCATCCAAGTAAGGCAAACAAACCTCATCCCTCAGCCCAAGCAAACACTCCTCCATAGACCTTTGGAACTCTGCTGGTGCGGATGATAAGCCAAAAGGGATTCTTACCCACTCGTACAGTCCCCAGGGTGTTATGAATGCTGTGAGAGGATGGCTTGATTCTTCCAGGAAGCCCTGGTGATAGGCCTTTCCTTGGTCAAGGACTGAAAACCAGGAACTTCCTTTGAGGCTGTTCAACATATCTAATATGCGGGGTAGGCTATTGGGTGTCGATCAGGAATGGATTTCTTATTCAGCTCCCTGTAATCACAACACAGTCGGAGGCTTCCATCTTTTTTTCTCACACACACAATGGGACTGGAGTAAGGGGACTTAGACTTTGTTATCCAGCCTCTGTTTAACAAATCCTCCAAGTATTCTTTTACCTCCTTATGAAGCGGCTTTGGCACTGATATGTATGTTCAACTTATAGGTGTGAGGTCGTTAAGACGAATCTTGAGCTGCAGTGAGGGGATGGTCCCTACATCATGTTCATCCTTAGCAAAAGCATTGCATTCCTTTCTGAGAAGTTGTCTGACCTGCTGCTGATGTGACGGGGTAAGTTGAGTAAGGGGGACTGGGGGATCCCAATTCTCCTCACTCTCTCTTTCTTTAGTGTTTTCTTTAGTCTTCTCTCTGTTTTCTATCACCACTGTTTGTGTGTTTTCTGTGTCTGGGAACTTTGCCTCTGACAGACTGATGTCTACGGGTTTTGTAGCTGCTGGATAAATGGTTTTAACCCTCTGTGTTTGTCCCAGTATAGTTCTTGGTGGCAATAGGATATCATGACTAGTGCTGTTTGTGACTGGAATAGCAACACGTGACCAGCTACCTGGTCACGTGTTCCACTTTCTTCCATTTTTAACCCTTCTGGTAATTATGCTTGTGAACAGGGTTCAAATAACACGTCTTGGTGGTCTGGGAGTGGGCCTGCCCTCACAGTGCACTTCACCGTTTTTGTTTGACCAGCTGGAATAGACTTCATCTCTCTACCCACTTTAACCGTAGCTTCACCTATCTCGTCGTCACCACGCTTCATTACTTTCAGAAATACTTCGGCTTTCTTACAGTCAATTGAGAATGCTGCACTGACTGCTTCTGTGACAGCACATGGTGGCGCTATACCCTTCGCTAACACCTGCTCAATTACATTGTAACCGATGATTGGTTGTTCTGCCACCCCATCTCCATCAGCTACAAGGACTGGCACAGAGAGCTCAAGCTGTTTGGTGCTGTTTGAGGGTAATTTGAATGTGACCTCAACCCACCCAGAAAAAGGAATAGGTTTCTGGTTTACTGCCCTCCCTTCCAATCTATCTGTTCCCAGAATCTCAGCTAGATTCCTGACTGCAGCATGTGGAATGTTTTGTTGTCTCCACGTCTCATTGATTAGGCAGACCTGTGATCCAGTGTCCCACAAAGCTTTAGTTTCTATGTCATCTATCAGGCAGTAAATGACGTATTTCTTGCCAATCAGACTGAGTAACTCTGTTCTTCGTTTTGGGGAGAGGAGACTGACACTGACCGCTACCTCCTTTTGTAGGGTCATATCTTGTGTTTTAGCTGCCACTTTAGCCTCTAAGTGCTGGATACTATCTGTGATTAACTTGTACACATCTCTGAGCTGTTCATTCTGATTGTTTTTGTCAACAGGTGGCGTTGGTGCATCTGTAACAGTGCTAGATGACATATCTACCTGTCCTTGTTTATCAGTAGGCCTCCTTCCTGTTCTACATCCATGTGACAGATGTCCACTCAGTCCACATTTGAAGCAATGGTCGCAGTTGTCTCCTTTATTGTTCTCTTGGCAATTTCTGCAGCCACGTTTCCTGCTTATTCGCTGCTGGGCAAAAGATCTAGGGGACTCAGACATGACCTTTTTAATTTCTTCCACCTCTCCTCTGTTGTTTTATTACAACAAGTAGTTCAGATTCTGTGTGAGTCATTGCCGGTGGTGTTCGATTCACTTTACCTTTTGTGAATGTGGAGGATGCCCGTTCTTGTCCACCAACTGCTTCGACTGTTGCCTCTGGGACTGACTGTGTTTCAGCATGGATTTCTCTCACTCTGGGCTCTTTACAGTTTTTCTTGAATTTTTGTTGTCTTTCCCACTTAAGAATAGCTGCTTCGTTGATTTTCACAATCAGCACCTCGTCAGTGACCGCTGGGTCATCCAGGTAAGCTTTGAGCTGGTATTTTATATTGTCACTAATGAGTCCTGTCCCCAAAGCTCTTAGGAACTTTTTCTGAATGAGTTCCGGGCTATAGTGTTCATCTGAACCAAGTTCTCTGGATTTAACTAACAGCCTCTCTTTTAGTTCTATTGCCCTAAAAAGGAAATTCTGGGGTGACTCATTACTTTCTTGAGTGACATTGAGGAGGCGCTGATAAAGATCAGTGGAACTGTCCTCCTTGTAATGTCCCTTTAAGATGGTGCGCAGTTGAGAAAGGGTGAGGTTTGCTTTTATTTCTAGCATGTCACGTAAGGTCAAGCCAGGACTTAAGGCTTGAGTCCACCGGACGCGTTACGGCAACGTTACGGCAGCGGCACGTCTTGGCCGCGGTCACCGCAGCAGATAGGTTCCACTCAAATCAATGAGACCATTTCCACCGGGCGCGGCTGCGGAACGTCTCAGCAACGTCCCAGGAGCGGCTCGCCATGCCGCAGCGCTATCATTCCGTAGCATTTCTATTTTTGCCGCAAGCCGTTGCTGAACCGCGTCAATTTCAACAGAGCAGATCGAGCAGGGCAGGAAGTGAAAAAGTAAAAGCCATAGAGCATCCGGTCAATTTTCAAAATAAAACACAATAAATAAAACACCAACATTATTGCGTCATGACCGGTGGCACCAGGTCAGCAGTCGATCAATCAAAGGGTCTCAAATCATCCTTTTTATAAGAACAATGTCAGAAAGGACAAAGCCTGGCATTTAATTGCAGTAGTTTTGGGAGTGGAAGGTGAGTACATTAGGTTTAGGATTATCGTGTGATCTCGTGTGAATACGGCTGGCTCGCAAGGCAGCGTTGCGCTGCCGTAACACGCCCGGTGGAAATGCAAGCAGGGCAAAGTCGCGGCCAAGACGTGCCGCAGCCGTAACGTTGCAGTTTTTATTAAGCGGATCAGAAACGCAGATGCTACTTGCTCCTCTTCATCTTCTACAGCTTCCTCAGCTGCTTCAATTATTTTTCTGATCAGCGTATGCTTTTTGGTCTGCTTTTCCGTAGAGATTTTTGCTTGAAAACACACCTCTTGTAGCTGTTCACACTGCAACCGCACCAAAGACTCGGCCAGTTGATCTTGCAGGCTCTCCAGCTCCATTTTGTGTTTGGACACTGCAATCTCTCTCTTCTCAGCTCACAGAAGCACCGCTGATCCCACCGCTGCCACCAAATTTGTTGCACACTTGAAAATAAACTCAAGCGTGACTTGAAGAGTAGTTCGTTTAATGAGTTCTGTAAACATACACAGGCAAAGTACACATTTGGTTACGACACGTTCTGTCCGCACATGTTTCAATACTGCTCTACAAAATGTGTTTCACTCGGTCTGTTTACATCCTAATCTAAGTATTACACCATTCGCAAAAATACATATTAATAGACATAGTAATCGCACAATGGAAATACACAAAATAAAAGCACATTGTGGCTCCTGATATTATTACCAGTTCTTAACCTTGGCACACAAAGTAAACAAACACCATCTACATAAATGTACCACGGACCCTGATGGCGACGCAAGAAGATTAGCTTAGCTGCTAGTAGAAGTTGCTTATGACGGCATTACAACCTTTTAATACAACATTCACGGCTGAGTTAACTTGCCAACTCTTCCCCACATCTCTAACCCATGCCCAGCTCATCTTATGTACATTCATGACTCTTATATTGTTTGCTTACCTGTAAACATACACAGGCAAAGTACACATTTGGTTACGACACGTTCTGTCCGCCATGTTTCAATACTGCTCTACAAAATGTGTAGCTTTCACAGGACAGAGTGCACCAATAGATCAACGCCACCTTGTTGCGGAAATTAGGTACTACATGCATTGCATTACATACCTGTGTAAAGGTAAATGGAGCACAATGTTTACAAAATGAAACAAAAACAAGAAGAATGACTGTTAAACTAATTATGGCAAAATGGGGGGGGGGGGGGTGTACTTATCTAACACGCTATTCTCACACGCATAACTAGGCCCCCCAGGAGAAACTGTGGGAGGTGCTGCGTGAGTATGGGGTGAGGGGGTCACTCCTCGGGGCCATTCAATCTCTGTACTCTCAAAGCGAGATCAATGTTTTGTTCCCAGTGGGTGTTGGCCTCCACCAGGGCTGCGTATTGTCCCCAAACCTGTTTGTGATATTCATGGACAGGATATCGAGGAGTAGTCGTGGTGGGGAGGTGTTGCAGTTCAGTGATCGGAGGATCGCATCACTGTTTTGCAGAAGATTTGGTCCTGATGGCATCATTGGTCTGTGACCTTCAGCACTCACTGGAATCAGCTCACAGCCGAGTGTGAAGCGGCTTGGATGAGGAACAACACAGCTAAATCTGAGGCCATGACTCTCAGCAGGAAACCGGTGGTTTGCCTACTCCGGGTAGGAAATGAGTCCGTAGCCCAAGTGAAGAAGTTCAATTACCTCGGGGTCTTGTTTGCGAGTGAGGGTACAATGGCACGTGAGATTGGCTGGAGAATCGGAGCAGCGGGGGCGCAATCGCGTTCAATTTACCTCAGCATTGTGACGAAAAGAGAGCTGAGCCACAAGACAAAGCTCTCTATCTACCGGTTGATATTCGTTCCTACCCTCACCTAATGTCATGAGGAATGGGTGATGACCGAAAAGACTAGATCGCGGGTACAAGCGGCCAAGATGGGTTTTCTCTGGAGGGTGGCTGGCATCTCCCTAAGAGAGAAGCTCAGCCATCCGTGAGGAACTCTGATTAGAGCCGCTGCTCCGCTGCTTAGAAAGGAGTCTGTTGAGGTGGTTTGGGCATCTGGATGCCCACTGGGTGCCTCGCTAGGGAGGGGTTCCAGGGCAGGACCAGTGGGGAGAAGAACTCGGGGAAGACCAAGGTCTAGGTGGAGAGATTATATCTCAACACTGGCCTGGGAACGTCAGAGGTGACGAGGGGAATATTTATTAGGCTACTTTCTCAAACCCAATATTAAGCTATACCTTTATTCAGAGAGGCATGTATATATTCTGTATATAACTTGACAACATAAAAAATCTTGTTATTTCCCTCTCGGAAGTGTTACCTAGACCTATATAATCGCATCACTAACATATTTGACACAACTAGGCATATACCAAAAGCAGAGCTTTTGCGGTTTAAACTTAAACGTTGAACAAGAACAAATTTGGTAACCAATATATAACTATCTAATATCAGCATTATATGACGACCTAGCAAAAATATTGAAGGAATACTAGCTGTGACATCAAATAACCCAAAGACATCAAATAACCCGCCGGAGTCGGACTGCACGGACTTGAGGACCACTGAAAACGAATGGTACACGCTTCACTCCATAACAGTCAAGTTGCCAGGTTTTGAAAATTTGTATTTTTTCATTCTGCACTACAACTATAGAAAAATATAAATAACTTTCGTATTACCAATGAGGCTATTTATTGCGGTAATGGTGAATTTATAATACACACAAGGGACCTATCTTCATACAGCATGCATTTAACAAAAACATAGATGGGTGGAATGTTTTTTTACAGTTATATAAGTTATCATTAATCATGTTTAGCGATCTCAGCGTAACCAACATTAGACATCACTCAATAGTTCATGAGTAGGCTTATGTCACGAATAACTCAACATCTACTTTATTTTTTACATTTTCTATTATTTTATTTTACTTTGTGTAACAAACATTGTCAACCAAGGATAAAATAATGTGTCATAGAACATACTGTTGTATGAAGGTCTATGCGTGTTGCAATTTAAATTATGTATTCAATATACATAATGTTCATCCTTAACTAGCACATGGTGCAATTTGAAATGATGAGGTAATTTAGATATTTTATATTAAATCATATTTAAAATATATAATATATGTTTTATAAATATAAATGTGCAGCACAGGAGATTCTTTCAATTTGAAATGTTGGCCTACGTTCTTGTAAAGGTGTCACAGAAGGGCTTTGATATCCATTGAAAGGGGGTGAAATTCTGTAAACTGGCAACAATCGCCTGCCATCTTTGAGTGTGTTACAGGCCGCGGCGCGAGCGGGCCCTCACTCAACGAGAGAAACTGTCTCGAACTAGATATATTGTAACACTGGACGACGCATTATTATACCCCGTTAGCACCCGAACAATCGTAAACGGACGAAAAGCGTAACTAGGTATATAAACAACTAGGGGGCCCATTCAAAGTGTAGAGCATCTCGGTGTTTGCCAACGACCCGACTAGCTAACCATATTTAGCCGACCAGGGTTAGCTGGCTAGCCAGCTTTTGTAATCTGCCGGCCAGACACCCACCCGTTCACTACAACTCAAGCCAAAACCCTCAAGTCATACGATAGACACGAGGACAAAGAAGTCACCAACAGTGGAAGGTGCGTTGACTGGACAGTAACGGCTATGGTTTGTATGATTGTAATAGAATGTGTTGTCCAGACTCATGGTTTTCATGACTCGTTAGCCCTTTAGCGTGCTCTAGTCCACAGTGAAATAAACCGACTCAATGTGGATTTGATGGCGACCAATGTAAATCGAAACTGCTAAACAAGGCAATCTTTTTCCCGTTTTGCAACACTATGGCGTTTCATATCTTCTCTCAAACATGTGCTGGCGGCTAGATTTCGCTGGTGATATTTTGCCTACGACACAGCGGCAGCGAAAGCGCTATTTGGGCTAAGTCAGGTGAGATTCGGCTGGTGAGGCCGCTATTTCGATTTCGTTTTGTGAGCCACCCTTCCAAACAGTTACGAGGATCACCCAAAGAAGACGGCCGGCAAACTGCTCGGAATCATGCTAGTCCCGTTTAGGTTAATTGTAGTACTGTTTTTATGAAGAAATGTAGATTAAGATGTTTCACTAAATCTCGGCACATAGATGGGATTTCACGTAATGCAGAGGGCATGTGCTGGCCCACGAGTTAGACAGGGAGGGAGTAAAGGATTCATCATCTCCATCTGCATGTTCGGGGACGCCTTGAAGAAGCACATACATGTGTTCAAGCAATTGGTTTGGTATTTATTTGCTAGGCTGTGTGACCACAAAGATGTTCTTGTAGACTATGACTAACACGAATATATATGAATCCCTTGTTTTGGTTTAAGGTTATTCAAAAAACGATGAGCCATTTAAGATGCCTCAGGCTTCCTTGTATGTGCTTCAGTGTTTTCCTTCAACAAGACTGCATATTCTCACATTGGGTTAAAAATAAGCATTTAATGTTCAAATTAATTGAACACACAGATTTGTGTATATCTTGACTGGGATATAACGAAATTGGTGTTCTCTCCCAAGGGAGAACAGCCAAATGGTATTGATGGCCAAGGAAGGATCAAGCCTCAATGGTGCAGAGTGGCTGCCATTCATCCCCTTGCCACCCTGCGTTGTCTGCATTGGACCAAAACAGGAAGCAGGGGAGCTCTTGGTTGAGAAAACAACTCTCATATAATTCACCAACCGATATTCTTCGTGTAGAATTATCTTCCTGCGGTAGTGACTTGCCTCACATTCTCCTTGTCGCTCCACACAGACTTTGATTACTTGGATCCATTGTGTCCACTGTGGTTAAGATAACTAGATTGTTCGGCGTAAATTCATTCATTTTCTTCCGCTTATCCGGGGTCGGGTCGCGGGGGGAGCAGCTCAAGCAGGGGGCCCCAGACTTCCCTTTCCCGGGCCACATTGACCAACTCTGACGGGGGGATCCCGAGGCGTTCCCAGGCCAGTGTTGAGATATAATCTCTCCACCTAGTCCTGGGTCTTCCCCAGGTCTTCTCCTCGGCAGCCAGTCAGTTTCGGCGTAAATTGAGAAATTGTATTGCTTGCAGGCATGAGCATTCCCTGTGGGAGGTCAAATTCTGCCTTTTTTTTATTTCTGCCTTTTTGTTTCCTATTTGTAGGCAATTAATGGTCAGTTAATGAAAAAGGACCACTCTGAGTTTTGGTCAGGGCATTTTCTATTGGTTTTTCTGGTAGTTCGGTAAACTATAATCCCAGATGCTGATCTTTGCTTATTTCCTCCCGGAGATGTAACGTCCTTCAAGGCATGAAATCTGATGCTTTAATTCAACCGATTTTTTGGCTGATGGGTCATATGGTTAATGTGGTTAATATACAAATATATTAAGTTATTAAGGCTTGTCTATATTTCATATATATTCATAAGTTATTTGCTCAAATTTAACATTTTAGCATCAGGAGTTAAAATTTGTGTTTTCGCACCATGGTCCTCATTTTGTGTCACTTATCAAAGGACAGACAGTTTTCCTTTCTTACCGCTGCACAGTAAAAAAAGATATACACACAAACATTTTTGATAAAACGTTTTTCTTTGGACTATACAATGGGAAAATGAGCTTTAGGAGGAGAGCAGGGTCTTGCTCAGGGGAAGGCTCAAGGATATTTAAACGGGACAACAGTTATTGGCTTTGTTATGCACTTTTTGACAGCACACATTTATTAATTATGAATGACCCCTGTGTGACTGAAGAGACTGCTAACCTGATCTATGACTCTTATCATCTTTACCACACATCTTTGCTCATGCACGCTTCTTGTTACCGTAGTAATTTTCTTGTTTACTGTTTCATTTAGTTACCATGCCACTGGTGCATAAACTTCTGTTTCTGACCATTGGTAAGTTTGACTGTCAGGCTTGCATAGTGCAGTCATGGCAACACAGCATGCCGCATGTGTAGAGGGAAGTCTTTGTGAAGGTGACGTTTCTTTTTTGCTTGCCCTGAGAAAGCACAGCCTGTCACATGACTTGCCGAATCATGAACAAGAAAATGACGAAGGAAACAAGGTGTGTGTGTGTGTGTGTGTGTGTGTGTGTGTGTGTGTGTGTGTGTGTGTGTGTGTGTGTGTGTGTGTGTGTGTGTGTGTGTGTGTGTGTGTGTGTGTGTGTGTGTGTGTGTGTGTGTGTCCTTCATTCAAGGTTTTCACATCGGGCATGTAAAAATTCTAACAAGAAAAAGTGACGAACAAAAGCCATGCAAACCAAATATTGTATTGTATACAAGATTTTGTATTTTCATCAGGCACAACACAAATATGCATTTTCCGAAAAGAATGGCAGTGAAAAGTGCCGGTGGATTCAACCTCATTATCTCGCTAAATTTAAAAGCACCTTTATTCAACTAACACAGATCAACAAAATGGGTAATATTGAGGTAAGCAAAAATGTAGGTCATGTTATATGAAGCCAAACGCAACTGTTGTAAAACGCCTACCTTAAGGCCTGTGGTGCCTGGAATGTAACTTAACAAACTTTGTTCATATTCCAAGCATGCTGTATGTCATCTGTTACTGTACTTGACATTGTGGTCGAGAAGATGATACCCTGGTCAACGATGTGATGGTTCTTGTGTTGGGGTTGACCATTCCTTGTTGGTACTAAATAACTCCTTCCTCTTCCCTCTGGATCACCAGGAGACTGGTTCTGGGGGTGAGGCCAGAGGACCAGACTCAATGAGTTTCCAGCGACATGTCAGAGAAGTCAGGGCAGAGCACCAAGGCAAAGGATGGCAAGACGAAGTATGCAACCCTTAGCCTCTTCAACACCTACAAGGGAAAATCTCTGGAAACCCAGAAAACTGCAGGTGAGGTTTCCTTTTTATATTAACTAGTGCAAACACAATGTCCATGGCAGTGCCCTGGGTCTTTTTAAGCAGCTTAGATGGGGTTAAAAACTTGGACCTATGTGACCTTGTTTTTCCTAGTAAATTTATTTAGCTAATTCATGGATAACCAATAAATAGCTAAATATCAAATCAAAGGGAAATATCGGTTTATTAAACTGAGCATGTGTATCCAGTAGGGCTGGCCCGAATGCCATTTTTCAGGCTTCGAATACTCGTTGGTTTTTCCGAGCGAATATTCGAATACGCGTTCCAGAAAAACACACCATCAAAAACAACATTAATAATCCCTATATACTCCCTGGAACCGATTTTGACAGTATCTGCATATTTTGTTGAAGATTTAATAGCTTTTTAACGTTAATTAGTAGGCCTAAGTAAGTTGGAGTTACTTAGTTTTTCCCCGTGGAAGCGAACAGCGATCAGCTGTCCTCTGCCATCTCAGCTAGGGTTGGGCAATCGTCTACAAGCTTCCATCGTCCGATAGCGCCCCCTAGCGATCGCCGATAGTCGATACTATCGGGGGGCAACTTTATAATAATTTTATAATATTAATTATTTATAATAATTTATCACTTTGAAAAAAATCGCGTTTTTATTTTTCAATTTTTTTCTTAAAAACGGCGCTGTCATGATGACACACGCTGATGACACACAGCTCATAGCTGTGTTCGAAATCGTTCCTATCACGGATATAGTGCACTATATAGGGTGCTCGCCATTTTGTAGTGTTGTTCGAATTCTCACTGGTTAATTTCATGCCCTATATAGTGCACTTAAAATACCCAAAATTTTAGTGTACATATGATGTTCCCTACGTGTTACTCCCATATACCACAATGCAATGCGGTCGTGTTTTTCCGAGGAGAAGAAGCTGAATAACCGCAAGCGGCGAAAACGAATACATTTAATGATGGAGTCTCCGGCTTTCGTTTAGAAATATCAACAATTTATTTGGGATTTAAAAAGAAAATGTAACATTCAAAATTAATAAGAAAAACCTTGTTCAAGGAAATGTAACATTCAACATCAATACAACCTCCACCTTTCCTCGAGAGTGCCCGGTTTGTTTACATGATCTGGGCGCATCTGTCTGCGTCACACAAATACGCGGCGCATTTACTGACGCAAATGACGTTTAGAAATGTTCAGCGTAGTGTCCGAATTCTCGTTTGTTCGTTCCCTATGTAGTGCACTATATCATGAACACTATACGGAATAGTGAGTGAGTGAGTGAATAGGGAACAATTTCAAACACAGCTCATGTACCACAGCTGTGACCCGGAAATGGTGCAGCGGGGTGTGATGTCATTTCGCCGTGCGAGCAGACCGGTAGGTTTCGAGCCCCTCCCCTCTCCTCTCGCAGCAGTGAGTGAATACGGCAGGTCAGCGCTACATAGTATGTTTTCCACCGGTGCCAGTTAATTTCAATTACAATTTGCGGGGCTTTTTAAGTTGTAAAAATAGCTACCACAGCGCTTTAAAAAAATAATAATAATAATTATTAAAATATAATTATCGCCTTTTTATCGGCAACTTGAGACGATCGACGATGGAATCCATCTATCGTCGATAGAATCGACTATCGGCCCATCCCTAATCTCAGCCCTTGCGGGAGCTTTTCAATTCATTCTGGAACGTGCATCTTTTCAGGGAATTTGTACAATAAATCCATAACAAATACCGAATATTGATTGTCTTATGTGTCCATAATATATCCATTATATTGACCGGGTATTCGCAAGACGCTCACGCTCTGCAGCAAGCCAGTCACAGTTGATTGGCACGGCGCTGTACAGCGAACGTAAACAAACAACTAAGCTAAGGTTAGCATTTCACTAAGCATTTCTTTTCCTCCCGAGATCCCGCTAATTGTTGTTGTTATAAAGTAAAGGGAAACAAGATGTCTATTCTTCCTCCACCTCTCTCGCTTCTCTGCTTGGTGTCGCTTATAGTTTGCCTCCCTCGCTCTGGTAATGTCACGTAGGCCTACGTGTAACAACGAAGCTCAGAATACTGATTTAAGCTTTGAATACAAATTTTCCGAACGAGTATTCGAATATTCGAATAATTCGGGCCAGCCCTAGTATCCTACGATTTTGGTGATTCTGCAAGTCCATGTTCTCTGGCCTATACCTTTCTTTCCCCACGTTCAGAGAGATTTCCAGCAAATCAAAACCGTTTATTAGGTGAGTGCTGCATGCAGCGCTCAACTATTTTTCTTCATACGTTTTATTCTAAATTTCTTTCCTCTTTATTATTCTCTAAAAACTTTGGGACCTATCTCCTTCCTAAATTTTTCACCTAGAGACTCCATTCAAATTTTAAAATGTTCAGAGTAGCTTGGAATCGAGCGCTTTTCAAGATATTCTACTTTTAAATACCATCTTTTTTTTAGCATGCGAGTTGATGGGAGGACCGTCCTCTGGTACTTCAACTGTTTAAGACGCAACTAAATAAATTTTCCTCAGTTTATCTTCGTTCAAACTAGTGCTGTCAAGCGATTAAAATATTTAATCGCATTAATGTCACAGTAAACTCGCTTTTTTTTTTCTATTCTAAATATCCCTTGATTTCATGCTGCCAGCCTTTTAGTGAGATCAGATTGTTGAAGGACAGTAAGGAGAGAGATCCGCCCTGAATTCAACCCGGTCCACTTGACATCGGGTAGGTGCATGACAGTGGTAGGCCTACCATAAAACTTCAGTAGCTCTGGCTTTTATTTGTTTCAATCACTAAACTTTCGAACAAAACTCTTGCTCAGAGCAAAGATGGGAAATACTATTAAATGTATTATTTAAACCAGTATGAATATTCCTACTGTACATAGGCCTATACATATTACCAGGCTATCGAATAACACACACACACACACACACACACACACACACACACACACACACACACACACACACACACACACACACACACACACACACACACACACACACACACACACACACACACACACACACACACACACACACACACACACACACACACACAATGGCGGAGTGTAGTTGGGAGAATTCCTGGTGGGCCGTTAACGTTTCAGGGCTGTCGGGCTGATTACTGCGGGATATCGATATTGCGTTTATAAAAGTTCCTTGCAGCACCCTCCGGCACCCTAAGCTGTGTGCCCGCAACCTCTCACTCACTCAACAGACGCAAACACTCACAAACTGTCAACTAGAGCCCGACCGATATTGAATTTTTAAGGCCGATACCGATACGAATATTTTGTGATTTAAAAAAATCCGATATGCCGATATATATATATATATATATATATATATATATATATATATATATAAAAAAAAAAAAATCCAGAAACGCGCAACAAAACAAACACATTTCCCTAACATTGGTTAGTTGAAGTTATTAGGGGTGTGACGATACACTGAGCTGACGAGACGAGACGAGACACGATATTGGGTTCACGAGAACGAGACGAGATTTTAAAGAAAACTACAATGACAAAATATATGACTGGACCAACAGACTTTTATTTAACCAAGTTGCACGTGCATTTTGAAATGTTTTATTATAACTCTTTACATGCATGAAATTGAAACTAAAACTAAAATGTATAAAAGTTGAAGTAAAATAAATTAAATAATTCTCTTTTTTTCAAGTGCAAACAATATTATGTGCAAAACCAAATCAAGGTACCCAAAATGCTGCCAAACAAATGATTTAAAAGTGGCGGGGGCATCTTCGACGGTAATACGGGTATTTTCCGACGTCATTCTGGCATTCTTTAGCTGTGTTCGAAATCGTTCCCTATACACTCACTCACTATTCCCTATATAGTGTTCATGATATAGTGCACTATATAGGGAATGAACAAACGAGAATTGGGACACTACGCTGAACATTTCTAAACGTCATTTGCCTCAGTAAATGCGCCGGGTATTTGTGTGACGTGATGCGCCCACATCATCTAAACAAACCGGGCTGGAGGTTGTATTGATGTTGAATGTTACATTTCCTTGTCAAAGTTTTTTTTAATTAATTTTGAATGTTAAATATTCTATGTTGAATCCCAAATAAATTGTTGACATTTCTAAACACAAGCCGGAGGCTCCATCATTAAATGTATTCGTTTTCGCGGTTATTCAGCTTCTTCTTCTCCTCCGGAAAAACACGACCGCATTGCATTGTGGTATACGGGAGTAACATGTAGGGTACATCGTATGTACACTCAAATTGTGGGTATTTTAAGTGCACTATATAGTGCATGAAATGAACCACTGAGAATTCGAACACCACTACAAAATGGCGAGCACCCTATATAGTACACTATCCGTGATAGGGAACGATTTCGAATACAGCTTACGGCTGCTTCCCCTGCTTCCCCTCCTTCTCCTCCTCTTCTTCTTTTCCTTCTCCAGGTTCTGGCAGACTAGATGTAGCAAAGGCGCATTACTGCCCCCACAGGCCACAAGTTTGGATAGCTCACAAATCTCGCGAGACAGATTTTTAACGCGACGGGTAATATCGTCGAGTTAAATCTCGCGAGATCTCGTGGCACGAGATCTCGTCACACCCCAAGTAGTTATCCTTTAAATCCTTTTCACTCTCAGCTAACGCGTAACAACAGCAAAACTGGACATGGTAGTCATGAATTAAGTCATGCCTATCGACTTTAGAGAATTGATGGGGATGTTCTTTTAATTGTTATTCAAGCAATGTATGTCTCGTGACAGTTGCCAACTTACCATGAACACACTTGCACACATGAACAACACCGATGATCTCCGTCGATCTCCGTCATTTAATCTGCCTAACTCTGGCTGAATCAGCGGGTTTGGGGCGTTTTTTTTTTATTTATTTTTTTATATTCATTTATCGGCCATTATAATTGTCGATACCGAATAGTTTGAAAAATGCCTAATATCGGCTGATAATATCGGCCTGCCGATATATCGGTCGGGCTCTACTGTCAACATCGCGTCCAGGTCGATTTTTTTCTAGAGGGGAGTAACTGAGCGGCCCCTCCCGAAGTGGTACAGCCCAGGTGGGCCTTGAACTGTGATTGGTCAAAAGACGTTAATAAACAACAGCTAATGACAACATTGAACTTGTGCATGCTCGAACAGAGTGACGCACAAACACACACACTTTTAAGGAGTTTTTCACCCGCTCCGTGTCCTTGCTTTCCCCAACAAGTTTGTGCGCCGTGCTTGTTTTGTTTCCGGTGTAGATCCGGTATGGTGTTGTAGTTTTTCTAACGTGACTAGTTGTTGCTAGACAGCAGGAGAAAAAACTACGTTTGCCAAGCCAAAAGAGCGTTAATCGCGCGATAACTAAATTAATAACGCGTTAAACTGACAGCACTAGTTCAAACCATTTAACAAATCTACACACTCTTCAATAATATCTAAACGGAATTTTGATATAATTTAAACTTTCTTCTGAATCAGTTTTAGTTTCATACCGGCTTTGTTGTCTGTCTGTCTGTCTGTCATTCAAAACATCTTTTGTAATTTTGAAGATTGTTATTGCAGTTTGTGCTTTGTTTGAATAAAAATTGTCTTATTCCAACTCAATTGTGATTATTTTAAAATGTTTTGATGGAAACGACCTGGGAAGTTAACCATGAATTGTATATAGTTTGCAGGGATTGTAATGAAAACAGTAAAGGGTGAAAGTGCGATTTCATGGCGTCCTTTAAAGGACATTTCCAAATGTCGAGATATTTATCGTGAAAGGGAGAAAATGTATCGGGATATTATTTTCTTCCCATATCGCACAGCCCTGTGCATGTTTACATTGTTTACTCCATTTAGTCTTTTGAACTTTAATTCTAATCCCTTCACTTGATTTAAGCTTTTTCACGTTTCTTTATGTCTTAATCTATGTGGCTTTATCAAAAAATATTTTCAACCTCACTTTAACCTACAGCACTCAGCATTTTCTGAAGGAAATGCATTTTCTAGTCTAATATGGGGCAGGTTGGATATGATGACTTTTCAGGGGTTTGCCCCGTTGGTGCGCCGGTAAAGCATTTAAAAAAATAACTAAGAAAGCTGCTACTGATGTGTCACATGTTTCGTTGATCTGATCGGTTGTAGGTCGGTCTTATCGCGTCCATCTGCAATTTTGTCCTCGTCCGTTGAACACGGTTCCAGACTAATAAGCATTTCCAGTTAGTCTGGCAATATCAGGCTAGAGCATTTCATCTCAAAGGTTATCGGAGTTTGGACTCTAAATTAACCAACCTGATAATGAAGCATCCAAAAATGCCATCGTTATCGTGGTGTCTTCCGGACCTTTCTACATCTACTACCTGTTTAACGGATATTCTCTGCCTCTCTCCAGTGGCTGCCAGACATGGGCTCCAGAGTTTGGGCAAAGTTGCTGCCAGCCGGCGGATGCCCCCTCCTGCCAATCTGCCCAGCCTGAAGGCAGAGAACAAGGGCAACGACCCCAACGTCAACATCGTCCCTAAGGACGGCAGCGGTTGGGCATCGCGACCAGAAGGAGGGGAGGAAAGGTGAGCCAGTTAATTTATATTGTAATGTTTTCTCAGTGGACTCAAGGTAGAGACCATTTTCTATATTCATTGGTTTGTTGATTGTGGTTGAACGAAACGATGGAACTATAATATTTCTTGTACAATCTAACGCTTCGGTTAGCAGGCAGCAGGAGACCCCGCCGCCACAGCCCAAACCCCCACCTCCCCCAACACCGGAGCCCTCTATAGCCGCCAGCCGGTCCTGGGCCAGCAGCAAGCCACCAACACAGCCAGACGGTGAGTCTAATATTAATCATTAGTATGATCATATCAGTGTGGATTTCACCGATAACCATCTTTAAAAAAATACCACGATATTTCAAGAAGGAAGAAGTTCACCATAGAAACAAATATTGTTGTAAATAGGAATCGTCCAAAACATTTACCATTGGTATCTTTTAGATGGTGGATTGGGGAAACTAATGTCACTAATTTTGCCCTGGGTCTTTCTTTGTTGCCCTGTTCAGGTACCCCTCGTGTGAGCAGCCAGTTTCACCAGGAGTTCCCCAGCCTGCAGGCAGCTGGAGAGATAGAGAAGGCAGACGGACAAGAGGAGGAGCCTTATGGACCTGGCCCCAGCCTTAGACCTCAAAGTACACGTCAAACACTTACTATATTATACTATTTACATTTATATTCTATATTAATTACCTATGTATAATTTGTACATTGGTTAAATATATGTAGAATTGTTCATACAGCACTTACTATTCTGTGTAGAGATTAATTGCTTTTGACTACCTGTTCCCAAGTCCTAAACTTTTTTGTACCATAGGATACAATTTCAGATAGTCACCTTTTTATATAACGACATAGTAAAACTACAATTTGGAAAATGACATCTATTTTATGCAATAATTCACATATTGGCTAGTTTCACCTGCATGTGGAAGATATGTATGGTTTATTGATTATTATTAGGGCTGTTCAAATTAGCGGGATATTATCGCGTTAATGCAATATTATTTTAATTGGATAAATAAAAATTGACGCATTAGCGCATGTTGTCCTTTTTTCTTTTTAGTTCCACTTACTCTAAATTAAATTACAATTGCAGTAAGTAGCTGGATGTTTACAATTCCCAAATCTGTGCTGATACTTATTTGAATTTAACTACATTTGTAATAGCTCTTTGTTTACAATTGTACATTGGTAAATCATCAGGTAATACCGATCAAATCAATGTGTCTGTTCCTTGTGTTCTCCTAGATGTTGGCAGCTGGAGGGAAGGAGGGGGCAGGAACCTGAACACTGCACCCAGCCCCCCTGAGATGGAGGGCGGTCCCCTGGAGGAGGGCGGGGGCCCAGCCCCAGTCACTGCCTCACCCCCAGGGGAAGCTGAGCCGGACCAGACCCCGGCCAGCGATGGCCGGACTCTGGCCAGTGATGTTCAGAGGGAGAAGAGGGAGGGCAAGGAGCGGCTGCCCCCCACTGGTCCCCCTCAGGCTAAGCTCAATGGGGGTCAGCAGCCTACTGCGGGGGCACCTCTGCAGTTCCAGCCTCCTTTCAGGAGTATGATGCCCCCTTATGTACGTGTAGAATCTTTCACCTTCTAAACTCTTCTCGTTCGCACAGATACTTGTGTCATGAACGTTGGACTTAATGTTTTGTGTTTTCTTATTTTTTATATTTAGATGTTCCATGCGTATCCTCGAATGCCCTTTGCCCCCGGCCAAGCGAGCTTCAGGTACGTTGTTCCACCAACTGCATCCAAGTCAATTCAGACATGTTAAGACAGACTTGCAACACATTCTGTATGTGGCATGTGTTTTGAAACCAACGGAAAGCTTGTATTGCGAATATCCATTTTCATGTGACTGGTCCTGTCCTCCTTCCTCTGCGTGTGCAGGCCCCCCAGACCTGGCCGTCCTCAGCAGGGCCCTCCTCAGGCGTGGCTCCAGGATCCAAAAAGGCCATCCATCGTCAGCGCCACAGAACTCAAGGAGCTGGACAACTTGGACACTGACGCTGACGAGGGCTGGGCTGGTACGTACTGATGACAGGGAGAAGTGGCACCATCTGTCATACCTGCAAACTTGTTGCTTTTCGGCGACAATCGCCATTTTCTTGGTCAATTGGGTCATTCACGTGAATCACGTAGAACCAGAGTTTTTTGGGCGGGGTGGGAGCGTGTCCTTAATATGCATGCCATGCAGGCTAGAAACATTATATGAATAATTCTTATAATTTACATTTCTCTGGGCCAATCAGAATCTCAGCACTTGCTTCAGAATCTTGAAGCAGAATCATCCTCGCCTTTGGATGAGACGCCTGGCTACCACGCGAGTCTGATGAAAACTATCGTCAATTTGAAGTAGGGGTGTACGGTATAAACGGTATAGAAAGTACGCCAGTGTGAATTTGCGCTACGGAATGGATTTTGACGTTGCCGTGTGACCGGTGGACAGTGTTGTGTGTAACGCGTAACAAAGTAACGCGTTAATACAGTAACCTAACTACTTTTTCATGTAAAAAGTAAAGTTACGCGCAATTACTGAAAATATGGTAACGAAACATAGTTCCTTTTTCAATTCGGCGCAACGTTACTTTTCCCAGGGACAGATCTGACAGCGATACTGCCTTCTCAGGCAGTATGCTATTGCGCAAGCACACAAGCGCGCCTGCGTGCTTCCGCAATAGTCCAATCATAAGCTCATTCCACACCGTACGAGACAGACGCTGGTAGGGTGAAGCTGTCTCTGCATATCAGACATTGTTTCCGCAGGCATTTTCCAAAATCAGTCCTTACGACAAAATGCCAGCGGTGGAATGAGATAACAAACGCCGTCACTGTTTACCTGTGTAAGGACATGGTTCCCTTTCAAAATGTCGATAGAAAGGGCTTTAGAGAGATGGTCAAAACACTCAATCCCAGGTACGCGTTACCTGCCTTCACACACTTCAGCCAAATTGAGATGCCAAAACTATACGGCAAGGTCCGCAAGCAAGTGGAGAAATAAATCCATACTATTAAACATTAGTGTTTTTCAGAGATGGAAGTAACTTGAAAGTAAAAAAAATAAAGTTTTGCTGCCTTATCAGTAGGGCTGGGTATCACGGCCAAGTTCCTGAATCGATTAGATTTCGATTCTGAAGGCTTTAAATCGATTAATCACGATTCGATTCGATTCAATCCGAATCGGTTCCATCTGCTCCTAGATTGAATGATAATTTTCTTAAGTTGTAAGGAAATATTCTTTATAGGCTATCATCGTTAATTCATCACTAAAATCATTAATTGTGACTAAAATCTTGCAGTTGTGACTGTTAATTAACATCCTTAGCAAGATTTTACATTCTATTCAACGTGATGGCCTGCCTAATTCAATATATTAATGAAATTATCTCCATGCAACACACTGCAAAAGACATGTTTTTAGTAGGCTACATTAATGACAATCCAGGCAACTATAAACAAAACTGCCTCCATCTTCCTAAAAGATATAAATATAACCATTGTAAAGATTATACCATTTAAGATAAAATATTCAAGTATTATAAAACTCCTTAAATTCACATTTTTTCAACACATTAAAAAAAAATAAAAAAATAATAATAATCGATCTCATGCCCTGTGAATCGATAGCGTGAAATTTAAACGAAATCGATCCAAAATCTATTAAATCGATTTTTTTACCCAGGCCTACTTATCAGTATTTACCCCTTCTGAAGCATTTATTTCGAAATTAGAAGATAAAATTAACATACCGTAATATAATACCGTTACCGTCTATGCCTGAAGTCATACCGTGATATACATTTTAGTCCATACCGTACAGCCCTAATTTGAAAGAACTATCTTATGTTAAATTCGAGGTAAGTCAAGCTTTTTGGAGCAAAAACAGCTTTTTGTTTGCTTAATTCAACTAAGGTTAGCTACCGCTGTTTTGATTGATTTGATTTAATTAGGTTAGTGCTGCATGCAGTGCTCAACTATTGTTCTTCATAAGTTTTATTCTTTCTTTCTTTCTTTATTATTCCCTACAAACTTTGGGACCCATCTCCTTCCTACATTTTTCACCTAGAGAAGCCATTCAAATTTTAAAATATTCAGAATAGCTTTGAATCGCGCGCTTCTTTTCAGATTTTTAAAATATTTTATACTTTTTAAGATATTCTACTTTTAAAATATATTCTTTTTTTTAACATGGGATGCAATGGGAGGACAGAGCCGTCCACTGGTACTTCAAACTGTTTAAGACGTAACTAAATACATTTTCAACTGTATCTTCGTTCAAACCATTTAACAAATCTACACAATTGTATCTTTAATAATATCCAAACGGAATTTTGATGTCATTTTAATCTTTCTTTAGAATCACAGTTTTAGTTTCACACCGGCTTCGTTTTCAGTTGATTTCATTGATTTACGTTGACGCTGGAGAGTGAGGACGTTCAGCAGTGTTGCCAGATCGGACGTTTTTTCTCGTCGGATTGGGCTACTTTTCGAGGACGTTCAGGCAGTGTTACCAGATTGGGCTGTTTTTCCCCACTCTCTTCAGTTACTTTTAATCACGCACCGGCTTGCTGATCTCTTAAACAGACACGCACACACACAGCAGTGCAATACATTTCACTTTTTACATTTCTGCATTTTTAGCAATGCTTTGCGTTTTCATTCAGCTGTCACTTCATTTGTTTCCAACCATTTACTTTTTCTTAAATTATGAACAAGCATGTTTACATTGTTTACTCAATTTAGACTTTTGAACTTTTGTTCAAATCCCTTCCCTTGGTTTAAGCCATTTAATGTTTCTTTATGTCTTAATCTATGTGGATTTATTAAAAAATATTATGAACCTCACTTTGTACTACAGCACTCAACGCAGAGTACTGCACGAACGTAGACTTTGCATAAAGTTTGTAAATTCTAACAACATAGGGCTATTTAGATAAATAATCTGGCAAGGGTGTTGTCCTAGGCTAATACACCAACAGCAGATTTCTGTATAATAAAGGGCATCCAAGTCTGTCGTTTGAAATCTTTCCATTGTATTGTGTGCTACAAGTTCCGTAATGAATATTCACACTAAATCCCACCCAGGGTAGCTCTGAATTCGAGTAGTAGCATATCTCAAACCCCCCCCCTGTGACAATGTCACCTTTTTTACTCTGAGGAGTTTGCAGGTCTGATCTGTATCTTTCCTGCTGGGTTATTAATATCAATGATGATATGCTGATTAATTTTTTTTACTTTAAGAAGGTTGACTTAAATGTTGGAGCAATGGCTACAACACTTCAGAGAGTACGGGCTCTCATGTTCCCATCTACCTGTGTTGTGCAGGAGCTCAAATGGAAGTGGACTATACAGAGAAACTCAACTTCAGTGATGATGAAGAAAACCAAGCTGCTAAAGAAAAGGGAGATGCCTGGTGAGTCTTGTATGGATATCTAATTTGATGTGTAATCAACAACGACGGATGGTAATGCTAAGGAATCGGACATTGAAGATTCATTAAAGATTGAGCTCAAAATGCAATGATGTAATACTATCTCCAGTTCAATAAGTACAAGGATATTATGTTAAACGTATATGAGGTTTGATGTATTGTTTCATACAATCCATGAACTGGCAGCATACTTGCAAAATGGGCTCTATATCGTTGATTAGGCCCATACTGTACTTGCTCTGCAAAGTTAAGTTTCCGCTGTAAAATAATCCTCTTGTGATTCTATTTCTAAGGGAGTGGATGGGTAAAGTGGAGAGAATGAGACCCCGGCCATCAGACGGCCGGGTTGGAGTGAAGGAAGGCTCTGAGGACCATGTCTGCAACAAGGGCTCCCGGGCAGATGGTGTAGACCCCAGAGCGCCCTCTCCTAGCAGCCATGGGCAATACAGTAAAAGTACAATTCCACAGGACTACAAGGTGAGGCTTTAAAAAGGAGAAAACCCTGAAAGATACTGCCTACTGGGTTAAACATGTTCAGTTGAGAGAAACCTAATGATAATAAAACGAAAGTCCTTCATCTACAACTCCCCAGGGCCAGAGTGCTGGTCGTTCAGCAGCTGCCGGAGTCTCTCGCGGCGCCAAACCACCGACTGCAGCATCTGGAGAGGAGGACTCGGAGGCCTGGCGACAAAAGCGCAAGAAGCAGTCTGATCTCTCGGAGGCTGTGGAGCGAGCCAGGCGCCGGCGGGAGGAGGAAGAGAGGCGAATGGATGAGCAGCGGCTGGCGGCCTGCGCTGAGAAACTAAAGCGCCTCAATGAGAAGCATCGACCCGCAGCCGAGAACACAGCCGACCATGCCGACGAGGAAACGGGTGCTGCGCATGACAAAACGCCCCCAATGGCGGTTCCCCCTCCCGCATTGAATGCAGTGCCGTCGATACCGCAATCCCTGCCCTCGACGATGCAAGCTTCTCCACCAGACAAGGAGACGCTAGAAAGGGAGAGGGTGGAGAGGGTTGGAGAACGGCTGGAGAGGGAGACGGTTGAGAGAGACCTGGAGAGGGTGGAGACAGACCGGGACGAGCGAGAGAGGGAGATGCGGGAGAGGGAGGCGGCGGAGGCCAGTGTTGAGGAGGAGGTTCACTTCGGGGCACATCAGCCTAGTCCTCCGGTCCAGAGATCTGTTGTCATGGCTCCCGACCCTCCAAGTGGAGCCGATGGCTCCTTGTCAGACCTTGTCCCCCTGGTTGAGAAGAGTCACCCTGACAGGACGTCCAAGCCCATCAGAGACTATTTCAACATTGATGACAGTCGAGGTGAGCCCAGCGGGACATACATCTATATGTGGCAGGTCCGGTAAAGACAGTTTGACAAATGGGATCTTGCATGCCACAATCCTTGATCTGACTACATTCAAATAGGTTAAACAAAACATTTGTGGCCTCATGGGAGCTGTTACAATTTTGTGAGAGTATTAGTCATAATGTTATGTCTATTTAATGTACGTAGAGTTTAATTACTTTTATATTATTAATTAGACTTTTGATGCATCCTCTAACTGCGCTATCTATGAATGTGATGAATCTGAGAATTTTTGCCCGGATATGCTCTTATGTGATTGTATATCCTTCTCCATATAGATGAGCCTCATCTTTCCTGTATGGACCCTCCCAACCCTGGAGAAGATTCCATCGCACCCTTGGATCTAGAGGGGGAGAATGGGGCTGGCATGCGACCCCCGCTGACCTCGGGCTACTCTAAACAGTTCCAGAAATCTCTGCCTCCACGCTTCCTCAGGCAGCAGGTATGTGTCCAAGGAATCTTCTTGCAAGAAATGTCCACATGTCCTTAGCATGATATTTTAATTATGAATAAAGGAACAGATGATTTGTTCATCCTAATGCTTGTGGAACTTAAGCATAAACAAGAGGGTAAAATGGATGGATCCCACAGCAGTGGGATAATATTTAGGGACGACATATTATTGATAACCCTTAATTTAATACCAATGGATCTCTCTTCAGGAGCAGATGAAACAGCAACAATGGCAGCAGCAGCAGAGTGGCAGGTCTGTGTCCCCATCAGCCACTGGGACCGGGGTTTCACCCACACAGCAGCAGCAACACCGTTCCGTGTACCAGCCCATGGGTCCTCACCATCAGCACCTGGCCACCATGGGATTTGACCCCCGCTGGCTTATGATGCAGTCCTACATGGATCCCCGCATAATGTCTGGACGGCCACCGATGGACATGCAGCCCAACATGCACCCAGGTACAGGGCTGAACAGTTAACGTCATATTAATATAAATTGCAAGGCCGCAATTCATATTTAAAATAATTCAGAAAAGATGTATTAAAAACTAAATTAAATCAGATTTATTCAAATTTGACGTATAAATATTGTGTCAATTATTTAGCACATTGATTTATAATATTTTTTCTATTAACAGTAGGTGCCACATAACACGATTTCAATGCTTTTATGTTAATTCTAGAGCTGTCAAGCGATTAAAATATTTAATCGTGATTAATCGCATTAATGTCATAGTTAACTCGCGATTAATCGCAAATTCTTTTTCTATGCTAAATATCCCTTGATTTTTTTGTCCCATAATTCTTCTCATTTTAATTCTCTTATCAACATGGTGAAGTGCATCGGCTTGTCTTGTGCAAATTATTTTTTATTGATAACAACATTGGCATATACTGATCAAAACAGGACGATACAAAAAAAGAGCCTATAGTGCAATTAAACAACTGCTTTGAACAAATGTCATTTGAACATAGCAGTCAGGCTACTGCTTCTTTGTTTTGAGCCAAAGAAGTAAATAAAATATTTGCGTTAATCGCGCGATAATTTTTTTAACACCGTTAAAATTGGTTTGCGTTAACGCCGTTAATAACGCGTTTAACTGACAGCTCTAGTTAATTCCAATCAACTATCTCAATATTTGGCAAAAATATTTGTAATTATCTTTGGTCATCGTGCAGCCCTACCCAGGTTGCAACACATGCTGCTTTGGATGAGCAGTAAAATGTAGACCCAATCCCTCATCCATATTGTGTGTGTGTTTGTCTGGCTTGTCAGGGAGAATGGCTCCTAAACAGCGCAGGGAGCCAGGAGACCAATCCAGCTCCAGCTTAGACTCCTTTGACCACCTGACCTTGCCCAGTCGAGACCACGGACTGGCCTCCGAACCATGTATGGTGTGGGGCTCTGATGCCTACGCCCAGTCTGAACCCTTTCCCTCGGTCACACCTTCTAAAGGAAGGGAAGATTGCAAGGAATCCAGGTAGGAAGATCTCCACCCCCATGTATCCCACAGAAATCACTTTTTTATATATGATCCAAGATGAGTTTTTTTCTGTTCTGCAGGCTGGATTCTGGTTTGGATCTGGACAGAGGCCTTTCTGCCATGTACCCGCAGGACCACAGTTCACTGGATTCACGAAAAAGTGACTTTTTCCGGGAACCCGCAGAGGCACTGTCTCCATTTGGACAGGGCCAAGATGACCTCTCACGCCCTCTGGACAGAGCCCCTGTGGGCTCTGGTTTTGATCTGGATGACCCAGGTCTGCCTAGCGGGGAAGAGGTAGAAGCCCTTGGCCAGGCCATGCTTCAGAGGAGCGTGTCCCATGGCTCAAACCAATCAATAAAAATTGATGAGCCCAGGTTCGAGGTTCTGTCCATGGGTGCTAAATCTATGGAGCTGCTCGATGCAGTGGAGAAAGCCGAAGAAAAGCTACGTCATGAGTCATTTTCTCAGCCATTGAGCTGTAGCAGGGCTACACCACAGGCTGATATCCTCCACAAACCAGAGAAGCTGGCCTTGCCCGCCTCCAGCAAGCAGAAAGCAGAGTTGCGCTGGGGCGGGAGGTCCGGAGCGTGCCGAAGGGAGGGTCTAAGTGGAGAGAGGCCCCTGCGCCGGTCGGGCCCTATAAAGAAGCCTGTCCTGAGGGACATGAAGGAGGAACGCGAACAACGGGAGGAGAGGGAGAAACGCCTAGAGAAGGGTGAGCGAGGGGAGAACCCCAAAAAGGAAGCTGCACCTAAAGCTCAGTCCGCTGCCGACGCCATTTCAGAGGGGTTCAGGGCTCAGAGTGAAGGCCCAAGAGTGGCAGCCGAGCCCACCGAGGTGGCCCAGGGCCTGCAAATGACAAGAGACTCTCAGCCTTCTTCTGGAGTCCCAACCCTGTCTTCACAGGAAGATAAACTAGAGAAACCGGCAGGTCACATCGTGCATCCAGAACCCAAACTTCCCTCCAGGAAAGAGTCAAACCTCCCTCCAAGGGCATACCGGCGTGAGGAGCGAGAGAGGGATAGGGATAGGGATAGGGAGCGGGATAGGGAAATGGACAGGGACCGGGAGTGGCCTGCAGACGGCTTTAAAGGTCGTGGCCGTGGAGAGTATTATGCCAGAGGTAGGAGCTACAGAGGGACATACGGTGGGAGGAGCAGGGGAGGTCGCGGTCGTAGCCGAGGGGAGTACCCTTTCCGGGATCCTCGCTCCCACGCTGATCTCCCAGTGGGCGGGGCCGCTTCTTTCCGGAATAGGGAGGAGAGCGAGACGCGCAGCGAGAGCTCTGACTTTGAAGTCATGCCAAAGCGCCGGCGGCGCCGTGGTTCTGATACAGATTCAGAGAGCGAGGGCGGAAGAGAGTCGGCCAGTGACACGGGTCCCTCGGACCGAGAGCCCAGCACAAAACCCAACCGATCACTCAGACGGGAACTGCCCAGTGAGACCCGGCCTGCTCCCCACAAGCCGGGTTTCGGACCCCCTCACAACGGGGAGAGGGGTGGGCCAAGAGGGGAGGATGAGAGCAGGCCCAAGCCAGGGTTTCTCCCCAAGGGAGAGCCATCTCGTCGGGGTCGGGGAGGGCTGTACAGCAGGCGTGGCGGAACCAGGGAGCGAGGAGGCTCCCGCTCTGTACCCCTCAGGAGGCCTGGTACCAGAGAGTCCTCTCAGTGGCCCTCCAAACCCATGGAGACATTTAGGCCAGAGGACACAGAGTCTGCATCCTCAAGGTATGACCATCCAGCCAACGATCGGCGGCCTCCAAAATACGATGTCAATAAGTTTAGGGAGGGGGCGTCTCAGAGTAGCAGGGAGAGACCTCGTCGGCCTAGGCCCGCCCGCCCCCCGAGGCAGGACAAGCCTCCGCGTTTCCGTAGGTTGAAGGAGAGGGAAGCAGCAGTGTTGGCTGGGGGAGACGCGGCCTCCATCCCCCCTGCCCCGCTACCCTTAGTGCCAGCAACCAGCACCACTGCTATCCCCTCCCCTGTGCCCCACACCATGTCCCCGGCCATTTCCAGGGCACCGGGAACCCCTGTCACCATGCCTGCAGAAGTAGGTGCCACCTTGCCTGCCCCTGATGCCTGCTCACACACTGAAGCGTCCCTGCCAGACACAGGCAGCCCCACCGTGGCCGTCGGCGGCACCAAGTCACCGGACCTGTCCAACCAGAACTCCTCAGACCAAGCCAACGAGGAATGGGAAACGGCGTCCGAGAGCAGTGACTTTAATGAAAGAAGGGAACGGGAGGAGAGGCGGGGAGCGCTTGAGGCGGCCAACGCAGCGGCCGCCGTAGCTCATGCTTCTGCCCCTCCACCTGCTGCCCCTCAGGGCTCCATGACCCCCACCAGGACCCCTCCTGATACGGTTCACAGACGCGACGGCACTGCAGCCTCCAAGAGGAGCTTCTCCAGCCAGAGGCCTCCGGATAGGCCCAACCGCAGGGGAAACAGTTGTCCCAAGCCGGGCCGTGGCTACGCTGCAGGCAAGGGGGAAAGACGGGGAGGAGCCAAAACCGGACGCAGAGGGTGAGTTTCAAACAAATGAGCCCTTGTCTAATTCTTGAGGCTTTACTTGGTTAAGCTTACCCTTAAACTTACACAACACAATGGGTAAGACTTCAGCATGTTGGTTTGAATAACCTGGTTTCTGTCAGGCATAAAGGGTAGGCCAATTGATGCAACTTTCAATAATCACCAACCTTTTTATGTGCCTGATTTGTGCCTTATTCGTGCTTGGCTGTGTGACGATGCTTTACAAGTAGGACAACTTGTCTGGATCACACTTTGCTCCCGAAACCCAACTATTCCTAGCGCGTGCATCACATTGCCCTTGTTGCTTTCGGAGTAATAGGCTGTGAAAAGATTTTTCATGATGGGCTAAATATAGTCTCTGCCAGAGGTGTCTTTAGTCTGTTCTCTGAGTTGGCGTTTCTGCTTAGAAATAAAATGTGTGACCGCCTGATCTACTTTTAATGTAACGTCAATTAGGGACGTTAATTTCCTGTTAACAATGTGTTTTGTGACAGACGGTAGTAGACTAGTCAAAAAAAAGCATGATAAAATAATATTTAAACAACTGCAGTGATTCCCATCACATCAAATGCCTGCTTTCAAATTTATCAAGAAGACCTAACTAGAGAGGCAGATTTGGTCATGAGTACCCCCTCTGTCTATACTGCTATACTCAGCTGCAGCTGATAGGTCTCGTGCCACTCGTTTGCTAGTGCAAGCATCTAGCAGCAGTTCCAGGCTGCGTGGAGAACTCAAACACTGTAAGGTTAGGCTTAATTATGCGGGGATAAGGTTAGCTTGTCAACTTTTAAATACAGTGAATCTACAGTTTTAGCTGGAATTCGAAGACTGAAAAAATTATGTGTTTTGGATTAAGTTTTATGAAAGGGGGGGGTGTTATCCCCATGGTTACGATCCACAAACTTTGTGATCTTTTTAGTACCGTCGTTGTTACCGAGTGTTATAATAATCGAAAGTCACTGATTTAACGAAATTTTGATTTAGTTTCTCTTATTAGCACTTTTTCATATAGTAGGTCTGAACATCACCGACAAGCTATTATGAGAAACTTTAATATTTTGTTTAGATAAAGCATGAATCATAGGAAGGAGCCTGTGCCAGTGCATTGCTCCTTTTTCTTCATTTTCTGGCGAATAAATGTACCGGTCGTCAACTTTGTGGGCCAGTTTACAACCCAGTTTGTTTTAATCACTGTTTAGTTGCAAATTCTCGTCCACACAATGTATTATCTCTTCATAGTGGTTTTATGCGATCAATCTCAACTTTAAGACAAAAACAATAAAGGTAAGACATTTTTTTTTGTTTTATGTGAGTTTTAGTCAGTGATATGGTTTGGAGTCATTGGAGGCCCAGCTTTCATATAATGTAGTTTTTGCAGGTCAAATTTTGTGAAAAAGAACGCTATTGCTGTGCATGTGCACAGTTTGAAACACAAAACCTTGTTCTTGCATATGGGTATACATTTGTCTTTTGTCTTTCCTTGGGAATTTGCCCCAAATCCAAAGTACTTTTAAACAGCACTCATACAGTTTTCTTTCTCTTCCAAAACTGGTCCCGTGTTTGCTAAATTTTAGCTATCACCATCACACAGAGCAATGAGACTAGTGCCAAATTACTGCCGGAGACCGCACTGCGAGTTAGTGAGAGGAGGCGTGGCTATGTGGGCAATGATTTGTGTCGGTTAACTCGCTGAGTGTGTGTTGGTTTCACTTCACACAAAAAGATGATCAGTTGACTTATTGGAAGTTGGACGGACACCGCGTCTCTAGCCCACTGTTTAATTTCTCCTCAATTCTTAAAGGTCCCATGACATGAAAATCTCACTTTATGAGGTTTTCTAACATAAATATGAGTTCCCCTAGCTAGAGCTGTAGCGACGCGTCGATGATGTCGACGTCAAAAATTCGTCGATTTTCGACGGAGAAATAAAGTATATTATTAAGAATTTTTTGGTATTTATTTGAGATACATTATGGTTTTTATTAATCGAGCAACAGAAAAATAGATAATCGTCCAATTAGTCATTAGATTAGTCGACTAATCGATAAAATAATCGCCCGATTAATTGTTTAATAAATAATCGTTTACCCCTAGCCTGCCTATGGTCCCCCAATGGCTAAAACTTGCGTTTGGTGTAAAACGAGCACTAGCTGTTCTGCTCGCCTTTGAAAAAACGGAGGCTCAAGTGCGCTGATTTGGAATGTCTGTATTCATGACGTCATCAGGAATCTCAGCTCCTCCCCTTACTCTGCCTGGCCCGCCCAGAGACGTTGGCCCGCCAATGAGACTCGACCGTGCGAGCGCCACGTGTGTGTGTGTGTGTGTGTGTGTGTGTGAATACACACACTTTAACGCAAGTGTTTCTTGTCGGTTCTTTGACGTGTCTTGTATTTCCACAACGAGACTGTTGTGGGGGTTATCTGAGCCATGGTTGAGAAGGAATTGGGGGAAAGGGACTTTGGCTTTGACTGGCTGAAGTACATGAACTGCGTCATGCCGCCGGTTGCTGCGAGGCACCAATCGCCCGGCAGCCGGCAGCAGGCAGCGTGCGGTTCAGTCGACTTCAGGTTGATGTGAAAGTGGAAGAACCAGAGACGTCGCAGAACCCGACAAAGTCGTTTGTGATTCATTATATCGTCTGGAGGCGCACACAGCTTTTGGCCGTGATAATATGTATTAAATGATATAGATTTCTATGTATTATATGATATTATTTAGATATAGAGCTCCAGGACTGTAACGCAAGTGTTGTACACTTCCTTTTTATTTGGATAACCGTTCTGTCGGACTCTCGTCTCTGGTATTTCTACAACGAGACTCGTATTGGGGGTTATCTATCTCAGCCAAGGTTGAGAATGAATTGGGGGGAAGGAACTTTGGCTTGGACTCCCTCAAGTACATGAACCACGACATGGAGGAGAAAGGGATTGTTGGCGGCTAATGTCTCCAGCTTGAGACCCGCTGAGGGACCACCGCCGGAGGCGGAGGTGCCTAAGCGCTGCCCGGCAACGATCCCTTTCTCCTCCTTGTCGCGGTTCAGTCTACTTCACATTCATGAGGACGTTGAAGAACCAGGAATGTCGGAGAACCCAACGCGGTCGTTTGAGATTCATAATATCGGCTCACACAGCTTTTGGCCGTTATAATATATATCATCATATGATATAGATATCTATGTAGGCTATATGATAATATTTAGATATAGAGCTCCGGGACTCCCGTGTGTTCTAGAATATTTACAGAACACGGCTAAAGGCTGTGTGCGCCTCGCCATTGCGATACATCCACTGTAAACAGAGCGCATGGTGCAAGCTTCTCAGGGCCACACCCCCACCCTCCTCCTTGACCCGCCTCGCTCCTCCTCATTTGCATTATAGCTACAGACACCAAAACAGCGCATTTGGGGGAAGCTCAATGTGCGACTGGCTCGGAGTGGCTGTAACTCTGCACCACGGCTGAATTTCAGGAACGTCTTTGAATACTGTGTTAGTTGCCCACTAATACCTATATTAAAGAATACATAAAATAGCATGTCATGGGACCTTTAATTATTCCCGCATGCGAGCAGCGGAGAAGATGATCTCTAAATTATTATGGACAGTAGACTAAACGCTATAAGACTACAGTAGCCATGTCATTCCATGATCTTTTGGTGTGAAGTGAAAAAAATTATCCCTCACAACATTTTTCTGTCTCCTCCAAACTAAACAAGTGGCGTCTCTTCGGAGCTGTCCTTTTCTTAAAGGAGCCGCGGCAATGTTTCGAATGAGTTCCTAACGCTGCCCTCTTCCGATTGGCCCTGCTCTCTACTAGGGCTGGGATAAACGATTATTTTTTAAACGATTAATCTAGCAATTCTTTTTTCGACTGCAGGATGAGGAAAACGATTCATTTTTTCAGTTTGATTCGATTATCTCCCCATTAATTGACTAATGGCAATTTATACATGTTGATTCACATGTCTGAATATTCACATGTCTGAATGATAAAAACATGAATTCCTTATCAATGCAATACATGTTTATTGCCTTAAAAAGTGCAGACAGTGCAAAAAGTGCAAAGTAATGCATTCTTAGAAGTCAGACGTAGCATTCAATAAAACCTTGAGGCCTTGAAAACACAAAGGTCTTCCGTCCATCTCCATTTTGCAAAGACGACATATCACGGAATCGTTTCCTTTTACATTAAAGAATTCCCATACTTTAGAGGAAGGAGTGCGTGGCGCTGTCATGCCAAATTTGTACCGGCTGCCAAATTTGTACCGGCCTACGTCATCAGTTGTTGACAAATTCCAAACCTGCCTGGCAACAGACGACGCGATCGTCTGTTGCCTGGCAACGGGCGATCGCGTCGAATGACGTAGGAAGGTTCCTGAACATTCGCGAACTTTCATGCTCGTTCATTGCACTCCTTCATTGAGCGAGACGAGAGGTTTTTGAAACCTGCTTTAAACACTAAATTCGATTAAACAATTCAATACAAATATAAAGTAAAAATAAGTGTTATCTAGCGATCCGTTATCTGTATTACCGTATTTTCCGGACTATACGTCGCTCCCGAGTATTAGTCGCATCAGTCAAAAAATGCTCCATGACGAGGAAAAAAACATATGTACGTCGCATCGGTGTATAAGTCGCATTTATTTTTAAACATTTAAATTTTCGCCAGTCCCGGACAAGTTTTTCACTCACCCCAAACTTTCTTTCTGTTGCTCGATTGCCGTTTTCGGCTGCATACTTTATAATCTGCAGTTTAAATTGTGCAGTATAGCTTTTTCTTTTTGGCGGCATTTTATTTTGTGTTCTCTTTTGTTTTGTCTACGGTCTAGTTTATTTATAATTTATTCGGTGGTGCAGTAGGCTTGCAGCGTTCAGTTGTAGGCCTAATGAATGACTGCCATCTTGCGGCCGAAGATTATGTACGCACAATTTTGGCATATAAGTCGCTTCGAAATATAAGTCGCAGGGCAAGCCAAACTACAAAAAAAGCGCGACTTATAGTCCGGAAAATACGGTATGTTATTTGGTGTTCGGCAACATAAGCGCGAATGTTTTTGAAACCTGCTTTAAACCCTCAGTTTACTAGCTAAATTCGATTAAACAATTCAATACAATACAAATATAAAGTAAAAACAAGTGTTATCTAGCGATCCGTTATCTGTATTATGTTATTTCGTCTTTGGAAACATGAGCCGAATGTTTTTTTAAACCTGCCCGGCAACGGACAACCCAATCAAATCAGTTGTCAAGTTGTCAACAACTGATGACGTAGGCCGGTACAAATTTGGCAGCCGGTACAAATTTGGCATGACAGCGCCTTGCACTTATGAAAGTATGCGGAGCCACTCGCGTTGCTACTACGCTCCTGCGCCGCCATCTTTGTTTTGGGTTTTTCGAATCGAAGCGCATTTTTCGCGTCGATGTAAATTATGCGTCGACGTCATCGATTATGTCGACGCGTTGTCCCAGCCTTAAGGCCGATCCATACCTCCGGATCCGGACGAAAATCGTCCGTCGCCCCAAACGTTGCCCCCGGAACTACCCTTCATACCTCCGTCTGGTTTCAGCGTTGTTATGGATGTTACGCAATAAATCCTCTAGAGGGCAGTGACTGTCGTTTCACAAATTATCGCAAACATAACATCTATTGAGATGATTTTGCTTTGCGTCATCCGAAATCGGCAAAAAACAGTGCAAAAAGTGTGCGGTGACATGTCACACCCCTCACCAACCCGCAGATTATCTCCTCAAAATGTTGTTAAATGACCAATTACAACTCATTGCCAAAGCAGGGGAAAAATGAAATAAAAAGGTCAGGTTTATAGTATAATATAAGTATAAAACGTTAAATACAATAGGCCCATATGCATATCAGATAGTGTTTCCCACAGACCAAGGACCAATGTGTGGTGCGCGGCATCAGCGCACGAGTTTAGTTTTTACCTGAACTTTTGATTCTGTGACATTCAAGGAATGAATTGCAACAGACGACTAAAGTTGGAGGTCTTTATTTAAAGTACAAATAATCTCAAGACTTACCTGAACCAATATTTAACTTTTTTAGGAAATATAAAATAAATAGTAACAATATACTACTAGGTAGAACAAGGCAACTAACTAAAATAATGAATGCAATGCACATATTGTCAGGGAGGGCAGCCGACTGAGGTCTAAGGACATGGAAGGCTCCTTGGATGTCCAGCTCCTGGAACCTCCTTTTCAGTTCTGTCTCCAGGCCAGTAATGTAGGGTTGGATGACCTACAATGAACAGATCAGCACATTTTCTCTACCAGGAACAGAAGGATCAAAATTACTTTCCCTACTCTTATTTTTTTAAAGTTAAAATCTACACTAATCTGTTTCCACCTCACCTGTTGTTTCAGCAACATTTTGTCTGCTGTCCTCTTGGCCTATATTAATCAGTATCTCTCCTGAACAGCCCGGCCCCTGAGAAGCACTGGGTTGTTCAGCACTGTTTGATGCCTAGGAACATTCGAAATAAATTGATTATATATTTAATAAACATTTACTAGCCACAGCCATTTGACTGTTCAACTTAATTTCAGACTAAGCTAACTACCTCCTCAAGCTGCTCCGTCTTGTCTGGACGAGGCCTTTTTTGGTACAGAAAAAACTTTTCAATACTCTGGTTTAAAGCAACAAACATTCAGAGTCAGAATAAAATAATATTAAGAATAGAATGTAAAATGTTTTCTACTCTTTTTGATATGGGCACCGTACGTATAGGCCTATCTAAACTATAACCGCATTTCATCTTAATCGCAGTGTTCGCTGCGTTACCAACGACGTTGTCTATGATGACGGGTGCGGGATGTTCAATATCAATAAAGTTGAGTTCATAAAGCTAATATTACATTTTCTGAGTTAACAAAAAATGTGGGCAGGTGTGTTAGACCACAGTATATCATACTAACCTTTGGTAAACTGCAAATGTCGCAGACCGTCTTCTCTGTGCCAAATATATTTTTCCATTGACCTCAAGCATTGCGCGTGGACAGGAGGAGCGGGCGAATCAGCCGTCAGTGAGTTTGCATGTAACTCCGCGTTTATATGCGGACACATCTGATTCACATAGATGTGGAAGAACAGCTCAATCGGAATAGAAAAGTATCATATATATATATATATATATATATACGCTAGGGGTGTAACGATACATCGATGTAGATCGATACATCGATTGATTGGCGAACGATCCAACTGCATCGATGCAACGGCCAAACATCGATGCATATCGCAGTATTACACCCTTTTATTATTATATATCTCCTTTCGCGGGTGTTTGTGAAACTATTTCTGCGCAAAGCGCCAAGCCGCTCGTATCCATTCACCGGTTAAACGAGGCAACAGCGAGCACGTGTGAGCGCGAGGATGTCTAGTTTTGGTTTGTGTTGCCAGATTGGGCATATGTCCCGTTTTTCCAGCCTAACGTGATTAAAAGTAGCCAAATCGGGCTGAAAAATGTGCCCAATCTGGCAACACGGACGGCTTATCTTAACAGCCAAGATGATTCCGAGGGATGTTTTGTTTTTAGAAGAAAACTATCCACACAGATAGGTTGGGAATGGTCTACGTTCAAAATGAAAGATCATTACAGGCTCTTTAATTTAAGCCATAAAAAACCTTTGGCACTTAAATGCAATTATGTGGCACTTTATTATTTGTATTAAAAATTGATTTTTTTTGTTTTAAATATCCGGAAGAGCAAAGAAATAAAATTATGAATGATGTGTTAAATGGGCATATGATATCGTCTCATATCGATCGCATGCCCCTGAATCGAAATCGTATCGCGGCAGACTTTTGATATCGGCAAATATCGTATCGTTGTCCAATGAATCGATATAATATCGTATCGTGATGAAACCAGAGATTTACACCCCTAATATACGCCTCAATCGGTTCGGAATAGAATTCTATGCGAAATAGAATAGGTGGTGTAGTCCGCTAAAAAATACTTATTCCGATTAGTTTGGGGTTTAACTTGGAGCAGCTGCAGTAGTTTGCAATTGGTTCACTCCGTCTGTACTTTAATGCACACCGAACTTTACCGCTGTCAAGGAAATTGGATTTATTGCCTGATTCACGTCTTTGTTATTATCACTCCGTAGTAGTTACAGTAGTCCGGTAACTTATCAACCCCAGCGTGTCCGGTTGCTAAGCGATGGGTGACGTGTGTGTGTGTGTGTGTGTGTGTGTGTGTGTGTGTGTGTGTGTGTGTGTGTGTGTGTGTGTGTGTGTGTGTGTGTGTGTGTGTGTGTGTGTGTGTGTGTGTGTGTGTGTGTGTGTGTGTGTGTGTGTGTGTGTCAGGGAGAACGAGTGCTATGCGGAGATGAATGGACGGAACAATTTTTAGATTTCAAAATCGCGTTATAAAAAAGAAAAAGACAGAATCAATTCGTGGCGCTCGATGTTGATTCTGTGGCGCCGCGCCACACAATGGTCTATGTATGGGAAACACTGAGATATTATACTACTCTACTACTACTACTGTTTTTGCGAACGGTCTGACTTTTGACTCTATACTGCCGCCTCGATTTCCGGTGATATTGCTCCGGTTCTCCCGGAGCACTCCGGATTCGTACGCTCAGAGGCGACGGACCCATTTACGGACGAAACACCTCCGGGACCGGACAAAACGGCCCGTATCCGTATTTACCGTAGGGTGTGAATGGGCCTTTACTCTCTACACACGGCCAACTTGCAGTAAGCATGCCTCGTGTTTCAATTCAAACACAGGTCGTGCCGCAATTAGAGCTACTGCCTCTCACTCGGAGAGTTTGTGTATGTATGAGTCGGAGGCAGAACGGGAGAGATAAGCAGAGTTACGAAATAGCTGGCACGGCTCGAAAATGGCTGTTATTTCAAATGGCACATTTTAATCTGATCGGTTAACCGGTTAATGAGGCTCTGTGGTCGGTCAAGAATATTTTACATTTTCGCCATCCCTACTAGGGACCGGTTCATGTAATGTCAGCTGGAACTAAAACAGTAGCAGGAATGTGACTTTTAATTCTGCAGGATTTAATTGGATTGTTCAAAAGTGTGTATGCAAAATATTTAAAGCAGATGCCTGTCTAATACTAATACAGTGTTTCCTGCAGGATTTTTTTCATTAGCGGTGGTGTGGTCCCCGATCCCTCTAGGGGGGTCCAGGGGCATGCCCCCCCGGCTGGAATTTATTTGTACCCTTTACATTGGAATGCATGAATCTGGTGCACTTTGAGAGGAGAATATGCACTTAAATCCTATTCAAACAGTCCTGTGTATTACTGTAGATGGGATTATTGGTGTTGTAACTTTGCCTTTTGTGTCTTCATTTACAGATTTTTATATTTTTGTATAGTAATATTTAAACAAAAAATGCCACAACGCAAATATAATTTGCCCAATTTATTTACAGATTTTTGCCTAATGCTTAAACACTAAACATGGTTGCTATGCCCAAAGCATAACTGTTTTTTACATAAGACACTTTGTTCAAAAATGAAATCTCCTGCAACAATGGGCAAAACACATCTTTTTAAATTATAAACCTAACTAAACCCTTTGTGAGACAGTGAGAGTCAGGGGAAGAGGACAAGAGAGCGATGATAAGCTTGTTATTGCTTAAAACACTTCTTCTTAGTCTTGGGAGTCAAAAAGTGATGAGAAAATTATAAAATAAATAAAATAATAATAAATAAAAAAAAGTTATACATAATAGAAACTATTCATGATCTTTTAAGAAGTCCTTAGGTTTTTTCCCTGCATTTATGCTAATGACCACATGCTTACAGGCGATTAGCATAAATCCCTAACTAAAATACGCGATAAACAGATTTTATATGGCAATAAAGAACAACATCTATGGATCTAACAGTATGGATTCATTTTTCAAAGTTCCCGAAAATACCTAGGCTATAAATTCCTGACTGGATATAAGCTCCTGTAAAGGCTATGAGTGATCCCAAAAAGAGCGACAACACGCACACACACACATAGGCCTACACACACTCACACAATACTAGAGGAAAAACGGCACGGAGGTTGCGGTTTATAGATACAATAAAATGATTGGGCTCAGAGGGTTTTTAACACTGGTGGTCATGTAGCGACACATTTTAGCGTCTGTCTGTCTGTCTGTCTGTCTGTCTGTCTGTCTGTCTGTCTGTCTGTCTGTCTGTCTGTCTGTCTGTCTGTCTGTCTGTCTGTCTGTCTGTCTGTCTGTCTGTCTGTCTGTCTGTCTGTCTGTCTGTCTGTCTGTCTGTCTGTCTGTCTGTCTGTCTGTCTGTCTGTCTGTCTGTCTGTCTGTCTGTCTGTCTGTCTGTCTGTCTGTCTGTCTGTCTGTCTGTCTGTCTGTCTGTCTGTCTGTCTGTCTGTCTGTCTGTCTGTCTGTCTGTCTGTCTGTCTGTCTGTCTGTCTGTCTGTCTGTCTGTCTGTCTGTCTGTCTGTCTGTCTGTCTGTCTGTCTGTCTGTCTGTCTGTCTGTCTGTCTGTCTGTCTGTCTGTCTGTCTGTCTGTCTGTCTGTCTGTCTGTCTGTCTGTCTGTCTGTCTGTCTGTCTGTCTGTCTGTCTGTCTGTCTGTCTGTCTGTCTGTCTGTCTGTCTGTCTGTCTGTCTGTCTGTCTGTCTGTCTGTCTGTCTGTCTGTCTGTCTGTCTGTCTGTCTGTCTGTCTGTCTGTCTGTCTGTCTGTCTGTCTGTCTGTCTGTCTGTCTGTCTGTCTGTCTGTCTGTCTGTCTGTCTGTCTGTCTGTCTGTCTGTCTGTCTGTCTGTCTGTCTGTCTGTCTGTCTGTCTGTCTGTCTGTCTGTCTGTCTGTCTGTCTGTCTGTCTGTCTGTCTGTCTGTCTGTCTGTCTGTCTGTCTGTCTGTCTGTCTGTCTGTCTGTCTGTCTGTCTGTCTGTCTGTCTGTCTGTCTGTCTGTCTGTCTGTCTGTCTGTCTGTCTGTCTGTCTGTCTGTCTGTCTGTCTGTCTGTCTGTCTGTCTGTCTGTCTGTCTGTCTGTCTGTCTGTCTGTCTGTCTGTCTGTCTGTCTGTCTGTCTGTCTGTCTGTCTGTCTGTCTGTCTGTCTGTCTGTCTGTCTGTCTGTCTGTCTGTCTGTCTGTCTGTCTGTCTGTCTGTCTGTCTGTCTGTCTGTCTGTCTGTCTGTCTGTCTGTCTGTCTGTCTGTCTGTCTGTCTGTCTGTCTGTCTGTCTGTCTGTCTGTCTGTCTGTCTGTCTGTCTGTCTGTCTGTCTGTCTGTCTGTCTGTCTGTCTGTCTGTCTGTCTGTCTGTCTGTCTGTCTGTCTGTCTGTCTGTCTGTCTGTCTGTCTGTCTGTCTGTCTGTCTGTCTGTCTGTCTGTCTGTCTGTCTGTCTGTCTGTCTGTCTGTCTGTCTGTCTGTCTGTCTGTCTGTCTGTCTGTCTGTCTGTCTGTCTGTCTGTCTGTCTGTCTGTCTGTCTGTCTGCACTCGCTACTGCTAGAATCAATGTGACTTTGCAACCGTGTAGGGTAGCCTACTGCAAACAACTGCCACACTCGCTGTGTATTTTTCTTCTTTGATGTTGGTTACGTGACGATGTGCCGCGTGCTGCGCAATTGACGTTACGCGCTGTACATTTTCTAAAAGGAGCTACGTATAAAAAAAATTATAAATAAATTAGGAGAAGGATTTTTATTGCAGCGGCGGCTGTGTGAACGTGGGGGAAACACTGTAATACCATAATATTTGAGTTGTGAAACTACCAAACTAGTTTTATAATCTCAGCAATGTGAGTCTTATTGAGATTTATGTTGTGTATATGGTCCCCCAAGCATGTGTTTGTCTCTGGCTCTGACCAAATTGACATCCTATGGATCCCGCAGCGCTGCAGGACAACAGAATCCAGATTCTTCCTCGGCAGCTGCAGGCTCGGGGGCCCAGAGAGGCTCTAAAGATCTTCCCACACGCCGCAAAGACGATGCCAAACAGCCCGCCAAGAAGCCCAAAGAGAATGCTCTCTCCCAGTTTGACCTCAACAACTACGCCAGTAAGGGACCATGCTTTGTCCTCTTCTTCAGTCTGATCATTTAATGTATCATTTGGGACAAGGGTCACAAATTAACTTTAAAAATGTTGTATTGAAATAACGGCAAAATCAGATGGCCATTTTTCATCATATACACCTCATCATCCTATCAAAAGGTCAAGTCATTGCAGGTTTAATGATGGACATTTTTTTGTATGATTAGGACTACATCTCCCTACATCTGTTACTATTTATCCGAGCAGTGCACTCTCAGTAAAAGACAAATGATAGAGTGCTGTGTTTGTGTGTGAGCCTAACTCTGTCTCCCCCCCACTCCAGGTGTAGTAATCATAGATGACCACCCTGAGGTCACCACCACGGAGGATCCTCAGTCCAGTGCAGTGGATGACGGCTTCACCGAGGTGGTGTCTCGAAAGCAGCAGAAACGACTGCAGGATGAGGAAAAGCGGAAGAAGGAGGAGCAGACCCCTCAGGTGAAACGATGGAGGATGGCCCTTATGTTACTTACGGACATCTCTGTTTGGGTTAGTGATAAAGTCTTAACACCAGCTGTTCTCTTGCAGAACTGGGGTAAGAAAGGCTCTGGAGAGAAGGGCAGAGGAGGTGGAGGAAAACTCCCACCAAGATTCGCAAAGAAACAGTCATCACAACAGAACCACCAACAACAACAAAACTGCCAGCCTCAGCCCTCGCTGGTTGCTTCTGTATCTAGTGCCCCTTCCCAACCCCAGGCCCCCATCTCTGTCCCCCAGCACCCTCACCCAGCCCTCTCTCAACCAGCCACTGTCCACCTACCTCTGGAAGGAGTTGTGGCCCCTCTGCCTCCCATCGCCTCCCCTGCCGTGGACTTCACCTCCAAGAGCCTACCGCCGGCCACCTCACAAGCGCACAGCACCCTCGGTACGGAGCTTTGGGAGAACAAGATATCCGGCTCCACTGGGCTCCCTGATGTCAAGAAACGTGAGTAAAACGGTGAATACAATCCCCAGTGTATTGACTTGGTCTGTAGTTTAAAGGTGCAGTGTGTAAAACCTAGCGGCATCTAGCAGTGCGGTTCACAATTGCAGCAAGCAGGAACCCCCCCCCCCACCCACCCATACTTTTTCCAGCAGAAAAGCCGCGGTGTGTTGTACTTGCCTGTAAGGTCCTGGTAGGTAGTTATGTCAACATCAGCATTGAATAGCCAAGTGTAAAATTAGGAGGTTCTTGATAGATTTATAAATTGTATTAAGATTAGTCTGTAAAACCAGGGTTAGCTTACAAGTTGGATAGCGGTTGGGTAGTAAACCCAAAATCATTTTGTCTTATTTGATTTTCAACATGTTAATCTATGCAATTTTTTGCTCGTATTCAACATATCTCATTATAATGCTCATACACAACGATGGTACCAAAAAAAAATCGGGAGTTCATAAAACTCTTTGCTCCCAACGCTTTTTGATTCAAAGTTGAAAAAGGGAAAAAAAGTTTACTTGGTTCTGGTCTACTGTGCGAACATGGCAGGCTACATTTTAGAAGATCCTATATAGATTAGGGCCCGACCGATATTGATTTTTGAGTGCCGATGGCGATTGTTTTCAGAGAAAAATTACGATTTAATCGGCCGATTAAAAACAAAACAAAAAAAAACATATAAAACGTAGTTTTGATACCTTAAATATACTTTAAACACTTTTGACGAATATGTGAATTTAATGCAGAACCATTGAGTTTTAGAATACATTTACAGTCAAAAATGAGTGTAATGTAAAATAAAAAAATAACTCCCAATGTGCTGCGCTCATGAGCAGTGACTAACACGTGCGCGCTGAGCAGTATGGTCTCACCGTTAGAGTCTACAGTATAACAAATTAACATGGCCTGGGACCTAAAGAAAAACAGGCACAACATGCTCAAACAACGCGTCTTGTGTACATTGGTGAGGTGAGCGCGCAGCTGCCTGAGCGAGCGTGCTTTCATGTTGTACGGTAAAATTCAATCTCTTTTTTACTCCAGCTAAAGGTGTTAGTTAGCAAGGCGAGTAGGAGCGCACTCTGCAGGATACTAAGCGTAATAACATTTAAAAAAAAAAATAATCTGTTGTAATCTGCGTCTTTTTGGCAGATGTTGATTATTTTCAAGAAGGCTATAATCGGCCGATTAAATCGGCAGGCCGATGAATCGGTCGGGCCCTAATATAGATACAATCATTGTAGTGTTAAGGACTAAAGTATTCGTAATATCATGGGTTTAATCTCTATTGAAAACGTATGACTAATATTCAATATCTGCCAATCTGTTCAGCTAGATGCCACTCAACTCTAGACTCTGCAAATTTAAGTCTTGGATGTGGCTTCATGCACGTTTTGCTACTGTACTGATGCACGAATGTTGGACCTTGACTCTAGCTAATGCATTGTTATTTATTCCAGTTGGGCCAATCAGCCCATTACACCCACCCTCAGTCAGTGCCTGGAACAAACCACTCACATCTTTCACAGGCACTGTGACCACTGAGGTAAGACTCTTGCATGCTTGTCTGTCATTTGTTGCATTGGAAAAAAAACATTCTTTAGATCAACGGTTCTAAAGAATAACTAGAAAATGCATTCCCAGCAGAAACTGTGTGACCGCTAAAAGCTGAATGAAAAGCATGCTGAAAAACAAAAATGTAAAAAGAGTTGAACTGAAGCCTGAAAGGTCAAATGTATTGCACTGCACTGCTGAACAACCTGGAAGCTGAAATGTATTGCAGTGCACTGCTGAAAACCATTGAAGCTGAAATGTAGTGCACTGTTCTGCAGAAGATCTCGAAAGGTCAAATGTATTGCAGTGCACTGCGGAAAAACCTGGAAGTTGAGGTAGTGGTAGTAGCAGCTGTAGTAGTAGGAGCAGCTGTTGTAATAGCAGCTGTTGTAGTAGCAGCTGTTGTAGTAGCAGCTGTTGTAGTAGCAGCTGTTGTAGTAGCAGCTGTTGTAGTAGCAGCTGTTGTAGTAGCAGCTGTTGTAGTAGCAGCTGTGGTAGTAGTAGCTGTGGTAGTAGTAGCTGTGGTAGTGGTAGCTGTGGTAGTAGTAATGGCCAGCGTTCACGCCAGACTTTTTCTTGGGCGTACAAATGTCACTATTCCAGAATATCGGACATTTGGAATATCTTCCGGACGTTTTTCACTAATAATTAAATAGTCACCAAAAGTCCACATTTAAACGACAAACGACCCAAACTAAGTTGCTTCAATAAATGCCATTTATTAAATTAGCCTAAGCAAAAAAAACATAACAGTGATTCTCAGCAAAAATGGTAAACGGGTAAAAAATAACTAATTCGATAATTGCAATTCTTGCAGGCTACTTTCGGCGCAACTTCATGGCATGGAAGTGCTCCGCTGCTCGCGAAAAGTTGAAGTCGCTCGAGATTTGTGCGTTCACACCAAACGCGATGGGGCGACAAGATCCCAGCCAAAGTGAACGTAGAGACGCATATCGGGCGAATTTTGTCCCGAGAGATTTGTTTTGATTTGTCGCGCCACACTTTCGCCGTGCACAGGCGAGCGCGTTCACGAGGATTTGTGCCGCGATAAATTCGCTTGAGTTGAAATATATCGACTTTGACGCGAATTGCGCGTGATGACAGCCAATCAGCGTTCAACAGCGTGGCCACTGAATGACGTGTATGTTCATGAATGCACGTTTGTGTTTGCCTCCCTGGTGAGCTCGGCCAGGAACCGCTACTGGTTTTCATATGCTACTGATTAATTCATACATGAATGCGAACTTTTCTTTTTTTTCTCAGACATGTGGGCCGTTTACATTTTATTATACCGGCCATTAGGGATGGGCACGAGTAGTAAATTCCAAACTCGAGTGATCGAAGGAATTCCTCGAGGATCAATCGAGTACTCGTTTAATCAAATCTATTTTCAGAATGCAACGCATCTGCAGCAGGAATAGGCCTGATGATGAACGGCAATATTACCAACCAAACATGTAATGCTTATTCTCCATCAAAACAGTCAGAGTTATCAGAGTATTCATTATTTATTTTTGCAAACGTTCAAAACACATTTTCCTTACAAAAATAAATATGCGTCTCACAATTTAAATCACGTCGAACCAAGGCCTGTAACAGTTTAAAAAAAAAAAAACGAAACAAGTAGCCTAACCATTGCAAATAATTTAAAGCTGCAAATAAAACGGCAGCAAATGGACTATGGAAATACTCAGCGTTGTGATGTTCTCTACACGGCCGGGATTAAAGCTACGTCTTGCGGCGGTGAAAATAGCCGACACACTTGGTTGCTGCGGGTCTGCTTTCCCGAACTCACCGTTGTGTTTCAGGAGCATATATGCTCCTGAAATCTAATTTAAAGAGATGGCGGTTAAAGCAAAGCGCAGCGAAGAATTGAAATACTTAAAAGAAATAGCAGATCATAAGGTGAAATGTAAAATATGCGCCTGAAATCGAGCTACCAGAAAGTACTATGCGGCAACATATATGTTGCCGCATAGTACTTTCTTGTAGCTCGATTTCGCTTGGCATATTTTACATTTCACCTTATGATCTGCTATTTCTTTAAAGTATTTCAATTCTTCGCTGCGCTTTGCTTTAACCGCCATCTCTTAACTTTTTGAATTCTGGCATGCCTGCACACGGCACGGAACGCGCCACACAGAAATGGATACAATTAATTTGCTTTGTGCCCACGGCATGCGTTAGTGGCGCCGACAGAAAATTGATACATTTGCTTCAGAAAACTTTGTGTGTGTATATGCAAACTCGAGTTTGCCTGTCCACCAACCGAGTTCATTTGTAACGCGGAGTACTCGAGTAATCGATTCCTCACGCCCATCCCCACCGGCCATGCGTGCGTGCAATCGGCCAATGTCCGGCTATAGCCGGCTAATGTGAACACTGGTAATGGCACTAGCTGAGGTGGTCATGATGGTAGTAGTTGTACTAGCTGAGCTGGTGGTGGTGGTAGTAGTTGTACTAGCTGAGGTGGTAGTCAACGGCAGTAGAAAAGTTTAATAGTTTATATGAAGCAAAAAATGAAATTGTGTAATTTCATTGGGTTTAACACTAATCCAAATTTATGAATTCAATATCTACAGTGTGATTGCTGATACAGCATTCACACTAATAAAGAATAAGGCTAAAGATGTACAGGGGAGCAGGAGTTGAGTCTTATGTGGAGCCCCTGGTTTCAACCTCTATCAGTCGTTGCATGTTTCGGCTCTAAAGAAATATAGCAATCAGCGATTAGCTTTCTCATCTGGTCAACACAACAGATCAACAGAGGGCTCATGGTGTGTTCCTGATTCCTCGGTTGCAGCCTTCCGAGTTGGAAGTTGGGAAATCTCCCAGCTTTCTTGCGGCATTTCTCGGAGGCTCACTCGGAATTCTGAGTAGATCGAGAGCAGTAAAGACACAACAAAAATGGCTGCGCCCGTGAAAAGATTTATTTTCTTTGTAGTTGTACCATGTTGGTAATTTCAATGTAGATTTTAAATGCTCTTACACACTTGGTTACAATGCTACTTTATTCCGGCCACCAATGTATGCATTGCACGGTCTTGCTGTATGTGCAATACAATGTAAAGTTGTGTCATTTGTTTTTGGGGCTGGTTTGCTTAAGAGGTAAATGTAGCTAACGATAAACAACGACTAGCCAATTTCATGACACAATCACAAAGACAAACAGGAACGCTATAAATCTCATCTTCGTCTGCTTATCCGGGGTCGGGTCGCGGGGAGAGCAGCTCTAGCAGGGGGCCCAAGACTTCCCTTTCCCGGGCCACATTGACCAGCTCTGACGGGGGGGATCCGAGGCGTTCCCAGGCCAGTGTTGAGATATAATCTCTCCACCTAGTCCTGGGTCTTCCCCGAGGTCTCCTCCCCACTGGACGTGCCTGAAACACCTCCCAAGGGAGGCGCCCAGTGGGCATCCTTACCAGATGCCCGAACCACCTCAGCTGACTCCTTTCTAAGTAAAGGACCAGTGGCTCTAATCCGAGTTCCTCACAGATGGCTGAGCTTCTCACCCTATCCCTAAGGGAGACGCCAGGAACCCTTCTGAGAAAACTCATCTCGGCCGCTTGTACCCACGATCTACTGCTATCTGCTATAAATGCGGAGACCGGAAATGACGTCACAAATTGCAACTCGGAAAGGCTGGCGCCGAAGATTCAGGAACACACCATCACATTGTAATCTTTCCATGCTGTCCATAATAAATAATGTCCCCATCATTATTTTTATTATAGGGTTTGAAGTCTGGAGCTGAGGCGAGCACTGAGCTGGGAATGGACAGCATCCAGTTCGGAGCGCCGTCGTCCACTGGCAGCACAGACAGCGATGGTGTTCCCGCCCTGCTGGAGACCTGCGTCGAAAACAAACTGCCGGCCCCCAAGGAACAGAGGCAGAAACAGCCCCGTGCCGGAACAATCAAAACACAGAAGGTACGGAGGAACACCGGGGCCCCTACAAATTAGTGCTGAATAAATAATTTATTTACCGTAGTCTTTAGTCAGATTGGATCTGGTGATGTGCGAATAAACTTTCATGTTATGCATATTTACAGTATTAAATTGATTGTGTGATTGATTTGGATTAACTTTATTCTGGTTAAGCTTGAACTGTGTTTCTTTAAGATCCACACGTTTGGTCAGGAGTACCCCAAGTTAACCTTTCGTCACCTAACGTTGATTGGGAAAATTCGGACATCCAGCCGCCATTTTGTTGCCTTTTGCAGGTTGCCTAGGAACATTTGTTCATTATGAAGATAGACAAATGTCTATAAAATTGCATGAATGTAGGTGAAAGTGGTCAGAAAATATAACCTTCCAAAATGTTCATTTTAAGGTAATTGTTAAAGTGTCCCCTATGGCACGATCTGGATACATTTTGGAGAAGTTAATCTTGACGCATGTGCCTTTTGACTGCTCAAAGTTTGATGAATGGGTGAAGTTAACCTCCGGCTTTTGGTTAAGTTAAATTTGGATGATTTTGAGCCTCCGGCGGCCATGTTGATTTGCTAATCGACTTCATCTTACTTGAGCATTTGGAACCATTAGTCGTTTTTACACTGCCAAATATGCCCATCTTATGGCATGGTCCGCGAGTTTACAATCACCGAGCTAATATACCGGCTTGATTTCGCACCCCAATTTATCCTCTCAAACCCTACACATACTGGCCCTCATTTATCAAACGAACGTAGAAATGAGCGCAAATCTGAACGCATGATTCATCTTACGATAGGACCCACGTGAGATTTACGAAACCTTCGTATCACACCAATCCCAGCGTACGAAGGATCTTGGTGTTGATAAATACGGCGGCTGAGATCGATCGTAATTAACGTAACACGCCCATATAAAAGCACGTCTTCAGAAGTCTCGCCCCTAACTTTTACGACATGGAGAAACGTCCAACGGTAAAATAGAGGAATTTTTCCGAGACCCAAATGGAGACGCTCGGGTCACTGGTGGATGCGAACCGTCTGGTTTTATTTGGTAGCCTATAGCTGGCATTAAAGGCCAGCAAAAGAATGCTATATGGAAGGAAATAACTGTTGCAGTGAATAGTGTTTCCAATGTTCGTCGGGCTACGGAAGAGGTTTGTTAATTAAATTAATTAAATAATAAATTAAATGTACAACTTCTGTTATCCAGCTTAAAACATTTCACATATATGCTATTGTTTGCATTCCATTAAAGTTATTTAATTCCGAATAAGGTGAAGAAGAAATGGTCCGACATGAAGCTCAGCACCAAAAAAATCGTGTTGCGGCTGTGAAGCCGGCCAAGCAAGAAACGGGAGGAGGCCGGTGCAGTGCGACTGCAGCGTAACTCCCCGAGATTACTCTGACCATGTAGTGCGCCCTGATGTAGACGATGCCCAACGTTGCTATTTTGGAAAATAAAAGAATCGTGCGTGCCCCCAGGCCATCGGGCTACCATGTTCAGGATTGACATTCTGGCATCGCAAATAATCGGAACATTAACTGAATGGTAGCTTTTGCGGTTGATGTACGCGTAATCATTAATATATGGTTCATACGCACATGGGTACAATCAACCGCACCAATCACATTTGGAAACCTAGCAATAGCATACAAATCCCGTTTGATTCCAGTTTGCTGATCGTTATTATATGGGAATTTAATATAACGTTCGGAGAGGGACATTATAGCTGCAACTGCTGGCATGGTTCGGCTAATACTTGGCTGGGAAATAGCAGACCTGTCCCCGATCTCCCGCTGCAAGATCCCGGTGGCCAAAAATCCCAAGGTAGAGCAAACCTGCACAGGTATTGCGTTTGATCGCCTAGTTTCTTGCCTTAACTGTGGCTCCAAAGCATTGCATAGCTCCATCAGGAGATGCCTTGGGAGACGATAACGACTCAAGAGCCATTCATCGCCCTCCTTAAAAAAATCGGCGCGGTCTCGAAAAACTCTCTCGTCTGTGCGTTGAGGTCCTTAACAGAGCCAGATCTGCCATCGCTGAGACACGACCACCTATTTGGCAAAGCTCCTGTTAATATAGACAGCTGAATAAACATTTCACCTGTCACATTCTAATTATTTTCATAGCAATACTGTTTTTAATTAGGCCTGACTTGATTGTAATTGTTTGAACGGCTGGGCTAATTCCAATTTATTTAGTAATTAATACAGATGTTGAACATGGGCTACTTGTGCTGCACTATTCATCATTGAAATACCCGTATGTTGCGCCAAAAAAACTTGCGTACACGAGCTCAGACCTGACGTGAGATTTCATCGCAGCCTGCGCTCACGTTCAAATTGATAAATGCCAAGCTCAACGTTGAAATGAGCGTACGTCCATTTTACGCACGTTTTCTGTCGTACGCTCGTTTGATAAATGAGGGCCATTGGGTGTTTCATTTTCATGTAAATGCGATCAGACGACATTGCAGTACCATGGGCAGGACTTGGGTAGAGGTGTTGATGACGTAGCAACATTATACTTCTAACTATAGAGATGGTGAAATTTATGCGCTGCTGACCATCATGTGTGAGAAGGTGATGTAGCCGCACTTAATTTAAAGGGACACTGTGTAAAAATGACTCCCATCTAGTGGTACAATTGTATATTGCATTCAAACTAATAGTGCTCGCTTGTTCAAAAACTGCGGTGGGCAGTATGTGCCAAGAAGCTGTGTCATGACATCCAATACTACCTCATCGAGTCATTCGAGTGATGATGAGGTTCGTTATTTCAAACAAATTTCAAACTGCATTGAATCATTAGTAGGGTTGAGCACCGAAACTCAGTTCCAGTGGGGAACCGGTTCCGACGTAAACGGTTGTAACGAGATCGAATAAGAACACACATTTCGGTTCCTCATAACGGTGCCTGACGTTTTTTAACGCCCCCTGCCCCGCCCCCATGGTGTTGCGGCGTCAACTTGCGTTAGTGCTGGGCGCTATACCGGTTCTCACTGAATAACGGTGTGTATTTTCGTTAGGATATGATTTTTTTATATAGCCTACCGCCATACCGGTGTATTTGATTACACAACGTTCGGAACGCAGCGCTGCGCGACTCTGTTTCAGACGGGACCCTTCTCAATGTTGCGGTAAACAAGCATGGTACGACTACGACTTTCTTTATAGGTCCATGACTGCGAGGCGTGGTATTTCAGGCCAACTGGTAAAAGAGTGTCACGGCTTTCAAACATATAAAGCCTATGGGCGCCTCGAGACTCGGGACGGACTTGTCAACGCGCTGTGGCATCGCTTACTTGATGTTGTTTTGATTGAAGATCGGCAGGTTGTAGTGGGTGAACATGAATGTGCGTGTGTGTGTGTGTGTGTGTGTGTGTGTGTGTGTGTTGCGAGCAAATGTAATTTTAAAGTAACAAACAAACAAACTCAAAGCCGATGCATGCATCCAAAACTTGCTGTTAAACAAATCAAAAACATTATTCGCTTCAAATACTTTTTCTTTTCAAAACTTGGGAATTAATACAGCGCGGTACAGAGCGGTTGAAAACAATGTTGCTGTCTCCTGTGGCTGCCTTGCGCACATGAGTTATATTACTTAATATGACTTTGGCAGTAATGTTGCGCCATGATGCGTGCCTGCCTGCTTTCAGTGAGTAATTACAATTATTTGTAATTTTAAAAAGATATGTATCAGTCACAGCAGCCTCTTCGGGTAAGTCGAGTAATTGATGCCAACCGTAAATCTTGCATATCAAGTAGGCTAGCAAACACCGTTGCCATTCAACTTGGTGTCCGCTGACTTTCTGCTTAATGCAAGTGTGTGCCGTTTCGTTTTTTTAAGTACCGGTTTGAGAACCGTTTTAGCACCGGAACCGTTTGAAAAGTACCGAGTAGGCACCGGTATCGGATAAAACCCAAACGATACCCATCCCTAATCATTAGTGTAAGCTAATGATGCATGAGTAATTATTCCTCGAGCAAGATAGTGAAGTATTTCAGTCATCATTCACGCTGGCTCAGAGTGAAAACGCGTTTGCATTTCCTGTACCACGTAGTGCTTTTTGTCCCTCTCGGCAGTTCATAGACCGGAAGAACATGGAAGCCTCCATGAAGCTTACCCATCCTATGTAACTACATATTAATTATTCTTCGCTCAGGAGGATAAGTGAGATTTTTGGCAGAGATAATTTTACACCAATGAGGACCTATTTATGAATGAATACGTTGATTGAGGTAATGAATGACTGAAAATATTACAGTGTCCCTTTAAGGCTTTTTACTTTTATTTTTACGAGGCATTCCTCAAGATGAAAAACAAGTGCAAAATAAAGCATATGTTGGCGTTTTTGCACTTGTAAATAGTTAATCGCATTTGTAGCCTACAATCAGATGTAGTCTACTCATTCTTACATGCGAGTGACTTACATAAATAAAAATTAGAGTATTATAAAGAGGTCCCTCTCCGTGTGTAGCCTCGCCTACTCAAACGAACCAAGAAAGCCTGCTCCTTGACGAAGGTGGAATATACCCCCTCGGTTTTACACAGGCAAGAGAGTGAAATTGCAGGGTATGTAAAATTGCCTTTTGTCCCCAACAGTCACTTGGTTTGTCCCGCTCAAATCAAACATTCAATCTATGAACTGTGGTCATTTTAGTCACAGGCCACGCCCCAATTGAAAATGGGCAGATGCGACATTTTACAGCCTTTTTTTTTTATTCATGTTGGATATACTTTTAATTTACACTAAAATGTTGCTTTCCCCAGCTCCATGTCATGGAGCCGCTGGAGACCAAGGAATATAAGCCGGGCCCCATCGGAAAGGAGCGCTCCTTGAAGAACCGCAAGGCCAAGGATGCCCGCGGGGGGGAGGGCGAAGGCCTGGATGCGGGGGTACCCGGCGGGGTGGTAAGCAGAGCCACAGACTCAAGCCCCACCACCAGTGATGCCACCGTGCCAGAGCTTAGCGGAGACATCGAGGGCATGATCACCGTGCCGTCGGCGGAGTACACCAGCAACTCCAAGGTACGTCCCCTCCCCCTGCAGGCTGAATCCCTTTTATTAAAAAATCTAACAAGTTCTGGCACACGGATGAGCAAACCTCCAAATAAGTGAAAATGGCAAACTGATTGAGAAAGTAACTGCGTATGGACTTCATTGCAGCAGGAGCAGCTTTTTGTTTTGGGGTAATCCAGCAGTTCTACCTGACAAGTTACGTCACGTTTGGGAATTGTGTCACTTGCAAAATGGTCTTGAGGAACAATGTGAAAGCAGCGTTAAACAGCTGCTGTGTGCTAAGCTGGTTCCTATATGGGGAGTTGATGACTCTGTGTCCTTGTTCCTTAGGAGTCTGTAACAGACTACACCACCCCCTCCTCCTCACTGGCAGATAGTGTTCCTACAGGAGTAGGCAAGCTGGAGGAGAGCCTGGTGGCAAATGTAGGTTCCCTCTTCATCTTTCAATGGCCGATACTAAACGTCACTTAGTAAATATCCTGACATCCTAAACATTTTATCTTCATATATATATATTTTTTTTTATTTACTTCAAATCTTGCTTTACAATGAAAATATCCTGAAATCCTTTTTTACATTCTTTGTTTTGGTGTTTTATCATCACTGACTTGTAAATGCAAACAGTGCAGAAAGCAGGCATGATAAGTTTAGAAGGTAGTGGAAAAAGAAAAGGTTAATCTTTTTGTGAAATAATGTAACATGAAGGTTGTTCATCCGTCCCTCCAGGTGGCACTGCCTCACTCTCTGCCTCTGCCCCGGAGAGAGGCACTGCAGCAGACCTCAAGCCTAAGCACGGTCTCTCCTGCCACCGTGGACCTCACACTGAAGGTTGTGTGTGTGAATAAAAAATCGATGCAATGGCCGACCATGATCGATTATAATGCAATGATATCACTCGTTAATTTTCTGGACGCAGCATAAACATTCAAATGAAAAATAACATTATCAGTAGTGTAACCCGTTTCATCTAGACCAGTGGTTGCCGACCGGTCGATCGCGATCGACTGGTAGATCTTTGAGACTCTCCCTGTAGCTCCCAAAAATGATAGAAAATGACATAAACAAATAAAGTATGTAAGGGATAATGCCCGACAAGGTGTCCATTATCAGGAATTAATCGACGACGCGGAGGCCATTAATTCCTGATAATTGACACCTCGAAGGTCATTATCCGCTTATACCATGCAGGGGTTTTTCTAGAAAAAATTCACAAGGGGGAAAACATCAATGGCGTGGGAGCAAAGCGACCGAGCGGGGGGGAAGGGGGGGTTCCCCCCCCTTCCGCGGTGCGGAGCTTTTGAAAATTTGAGGTAGAAATGGATCATTCTGAGGCTTGTGAAGGACCAGTATGTTGACTCGTATAGTAAGGCCAAATTACTCAAAATGGCTAAGTTACCATAGATGCAGAACATTACATACAGTAATGTATATAGAAAAAAAAACACGTACTTCGGGTACCTGCTGGAAGAACACTTTCTTTATTACTTAAATTAGTATTTTTCTATTCCTCAGCCCCCCCCAACGCTCCACTGCTTGGTCAAAGTTGAATTTCTTTCTAGATCCCTCTCTGTTGTGCTGCGCGCTCGCTACACAGATGCGAACGCGGTTAGGAGCACGTCTGTCTCCTGTGCGCGGTCTTGCTCGCTCGCTCTCCATTCTGGGAGATTTTAAGTAATTTAAAATTTTCGACAAGGAGGCGCTGGGTTGAAACAAGGAGGCGCAGCGCCCCTCTTTCCCGGTTTAGATTAACCCCTGCCATGGTCACTTGCCAAAGAAAATAAATTAAGACCATTAATTTATATTTTCATGCGTTTTTCAATTTAAATATAAAGTTTTTCTCAAGCCATAACTTTTTTTTCCCTGGTAACACCTGAGGGTTCGACTAATACCTGGAACAATCATTACCCTCCCGTAAGGTTCTTATGCAACGGAAACTTTGTTCACTCCTCCAGTAAATAGGACGGACCTTAGCTACGACTTGGCAACCACGGGAGGTATTCTCGTCCTCTCAGCTAGGAGCCACCGAGCTAACGTTATGCATCGTACATATTTCTAATTCTTAACTCGTCCCAGCCTTTATACCACAAGTACTCCAGGGTCTAGCATATAACCGCGTTGTCTGATTACAGTTAATTCATTTTTCACAATTTACCAGCTCTCGTTTTGAAGACCGAATCATCGCGCCATTTGTTTCAATGGGAATCACGACGGTCTATACTTTCAACATAAAGTGCACATATTTATAATTTCAAATTCGTTACAGCCTTTATACCATAGATACCATAGGATCTTTAGCATATAACCGTGTTTTCTGATTGGTTTAATGCATTTTTCACAATTTACACACACACATTTTTCACAATTTTTTACCAGCTCTCGTTTTGAAGGCTGAACAGACAATTTGACTGGAACTACTTAGCAGGTGTCCATATATCAGGGGTTAATGTACACCCTGCAGCCAATCAGAATCTAGTATTCCCCCAGACCATGGTATAAGCCTGATTAATGTTCAGGTTTGCAAGCGCTTCTCTCTCTCTCTTGATCAGTGGTGGGAATAAAGGCGTTAACTTAACGGCGTTACTTCTTTCACTAACGAGTAAATCCAAATGATTACACTTACTTTCATTATAACCCCGTTATCGTTACTGCCAAAGAAAATGTGGCCCGTTACTAAAATTGAAGCAGTTTTTTCATCAGACCGACTAGATCTCTCTCTATTTACTGTTCTTACTTCAGTGTTTCACCTATATGCACCCAGCAGCGGCGGTATGACGCTGCTAGGTGCATATAGTAACATTCCGTGCGCTACGGACGCTGGATATGCGCTTCATATCCAGGTCAATTCACACACTTGTGAGTAAAGCATATAAACAGAGGAGAGGAGAGCTCTGTGATATCTTTTTAAAAAACGAATGTTATGTTATTTTGTGCTACGTACGCTTCATATCAAGGTCAATTCACACACCTGAGTAACGCATAGGCTATAAACGGAGAGGAGAGGAGAGCTCAGTCTTCTCTTTAGAAACAAATATTATTTTGCGCTACGGACGCTTCATATCCAGGTCAATTCACACACCTGTGAGTAAAGCATATAAACGGAGAGGAACTTCTGTAAAGTTGGAGATAATTTGGCAGATTCTGAGTTTGCGGTTTAATAGATCATCAGTGAAACATCGTTGCGTCACAATTGACACCTCTAGCTAAATGAAGTAACCTAGAGAACCAACTACAACATTGTTTTCATCCAAACGAGCCGTCTTTAGCGAACCTCAAGCTTAGGGATCGTCTGCAAAGGGCAAAACTGAAAACGACCACAATGGTACAATTTCAATACCGTCGCCGTTATTGACTCTAGAGCCCCAAAACTTGTTCCATTGAGATATCGCCTCTTTGTGGCCCTACTACAACCTTTAGTTTTGAAAAATCTATCATTATTTTTGAGGATTTTTTATTTACCAACAATTTCAATAGCGTCGCCATTGTTGACTCTAGAGCCCCAAAACTCGTTCTAAAGAGGCATGGCCTCTTTATGATCCTACTACAACCTTTAGTTTTGAAAAATAGATCTTATTTTTAAGGAGTTTTATATTTAGCAGCTATTTCAATAGCGTCGCCATTATTGACTCTAGAGACCCAAAACTCGTTCCAAATAGGCATGGCCTCTTTATGGTCCTACTACAACCTTTTAGTTTTGAAAAATATATCTCCCTATTTCTGAGGATTCTTTATTTAGGAACAATTTCAATAGCGTTGCCATTAATGACTCTAGATCCCCAAAACGTTTTCCATGTAGGCATGGGCTCTTTATGGTCTTACTGCAACCTTTAGTTGGGGAAAAATATATAAATAAATATATCTCTCCTTATTTTTAATAAGTTATTTTTTTTTCGATTGTTGTATTTGTGATTTTAGGGTGGTTGTTGCTATAATATATATTTGTTAAATAAATGTAAATAATTGTTTTAAAGGTTATACTTGTATTATGTTGAATCCCTCCATATTTTCCCTGCTCATTACTATGCACAAATGTACTGTATGTACACCCTTCCGGCAGGGTGCGCTTTGCGAGCACACAAGAAACTTTCACTAGTGGCCGTGTCCACCTAGATCTGTGCTGGATAGATGAGCAACGTTTACTTCAGTCCACTGGGTAGGCTGGTAGACTGATCTATCCAGCACAGATCTAGGAGGACACTCCCACTAGTGATGTGAAATGGGGCAGATTCTTCGAAACGGCTTGTAAGGCTAATCACACTCACACCTGGTGGTATAATATGTCCCCTTAAATGTATTTGAAGCATCGTGATGAGTCGAGGAATCGAATCGCTGACATAATCGTAATCGAATCGGCAAGATTTGAACCTCGTGTGTGTGTGTGTGTGTGTGTGTGTGTGTGTGTGTGTGTGTGTGTGTGTGTGTGTGTGTGTGTGTGTGTGTGTGTGTGTGTGTGTGTGTGTGTGTGTGTGTGTGTGTGTGTGTGTGTGTGTGTGTGTGTGTGTGTGTGTGTGGCCTGCTTGTGTGTGTGAGAGACTGTCTTCATTGATTTTGGCCTGCTTGTGTGTGCGTGAAAGACTGTCTTCATTGATTTTGGCCTGCTTGTGTGTGTTGGTCCAGATGGAGTCGGCCCGCAAGGCGTGGGAGAACTCCCCCAGCCTGGTGGAGAAGAACTGCGCTGTCACCTCCACTTCGTCCCCAATCACCTCCGGCGCCGCCTCATACTCCTTCTCCTCTGCCTCCGTGCCCCAGATCCCCGTGGCCTCGGTCACCCCGAGCACCTCCCTGTCGGGTGAGTTTCCTCTTTGACCCAGGAGTAGGGATGGGGATCGAAACCCGGTTCTATCAAGGACCCGGTTCCACTTTTTTCAAAAACCGAAAATCATTAACGTTTGGGCTTATCGATAGCACTATCGATTCCCGTTGTTCATTTATTATTTTTCTCCCGTAGGTCCTGTAACGTAATGTTGTGTCCCTCGAAACGGCATTTAAATCAAATCAATCCAATCACTGAAGCGTGTCCACCAATGTTTTTGAATAGAATTGTAAGCAAACGGGTGTTGCAAGTAAAACAAGTGAAGTCTGGCAGTTAACTTTGTTCGCGGGGATGGCTGAACGGGCGAAAATAATTTATTGTAAAGGGGAGAACACAACCTCAATGGCCAAATGCCGTTCCTTCGACTGTCTCCGAGTTGAAAAAACTCTTTCTGCTCCTTCTCCTGTCGCATCAAACGGGCCCTTCTTAATCATCCACTCAAAGTATGAGCGGTAATTGCACACACAGACATTGTCGCTAGTCCTGTCAGTTAAAAATAGTAATCCAATTGTGAAATCTGTGTTGTAATCGGCAGCATACAAGCTAGTTATCTTAAAAAGTAAATAAAGTTTCAGATGTTCTGCGTGATGTTGTGTTGAGGTTGGCTCAGTAAAACGACTGTTAGGTTATCATAATGCGTTCAATTGTAACATAAAGAAACGGTAAATTGACTTTTTGGTGAGAAACATGAGTAATACTGTATTACTCATGTTTCAGAATTACTACTACAGTTGTATAGTGCTCTAATCATTTTAGTATATATATTTAAAACTACTGTCAATATTTATTAAGAATTACATATTTAATTTAGAATACAATTATTTATTTCCTAAATATTTTCCTCGTCACAAAAAATGCGTCGTATTTCCACCAATTAATAGATAAGTATCGATAGTGGTATCGATAAAGAGGTCCGCAGTGGCTCATGAGGTAGAGCCGGGTTGACAACAGAACGGTTGCCAGTTTGATCCCCTGCTTGAGATCGAGGTGCCCCGAGCAATACTCAACCTTGCTGGCTGTTGCCTTGCAAGGTTGACACCGCCGTCGGTGTGTATGAATGGGTGAATATTAGGCAATAAATGTAAAGTGCTTTTGAGTGGCCACTGGTTAGAATAGCGCTATATAAAAGCTGTCCATTTAAAATGTAGTTGCTGAGCACGCCCTATTAACCAAACTCTGGTTGAACAGGGGGTTACTGTAAACGTTTATTACACTGCCAAATATGCCTGTCTTATTCACGCCTTTTTCCCGGCAAATTATTCTCAAGTGGTCTGCTCTCCCTGCGTAGCCCCGCCCGAACCAAGAAAGCCCGCTCTGTGACTAGGGGGGATTTTACCCCCTCGTTTTTACACAGTGAAATTGCCGGGCATGCCAAGCCGCGATCCAACTGGCTTGGCAGTGTAAAAATGCCTCGTGTTTCACTTTGAAGTACTGCTATATAGCATAGTAGGATTGGTCGATCAGATAGAAGGCACCCGGTAAATCCTGTAATTAAAACAAACTACAAATAAATATAGAGGAAATGTGCATGTGATGGATACTCGGAATGATCTAACTGACCATGCGTTCCTCGCCGAGTAGCCCCCGGGACATACACCACGTCCTCCCTGAGCACCAAGACCACCACCGCCTCAGACCCCCCCAACATCTGCAAGGTGAAGCCTCAGCAGCTGCAGGGCGTGGGCCTCTCGTCCTCGGGTAGCAGCTTCTCCCAGCTGGGCTGCGTGCCTCCTCTTCTGCCCCAGCAGACCCCCCAGGTCTACGTCTCCCAGTCTGCAGCAGGTGAGCTGAACACCAACTTTGTCTTGTTCCTGATCTCAGAGCTCTCAACTATCTATCAGTTTAGTGACTGCCACACACCGCATCGGAGGCAAATTACCAATAATAATAATAATACATTTTATTTGAGGCCGCCTTTCATAGCACTCAAGGACACCTATACCAATAGTGAGTGGTACGAGATGATGAATGCTGAATTTCAGCCTTCTTTCAAACCCTTAAAGGCGCATCGATTAAAAAGTGGATTATAAGGCATTTTCGTTTCTGAATCTGATATTTCATTCATCAAAAGTCCACAGATAATTTATTTATGGTCCCTTGGGTTGTGGTTTGTTTAGGTTCTGCAGCCCAGATTCCTGCCTTCTACATGGACACTAGCCACCTGTTCAGTGCCCCCCACCCACGCCTGGCTCCCCCATCATTGGCCCAGCAGCAGGGTTACCAACCTGGACTTTCCCAGGTACGGATCAAGAGCGCCAGCATGCAGGGAACTCGGAATGTTCTGATGGTAATACCTGTGAAAGGAATGGTTGATCGGGACTGCCATGAATGTCCTGTATTGAGTTCCATTTCTCCCACTCTCATCCCTGTAGACTACGGCGGTGCAGCAGATTCCCATCCCCATCTATGCTCCTCTGCAGGGGCAGCCTCAGCACCAACACACCCACCAGGCCCAGTTGGGCCTCGGTTCCGGCCCGTCCGTCTCCCAGCCCCAGGACCTGTTCAGCTCCTCACTGCAACCCTACCGGTACAGGCTCCAGTCACCCCCTCCACCACAACTACTACCATTCAATCCTACCATCCTATCCAGTGGCGTGTTTATTCAATAACCCACATCTACACTAAAAAAGGCATAACGATTTGCAGACTTTTGTTTAATTTGTGAAAGCTTTTATTTTTTATGAATATATTATAAAAACATATCATAAAACCTCATTAAAGGGCAAGTAAACCCAAGTTTTAACAGAACTCCTGCCTTCGGTGTGTGTGTGTGTGTGTCTCCGAAACAGATCCGATATAGGGGTTTACTACCCCTTTTTAAAACGATGTCTGTCTGTCCTCCACCAGGTCTCAGCAGGCCTTCATGCAGAGTAACCTTTCCCAGCCCTCAATGATGCTGTCGGGGCCCTCGCTGCACAGCTATGCCGGCGTCCAGGCCTCTGATCTGGGCAAGCCTCAGTCCAGCCTGGCCTACCAGCAGCCTTCGTCCGCCCAGCATATCCCTATACTGTTCGAGCCACAGCTCAACCAGCCCTCTGGCATGGGCAGCTCACAGCTCATGGATACGCACCTTATGCAGGTGGATTCATCCACTTATATTTTCGTGTATATTAAAACACTGTATTAATTGCTGTTCATAGCTTTTGTAATGTTTTTGATCAAATGCAGGGATTTCAGTACTCATACATTTCAGTACTCGTACATAATATTCCCATTCCAGTCGGCAACTGGAATGGGAATATTACCAATGCAAACATCTTGACTACCAGTGTGTGTTTCAGGCTCGGCAGGGGATGAATCAGCATTCCAACATGTACTCGGGACACGGACACACACATGGACATGGCCACGGACAGAGTAGTTACTATAGCAACACGCAGTCTGCTAGCTCCGCAATGCAACAGGTAATATGCACACTATGAATGGACTGTATATTGATCAACTATGTTTCTTCCACTAATGTCTTGGCTGTTTCATATTATTAGTATTATTAGTATCACTTTATATATAAAGGGAAGCCTAAGATTTTTACTCTTGTGTACTGTACAATAAGATGTAATAAAAGTGATTCTGATTATATCGCAGCAGGATGAACTATGTGCAGATGGAGAACACAATAGAGAATTATTGTCATACACCAGAACCTTCGAGATACCAATGTTGTCGTCAACGTATTTTCTTTTCGTCTGTTCAAAGACGCTTCATCCAGTTAGTTTTAAGTAATACATCTAGTCATGATAAAAACATGATCACAAATGGTTGGATCATGATCATTTGCTATGCTCCTCCTTTATAATGCTTTTCTTCCAGGTCCCTCTGCCTGGCTCTCAGCTCTCCCTGTCAACCTATGGTTCTGGTGCCGGCCAACCCCTGCTGGCGCTGCCCCATACCCCGCCCCAGGCTCAGCCCAGCTCCATGGGCCGGCAGCCCCCAGTGTCGCAGGCATACAGGAACATGATGGGCCACAACCCTGGCATGATGCAGCCCCCAACCAGCAAGGTACGGCCTCTAGCATTTGGGACAGGAGTGGGCAGGGACCTCGTAATTCCGTATCACAATTATTTTTGATCACTGGAGTATTTATTAATGCTTAATACAGTAACTAGGGATGCAAATTATCGAGTAATTCATTAATCGATAGTTGTTTCATCTTATCGATCGATGATCGATTAATTGATAAGCGGCAATTCTTCTGAGAAGCTGAATTTCCTTCTGAATGTGACACATCTCATCTCATCTCATCGTCATCCGCTTATCCGGGGTCGGGTCGCGGGGGGAGCAGCTCAAGCAGGGGGCCCCTTTCCCGGGCCACATTGACCAGCTCTGACGGGGGGATCCCGAGGCGTTCCCAGGCCAGTGTTGAGATATAATCTCTCCAACTAGTCCTGGGTCTTCCCCGAGGTCTCCTCCCCACTGGACGTCCCTGAAACACCTCCCAAGGGAGGCGCCCAGTGGGCATCCTTGCCAGATGCCCGAACCACCTCAGCTGACTCCTTTCTAAGTAAAGGAGCAGCGACACATTTGAATGTGACACATTTAGGTGGTAATTCAACGATGTCGTTTAGTTGTTTAAAATACTTCCACATATTGTGCATTTGGCGTCTTTGTCGTCATTAACCAACTTAAAGTGGCTCCATACTGCACTCCGTTTTGCCATCTTCATCGTGTCAGTGTCCCGCTTTTCGTTTGTCTTGTGCTGCTTCGCTTGTGTTCCCGCTTGTGTTCCCGCGTGTGCGTCAAGTACGTCTGGCGTCAAGCGCGCCCTCACGTGGACGGGTGAGGAATTACGGGTTAAAAACGCGATTAATTGCAAGTAATTTATTTTAATCGAGTAATCTCTTATCGACAATTAATCGATAATCGATTTATTGTTTGCATCCCTAACTACTTTTTCATGTAAAAAGTAAATTTTCAATTCGGCGCTTCAGCCGGTATGCTATTGCGCTTGTTGCGCGCCTGCGTGCTTGCGCAAAAGTCCCTTCACAAGCTCTCATTCCACACCGTACGGGACAGACGCTGGTAGCGTGAAGCTGTCTCTGCATATCAGACATTGCTTCCGCAGGCATTTTCCAAAGCAAGTCCTTACGACAAAATGCAAGCTGTGGAACGAGATAAAAAACGCTAGCACTGTTTACCTGTGTAAGGTCATGGTTCCCTTTCAAAATGTCGATAGAAAGGGCTTTAAAGAGATGGTCAAAACACTCGATCCCAGGTACGCGTTACCTGCTCGCACACACCTCAGCCAAATTGAGATGCCAAAACTTTAGGGCAAGGTCCTCAAGCAAGTGGAGAAACAAATCCATACTATTAAACATCAGTGTGTTTCAGAGATGGAAGTAACTTGAATAAAAAATAAAAAAAAACAGTTTTGCTGCCTTACCAGTATTTTACCCCTTCAGAAGCATTTATAAATCGAAATTAGATGATACAATTAACATAGGTACCGTGATATAATACCGTTACCGTCTATGCCTCAAATCATACCGTGATATACATTTTAGTCCATACCGTACAGCCCTAATTTGAAGGAACTATCTTAAGTTATATTCGAGGGAAGTCAATTTTTTGTCTTGGAGCGAAAGCAACAGCTGTTTGTTTGCTTAATTCAACTAACGTTAGCTACCCCTTTTTTTGATGTGATATAATTTACAATGATATTGTATTTCTAGGACCGAGTCAACGCCGAGTAGGCCTACTGCACGAACATAGAACTTGAATAAAGTCAGTAAATTCTAACAACATAGGGCTATTTAGATAAATAATCTGGCAAGGGTGTTGTTTAAGGCTAATACACCAACAGCAAATTTATGTATATTAAAGGGCTACATTTTCCAAGTCTGTCATTTGAAAAATTTCCATTTAATTGTGTGCTAAAACCTCTTTAATGAATTTTCACGCTAAATCCCGCCCAGGGTAGCTTAGAACTCGAGTAGCCATTTATCCGATCAGTTCTTGGACCGATGAAAAAGTATGACGCATCATAAAAATTCACATAACAGGAAACAACGATAATTATAAAGTGTCATAAACAATATTTATAAAATGTAGTGTCTGTACGAAAAGAAGTGTGAGGAAGGCGAAGCTTTTGTATTCCCACCACTTATTCAACTGCTCATAATTATCTGCGATGAATTTATCAGTTTTAAACAACTATTTACCTAATGTGCATCAATTTTTTTGTATTTATACAATACCCAAAAATAAACAAACGAAAACAAAGAAGATAACAAAACCCCCCCCAATCAACTATCCCAATATTATGAAAATGACTGTGCTCGTGTTAGGTACAGATGGACATGGACTTGAAGCTGTTTGGTGGTGGAATGGACGTGAAGCCTGGAACCCCACCCATCAACGCCAGAAGCACCACACCCACCTCCAGCCACTACAGGTAAAATATCCACCTCCAGTCCCTTGAGGTAAACTACACCCACCTCCAGTCACTACGGATACAATGCATACCTCCAGTCCTTAGAGGTAAACCCCACCCCGCTAGAGGTAAACCCAACCCACTTCCAGTCCCTAGAGGTAATCCCCACCCACGTCCAGTACTAGAGGTATGACTCCTGTCATTGACGTTTCTGTACGTCTGGCGGCAGGGCCAGCTCCACTTCTCCCAGCAGCCAGTCCAGTAAGATGAACAGCATGCTGTACCAGAAGCAGTTCCAGCCTAGCTCCGCCGGTATGAGGATGACCCCACACTTCCCTGGCCAGTACAATCCACAGGTGAACATGCAGACCCTCTTTTTTCTACTACCTTTCTTTTACATGAATATCTGCTTAAAGATCCCATCATACTTTTTTTAAGGGTTAGTTATTGCATTTGGGGGTTCTACTAGAATAGGGATAGATGCCTGAATGTTAGAATTACCCCTTATTATTTTCACATTGTTCATTTCAGTTTTGTATCATGTACAAAGTTGTCAACATTGCGGGTATCAGGGAGGCGTGACTACTGCACCGCCCCTGGCACAGTCTGAAAGTTTCAGCACAAACAAGCTGTTTTCACGCACTTATTGAGGGGCGTTCTCAGGCCCCGTCCACACGAAGCCGAAACGGGCAAAACCGTTACGGTTTCGATCTATCCGGTTTAGAAGTATCTCCGTAAAGACGAAGCCAAGCGAAACCGGATAGATCTGTAGAAACGCTGTAGTAAACATTCCAGGCCCATAAGGGGCGCTGCTTCTGGTACACAAATCCAGAAGAAGAAGAGGCGAGCATGCGCATAAAGGCTGCCCCCCGAACCACTAACTACACAAACAAACAGCTCTTCTACGATGGCGAACTAGATTCTCAATAAATAATGGCTTAGCAACCCAACAAGGGACATGATATGCCGCAGAACGATTACAAGCTTGTAGTCCGCCATCATCTTTTTTGTTGTGATTTCTGAGACTCCGCGGGCTTAAGAGCCATTGGCTAGGAGGTCGAGGGGTGGGGCGATGACGTCATGGTTTGCGGTTTCAGTCGGTTTCAGGCGTCCACACGAAACCGGATAGATTTGAAACCACCTCCGAGGGTGGTTTCAGAAGTTTGCGGTTTCGGTCAGCGGATTCGCCGGCTTCGTGTGGACGGAAGGCCGAACCGTACAAGACCTTTGCGGTTTCGCCATGAAATCGGCTTTGTGTGGACGGGGCCTCAGTGTCTCTCTCCTGGCTCTGACTTTGATTTTAGAAAAATCATTATCACCCCTTTAACTGTTTTTGTATTTCTCCTCCTCCTCCTGACTCAGATGCTCTCCCAGCCCAACATGGTGTCCCCTCTGGTCCGCCCTCCCCACGCCTCCTCCTTCGCAGGGGGTGTCCAGCGCTCTGCTATGGGTCAGCCCATGTCTCCCACTCTGTCCCAGGGTTTAATGCCTCACCCCCGACCCCTGCACCCGCTGCACAGCCAGCACCCACAGCACAGCCAGCACCCACTGCGGGCTCCCCCGGGACCCTCCCTCGTGCCCAGAGGCAACCACCAATCCGCGATGAAGGCAGAGCATGACCTCAAGGTCTGTGGCTTTTCTTTACCTTTGTCTTTCGACTTTTTCAATGTTTGTTGTCACCATTATCCCTGAGCTGGTGAGCCTGTCTCTGTGGTGCCTGGTGTGTTTCTGGTAACCACGGCTGTGTGTTGACATTGGCTAGCGTGTCATGATAAGCCCATGCCGTTGCAGTAGTGCTCCAGCTGACAGTTTGTGTGTCCTGCAGGCCAAGCAGAGGGCCGAGGTGCTCCAGTCCACCCACAAGTTCTTCGAGCAGCAGCAACAGCAGCAGATGAAGACCCCTCAGGTCAACAAGGTGTCCCGCCTCGATCAAAACAGCAAGCCCCCCCATGACCCCATGGCCTCCAACCACCAGTCGGGGGGCCTCTTGGAGCGACCACAGTCCGACAAGCCGCCCCTATCCCTGGGGAAGCCTATTCGGACTGGCCCCATCAAGCCACAGGCCATCAAACCAGAGGAGGGCAAATAAAAGGCCACTCGCTCCCATGGAAAAGAAAAATGCTGACGGGAATACAGGAGCGACGCCAGCTCCTTTCCTTCCAACCTCCCCCCGCTTCCCCTACTTCCCTTTCATCAGCCCTGGGGAAGAGGGGGGGAGGGGGAGGTTAAAGATGAAAATGGTTACACAGATGGTTACCCAGAATGCACATCTTAGATAATCCCCCCTCTCCTAGCCTCCCTTCCTTGCAGTGTTGGTATTTGATTAGTCTGCGCCCTGTGCGTTAGATGGCTGAGGTGAGGTAAATATATCACGGCCCACTCTTACGCAGACAAAAGATTAGTTTGCCGTTTTAATAGCGCTTTGGTTATGATTATTTTCTTCTCTTTTCTTCCTTGTTTCTTTCCCAAATAGAAGTGCAACCTACAGGGCAGGACAGTGTTCCCTTGGGGATAGGATGAGCTAATCTTTGTTTTTTGGAGTTGGAAAACCAATCGTAACTACTGAGATGGGTAACGATATTTACTAAACTCAAGTTGTGTGCATGTGTGCAAATGCTCTGCACAACACTACCACATGTGTACACCCCCCCCCCCCCCCTTTATTCTCCATCTTGGTCAAAGGTCTCATCCACATTCACTGAACACAGCGTAGAATCAGGATGGTTTAGGGTTTGTTTTTGTATTCACAAAAGATAATGTGAGCGTTGAGCAGTTGATTTTGATTTACTCACTGATTAGTCTGCCTGCAAGCCTTTACTCCTGCCTTCAGCTCTCTTCTTCTTGCCTGATAATCCAGACAAAGCAGTTTGTGTGTGTGTCTGGAAGGTATGGGGTTGGTATGCTTGTATATCTTCTGTATATTTAGCCAAAGGGTAAGCAGGGCAAAGATGACGTCACAGGGCCTTTTTCAGAGAACCACAGCAGGGTTTTCGAGAGTTGCTATCAGTCGTTTGGAAAACGGTTATCCCCCCCCTCCCTCACATCTCTCCACTTGTTCACCGGTCATAACCATCCATGTTGACTTGCTGTTTTTACACACAAACTACACGCACGTTTTACTGTAAACCATCCGGAACTGCTGCTATGGACGGTGCGGCCCCGGCGGGGATCTAGCAGGGGCAGGGGCCCACCTAAAGGAATACAACAGGCGAGGGCTCAGGCCTTTCTTTGTTTTTGTATTTCTAACCAATCCGTGTGTATGCGAGTGTCACATGAAGAGAGGAGGAAGAGGCAGGAGAGATGCCGAATGGGCGGGCAAGAAAAGAAGCCTGAAGATTCTGAAGTTTTAAAGGCATTCTGGCAGACAGACTCTTCTGTTTCGTATTTTGTTTGGTTACGTTTTCTTGAATCATTGAAGGAGAGCTGCCAGTGCTGCCCTCTCCTGCCTTTGCGTCTCCACTGCAGGCTCTCACCAAACGATGCTCTCGCCTGGATGGGTCACAGCAGCAAGTGTCCCCTGGATAATGTACAATAGTACGCAGCCTTGCAGAGGGTTGAGGAAGGGGGGGTCTTGTGTTGTGGGATATATGATGAGTGAGGGAAGGGCAATTCATGGTTTAGTTCGTTTTTCTCCTTTGTGTTCTCATAGTATTTGTACAGGGGTTTCATCGCTGTATTAAAAATGTACCGTCTTATTTACATTCTCTTTGGTTTGGTTACAGAAACTAATAAAATAATATGCTGTTAAAATGTTACAGATGGTCTTGTCTTTTAAACATTGTGATCACAAGTGAACATACCGTTGCATGCACACGGGGGCAGTTTTTTCTTTTAAAACTGATTAATAAACCTATTTGTATTTTTTCTTTTACTGCAGCAATTTACTAGATGAAAACATCTGAATTAGAACAGTTCAAGGAAAAATTAAAAACGTGTTTTTTTTTCAAATATTTTTTTATCCAGTCCACATCGATAGGGAAAAAGGAGAGGACTGCAGCTTCAGACACCAACTGTCTGAAAAATTATAACGGTAGAACTCAAGATGCTTGATAGGAAACATGCATGGGGCAGGCTTCAGCCACAACCACCAGTTATCTACTCGCACAATTGAAGATTTTTACTTGGTTGATTATACCGGCGCACTACTTTGATATCGGTAAAGCTGCCACCTAGGCTACGTCACTCGCCTGTCAAACAGAAGATTTCCTTTCCACTTTTACCTCAGGGACACCACAGGAGACCAGACGGCTCATTAATTTCAGGGCGACCAGGGACAATGAGTTCCTAAAATCGAAAATGATCGCCAGAAAACAGTGGGAGTGAGTCTTAGGTTGTTCAATCTTTTCATTCTTGCGTCTGTTTTCTACTTTGGTATTTCTGTGTTGAGCTCAATAGCCCACTGAATGTCTGTGTCGTTATACTGTACGTTGGCTGTGATGTAGGCTTTTTCTGGAAGAAATGGGGGTGGAGGGGAAAGTGACCAGGCAACAGGCTTCTAAGAAGTGGGAGAACCTTAAAAAGAAGTATAAGGTATGTGTCTAGTTTGAAATAAACAATTACCAATTGCCTAATGAATGTATCAACCAAACGAGACCATTGTTTTTGTTGTAATTGAGTATTTGCTGTGTGTGTGTCTGTGTCTGTGTGTTTGTTTTTTCAGGATTTGAGGACTCCCAAAACTCGGGTCGGGGACTGAAAGTGGGGAGGTGACTGGCGACGTGGCAGTATTATGACTTGATGCACGAGGTTCTTGGTGCCCGGCCAGCAATTGACCCACCAGTCCTTGTGTCATCTATTCAAGACCCCATGGTTATCCTCATGGTGAGGGTGATGTGGTTTCATGAATTTCACTAACTGCTATTCAAACATGTTTCATGAGATATTAGCTGAAAATTTCTAAAGAAAATGACTTCTAACAACTGACTTGCATTGTTTCTTTAGGAGATGGTGGAGCCCTACACCCAAGGTTGACCTCCACCTTGTCTTCATCATCCCGAAGGCCCGCTCTATCACAGAACGCGCCATGGATTGGCGGTAATTAAAGCGCTGCTGCACCCGCCCAATCACCGGCTCTTTATAGGGAGTCAACAGACATACGGGCGTCTGGAGGCAGGGGTACCCACCATCACCTAATAGCATGTAACCCGGCGGTGGATACCTGGCAGTCAAATAAAAATAACTGTTTTTCATTACCCTTGTGTCATGGACAGACCCTGGGTAGCCCACAAAAATGTCCAAAAATGTCCCCTTTGCATCGCATATGGCCTGCATGTTAATTGAATAGAAATTCTTGTAATTTAGATAGTCTAATCGATGTAGTTGTGGTGGCTTGATCCGAATATGGGTTCCATCGATCCTTCTTTTCCAAAGAGGGCAGCATGTTTCTTGTCAAACGAGCGCCTGACAGTCTCTCCGTCCTGTCTCCCCACAATGTCCTTTATGTTTCTTGGACGGAATGTAACTGATAATTTCGTTGCTCTGTAACATGTGCAATGACAACAAATAAAATCCTATCCTATCCTATCCTATGGCAATGTTTTGATATGTTGAGGGGAGTGTCTTATGTCTGCATTTATTTGAAAGAGCATATGCACAGAAAAGCAGACGGACGGAGTTACAATGGAGATCCTGCAAGTTTTTAAAGCCATGTGACGCGTCACATCACATAGGGAAGTTAACGCCAGCATTTCTGACGTTTTTATCCACTAATTCATTATGTTATGTGAGGCAACGCAACGTATGCTTGATCTGAAACATGCCTACTCGTGGCCTCTGTTGACGTAGCAGTCAGCTGTCCGCAGTCAGCGACGATGAAGCCACGTAATAGAGGGGCGTCCCATTTCTTAGGGGAACGTTTTACCCCTCTGTATTGAGGGGCAAGGGGAAGGGGTAAGGGCTAGAAATGGGATTGGGCCTAAAACCTATACTCGGATCTGGAAGAAGAGCTCTAATCTGGGCTAACGTGGGAGTTCAATTTATTTTGCTGATTTGTTTCGACCCATGTTGCTGGAGCCGGGGATCTGTAAACAAATATAAATTAGTCCTGCTGTGTACTGAATGTTTCAAATCGCCACAGAGCATTCCGTCCGAGGCTCCGTGCCGTCTCCACGAGTTCTGCTATAACAGACTGTTGGATCCGAGAATACCAGGTATCATACAATGAAGATGAAAGAAAAACTCAACCATTTTATTTTATTAACAACTTTAATGTGAATGTTACCTAGTGGTGACTACAGTGCATTAGGCATACGCAAAAGGATGATGCATTCTAGAGAGGGCAAACCGTTGCCAGTTTAACACCGTAGGGCGCATTGCACCAAACAAATTAAACTAGTCATTACAACGTTCCATGAGCCAAACATGGACATTTCCATCATAAAATACTGCATAAATAAATCAAAGACATACACCTGGCATAAAGACTGTACAAAAATAATTCCTCTATCAACGTGTTTGTGTGGGCCATGCCACAACAAAACCTTCCAGAAACCTAAAAACCGTACAAAAAAAAAAAAGATTAAATTACTCTATCTGATCCTGAACACTGTTTCTCACTCTGGTGGTTGGTTAAGCTGAACTATGCATGGTTATGGATGATGTGTCTAACAATCCCATCACATGGTTATGTGCTTACGAGTCTTTGAAGCAAGCAGGATGTTTGTGTTTGTATGTGTCTGTGTATGAGAAAGGCACTTGTAATGGGGGGCATGTGTCAAAATTGAGCCATCCCTGTCCTGATGGGCTACTATTGCCGGCCCAATCTAGTGTCGTACGAGATCATATGGAAGTTGTCCCAGGCTAAGAGCTTCTTCTGGGCGGGGTTGTAGTCGATCATGCTGGTGTAGCGGAACTTGTTCCTGAAGGGTATGACCACGGCCTTGGACTGGCTGGTCTCTGTGTCGTACACATGGTTGACGGTGGTGTTGGGTGAGGTGTAGCTGGCCACGGTGTAAAGCTTGCCGCAGATCATGAAGGAGTTGGCAACCGAGTTCTTCCGGATGTTCGTCTCCCAGCTCCTCCTCACCTCCAGGGTGTCAGGGTCCAGCTTGGAGATCACGATGGCGCCCTTGGCTTTGCTGGTGGAGTAGACGGCCCACAGCCCGCTCTCGTCCGCGGCCAGGTCAATGTCCGTGTAGCCTCCCCACGAATAGGGGAACTGGCCGTGGAAGCCGGCGTGGGGCAGGTCGCGGCGGGCAGCGATGCTCTCGGAGGACAGGTCGTAGCGGAGGATTGTGCGGCTGCGGCGGCGCTGGTAGTACAGGGAGCCGCGGTACAGGGTCGCGCCGGTGCTCTCCACAGCCTCCGGCAGCAACATCACCTTGAGGGACGGACGGCAGTTTATAGGAGGACACGACATGCATAAACCCACTGCCAAAAAAGCACATTTCGGGTCAAATTAAATAATCTATGCAGGAATAGTATGGAATAGTCCCCTGACTCAATGGCCTGTAGATTTGGCAGTAGGTGTTGTCATAGACCAATGCAAGACCTGAGGTAGGGTTTTTTCCATCCCTATTTGTTGGCAAATGACTAAGGCCTACTTTGCACAGAACAAAGTATGAAAGCACTATCGTCTATATCATTGCATCAAGGACACCTTGTACACACTTACACCTAAGCTGGGTTGTGTGCAACCTGCTCACCTTGGAGGGGAAGCCCTTTGAGAGTTGCTCCATGTCCTCATATCCAAAAAGCTGTCGCACGTCAGAGCCCACTGTGTCGATCCTCCACACCATGTTGGGCCCGTAGGTGGACACAGCTTCTGGGTCCTGCATCCACACACCGTATTTACCTGCGATGGTGTCAGCCTTCCTGTGGATGACTGGCTCGCCCACCGCGAGCAGGTGGCCACAGCCTAGGGAGGACAGAAGGTGGAATCAGGAGAAGGAACACAGCAAAGAAGACATTGTTCTCTATTTAAAACTCTTTTGCTGCTGCACATTTTTAATGCTTATAGTTCTTAGTAAGCTGAGGAACAAAGAAGAAATGTAGCAGCCATCACGAGACGTAGTGGAGGATTTGGGTTCCTGGTATACAGGAACCAAAAGTACAGGTAATCATCATTGTTGAGGAAGGAGAATCAAATGCTTATGTTGGTGGTGATTCGACTACAAGAGGAAGGTTGGAGCCATGAAATGGTCTCACATCTCTGTTAACCAAATAAAACTTTAGCTGAGTCACCAGGGACTGAGCAGTAGCAGCAGCACCAGCAGCTGGGATACTGCTCACCCTGGGCATGAAGCCTCTTGCTGGAAGAAAGCACAAGACCTCCACCACACATATAATTATCTCTTCCTAAAATACCCCCGCGAGGCCCCGTGCGTCAGGCCCTGCCTCTGGGTTTAGACTTAGATATTATAAATACACACATTACTGAGTTACAGCTCTTTGTGGCTGGGCCCTTGTCCAAGAGGATGCAATGTAGTGCACATGCTTCCCATCCGCACGTGTATTTTCACCTCAGACTATAAAGATGCTGATGTATCGATCGAGGGAACATGTGCGTGCGTGCGTGCGTGCGTGCGTGCGTGCGTGCGTGCGTGCGTGCGTGCGTGCGTGCGTGCGTGCGTGCGTGCGTGCGTGCGTGCGTGCGTGCGTGCGTGCGTGCGTGCGTGCGTGCGATAGATAATGAAAGCGACAGAGACTGAGAGAGAGGGAGATAATGAGAGACTGAGAGCGAGAGAGGGAGAGACCTGAGGTGTCATCCGGGCGGTCAGGAACTGGAAACTCTGTCACTTCAGCCTTCATCTCTTGAAACCCTGGACCTGAAAACTCCCAAGCGGGGTCTGGAGCACAGATATTAGGATGGAGATATTAGAGCCGATGGATGATTATGGATGGATGAACATAACATGAACCACACTGCTGTCCGATCGGTTTCTCACCCCTTAAACCGCCAGTGTTTCCCTGACTGTTTGGCCTGCCCATCAGGGGAGACATGGCACTGGAACCTGTAGACACACGCAAACATACAAAGATGCACACCGTTTATTCAGCAACAATAAATATAATTCAATTTTTTTTATATTTTAAGATGATGTTTTCTTATGAACTGGCTATGGTGAGGACTATGGGTCTGTTTTCGGGCAGGACAGGAAAGGTATGAGGCCAGTGACAGCAGGAATCAAACACCCATGAACAGATTCCCAGCTGCCAAGGAGCCAGACCGGCGCTAGATGGCCTTGCACAACACATACACTCACTCACTCACTCACTCACTCACAATAATAGCATCACATACGCGCACACACACACACACACACACACACACACACACACACACACACACACACACACACACACACACACACACACACACACACACACACACACACACACACACACACACACACGGCCCATTACAAGACAGTAAACAGTGATTCTTACAAACCAGAAGGTCTCTGTGGGTCCTCTGGCTGCATACTGTCAGCCATCAATCACTCCCGACTAACTGGAGAAGCTCCCCCAAAAACGTGCCTCCCCATCTTACCTCTCTCATTTTTCCCTCGCTCTATTTATCTCTCTCTCTCTCTTGAGAGAGACCCACATTAAACCTTCTTGAAGCTAGAACTGAGCTATTGTTTACAGAATGCTAATATGTTAAACATGTCTTTTTTGATAAAACCCCCAAAAAGGCAAATGTAACAGTGGATGGTTCCGTGACATGAACAAACACATGTAATGTGTTTGTTCATGTCAGTGAACACGAGAATTAAACAGGCACGAGTAAAGGCATTGTGCGTGTGTGTGTGTGTGTGTGTGTGTGTGTGTGTGTGTGTGTGTGTGTGTGTGTGTGTGTGTGTGTGTGTGTGTGTGTGTGTGTGTGTGTGTTTTCACACATGCGTGTGTTTATGTGCGTGCTAATGAAACATCAGTGCTAATGCTGGCAAAAAAAAGTGTGTACATCTCACTGTTTGCACCTTTGGGCACTGTGTTTAAATGACACAGAATGAGCTTGAACATTGACAGCCCAGATGCACTAAGTGCTTGTCAATCCTGAGCTATAAAGGGGTACAGAGTGGGCTGGTCTTGTAATGATGAAAGGTAATTGTTTAAATGGCGATGACATTTAAGAATAAATAATTGACATAGTGGAGGAATGGAGGAAGATAACATGAAAAGTGTTTCCTGGAACCTGGCCTGAAGTGTGGACAACAGGTCAATACAGAGGCTGCAGTCTTGCCTGATTTGCTTTGAACTCCCTCTCCATTCCCACAAGGCCCAGACATTGATCTTCAGGAATTCACACAATCTCTTCCTGTCTGTGTTTTCACCTGTGTGTCTGAGGGGGGGGGGGGGGGTGGGGGCTCTTCCATTGGTGGAAGAGGCAGCAATGGCCAAACGCCAAGAACATACAGGGTACCAAAACACAACCATACGCTGTTCCACTCAGAAGGCTACAGTTTGAGGCTCACACTGGCCTGATCAACCCCTGGTGAGCAAGAGCTGAGAGGAGTTTAGCTAGAGCCAGCTCCAGGCCTCCTAGGCATCTCCACGTTGCGCTCAATATGTTCCTTTGGGTTCAGTGAAAGGCCTCTGCAGTTTGATTCAGCATTCACCTCTTATGGATCTTTTAAGATCTTTGAGACCCTTAAAGTCGTTGCACTGCTCTTAACGTATGCATTGTTTATTGGGCAGCTGAATTCAGAAATAGTGTTAAGGAAAGCGCCTTTGCTTTCCTTAACACTTTGGCACTTTGACCCTTTGACTGATAATCTTGGAGGAATTTAATCGATGAAGGAATGTCAATTTAATAAAGAGAATGATCTAGGGTCTGGAGTCTTGAAATTATGAGAGCATTTTCCTAACTTGTTTTCATAACTTTTCAAGGGCCAACAGCAGAGGGCGATGAGGGTCCGAACCTGAAGAGAACAACGTTGTGGCAGAGAAAGAATGTGGTGGAGCTCGGAGACTATCGGAACAATATTTGCTCCCTGCAAAACTGCAAACACACTGAAATGCCAGAGATTAAACCTGCTCTCTAAGGGCTTGTTCACACTACCTCCGTCCGTCGACGGATCACAGTTTGCATGGGGCGCTCGCGAAATGCCTTGTGGGTCCGCCCGTCCATTTAGTCTAGGTCCTGGGGAAGATTTGTATGCGCTTCATTTAGCGGAGAATATCTCAAATGTTATAGACTAATATTACCCCACTGAACAATGTGTGATGTGTGCCAAAATCTCTATCCGGGACGAAAGTCCTGAAAATGACCACTATAGGTGACACTTTTATCACAATACAGGTGAATGGGACTTTTTTTTTCCTTTATAGATATCCTAATCAATTTCTACCAGATTAATCTTCAACTTAATAGAAATACTTTTTGTATTACACTTTGTCTCAAAAATAAATAAAATATGCAAATTAGGCAATCTCTCATTAAATATGCGTACATATAAACTCTTGAAGCTACAGATTTTCTTAGGTGATCACAATGTTTACAGTGTAAGAATTCTGGGTTGATAGTTCTAATTGTGTCTCCAGGGTGGATGCTGTGTGTGTGTTTGGGGTGGGGGTGGGGGTGGGGGTGGGGTTATAAATACAATTGTATGCAAACACAGGACTTTTTTCAAAGAAAGAAAACAAGCATTTTATTGATATACAGACATTTTATATCCAACCTTGCTAATATCATAAGAACGTTAACTTAAAGTGAAAACTACAAAGCAGCAGGTTAATTCCCTGTGTTGCAAGGTAACACGTCAAGTCCAGGTACTGATGGAATCCAGGTAAGGCGATGATGATGAGAGCTCATTCAGTGATAGGATTTTTACAACTATTGCCTCCCTTGCATTTGCAGTACTTGCAGCAACGGATACCAGCTACCCGACAGGGACATCCATTCTTGTGTGCACATTTGGCACATGAGCAGGGATCTGGCAACCCTTCAGGTTTTGAGATTACAATCTCAGGGACTAATAAACTGCCCTTTCTTATAAAACCATAAGCATCTGCATTTAAGATTGAGGTGGCGTCTGTAAATGGTGCTTGGACCCAAAGCTGCTGTTGATAATAGGCTCTTTGTATATGTTTTCCTGCATTAGTTGAGGTGCAAGCAGTTCTCTCAAAGTCCATCTTGAGGACATTACTATCGAACGCAGCAATGCGCAGGTCGTCAAATGTCTCCATGTCTGTTGATGGTTTGAGACATTTGACCAAGAATCTTTCAGCCATTTGTATTGCACTCTCTGTTAGCTGTGGACAGTTGAAATTGAGAATCAGAGAAGAGTTGTCTGGTTTGCGGACAGTGTTCAGAGCTGCAAGTTTAGTTTAAATTTTGCTAGTTGTATCACACCCAGTCAGCGCATGTAGTGCTGGGAGGCACTGTGTGAGCTCGTCTCCCAGTGCTTTGCAGATATCATGAAGTGGTAATATTGATCTTTTCACTCCTGAGTTACGGATAAGCCAGAGCTCTTGGAGGCCAAGACTTCTCCAATTGACTGTTATGTGGTATAATAGGCACACAAAGACATCTGTGTCACCCGATGACAGTGTCAGTGATGTAGATCCTGTGCGGTGTGCAGTTGAGCCGAGGGAATGGAGTAGCACTCGCTGCTGACACAATCCATGCCTGTGGTGATATACCAAGGTATAGTGGTTTGGTGCCTTTGTAATTGGTGGTCAGCCACTCAACTTAGAATGCCTGAAAAGCAGTTTTGCTAATGGAAGATGACCAAAAGTTCTCTAATACCACTGGAACATTTTGGTTTGGTGATACCACATCAAGGACAACCATGTTTTTTGATTTTCCTCTTCTCTCCCTCTCTCCATGTTTGATGCTGTCCTCTCGGTAAGTGTCGAAAACTACATGGATCTCATCACAGTCGCCTCCAGCTTTGGTGACCATAAATGTCAAAGCATTAGCAAAGTCGTGGAATGTCTTGATGGGTGGATCAAGTTTCTTTAAGGAGACCTTTCTCACCAATGCCATGAAGTCGATAATGATGGCGTGTGTTTGCGGGGGGGTAACTGGACCTTTTATATCTATTTGTGGACACAACTTCAACAGCTCAGTCCCAAGTTGTGATTTGGCACTCTTCCTCAAGTAACCGTCTTTGTCAACCAAGAAGAATGCAGAGTTGGTGATCTCATGCTGGAGTAGCTCCTCAACTGTGAATCCCCGGTGACACCCATACTCAATAAACATGAGAGCTTTGATTGTCTCATCTTTGATGTCTGCTTTGGAAGCCAAGTTCAAGGTGGTCTTTGGCAAAGTAAACTTGAGTTTACTAATAGTCGAGTGTATCGATATCGACTTATTTCTGAGTCGATCATCTGTAAATTTAGCACAAGTAGCACTGCCCTCTGTGATGCAGCACAACAACTTGTCGACATTTACCTTGGTCACAATTTCTCCAGTGAGAACATTCTTAAGCATGCCCTGGTCTCTTAAAGGACTGCATACATTGAGGAGATATTCCTCTATGTCTTGCACCATCTTAACTACTTTAGTTGTAGTGCTCGGGTTGAAGTCATGATGAAGCGAGAGTTCTCCTCCAACATCATCCCTCATCTCAAGGAGATCAACATACTGGTCCTTTTTATGCTTGATGATTCCCCAAAGAGCTACTGCTTCCTTCTTCCTGGTGACCCCAATTATCCCTCCACTCACTTTGGCAGGCCGGTTGTAACACTGCTCTAGTGCCTGGTTAAATGGCACTCCACTACCTTTCTTGGTGGTGTTCACAACAAATCCACCATGTATGTATGAGTCATAGAGGAGTGGGAACTTCTCCTTCAGTTGATAGCAGTCTTGCAGGAATAATGGTGTCCATCGACAATAGTTTGTTCTCCCAAAAAAGAAGAACAGTGAAGTTGCCCTCTCTATTGCACTGAGGTAGAGAATCCAGTCTCCAGAGCGCAGAGAGTTGGTCAGATCCCTCAATATTGGGAACAAGTCAGAAACATATGTGCTCCAGTAATTAAAGGACTGGGACTGCAATGCCTGTTCCTTAAGGTAGACTTGAAAGGCTGCATTGATGATGTTAGAAAGCTCCTTTTTGGTGTTCCACTCTTCATTTGAAGGCTCTTGGGACTTCCAGTTGACCTGCAGTGCCTCTATCTCTGTTTTTCTGTCAGGGTATTTGGAGAGGAATGCTTCCAAGATCATGGATGTGAGGACCTCGTGTATCATTGAATGGGCAGTGCGGGCCCTAGCATAGTGAGAACCAGAGATCACGGTCTTAATGACATCAGTACCGTAGCACTCTGTTTCAACTAGAACATCAAAAATTCCAGAGGGTTCCAGGTATGTACCAAGACAGGCCAACACAATTTTCTCCATATGAAACCCACCTAGACCAAGGAATATATTATTAAACTGGCCTGGTTTCATAAGTTGGATTTCCTTGGCAATACGGTACACACCTTCGTCGGCCCACAAACCACCATAGGCATCTCCCTTCTGTTTAAGCACATCCTGAAAGTTAATCATTGTGGTGAAGATTGCATCAAATGTTGTTGCGGGATAAGGAAGGATGGGGGTAAGAATTTTGGTGGTAGGATGAAAGTTGGCATTCACAGTTGCGCTTCTCAGAGCTGTAAATCCTGGGACACTGTCACTGACATGTGTAACTTTTTTGGAGAAGCGATTGGCCATCCACAAAAAATAGTCTGAATTTATTGACTTGGTGGACTCGGTTGCTTTAGCATAGCCGTCAGTTGTTGTGGAAGAGGGGTCTCTCGACATATCTAAGACTTCTGATGCTTCAATGGTGGAGCTCTTTGTGTTTGGAGTAGGCTCTGATACCTTATAGTCAAGGTGTATCTCCCCGCGCTCTTTTACTGGCCCCATCCTGATAATCTTTTGGCAAAGGACTTTAGACCTAAGCTTTACTGTGGTCCGGCTCTGAGTATCAACGGACCTTGCAGAGATCTCACTTTCCGCTGATGGTTTCTCTACACTGATTGGAACATTTTGGAAGATAACAAGGATGGTATCATGTGTGGAGCCTGTTCCTGCCAGGGTGCTTTCATTGTGGTCAAAGTTATCCATTGCCCCATTTAATGGGCTTGTTGCTTCTAGGACAGCAGGGAGAGGTACTCTGTTGTTACCTGCTGTAGTGATGATACGTTCAGCGAGGTCAACATCAATCCTCTTGACCGTGTTGTAACTGACACATATTCCGTGATGGTTAAGAGCAGTCACCAGCTCTTTTGATCGTGTCAGACCAGGGATGGGCAACTTTCATGATAAAGAGGGCCACATTTTTCATCATAACCATCGGAGGGCCACATGACTGCACACTTCAACTAAACGTGAGCTGAGAGAAGCTACACAATTTTGAATTTGGTAGATATGATTTCCTGTATTCTGGTGCATTTTGGGGATGGCCACTACCTAAAAAATCATCCAGAATCATAACCTATGTACGGTATGTTAATTGAACCAACATACATTCATTTCATGTTTTCCATGCTCAAACAGCCACATGAATGGTCAGTATTTTTATCAGTGCAAAGGGCTCACATACATCATCATTCAATGAAGTCAAAAAACTGAAAAACAGTGGCCCAACATTAAGTGCAACAACTCAATGAACTCAAACCCAACAAGCAGTTGTAGTAGTTGTAGTGGCGACTTAAGTGGATATCTTTAATGACTGATATCGCTTCTAAGCAAACTAGACGCATGGGTTTGCCTTCGAATTCTATGAATTCTTCTCATCTTTCTTGACCGAGTTTTCTGTAACTCGATCAATTATTATTCTTTTTTTTATTTTTTTTTATTTATTTTTTTTAAATTACTCAGTCGGGCCTGACTGAGTGAGGACGCGGGCCGCACGCATGCTGCCCGCGGGCCGCACGCATGCTGCCCGCGGGCCGCCAGTTGCCCATCCCTGTGTCAGACTGTGCACTCCTTGAGCCACCATAACATGAAAAGGTGTTGGTTCCTTGCCCTCGGTAAGGATGTTATGCAGAATTTGAAAGACTACATCAGTCTTCAGGTGGTAAGTTGTTTTCCCCTTAAACATATAGGAGAAAAACTCCTGCCATCTTTGTGGTCGGTTCTTAATGAAAATGTCATTTGACAGTTGGAGGTCTTGTGGTTCACAGAAGCTCTTCTGTAGTCCAAAGCTGTATTCCTTCAACTCCTGCGCCAGCTCAGTTGCCACCTGTCTGACAGGTGAAACTCTCAGGGACTCTACCAAGACCTCTGGAGAACTGTTGGTGGAAAGTACCATCTGAGATGCTCGTTTGTTACCTGGGTATGTAAAGCAGACATTGTCTCCATACAGCTCAATGATTAGCTGCTTTGCAGCTCGGTTTGACACTACTTGAGTTGAACCTTCATTGAGTCTGTCTCTGATGGAAGTCAGACTGTATGATGTTTTGCTCAAATCAAGCCCAAGAGCCAAAAATCTAGCCTTCAATGAGTTGTCCTCAGCTGTTATTGAATCCTCCTTTTCAAGATTTTTCAGGATGTCCTCAATTTTGGCATTATACTTATTAAAATACTCTTTACGGCAAGGGTCATGATATTGGATATCAGCCTCAAAAACATCATCTACCTCGCACATTACCACTGTTTGGGTGTACACTTGGTCCTTGAACAACATGGCCGCGTTTAGTAATTTCTGGGCCATCGGTTTTTCACAGATTCTGAACAATTTGTGTATTTTCTTTTGTTTAACTGTTTTGCAATCTGAACCACAAAAGATACATACATTTGTAGTTACACTGGTCTTAAATCTTCCGCTTCGACGCTCAGTTGGATCATTAATAGGTCTCTGCTGAGATGGCTCAGACTGTTCTAATGGCTGGGTTGTGTGATCAGCCTTAGCCATATCCCCTTGAAAAGTTCTGTAGCAGGATTTGGTGTGGTATTTTATGATCTCTTGCTCCTGCACTGTCAGTTGAAGAACCCTAGCAGTTCGAGTATCACATATCTTAGTTTGTTTGGCAAGCGAAACAATAACACCCCTGCCAATTTCACCACTAGAGAGGTACTCAGTCAGATTGCTTCTTCTTCTGACATAGGATGCACTCGTCTAATTTGATTGGTTTAGGTGAAGCACAAGGAGCTGTGAGAGGTACTTCATCCTGAAAATAAACAATTATATACTGTTAGGTTGCTCAAAAAAGCTAGACTATTTTTTTTCTACCATAAAATATTTCCTACTTCAATCAAAAGTTGTATTACGCATGGCATGTCACTTTTCTATTTTATAACCCCCAAAATAAAATAAATGAATTAAAGCTTATCTTACCATGTTTCCCGCTGTAGCCCAGTCCAATTTTATTATTATCTATGAGTTGTTCTCTCACTCTCTCCAGATCTTTTGGAATTTTGTAAAATAAGGTTTCAAATATGAGTTATTGGTATGTACCAACATATCTGTTCTTTGTGAGGGATAACTTCATGATATGAAGACACTGAAACTTCATCAACTTGTCTGAGACTATTTGATCACAAGTTCTGATTTACTGGTGATGACATTTTCCCCATTTTGCAAAAAAACTAAACAAAACACTAGCAGCTAGCTAGGTAACAAGCTGTAGTTAGCTAGCTACAATACACACCACATTAGATATAAAACTGATCCAAATTCATTATAATTATTTAATCACACAAGATTACAACTCATATGATAATGACACATTATAAGTGTACACGCCAACACAGAGAAAAAAAAGAGTAGATTTCCTTACTTTTCTTGATCTCACAAGTCATCAGATCGCGGTTATGCAAATACACGCGTTTCCTGGATCCATTTTGCAATAACAAACAGGAAGAAGCAGGAAAAATCCGGCCGTTATTTATTTTTTTAAAGAAACGTAAAATGACAGGATTGTTTTTTAGCCACATGTTGTTTGTGTCATCTTTTGTATTTATATCCACACATCGCCGTTTTAACGGGAAGCGATTTGATTGGCTGCAGTATCCGTCTACAGAGACTAGTCCCCTACACGTCAGACACGCCCTCGGTCATCCATCGACGGACGCATGTAGTGTGAACAAGGGTAAGGCTCTTTGTAGCCCTGTGTATCTGTCCTAGCACCCCTGAATTGTGTTGTCCGTCCCCCTTCCCCTCCCCCAGATCGGGGTCTTTCTCTGTGGCCCGTTGGCGTCAACAGAGCCTAGAGGTTAGGGCTGGAGTGTCGCCTGGTCCACCCAACCCTGCATCACATTTCAGCTTCCCGCCGCCCCCTTCTCCCCTCACATTCATTCCTGGCGCTCTCCATATACCAAACTTGTTGGGGGGATGGGAGGGGTGCAGGGGATCACCAGTCATAAAGCTTTGGTCCTGCAGCTTCATAAATACTGAGTCCTGGCTGGGCCACACTCACCCCCTTAAACAGGCAGGAAGCAAGGTACTGAAATATGAACCAGGGACCTCTGCAGGCATATGTGGATGGCGAACACACTAACACAGAACCACCACGCACACACACTTAAACACACACACACACACAGACACACACACACACACACAGACACACACACACACACACCCACTAACACATGCACACATATACATATATATACACACACACACACACACACACACACACACACACACACACACACACACACACACACACACACACACACACACACACAGAAACACCCACACCCACAAGCATACAAACACACACGCACAAATACACACACACATTCTATTTCAGGTACTAAGACATGAGGCCACACATATACTATGTTTTCCAGATACACAAACACACCAGCACACATGAAAGCATACAGATACAATTGTAGGTCGAGGCATTAACCTTTCTCACTTCTGTGAATTATAGTCACATCAGAGCCTATAGCTCCATCGATTCGAAGATCTTCCCCGCTCACACACACACACACACACACACACACACACACACACGCGCGCGCGCGCGTGCACACACACACATATAAAGTTTATAAACACATGAAATTCTGTGCGCTTGCAACTCTGGCATTCTGTGCATCCGTGTGCATTCCATACAAGGAGCACGTTTGCTTGGGATGAAATTCCTACTTCCCGCTTCAGCCTTATCCTTGTGTTACATCCCCAGAGAAGTCTTTAAACCCACTCATTGACAGCAAACAAAGATGACTCACTGCCTTTACCTGGGCTTTTGCCCTGATAAGTGGGCTTAGATCCCAGCCTTCAGATTGTTACCATATCCTCAGGCTTTGCCTCTTACAGAGTAACCCTCCAAATTATCATTAGTACAAAAGAGAAATGTATTGAATGTTAAAATAAAGCTATTCAAACTCTTCATCCATTATTATAGCATCAATATTATCCATGTCTCCATAAATCTGATGTTATTCAAATATTGTTTTGTGGCATCTGAGAAGAGGATCTCTTACCTCCAGAGGGTCTGTCCAGACTGCTGTCCTGCAGGGCTGGGTTGAGGGTTTGCGGGGTCCTCTGCGGAGGACAGGGTCTGTTCCCCAGATTCTCCATCTCCTTCCTCATGTCCTCCATTCGCCGTTGCAAAGCCTCAAGCTCCCCTTCCAGGAGCTGCTTCTCACCCCGTAGCAGGTTCCTCTCGCCCACCGCCTGGTCCAGGACGTCCCGGAGCCCCGGCTCAGATCCGGAGCTCGTTGACCCCGACCCTGCGTCCCCCGCGGCCAGCCGGGACACCAGCGCTTCTAGCAGGCCCAGTCTGGTCTTCAGCCCCTCCAGCTCAGGACCGCTGGCCCCCTGGGGACAGCTGGCCTCGCCGGGGCTGGCCACTGTGAAGGAGTACTGGCACAGGCCACTGCGGTCATTGCCCCTCCACATGGAGGCCCGGTCCTGTGCCTGGCTGCCCAGGAGCAGCGTGCACACGCACATAGACAGGAGCATGAGCATTCTGGTCTGGTGGGGAAGAAAGATCCTTCCCAGCCGAAAGGTGGGGGCTCGATTTACGGCAGGATGAAGGTATGGAAGACTGCTCCTTTTCTTGTCTCTTGTCTTCCTTCTCTTGATATTGGTGTGGTGGTAGAGCTCTGCCTGTTCTGGTTGCACTCTCTCCTGCCCCACTCATGGATGTATTCTCCTAACACAGCCGCTGAATACCTCAGTGAATTGTTGTTCTTCCTCTTCTTGCCCTGCTGTTATTTGGAGGCGTGTCTCTCTCTCTATCTTCTCTATGAACAGGTCTGTAACTCTGAACTTCTTTCTAGAAGCTCACAGATATTTATACATTCTGAGAGGGAGGGAGAGAGGGTGGTGGTGTTGGCAGGCGTGGTGTGTGTGTCTGTGTGTTCGGGGGGGGGGGGGGGGGGGGCAGAGAGGGGAAGAAGTGAGATGAGATGAGGAGGGGGAGTGAAAGGAAGGAGGGAGGGAGGTAAAGAAGCGAGGGGGGAAATTGTTTTTTAGGGATTGTCTCAGCGACAACAACATTCCATCCACCTGTCTGTGTGTTTGTGTGTGTGTGTGTGTGTGTGAGAGTGGTCTGCTTCTTAATCATTATACAAGTGTGTGAGTGATAGCAAGAAAGAGAGAAGGACGTAGTGGCCATGCAAGTATGTGTGTCTGTTCGGTCGTGAGAAAGGCTTTGGGTAAATTTCAGAATGTGCGTTCTCGTAGATTCTCGAATGACAATGTCCTCATGCCCAAATGTCTCATCTTTCAAGTGATCTCTCGATTAGGGTCAGATCAAACTCAGTCACGCGCTCATTGACTCAGTCCTTCTTCAGACACCGGAGGAAGTCACCTTTCCACTGATAATTGCTCATATCCATTTTGTCCGAGGGAATGGTTGCCTGGCTATTGGCCCCAGCGAGGCAGGGTAAGCTGGGCATGTGTGGGATATGGTTACTTCTAGAGGAGACAGTGTCCCCTTTCACAGTGGTAGGGGTCTAGAAGATGACGCAAGTAAGGTAAGGCAATCAATAGGAACACCAAGGGTTAAAAGCCTGTTGATTACTTGATTCCTAATGATCGCTAAATTAAACAGACTGTTACAGACTATGCAGAGTTTGTAATGACGAGATGAGTGTTTGATTTGATACAAAGAGTAGGTGTGTGTGCATGTGCGTGTGCGGGTGTGTTTGTGAGTGTGTGTGTGTGTGTGTGTGTGTGTGTGTGTGTGTGTGTGAAAAAGAGGGAGAGAGAGGTGAGACATTTCTATGCCATAAGGAGCAGGAACTTCTTTCCACTCAGCTTTCACCTCTGGAAACCCTTGAAACTCCCAGCTCTGACTCACAAATATTTGGCGGGAGGTAAGGAACCATCTTTTCTCATCACTTTGTTTAAACTCATCATTCCTCCAATAATCCATCATCTCCCCCCATCCATCCCACTCCATCCATTCACATCTGTTAACCTACTTTACCGTCAATCCTTCTGCCTGCATGAACTCCCGAACCCTCCAATCGGAGCACTGAGCAGACAACCTAAACATACTCATTGGCCAATGGGGGGGGGTTCTGAAAACACGCACCAAAGGGTATACTGCTTATTAAATAACCTCATAGCTGTATGCATAGATGCAGTCTTTACAGATTCTGAATAGCTAGAAATGGCTTAAAAAATAAGTATTTTGGAAGTAAGTCTCTGCTTTTGTTGTTGCCACTCATGTCAGCGATGGTTAGCAGCTGGGATCCTCTGCCAGAGCTCTGAAAATGATTCAGCAAACAAAGCTTCAAAGTATGATCTACTCTGTTTAATTAGGTGAGTGCTGCATGCACTGGGCGTTTTTTCCCACACTATTGAGCTACTTTTAATCACACACCCGCTCGCTATTCTCTTAAAGAGACACACACACACAGTGCAGGGCAATACATTTTTAGCAATGCTTTGCCCTTTTCATTCAGCGGCCCCTTCATTTGTCTCCAACCATTTACTTTTTCTTAAATGGTGTGCATGTTTACATTGTTTACTCCGTTTAGACTTTTGAACCTTTGTTCAAATCCCTTCACTTGATTCAAGCCATTTAACATTTCTTTATGTCTTAATCTATGTGGCTTTATTAAAAAATATTTTCAACCTCACTTTGTACTACAGCACTCACCGCATTTTCTGCAGGAAATGCATTTTCTAGTTACTCATCATCTTTCCAAAACAATTAGGCCTGTTAGATCATGTCTGTCTGCGTGCTTGCGCGTGTGTGTGTGTGTGCTTGAGTGTGTGGCGAGTAAGTGGCGAGAAAACAGAGGGCAGAGTCCGGGGCCACTAACTCAAGTACCCCCGTGGGATCCAGCTTGGCCAGTAAAGCCGGCAACCCAAGCCTAATAATGAGATGAGTCCTCGTTAGCTCTAAAGAAACCAGGGAGAGTGGCCAACTGCAGGAACTAGTAGTCCAACAGCAGACGAAAGCCTTCCAAATGCCCGTTATATTGATTTTTATTTCAGAGCAAAACAGAACAATAAATCAGTCTTCCATTGCAGTGCCAGAAAATTTTACATTGTTAAAATTAAATAGGTATTTACACTTTAAATAAATTAGAAGTAAACGAGAACACAAATATTTTAAAAGGAATGACTGTGTATGGTTGCTGCTCGTTAGAAAGATGTTCAAATCTGCAATTCTAAACCTCCGTCCAATGCTGTCTGTGGCAGGGCACCAATACAAACACTGCCATTCGTCGCAATGGCGATACGAGACATTCCTACTGAGCAGTGGCAATATTCTGCCAGCAAAAATGAAATACTGAGTGCAAAATTTTTTTTAAATAACACTACGAACAATGAATCAAAACTACAACAGTAATATAACATCCGCTCAAACAGAACCATGTGGAAAGATCAAGAGCGGCGTCTCAAGGAGCCAGCAGGATCCCAGGACAGTGGTTTTTAGTACGACCCAGGGACCTGGGTTGCAGTGGGTCTAGGGTTCAGAGGTTTAGGGTGCTCAAATAAAGATAAATAATAAATAAAAATACAGACAACGCTCATACTATGGGATGTATTTTGGCATGAAACCAGCTATGACGATTAACAATCAAACCAGGGACTAGGAAGCTATACTTCAAGTACACATTTTTACTATTGAACGGATAAACAGCATAAAGAGGACATGAGACAGGAATTTCCGCTGGTTCCTTTCCTTCCCAAGTCCTTCCCATATTAACATTCTCATCCACAGTGCGTTGAACCGGAGGCTTAAACAGCTATAACACTAGGGAATTGTGTGTAAACATTGAATAAAATGTTATGAAGTTGCAGTGCCTCTGTGGTTTTCATTTATGGAGGGCTTTGCAGAACAATACGGTTAAACTAGGAGAGCAGGGGGACTCTGTGCAGTGACAACATTAGTGAAGGTGATGTGCAGGCTCCAGAGTGTGTGTTTCTTGATAAGGCTAAGGGCCCTGTGTTTATCTCATGCATCCGCATGAGATAAAAAGGCTTCCTCTTTGCGTGGACCAGAGGGCATGAGATGACGACCTACTAACTCCCGCCTGTGCCCCAATCAAATAAATTCTCGTCTTCCATCCATAACTGAAAACACCTATCCTACACAACTGATAACTGAGTTGTTTTCTTTAGAAATGCGAACAATGCAGGCATCGGTGTGGGACAGTTTAGGCAAAAGCTTTGGGGGAAAGGGGGGTGGGGAACAGACAAAGATTTGGGGTGGAGTTGGGATGTTGTAGGAGGTCAGCTGGTACCCTCTAGCTGGCGTGGAGGACCACATGAGAAGGGATAGTTGGGAGGATGAGAGATGGTTATCATCCTTGTCGTCAGACACTAGTGATACCGGAGGATGACCGGAACTGAAGGACCATGGCAGAGAAACAGAGAGACATTAGAGCTTGCTTTTGGCAATGCATATCTTTTTATTTGTTTTTATTGTTTTACCAAATACTCACCAATTATAATCAGCAGGACGGCAAATACAACCAGGGAAATTATGATCTTCATCTGTGAAAATAATATTCAAGATCAGATCACATTGCACTATAGAGCAGCACCATAACATTAACCTTAGCAGCATTTCTTAGACTAGGCACAACAATGACCCAACCCCACACACACACACACGCACACAGCCCTACCTTCATGTCTCTCCACCACATCCTCCTGTGCAGCTGTTTAGCTCGGCTGCTGAAGGCCGAAGCGTTGTCTGAAAGGCTTTCTGTAAGTGACACAAACAGACGGACAGACGTCAGCCAGGCCACACACGTGTGGACACAGGGAAGAAAAAGGACAAGAATAAATATTGAAATCATGGTCATCTTCATCTGTAGAAGAGCACATCTCATTTTCACTGCAGTTTTCTATTTTTTCAAAAAGGGAAAAAAATTATTGCTTTGAAGTGGGCTAGTCAGATGGAGTGTAGCTGTGAGATTATGTGTTTCACACACACGAAAACACACATGTGTGTGGGTGCTGGCAGGGCCTCTTGCCTGCCTCCTTTACCTCCCTCTTGCTCCCTGTGTACATGTGCATATTTGACGACCCCTCTGCAACAGGGCTACAAAGACGCCCCGGTGGCTCACCGGGTAGAGCGCACACCATTAAGGCTTAGTCCAGATCACAGCGAGCCGGGTTCGATTCCTGCCTGTGGTCCTTTGCTGCAGGTCCTCCCCTCTATCTCCCATACCTTCCTGTCTGTCTGACTCTATCATAAAGCCTAAAAATGCAAAGAAAATCTTTGAAAACATATCTTGAAAAAGAAAAAATACATATAGTGTTGCCTGTAGTGTTTACAACAAGATGTGAGCTCCAGAGTTCCAGATATGCATCGTTGTCTCGTGGAGCTGGCAGGACAGACCGAGAGGCCGCTACATAACATCTACTGTTTTCATAATGTGCCCTCACAGGTTATTCCACAAAGGACATTTTCGAGAAGGACAGAGTGAGAAAAACAGAACCGTCTTAATTCAAAGACTTTTAACTCTTAATTCAAAGTGTGTGTATATGAGTCTTCATGTAATTGGAGGAACACAGGCATTTCACACACACCTATAAAGTATACATAGCTATGGACCATCTCCAATGGAAAATACACAGGGGCACAGTCATAAAGCAAGAGACATTACTACACACAAGACTGGCCAAATGCACCTCAAAGTGTTTATTTGTGTGTATAGAGCGCCACAGTGACCGCCCCCTTTATGAACAGCTCTGGGTCTGGAATAGATTTCTCATTCATATTCTCCATTTAATTTTTGAGTGAAGGAACTACTCATCCCATAAACCATTGCAAACTTTTTCACAACAGTTTAGCGTGTTTCTTGCATCTTATAACCTTTGTCATTATTATTTAGTTTATATTATTAATACAAGTTGTGTCATAAATTTTGTGTGTGTGTATGTTTATGTATAGGGTTTAATTTAGTGTACAGCGTTGGACATGGTACAATCCTTTGTTCCTGACTGCAATCACAGCGTAATAACGTTACTTGTTTTTAATACATGTGAATTCAGTCTCGTACTCCAATTACATATTCATTCAACATTACGTATTCCTAGCTTTTATACTACCAGAATTACATAAAAGCACTGCTAGTGCTATATCACATATTTTGCTTTTAGTTTTATATTCTATATCAACATATTTTTCAACATGTATAGCTCATTTCCGCTACAGTTCCTAAAACAACTCAACAAATCAAAGACGCTGTGTTACAATTTTTATGGGTAGTGTAGTGGTTTCAAATGCATCGCGGATAAAACATGATTTTCTAAAAACTAGATGTTAAACTGTTTAACTTAACTTCTAGGGGAGCATATACCATAGTTTCACAATATAACAACGCATGCTAAGTATACTTTTAATTGTTACGACATTATGGCTTTTAATCAAAACCCCTAAGGAGAAAATGAATGGGATGTTTACTTTCGGAACCACACTGTTGCACTTTATTCTATCCCCGGTCTACATCTATTGGTGAAATCCAGATGCCTCGGACACCAGCCTTCCGGGTTGGACTTGTCATTTCCTGTCTCGTAGCACTTATAGCGTTCCCGTTCGTCTTTGTGATTGTGTCATTTCATTGGCTAGTCGTTGTTTATTATTAGCTACATTAGCCTCTTTAGCAAACCAGCTCGAAAACGAACAACACAACGTGACATTGTATTGCACGAACAGCGAGACTGTGCAATGCATAAATTGGTGACCGGAATAAAGTAGCCATGTAATCAAGTGTGGAAGAGCACTTAAAATCGACATTAAAATGACCAACATGGTACAAATACAAAGAAAACTAGGAATTGCATTTCCTGCCGAAAACCCGTGTGAATGCTGACGGCTGAATGAAAAGCGCAAAGCATTGTTGAAAATGAAGAAATGTAAAATAAATTGAACTGAAGAATCTGAAAGTAGTAGTAGCTTAAGTAGTAGTAGCTGAAGTATAAGTAGTAGTAGCTGAAGTAGTAGTAGTAGTAGTAGTAGTAGTAGTAGCTGAAGTAGTAGTAGTAGCTGAAGTAATAATGGATTGAATTTATATAGCGCTTTTCTAGACAATCAAAGACGCTTTACAGTGAAGGGGGGGACCTCACTCACCTCCACCAGTGTGTAGCACCCTCTTGGGTGCTACATACTTGGATGATTAGGGGGCCAGTAGGGCCCCCATTAATCGATGAATCAGATAAAAAAAAAGAAACTTTTGTAATTGCTGCATCTTTATTGAACTGAACATTACTTCAAATTCACAGTGCAGACTGAAGTGTAAATACACCAGGTTATTGCTCCAACGTGCCGAAACTATTAAAAGTAATATTAAATGATAAAAAAATAAAAAGATATAACTGGGATAACACAAAAAGAACATAGAAAGTATGATATACATTTATATATATATATACAGTAAAAAAGGGATATCCATAGTTAACCGGTTAACCGATAAGATCCTTAACCGTTAAATACTAACGGTTAAAAATAAATTAAATCATCTTAATTTCTCGCAGATGACAGGAGATGTGCCAGTGGTCATCAAAAATCAGGCAATCACCCAGGTAACCTCATATAAGTATTTAGGGGTTCTTATTGATAATCTTCTCTGCTGGAAGACACATATTGACAACCTGTGCAATAGACTGCAACAGAGGCTATATTTTTTGCGAAGATTGTACGGCGTAAGCAACCACATCATAATGATTTTTTACCGTGCCATTGTAGAAAGCATCATTAGATATGGGATCACCTCATGGTTTGGCAACCTAACCGTTAAGGCAAGAAGCAATGAAAATCGTAGGGAGGAAATAATATGAGCCTATACAGGGCATCTATGAGCAGGCAGTTAGGGAGAAAAGCAAAGAAAACAAGAAATGTGCATTTCGCCGGCACAACGCGAAGCATGTGTTCAAAACGCTACCGTGAACCTGTGGATACGAAGGTTTTGACTGTGGGAGGTTCGGTGTGGGAGATATATCCCCAAACGCGTTTTCAGAACATTCATTTGGCCAGTTAGGAGATGAACAATTTCCTCGTTTATGGCGGCCCCTAATGGCAACATTTTGTAGAAGATGTACAATTTCCTCGTTTATTGCGCCCCCTTATGGCGAAATTTCCCGAAATTTTTATCGAACGTCATTAGGGTTAGCACCAATATGTGTGTAAAATTTGGACTCGATCCGATGTCTTTTTTGGATTTTTGATTTTCCACGTCTAATTTAGCTCATAAACCAATATTCAAAACGCTACCGTTTCGTCGTCGAAGGTCGGATCAAAAAATTATAGACGCAAATGGGCGTGGCCTATGCCAAAAGATGCAGCCGACTCCAGTGAATCTGTGTGTATAACGTTTTGGACTGTGGGAGGTTCGGTTTGGGGCTATAAGGTTTTGGGAGTTATAGCCCCAAACGCGTATTCCTTGGTATAGCGCCACCTAGTGGCCGGCATGTCTGGATTTTGTCGTCTGCGTAGTCTTCACGGACCTGGATCTAGTCAAGCAATTGGCGTGTCTGCACCATTTACGGTTTGGGCTGTGGTATCACTTTCTTGGTAGGAAGTATAATAATAAGAAAAATCCTTACAAAAAAAACAATAGGGATCCAATCCTGTTGGCTTGGACCCCTAATAAGAAAAATCCTTACAAAAACAATAGGGTTCCAACCTGTTGGCTTGGACCCCTAATCATTTCCAACTCACACTCTTCCCTGAATATTAGGGGTGTGACGATACACTCAGCTCACGAGACGAGCCGAGACACGATATTGGGTTCACGAGAACGAGACGAGACGAGATTTTAAGAAAACTACGATGACAAAATATATGACTGGACCAACAGACTTTTATTTAACCGAGTTGCACATGCATTTTGAAATGCTTTATTATAACTCTTAATTACATGCATGATATTGAAACAAAAACTAAAATTTATAACAGTTAAAGTAAAATAAATTAAATTAAATAATTCTCTTTTTTTCAAGTGCAAACAATATTATGTGCAAAACCAAATCAAAGTACCAAAAATGCTGCCAAACAAATTATTTAAAAGTGGCGGGGGTATTTTCCGACGTCATTCTGGCTATCTTTAGCTGTGTTCGAAATTGTTCCCAATACACTCACTCACTATTCCCTATATAGTGTTCGTGATATAGTGCACTATTTAGGGAACGAACAAACGAGAATTCGGACACTACGCTTAACATTTCTAAACGTCATTTGCGTCAGTAAATGTGCCGAGCATTTGTGTGACGTAGACAGATGCGCCCATAGATATATGATGAGATCATGGATGAGATGCCTCGTCCGCGCTGCTGGCCGATGGAGTCGAACGTCACCACTGGCGGCCATCTTACCACAGTAAGCTGCTCACCCATAACATTGTGTTGGTAGTGATTCATGTACTTTTTAAACAACCATAACTTGCTCAATTTTCAACCGATTTTCAAACAGTTTGGTTTGTTATAATCGTCAGAGATGTAGTTATGACACTGCATACTTTTGATAGAATAATGAAAAATAGAATAATGTTCTAATAGGTACAATATCATAACCACGTTAATAACGTTTGTAATAAACCAAACCGTTTGTAAATCGGTTGAAAATTTAGCAAGTTATGGTTGTTTAAAAAGTACATGAATCACTACCAACACAATGTTATGGCTGAGCAGCTTACTGTGGTAAGATGGCCGCCAGTGGTGACGTTCTAGACGCCGCCGTAGGGCATCTAGTTAATATATATCTATGGATGCGCCCACATCATGTAAACAAACCGGGCACTCACGAGGAAAGCTGGTTCTGGCAGTCTAGACGTAGCAAAGGCACAATACTGCCCCCACAGGGCAGAAATAGAAGTTTAGATAGCTCACAAATCTCGCGAGACTGATTTTTAACGCGACGGGTAATATCGTCGAGTTTAATCTCGCGAGATCTCGTGGCACGAGATCTCGTCACACCCCTATTGAATATGAAACCCTACCATCAGGGAGATGCAAATCTAACCTCCTTAAATTATCATTTGTCCCAGCCTCTATTAAGCTGACGAACAATGTGCAATAGAATAATGTGCAATTAATAGGTTAGCACTTTAGCACATAGCACTTTAGCACACAGCACTTTAGAACTAAGCACTTTAGCACATAGCACAATATATATTAGTTCTAGTGCAATTAACACTTGCACTTTATCCCCATACTGTATATTTCTATGTTATACAGCAAGGGGCAATTTAAGTCTATCAAGCTCCATGTCCTCGATGTTAAAATGTTGGTATGTCGGGTTGTGTTTGTGTATGTGGTTGTGTTTTCTGTTCTTTTGTACTCTGCGTATGTAAAGAAAGCAATGATGCACTGTCCCCAAGTCAAATTTCCCCACGGGAACAATAAAGTTGAACCTTGACCTTGAGAGCGTTCATTTTTCTTGATATTGATACCATTTTCTAGACTCCTTAACGATCCAAGTCTTTATTGATACCACTATTGATACTTTTCTATTATTTTGTGAAAATAGAACTTGTATTATTGCTTTAATTGATGATAAGATGATCATAGCTCAAGATAGGACGTTAAACTGGTCATAATTCCATCTTTACTATCTATTTTATATTGCTGGGAAAACAAGTTTTCGCCAAAATCTCAAATTTCTTTTTTTTTGCATTGCATTTGAACACATCAATCATATTACTGGGCCGACCTGAACACATCACATTTGACACTGTTTGATACTTTTTTTTAAGCTAACTAGCTCTATATCCTGCCGATTTTAAAGGCCCACTATGCAGGATCGGGCATTTCTTCGCTGTTTTCTTGGTTTGGCACGCACATTTCTCTACAGAGCGCCCCCTACAGCTTCGTAGTAGATATTTTACAACACTGTCGTAACAACTCGTTGACAACCCTTCCCCATGCACTTCTACGCGAGCCATGTGCATTTGTTTTCAAAGAAGCCGGCGAATGCGTGGAGCCATGTCCGAAGTAGATGTTCATAAAGTGTAGGCAAGGTTATACATTTTTAAAATGGTGTATCTGTATTGCAATAAACATAAATCCATCCTTTTTTATAGTTGACGGGAAGAATTTATATCCTAGATTATAATTGTTTGATCTTAGGTTGAACAGAACAATCAGTGTAAGAGTGTTGGCCAACATAATAATCTAAATAAACAAGAACCTGGATTCGGGATTCAGCCTGTATCTGGGGGACGAGACGGACAAACAGCAAAACACCCATGGAAAAAAAGGTGTTTATATGGTTGCAACCAAGCAAGCTAGAAACATACAGGGCTCACAACAAAACGGTCGAGAAAACACATTTTTACATGGCTCACAGCAAAATGGTTGAGCAAACACATTTGTACAGAGACTATCAACATCAAGAATACCACGAAGACAAAGTTCACCCAAGAGTACTTTCAATTTCAAAAGCAACACGGCCAAGTCGGCGTATCATTTGCAGTCTTCTTTTTCTTTTAGTTCACGCTATTCCTGAAAAGCTTGCCCAACGTTTACTCGTGTCTGGCCTCTCTGTCGGTCAGTCTCCCTTTCCTCTTCTTCTGTTCCTCCGACATTGGGTTTCTCTGTCTCTTTTTAGTCGGCTAATCTATGATGAATGTAACAATCCCTTAGTTACTTGTGTTTATATCGAGCCGGTTCCGTGTTTGGGGGTCTGTGCCGTAAAGCAATTTGTTACTTCGCGAGACCCGAGACTCCCGCGAGAGTGGGCGGCGGGTCGCCGGCAAAAACATATTCCCTTTCTCCGCCAAGATGCGCAAGGGGGAGTCGAAACAACGAACAATCTAACAAAAATGTATAATAGAACCATCGCAATGACTCTTAGCCTGTTATATTAAGGTAAATCAAGCCAAAAAAGTTGCATAGTTCCCCTTTCACTCGTGTCTGGTCTCTTTTCTGGTCCATTCATCTTTTGTTCCACCGACAGTCGCCTCTTGGGTCCCTTATCAGTCGATTGATCCATGATGAATGCAACAATTGCCTCGCAACTGGCTGTTTATATCTAGCCGGTGCCATGTTTGGGGGTGTGTCTGTGCCGTAAAGCATTTTCAAAACTACAATCCGACTACATTTTCGAGGCGCGATTGGATACTTCCGCTGCGTCACATCCGGATTGTGTCGGTCCGAACCTCCATGGTCCGAACAGAGCAAGTTGCATATGCGCTTTTTCCTTGGAGAGGCGACATGGGGCAATGACACACCCACCAAACGACCCAGAAATGGTTGCAGAACCATCAGAATAACTCTCAACCTGCATAATTAATGTAATTTTGGCAAAAAAAAGTTGCATAGTGGGCCTTTAACATGGATTTAAAAACTGGATTACTATTTTTAACTGACGGGACTTTCTACAGCCCTAAGGGCCAGATTGAATGAGCCTGGTTGGGCCAAGTAGTAGTATTCGTAGCTGAAATAGTAGTAGTAGCTGAAGTAGTAGTAGTAGCTGAAGGAGTAGTTGTAGCTGAAGTAGTATTCGTAGCTGAAGTAGTAGTAGCTTTAGTAGTAGCTGAAGTAGTTGAAGTAGCTGAAGTAGTAGTAGTAGTAGTAAGGGAAGAAGTAGTATTGGTAGGAGTAGTAGTAGTAGTAGGCAGTAGAAATGTTGAATAGCTTTAATCAAGTGAGAGATTTGAACCGAGTTCAAAATGTTAAAATCAAATTGGAATAAAGCTGTGTGTGTGTGTGTGCGCCTTCAATAGAATAGCGAGCCGGTGTGTGATTAAAAGTAGCCTGATGGGCGATTTTTTCCACCCTATCTGGCAATACTGCCTGAACGTCCTCACGGCCCAGCGTCATCATAAATCAATGTGACCAACTGAAAACGAAGCCAGTAAGAAACTAAAACTGTGATTCTGAATAAAGTATAAATGATATAGAAATTCCGTTTGGACACTATTGGAGATACGTGTGTGTAGATTTGTTAAATGGTTTGAACGAAGGTAAGCGGTTGAAAAACGACTGAGTAACGATGTCTTAAGAAGTAGAAGTGTCAGAATGGGCAGACATCTTCAATGAAAACAACTGAAAAGGGCGATATAAAACTAAAACTGATTCTGAAAAAAGAGTAAATGATAGACATGTTTTTATCGTTTAGATATTATTGAAGATATAACTGTGTCGATTTGTTAAATGGTTTGAACGAGATAAACGGTTGGAAATGTATTTAGTTACGTAGTTACGTTACCCTAACCCTTAAAGGCCTATTGCAGGGTTTATTTTCTCACGAATATGTGCAATTTGCTTGTTGGTAATAAAGATTTAAACTGTTATTTATTGTATTTAAAGGCCCACTATGCAACTTTTTTAGCCAAAATTACATTAATTATGCAGGTTGAGAGTTATTCTGATGGTTCTGCAACCATTTCTGGGTCGTTTGGTGGGTGTGTCATTGCCCCTTGTCGCCTCTCCAAGGAAAAAGCGCATATGCAACTTGCTCTGTTCAGACCGACACAATCCGGATGTGACGCAGCGGAAGTATCGAATCGCGCCTCGAAAATTTAGTCAGATTGTAGTTTTGAAAATGCTTTACGGCACAGACACACCCCCAAACATGGCACCGGCTAGATATAAACAGCAAGTTGCGAGGCAATTGTTGCATTCATCATGGATCAATCGACTGATAAGGGACCCAAGAGGCGACTGTCGGTGGAACAAAAGAAGAATGGACCAGAAAAGAGACCAGACACGAGTGAAAGGGGAACTATGCAACTTTTTTGGCTTGATTTACCTTAATATAATAGGCTAAGAGTCATTGCGATGGTTCTATTATACATTTTTGTTCGATTGTTCGTTGTTTCGACTCCCCCCTGCGCATCTTGGCGGAGAAAGGGAATGTTTCTGCCGGCGACCCGCCGCCCACTCTCGCGGGAGTCTCGGGTCTCGCGAAGTAACGAATTGCTTTACGTCACAGACCCCCAAACACGGAACCGGCTCGATATAAACACAAGTAACTAAGGGGTTGTTACATTCATCATAGATCAGCCGACTAAAAAGAGACCGAGAAACCCAATGTCGGAGGAACAGAAGAAGAGAAAAGGGAGACTGACGACAGAGAGGCCAGACACGAGTAAACGTTGGGCAAGCTTTTCAGGAATAGAGTGAACTGAAAGAAAAAGAAGACTGCAAATCAGACGCCGACTTGGCCGTGTTGCTTTTGAAATTGAAAGTACCCTTGGCTAAACTTTGTCTTAGTGGTATTCTTGATGTTGATAGTCTGTACAAATGTGTTTGCTCAACCATTTTGTTGTGAGCCCTGTAAAAATGTTTCTTCTCGACCGTTTTGTTGTGAGCCCTGTATGTTTCTAGCTTGCTTGGTTGCAACCATATAAACACCTTTGTTTCCATGGGTGTTTTGCTGTTCGTCTGTCTCGTCCCCCAGATACAGGCTGAATCCCCGAATCCAGGTTCTTGTTTATTTAGATTATTATGTTGGCCAACACTCTTACACTGATTGTTCTGTTCAACCCAAGATAAAACAATTATAATCTAGGATATAAATTCTCCCCGTCAACTATAAAAAAGGATGGATTTATGTTTATTGCAATACAAATACACAATTTTAAAAATGTATAACCTTGCCTACACTTTATGAACATCTACTTTGGACATGGCTCCACGCATTCGCCGGCTTCTATGAAAACAAATGCACATAGCTCGCGTAGAAGTGCATGGGGAAGGGTCGTCAACGAGTTGTTACGACAGTGTTGTAAAATATCTACTACGAAGCTGTAGGGGGCGCTGTGTAGAGAAATGTGCGTGCCAAACCAAGAAAACAGCGAAGAAATGCCCGATCCTGCATAGTGGGCCTTTAATGTTGTTAGGTATCACAAAACGGAATGTAATACGAAAAAGTAGGTACTATTTTAGAGGTTTGCTATTGATTCTCATTTCCCCAGAGTGCATTGCATGACGTCACGTTGGGGAGACACGGACCAAATCCGCATTGAGACCCTTGAGAGTAGAGACTAGTAAGAGAGTGTTCAGCAGATGATACAGATACATAGATATTATACATAGTTAGTATATGCTACACGTGAACCTCCTAAGATGGCGCAATTTCATTCGTTCGCTATCTCGGGATATTGGGCAATATCCCATGATTGACATCTCAAACTCGATATTGTTTTCATCGCAAAATATCCGCTAATAACAACAAATAAACCTTCGGTCTCAGGGGCTATTCCCCACTATTCACTTCGCCTTCGGCGAATAATTGTTGATTAATAGCCTAGATAGATGGATAGCCTAGTCAAGTCGTTATTAATACCAAACTACACAAATCGTCGGGAGTTCACAAGAAAGTCGTCACATGTAAAAAATGGAAGCAAGCGAAAGCTAAACCAGACTGTATCAATCACATACTTTGGGTCCATTCTAACTTATGGCAAGAGGCTAGTCTTTAAATCTTTGCAGTTACTGAATTTTGATGATAAAACAGATTGTTTTGCATAAGATGAGTGTGTGCGACTGTGCCTGTGTCCTTTCCGGCTTCGGCATCCTGCATGGTTATGAAGGCCTTGTGGTTAGTTGTGGTCTTAAGGGTGCACTCACACTAGGCCATCTGGCCGTGGCCGTTTTCACACCTAACCGGAAGAGCGGAGTTTGAATCGGCGCGCGGCTTGTTGGTGAGTTTGTGGCCGTTTCTCAATTCCTAGCACGCGTAATACGGACTCGATGACTTGCAAGTACGTACTTGGCAAGTCCATACTTCAAGCACAGACTTGCGAGCACGCGAGTACGTACCTGCAATTGGAACAGCAGCGGACTCGATGACGTCACCACCTCTGCTCGTCCGTTAACTGTGCTACGGCCTCATTTAGGCATATACTACTGAATAATATAAACAAATGATATCAAACAAAATCCCAGCCTCTTTAATTTTCAAATAGCATGTAAATATTCTGAATGAATAAAAATTGAAAAGATATGCGTGTCCTGTCATGTGTATAAGCTATACACACACAACTTTATATATATATATTTATATATTATCTTATATTAATATTATTATTATTATTATTATATTATATAAATATATAGATAAGTTAAGAGTAACTTAAGCTACAGTAGTGCGTCTTCTCCATATTGTCCGCCATCGTACTGCTGCGAGTGCGAAATGCATCCTGGGATTTATAGCGGTTGCAAGTACACACGAGCCATCTCTGATGCATGCTCGGTGAAACGGCGAGATCGAGCACGCATCAAGAACACTTCCGGGTTTTACGACAGTACTCGCTTGATGCGTAGTTTGAATTGGAACAGTGCTCGGGCAACGACTGATGACGTTTCACGAGTCCACGAGCACACGAGCACGCACAAGTACGCAAATTGAGAAACGGCCTGTTTGTTGCATCGGACAGGTTTGGTGCTGCTTCGGCTTCCGTATCACAGCGAGTCTTTGGGACTGAATCGGACTGGACCCATCGGGGCTTCCCCGTGAGGGGATGGTTTTCGGGATGGCTTCGGGAGGTGGCCAAGGGGGAAAGGGCAACAGAAAGGAGGATGAAGGCAGTAAAAGAGACAGGTCTGATGGATCAAATAGTGAGGGGGACAGTGATCAAGGCAACCGGAAGGTTCCAAAGGTTCAGGAAGAAGGAGAATAAGTTTCTTGTTAAGTTTAAAGATAAGAATGATAAAGCTTTAAATCCCTTCAAACTGTCAGATGAAATAAAAGATAAAATGGGAGGTGTACTCAATGTAAGAATGCTGAGAAATGGAAATAATCTGGTTTTCTGTAAATCACAGGGTCATAAAGCTAAGGCCATGAAAGTCTGCCATTTACTTAACAGGCCAATTGAGTGTTTTGTTCCTATGGGTGGAGGATTTAAGGGAGTAATATACATTTGCCCTGACATCACTGAGAGTGCCTTAATTGACAATTTACAGGGAGCTGAGATTGAGTCTGCCCGGAGGTTTAAACAAGATGGCACAGCTGTATTACTGACCTTCAAGCAAGAAACTATGCCAACACGAGTATTCATGGGGTATATGAGTTTTCCGGTGAGAGAGTACAAACGACCTCCATTGCGATGTTACAAATGCCAACGTTTTGGGCATACGGCAGCTGCATGTAGAGGTGACAGGAGGTGTGGAAAGTGTGGGGGGGATCATGACTTCAAACAATGCCAAGTTGAGAAAACAAAGTGCTGTAATTGTGGTGGTGACCATATAACTTCCTTCAGGGGATGTGGGTCACATATAACAGCTGTGGAAGTGGAGAAGGTTAGAGCTGGGGAGAATATGTCTTATGCAGAGGCAATAAGAAAAGTAAAAGGCACGGGGGACGCTAACAGGCCAGGGGGGACTAGTGCTCACCAGCGGCCAGGAAAAGGGGATACAATGCGGATAGGGGAAAAACAGTCACTTCTTGCTTTCATGGTAGATGTGGTGTGGGCAGCAAGAAATATAACCAAAAGGTCTGATGCTATTAAAATTGTGGTGGAGGCGGCCGAAAGGTTTCTTGAGGAGGTAGAAATGGGCCCAGAGGAGTTACACACATTCATGAGGCAGAAGCTTGAGGTGCAGGAGAGAGGGAGGGAGAGAGAAGGGAGGGGCAAAGGCAGGAGTGAGGGAAATGGTAAAGAAGGGGAAATGGACATGACTGAATATGAGGATACTTAATCTGTTGATGTTTTATTTAATGCAATGGAACGCAAGGAGCCTAATCGCAAATGGCCAAGAGTTTAAAAGATTTGTGGATGTTTTTAATGGAGAGTATAAACCAGCTTTACTGTGTATCCAGGAAACTTGGCTTAAACCTTGTTTGGACTTTGTCGTGCCAGGGTATGAAAGTATTAGACAGGACCGAAGTGGGAAAGCAGGAGGAGGGTGTGCAACATTTGTAAGGTCTGATGTGAAGTACCAGAGGGTGCAAATTTAGTCTTCTCTAGAGTGTGTGGTGGTAAAGGTGTGGGAAAATAATAAGTGGGTAAATATAGTTAACTTTTATAATCCCTGCTTGCCAGTCGACATAATCGATTTGGCGGAAATTATGGAACAGATAGGGGCACCGATTATTTGGCTAGGTGACTTTAATGCACATAATCCTTTGTGGGGAAGCAAAATGAAAGATACAAATGGGAGCACAGTGGAGGATTTTATGGACAAACATGGGTTAGTATGTATGAATGATGGCAGGCCAACTAGGTTTGAAATTAAGACTGGGGTAGGTTCATGCATAGATTCAGCACTAGCATCCAGTGAATACGCAAGAGTAGGAGAATGGGACAATATGGACAGGTACTCAATGGGTAGTGATCACTTTCCAATACTTTCGAAGTTTGGGAAAACTTTGTTAACTGATGATCAGACTAGACCAACATATTTTAACTATGGGAAGGCAGACTGGGAGAAGTTCTCTAGTAAATGTGATAGTGGCCTTGACAGTGTGAATGGAGAGGGAACAATAGATGAGTGGAACAATAGTTTATGTGCAATGATATTAAGTAGTGCATATGAGTGCATCCCTTTAAAGAAAAACCCTAAAACTAGAGTAAGTGTGCCATGGTGGAATAGGGCTTGTGATAAAGCAGTGAGGGATAGAAACTGTGCATATAGGCTATTGAGAAGGTGCCCAACAGGGAATAATGCAATAGAGTACAAAAGGCTGAGGGCTAAGGCAAGAAGAGTAATTAAGGTTACAAAAAAAGAGTGTTGGAGAGGTTATTGTGGAAAATTGGGCGTGGATACATCAGTTGGAGACATATGGGCAGCAGTTCATCGTATGTCAGGAGTGGTAAGGAAAAGGAGAATGCCAGTATTGGAGGAAAAGGGAGTTATAGCAAAGAGTGATATAGAGAAAGCAGAAATGTGTGAAAGTAAGTTTAAGGATGTACATAGGGGAGCAAACATTGGGGAGGAAGGTATTAGAAAGAGGAATGAGACGCTAAGACAACATATTTTTAAACTTGGGGTGAATGACGATAATGCTGATTGTGTTAATTTGTACTTTTCAATTGAAGAGCTGCGCAGAGCCATAAATAAAGGGGGGAAAACAGTACCAGGGAAGGATGGCATAAGCTATGAGATATTTAAAAGAATAGGTGATCCAGTGGTGGAAGAAATGTTCGCACTTATGAATACTGTTTGGAAGGAAGGAAGGCTTCCATTAGCCTGGAAGCAGGCAGTGGTGGTCCCAATTTTAAAGCCAGGGAAAGAAGCAGAGCATCCAGGGTCATATAGACCCATTGCACTAACAGCAGTGATGTGTAAAATAATGGAAAGAATGGTGACGGATAGGTTAGTATACAAACTGGAGAAGGAGGGGTGGTTCAGACTAATGCAAAGTGGGTTTCGCAGAGGAAGAAGTACCATGGATTCTGTTATCTCCCTGGATTCGGATGTAAAGAAAGCCATGGTTAATAAAGAGGGAGTAGTTGCAGTGTTTTTGGATATTGAAAAGGCTTATGACATGTTGTGGAAGGAGGGGCTCATCATTAAGCTGTACGATACAGGGATTCGAGGGCGTATGCTGAACTGGGTACAGGACTTTTTAAAGAACAGGGTAATTCAGGTTAGGGGAGGCGATGTCGAATGGCACATGCGTTGAGAATGGAACACCACAAGGAAGTGTAATAAGTCCGGTTTTATTTAATGTAATGGTGAATGACATTTTTAAAGACATTGGATCAGGGTTTGGTTTCTCATTGTTTGCAGATGACGGAACAGTGTGGAAAAGAGGCAGGAACATCAAACACATAACAGAGAAAATACAGGAGGCATTAAATAAAATAATGGACTGGGGAAGCAGATGGGGGATTTAAGATATCAACGGAAAAAAATAAATATGTTGTATTTGGCAATAAGAAAACTGTGTCAAGGTTTATTAATGTATGGGCAAGCAGTAGAGAGGGTAAAAGAGTTTAAATAATTGGGAGTAGTTTCTGATGAAAGATTGACTTTTAAAAAGCATGTAGATAGCATTGTGAGCAAGTGTGAAAAAGTTATAAATGTCATGCGGTCCCTATCAGGAAGTTTGTGGGGTGCTGGCCAGGATACACAGATAATGATTTACAGGGCAATGGTCAGATCGAGGATAGATTATGGGTGTTTGTGTTATGGGATGGCAGCAAAATCAATTCTCAAGAGACTTGATGTAGTGCAGGCAAAGGCACTGAGAGTTGTCTGTGGGGCCTTCCGTTCCACCCCAATCGCAGCTTTGCTTGTAGAGATGGGGGGACCCCATTGGGTATCAGAAGGTCTACGCTGGCAATGCAGTATATCTGTAAATTAAGGGGACATCAAGGGGAGAATGTGGGGCATCTGGCTTTGGAAGGTGCATGGGAGTGGGGAGGAGCAAGAGTGAAAAGGGAGTGTTTCATTTTTAAATGAGGAGATGGGGAGGATGGAGTTTGGGGAGGAGGGGGTGGCCCCTATAGTTCACTGGCCAGCAATACCACCATGGATTCTACCAGTGCCAGAGATAGATCTGAGTGTTTTGGCGTATGAGAGAACTGCAACATTTGGGGGCATTGTAAGGGAAAGGTTAAATAACCCTTGGGGCAGTACATTCAAATTTACACTGATGGGGCCCAAGACCCAAGAACTGGGAAGTCTGGGTTTGCTTTTTGCATCCCAGATTTGGATGTGAGCAGGTATAAGCGACTGTCTGAGGGGGTTTCAGTGTATACCACAGAACTGCTTGCAATAATCTGGGCTATGCAGTGGGTGGAGGAGGTGAGGCCAGGCCCAGTGGTGATATGCTCTGACTCTGCATCAGTGCTGATGACCTTGAAGGAGGGAGGGCTTGGAGCCAGGTCGGACCTCATGGTGGAGCTTCTTACCCTGATGTACAGGATTGAGCAGGCGGGAGAGTTAGTGGGGTTCTTGTGGGTCCCAGCCCATGTGGGGATAGAGGGGAATGAGCTAGCTGATGGAGCAGCGAAAAGGACTTTAAGAAGGGAAAAGGTAGACGTAAAAGTGAGGCTGGGGTTAACTGAGTGTAGGTCAATCATAAAGAGGAACATCATGGCTGTGTGGCAGGAGGAGTGGGATCGGGAAAAGAAGGGGAGGCATTATTACAGCTTGCAGAAGTCAGTCACAAGGAGCCAGTGTTTTCTGGGAAAAGAAAGGAGGCATACAGTCATGATGACCAGACTGAGGTTGAGGCATTGTGGACTAGCATGGGTTTACACAAAATTGGGAAACATGAGGATGGACTGTGTGGGGAGTGTGGCAAAAACCAAACAGTGGAACATGTCCTGATGGAGTGTGCAGGACTCGCTCCAGAGAGGGAACGGCTGCATGCAGGTGGGCACAACACCCGTTACTCTGAGGAGCACTGGTGTAGTCCAGGGTATACGCGGGTATACGGCGTATACCCACTTATTTTTCAGTAATCATTGCGTATACCCACTTCTAAATCCCCCCAGATGCGCACCATTCAGTAGTATCTGCAAGCCAAATTGTCCACTTTTTTGCGTTCACACCAAACGCGACGGGGCGACAAGATCCCATACAAGTGAATGTAGAGACGCGTATCGGGCGAATTTTTCGCGAGAGAACGACGGCGACAAGTTTTGATTTGTCGCGCCACACTTTCGCCGTGCACAGGCGAGCGCGTTTACGAGGATTTGTGCAGCGACAAATTCGCTCGAGTCGAAATATTTCAACTTTGACGCGAATTTCGCGTGATGACAGCCAATCAGCCTTCAACATCGTGGCCACTGAGTGACATATGTAACGTAACAGCCCATCAGCGTTCAACCGTCAAACTCAGTGCAGTGCAGTCCGGGGTGAACTGCAGCATGGAGGACAAAGTGATTGTTGCCGTTTGCGACTCCCGGAGCTCTATATATACTATATAACATAATATATTTGTATATATAATATCACGGCCAAAAGCTCTGTGCGCCACGACCCACGCTACTCTGCCTCTTATTGGCTAATACTCGCTGCCTTTACTGATTCGATTGTTGAATAATTTGTATGATGATGTTCAATCATCATATGATATTTATATATATATATATCTAACGAGATGATTGATGTGGAAGAGAATGATGAGCGTTTTTTTTAATCTATATTGAAATATGAACAAGGATGCATTGTCAAATTCAGATCTGAAGTATTTTATTTAAATAAATGTTCAAAAAATTACTGAAACACCATGTTTGCCTTCATCTATATTTTACATTCATGCAGGCTGCCTGTGTGACCAGTAATGCCTACAAACTGCTCCTGATCAAGTCATGTTCATTTTATAATAGTGGCCCACTCTGGCCCATGCTATGTGTTGCAAATCAGCTGTTCAAATACAGTTTACAAAATAAATGACTGACTTGCCAAGTGAGAGAATAGGCGCCATTCCAGGAATAAGGAATAGTTCACTCAAAATGCACAGTTGTCCGTCACTAGTCTGTGGGCCAGTATTGGTTTAGTAATTTCATAATCCTTCCTCCCTGAGATCAAGCAGAAGAAATTATATGACAATGAGCAAATACTATTGAAGGATTTTTGGGTGAACTAAATAGAGTAGTCTCACATGCAACTGTTTCTAAAACAGGGCGTTTTTCTGGGGTGCGTTAAAAAAGGGCAAACATTTAGAGTATACCCACTTCTCGAGGGACCACAACACCACTGCTGAGGAGCCTTCTGGGTCCCATCGAGGACCAGCGTGGGATTGTAAAAGCTGTGCTGGAATTTATGGCGGCCACTCGACAGATAGAAATGGACTGATTGCGGCGGTTTGGAATTTTTTTTATTTATTTTTTTGTCCTGTGGATGGCAGCAATGTGCCGCAAAGGCATACAGCCTGCCGGAAATTAAAGGAAGAAGAAGAAGAAGCCACAGTTGCGACGGCCAAAGGCCACGGCCAGATGGCCTAGTGTGAGTGCAGGCCAGAGAACAATGGGGCCATTTGAGCACGGTTAGGTGTGAAAACGACCAACGGCCACGGCCAGATGGCCTAGTGTGAGTGCACCCTTAGTGAAGCAGCCTAGCCTTGGAGTTGGATAAGGTGGAGGGATTGTGTACCGGCGTGCGAGAGTGAGAGCACACCCGCCGTGGCTTGTTGTGGGCTGCCTGTCAGCATCCGCCGGGTTGGACGATGTGCTTTGTGTATGTGTTCAATGTACATCTGTCTTTTCGTATTTGTGGTAGATTGATGGTTAAATAATGTCACACCACGATCGGTTATACTTGCAGGCACTCATTTACAAGTGCACTGATTACGCGTCCGATAGGCTAAGTTAGCCCATAGCTAGCATTATGCCTTCTATTTCTAGATCTTCTGACTAAGTTTACCGGTACTTACGACATAATCGCTGTTACTAGATATAAAGAAAACGTTGACTTTCACTCGCTGCTATTCACTGACAGTAAAAATAAATAAAAGTGTCGTTATTGTATGCACTGCTGTTCATTGACTAGCTCCAGCGCTCGTTGCTGCGTTGCTAAATGATAGCAACTCTCCACTCATTCTCCTCTGACCAGGCATTTAATTGGCTTTGACCGCAATCAGTTCTCAGCATTTCCTCATTCGCCCTCACGTCTAACAGGTTCGAAATTATACTGCTGTGGGCCATCATACATGTTATTTATGGTTCTTGCCGCCTCTTAGACGCCATAGTTCTAGTACTAGGCTGAGGATACCTTCCACCACGTCTCCCCAACGTGACGTTATCGCCGAATGGTATTAGAAAACACCCGTTACTGCCAAAAACGCCAAAAACTGGATTTTAACACTATTTGAGACATTTTATAAATTATACACATATTTTGAGTGCTTTATGTACCCATTAATCAAAACTTTCGGTTAACTTGCACGCATGCCTTTAAACAGCTGAAGTACCAGAGGACTCCAATGTTAAAGAGATACTTCACCGGTGGGAATATGAAGGTTTTATGAATTAATTAAATGTATTATAAATGTGAAAAAAAAATTGAAATCGGTTCAACCTAGCCTGAAAAAAGGCAGAAAGAATGTTTTCATGGTCTCTCTGGCTCAAAGTAAGAAAACCTCCAACTACCACAGTGCATTGCGCTCGCTGCCCCGCCCACCTGTCGGTCTCCCGTCCCCCTCATTCCCCCTCAGTACGCGAGCTCCCGCCCCCTCTATTCCTTATTGGTGGAAAAATTTGCCACCAAAAGTGTGTTGTAGTCCTCGGCCCTTCTAGCGGGACAAGAGGTTTCTCCCGAAATGACGTCAAACGCGTCATTTGACGTCATTTCGGGAGAAAATTAGATAAGAAAAAATGGGCCAAGGGGAGACTGGTTTAGACTGATATTTATTCATATATTTATTTATATTACAATAGCGATTTTATAATGATAGAACGCCGGTTCTAAATGGGTGAAGTATCCCTTTAAAAAAAAAGTGAAAAAATAAAGAAAGTTGAAAGAGTTGAAAAACGCTGAAAGATAGCCATCACTTTGTTAAAGAGCTGAACGTTTTAATAGTTGAATGGTTTCTGTGACCAAAAAAGGGGGGGGAAGAAGAAGAACTAGAAATTACATTTCCTGCAAAAAACGTGTGTGAATGCTGACGGCTGAATGAAAAGAGTAAAGCATTGCTGAAAATGAAGAAATGTAAAATCAATTGAACTAAAGAATCTGAAAGTAGTAGTAGTAGTAGCTGAAGTAGTAGTAATAGCTGAAGTAGTAGTAGCTGAAGTGTAAGTAGTAGTAGCTGAATTTGCCGTATTTTCCGCACCGGATTATAAGGCACACCTTCATTGAATGGCCTATTTTAGAACTGTTTTCATAAATAGGGCGCACCGGATTATAAGGCGCATAGAATAGAAGATACTGCAGTCAAACGTTTGACTCGGGTGGCGTTATGTATCGACTAGACCGAGCTGTGCTAAAGGGAATGTCAACAAAAGAGTCAGATAAAGTCAAACTTAAAATTAAGCGTTCTGACAACTCCGTTCACTCCCATGGTAACGATGTTCAAACGTTAAAGTGCATATTAACAATATCTCCCAGCATTGTTCAGTTGTAAACACGTAAAAGAAACACAGTGTGATACCGCTAATTCAAACGTTAGTGCATAACTCAACATTGTTCAGTTAGGTATAACACGTAAAGCTCACTTTTTCAGTTCATTGCCTGTCCACGAATCCCTCGAATTCTTCTTCTTCAGTGTCCGAATTGAACAGTTGGGCGAGTATGGCATCCAACCTGCCCGGCTCCCTCTCGTCATTATCCGAGTCAGTGATTATTCCTGCCTTCGTGAAAGCTCGGACCACAGTTGAGACTGATATATCAGCCCAGGCATCCACGAACCATTGTCAAATAGTGGCGTAAGTTGGCCGGCCCTGTCTCCCCGACTTGGTGAACGTGTGTTCGCCTTATAAAGCCCCGTCCCCAAGAAGCCGATTTTTTGGTGAAACCGCATAAGTCTTGTGCGTTTCGGCCGACTGTCCAGACGGAGCCGGCGAATCCGGTGCCCGAACCCGCTTCATTTCTGAAAACAACTTCTGAGGTGGTTTCAAATCTATTCGGACCTATGCGGTATCGTGTTAGGATTCGTGTGGACGCTTGAAACGCAAACGATTATGGCATTAGCCCCCCACCAGCTGGGGGACTTCAGAGTTGCGTTGAAATTTTTATTTATTATTTTATTTGTATTCTTTTTGTAGCTTTAAATAAAGCCCCTTGATAAATGTAATTACTAACTGTACATTAAAAAGTATTTCTGCTCAATTTAAAAGGTTGAATCTCCTCGTGACTGAATGTTTGTATACAGCGCGCAGGCTTGATGTGCTCCACTTTTTTTTGTGGAGAACCAGCGCCTTGAATATTTACTACAGCGTTTCTACAGCTCAATGCGGTTTCGAAATGACTCCGTCTTTACGGAGATATCCCTGAACCGCATAAATCGAAATCGGATCGTTTTCGCCCATTTCGGCTCCGTGTGGACGGGGCCTAAAGTTTGTGTGTTCGCCATATATAAGGCGCTCCGTATTATAAGGCGCACTGTCGTTTGAAAAAATTAAAGCCTTTTAAGTGCGCCTTATACTGCGGAAAATACGGTAGTAGTAGCAGTAGCTGAATTAGTAGTAACTGAAGTTGTAGTAGTAGCTGAAGTAGTAGTAGTAGTTGAAGTAGTTGTAGCTGTCAGCCACAACTACGTAGCTGAAGTATAAGTAGTAGTAGTTGAAGTAGTTGTAGTATTAGTAGCTGAAGTAGTAGTAGTAGAAGCTGAAGAAGTAGTAGTAGTGGTAGGAGTAGTAGTAGTAGTAGTAGTAGGAGTAGGCAGTAGAAATGTTGAATAGCTTTAATCAAGTGAGAGATTTGAACAGAGAAATCAAAATCTTAAAAGGAATTGGAATAAAGCTGTGTGTGTGTGTGTGTGTGTGTGTGTGTGTGTGTGTGTGTGTGTGTGTCTTAAGAGAATAGCGGAGCCATTGCGTGTGTGTGCGTCTCTGTAAGAGAATGGCGGAGCCATTGCGTGAGTCTGTGTGTGTTTGTGTTTCTTTAAGAGAATGGCAGAGTTATTGCGTGTTTGTGTGTGTGCCTGAACGTTCTCACGTTCTGGCGTCAACGGAAATCAATGAGAGCAACTGAAAATTATGCCGGTTTGAAACTGAAACTGTGATTCGGAAAAATGTATAAATGCTAGGGGTGTGACGATACACTCAACTCACGAGACGAGACGAGACACGATATTCGGTTCACGAGAACGAGACGAGACGAGATTTTAAGAAAACTACAATGACAAAATATATGACTTGACCAACAGACTTTTATTTAACCGAGTTGCACATGCATTTTGAAATGTTTTATTATAACTCTTAACATTCATGAAATTGAAACTAAAACTAAAATTGATAAAAGTTGAAGTAAAATAAATTAAATTCTCTTTTTTTTCAAGTGCAAACAATATTATGTGCAAAACCAAATCAAAGTTCTACTCCATCAATACAGAGTGCAAATAGTGCAAACAGAGTCTGACCAAGTATGTCACTGACAACTTGGTATTGTCCGTGTCTTATCAGTCACTCTATTGCCATTCATAATTTCCGCCGGGTACCCAAAATGCTGCCAAACGAATCATTTAAAAGTGGCGGGGGCATCTTCGACGGTAATACGGGTATTTTCCGACGTCATTCTGGCTGCCTATGGCTGCTTCCCCTGCTACCCCTCCTTCTCCTCCTCTTCTTATCCTTCTCCTTCGTAAGGTTCTGGCGGCCTAGACGTAGCAAAGGCGCATTACTGCCCCTACAGGCCACAAATAGAAGTTTGGATAGCTCAGAAATCTCACGAGACAGATTTTTAACGAGACGGGTAATATCGTTGAATTTAATCTCACGAGATCTCGTGGCACGAGATCTCGTCACACCCCTAATAAATGCTATCGAAATTCCGTTTGGATAGCATTGAAGATATAAATGTGTAGATTTTTTTAATGGTTTGAATGATTGTAAACTGACCGAGTTACGATGTCTTAATAATTTAAGTGTCAGAATGGGCAGACGACTTCAATGGGACCCACTGTAGAATATGACGGTTTGAAACTAAAACTGTGATTCCGAAGAAAGTTTAAAGAGCCCATGCCATTAAAATCACATTTTTCCTATTGTTTGTTAAATAACATAGGTCTGAATAAGTTTGTGAGCTGTGGTAAGTTTGAAATCTATGCAGTTTGTCTGCTGAATGCAATAGGCAATGAAAGGAAAAAGGCAGAAGAAATGAGCCGATCTGGATAAGGTGACACTGTGACGTAGCGTTGTCAAATTATTATTCATGGCCCTGCCCACTTGGTTGGTTCGTAACCACCCACAAGAATTCTGAAGGAGTCGTGATTGAGCTAGTGCTAAATGCTAATACGTGTACGGTAGTTGCTTAGTTCGTAGGAACAGGCTAGTTACAGAATTTTGAATGCAATGGCAGAACGACATCGAAGTAGGCGTGAACCACGACATGGAGGAGAAAGGGATTGTTGACCGCGGTCGTCTCCCGCCGGAGCCTCGCTGCCGATGGACCACCGCCTCGGCTTCAGGAGGCGGTGATTAGCGCTGACCGCTGCCGAGGCGGCGGGAAGCAGGGCTCAAGCGGGATACATTCGCGGCCAACAATCCCCTTCTCCTCCATGTCGTGGTTCATGTACTTCAGGGAGTCAAAGCCAAAGTTCCTTTCCCCCCAATTCATTCTCAACCATGGCTGAGATAACCCCCACTACGAGTCTCGTTGTAGAAATACCAGAGACGAGAGTCCGACGTGTTATGCGCCATCACACCAACAGCAGAACGGTTATACAAATAACGAGGAAGTGTACAACACTTGCGTTACAGTCCTGGGGCTCTACATCTAAATAATATCATATAATACATAGATATCTATATCAAATAATACATATTATCACGGCCAAAAGCTGTGTGCACCTCCAGACGATATAATGAATCCCAAAGGACTTCGTCGGGTTCTCCGACGTCTCTGGTTCTTCCACTTCCACATCAATCTGAAGAAGACGCGGTCGTTTGAGATTCATAATAGCCTATCGTCTGGAGGCTCACACAGCTTTGGGCCGTGATAATATATATTATATATTATATGATATAGATATCTATGTATAATATGGGTTTCTAAGAGCCATTGCGATACATCCACCGTAAACAGAGCGCATGGTACAGTGGCTACAAGCTGCTCAGGGCCAGGTGATAATATATATTATATGATATAGATATCTATGTATGATATGGGTTTCTAAGAGCCATTGTGATACATCCACCGTAAACAGAGCGCATGGTACTGTGGCTACAAGCTGCTCAGGGCCACACCCCCACCCCCCTCCTTGACCTGCCTTGACACGCCCACCGTAACCAGAGCGCATGGTACTGTGGCTACAAGCTGCTCAGGGCCACACCCCTACCCCCCTCCTTGACCTGCCTTGACACGCCCACCGAAACAGCGCGTTTGGGGGAAGCTCAATGTGCGACTGGTTCGGAGTGGCTGTAACTCTGCACCACGGCTGAATTTCGGGGACGTCTTTGAATACTGTGTTTGTGGCCCACTAATACCTATATTAAAGCATCCATAAAATAGCATGGCATGGGATCTTTAAATGATGTTGAAATTCCGTTTGGATAGTATTGAAGATACAAGTGTGTCGATTTCTTATATGGTTTGAACGAAGGTAAACAGTTGAAAATTGATTGAGTTACGTCTTAAACAGTTGAAGTACCATAGGTACTTCAACTGAATAGGTACTTCAACTGCCGTCCTCCCATGGACTACCATGTTAAAAAAAGTGGTAAAAGCTGAATAGTTAAAAAAGATGAAAGAGCTGAAAAACGCTGATAGATAGCCATCATTTCAGTTTAACGTTTTAATAGTTGAATGGTTTCAGTAGCTGAAAGTATGGCGGAGGAGTTGAAGACCAAAAAACGTTGGGATAAGATTAATAAAGATTTCAATATCTAGAGTGTGAATGCTACAGCATTCACACTAATAAAGATTTCAATATTCAATACTGAAATCTTCATTGGTGTGATTGCTACAGTTTCACACTAATAAAGATTTCAATATCTAGAGTGTGAATGCTACAGCATTCATACTAATAATAAAGATTTAATTATCTAGAGTGTATACACTAATAATTAAGATTTCGAGTTCATGACACTCAACAAAAATGGCTGCGCCCGTAAAGAGATCCATTAGTGTGAATGCTGTAGCATTCACACTAAAAAGCTACGCCCGTAGAGAGATCTAATACGTAGTGTGAATGCTGTAGCATTCACACTAATAAATCTCTTTACGGGCGCAGCTATTTTTGTATACTCTCAGAATTTTGACGGGGGCTGACCAAAAGGGGGCGTGCCTCCGTGAAATTCCGCAAGAAAGCTGGGAGATTTCCCCACTTGCAACTCGGAAGGCTGGTGTCCGAGGCATCTGGATTACACCAAGTATATGTAATGTGGACGTCCAGAAGCGTGTTCCTTCCAGGTCACCTGATTTGTCCTGCAGGTCCTCGAGTCGCTCTCCCCTCTCGATCACCTTGGAGATGTTCTCCTGCATGACGTCGATTACCTCGTCCACCTGGGACTGCACCCTGACACACACACACACATACACACTTAGAAGAAGTAAACGGAAAGCCCTCATGAACGAATACCCCTTTCCAGGAACAACATGGACAGCAACAGGCAGCTTGGAAATCCGCCATTTGAGTTCACAACAACAGTTTTGATATAAAGACTGTGTGAAAGGCAGTGAGGAACTCCCAGTACAGACAGAGGCCCTTCCTGACCAAACGTTCAGGTCGAAACAGGGACTAACGGAAAGTGGAGGTGGATACACAATGACCTGCACATCACAGCTAGGGTAGCGCAACAGGCTAAAAACCTGGAACTCTCTAGTAAACACACAGAACTGCAGTTACGTAAGGCTTGTCCGCAGCAAAACAAGGTGTGATGCTGTTGCTAGGCTCTGCCCAGTCACAGAAGAGCAGAGCCGTGTTGGTCTGGTTTTAGTACTTACTGTTTGATTTTGTCATTCTGGGGGCCAAATCTGGGGGCCGAAGGTCCTCTCCTATAACATAAGGGATTTAAGTCAAATAAATACATACATGCATTCAAACAATAGAGGATGATTATGTTTATTTTAGTCCTGCTATTTACCATCTTCGTAGGCCTAATGCCGCTGTTTCAACTTCAAACATTAAATAACATGTGAAAAACATCATCTTCCATCATCATGGAAGATGATGTTTATCAGAAGAACATATCAAACTCACAGGAAAAAGTCGTCCTCTTCATCCGAGTCTTCCTCTAACAGGTTTCTCTGCAAAACGAAGATGGAAAAGTTTATTTGTTTCAAACCATTAGATTACCCAATTGTCCTGCTGACACTTGTAGATAACTATAGTATAGTGGATCCGTCATCACAGAAACCGTTATTTAGAGCCCCAGTGAGCAATACTGCCAGAGCTCTGACTAGGAAAAGTTGGGAAGATCTGTTTAATTTCAATCACCATGCCAAGCTTTTTCTATGTGAACTGCCGTTTGCTCTTTCATGAGGAAATAAACCCATCTCCAAAGATAAATACAGTTCATTTGTAAGTTAGACCATTATATTCCCAATACAAACGCTGGACAATACAGAGTAAATATACTGATGAAGCAAGGTATTGAACACCTGCTGGCATCCTTTCTGTCTTAAAAGTGAATCAAAAGCAAAGCTTCTGCTGCTTTGCTGCATGACCCCCTCTAAGGACCACAGAACACTGTCTATATGGTCTGTGGTCCTTTTACCTCACCCGTCTCCATGTGTGTGGATTGGCTTCAGTCTGTCTGTGTCATGCCTCAGAGGTGCGTGTGTGCGCGCGCGCGTGCGTGTGTAAAGAACAGGCCTCTCCAAGGATGAAAGGAATGAGAATAGAGAGAGAAAAAGTCGATGGGCCTATCTCAGATAGAAGCACTCTGTAATCACAACCAGATCACAGCCTTTCATGCCTTCAGAAGGAGCATAAAAATACCAGCATTTGTTAAGCCATTGGGAGGTAGGCCTTTACCCTAATCTTTTGCATGTGGGGAGAGCCTGAACCCTTTTATTCATTATGGGTGAAAGTTTATCTTTCTAAACGTGATAGTAAATAGCAGAATATCACCTAATGTACTACAGATGAAGGCTATGTGGGGAACTGAAGGATTGGGTTGTCTTGAGGTGGTTATGGAGCGTGTCTAGACGTCAAGGGGCCTCCATGTCCTCTTAGTTAAGAGTTGTATAGCGATGGAAACTAATAATAATAATGATAATATTTACTAATAACTACTTTAGTGCTTACCGGTTTATTGACGTAACTTACAGCCTGCGATTCATGGGACTGCATTTGTGACCATCCTGTCAACGTACTCAGGATTATTGTCAATTATTTCTTACATCGGGCGCAATACACATTTGGACTAGGGTTGTCCAAAACCCTAATTCAAACAAGACACACAAATGTTGTTTGCGTCGGTCAGAGCAGAACTCATTACGATTAAATCAACCATCAAATATCATTTCTTTAGCAACAGTGAGCCAGAGGGTTAACACTGCACATTGTAAGTAAACAAACCTCAGGATTGGAAGGCCCTGCACATGAGTGTGTAAACCTTTGTATGTGGGGTGCATTCATATTCTATTACCCAAATCTTCAAGAATATTCGCTTAACAAGAAGGAAAACTTCTAGTACATTGGATTGACCAATGCAACGTATGGTTCTATGACATAGTTACTGATTTAAGCATATTACCTACTGCTATTTGGAGTGGTATTGATACATTTTAAAAACAATCCATCGATAGTAGGCTGATTAGGTACATTCGCCACTTGCTGACTTGGCTGGTTAAACACTGGAATCAAACAATGGAAAGACGAAGACAAATAATTGAATCGATAAGAATCTTTAGTTAAAAAGGGTTGAAAAAAACTCAGGCACTAACTCTTATTCCCTCTCACTCCCACACTCTCTGTGAGAGGAATGGTTGCTATTACCCGAGATGAGGGAATGGAAAAGGGGCAATCAAGATGTGCAGGCTTGGGGGGATGGATTGTTTGTTATGATTTGAATTTTGACTTCCCAACAACAGTAAACAGTACATTTCGAGAGCCAGATAAAAGCATGGCCAGACCGGAATTACGGGATGGGACGGGGGCTGAGTGTAAAGCGTAGAACATACCAGAGCCGCAGCGACGTGGCTTAAGATTAGACAACTACAAAATGGGTTTCATTATAATGAATGATGAGGGCACTTTTACAGCCATGTCCTCAGAAACAGGAAAACTTCTGAGCTAAAGGATATAGCTTATGGATACTACGTTTTAGTGAATTTAGTTACTGAGGAGACAAAATAATGACAATCAATTTAGGCCTCTTACTCATGGTTGTCTACAGGTATGAAGACATTTGGGATCAGACCCAGAACTGTTTCGGTCGGGGGTCACACCCTAGCTTTAATACCATCCTGACTAGGGATGGCATTTTAAGAAATTTCCTTGATCGATTGATAAAAATAACGATAAATTCTTGATTTAATCGTTATTTTTCTATAAGCTATATTAAAATTCCTGTTGGTAGAAAATACAGGATTAAGCATAATTTTCTCAATGAGGCCTATGCAGCATTTGTAAAAGCTGAACAATGCGCTCTTAAACACGGAAAACAATTCAAAAAGACAAAATCTGTAACACAGAATAAGAACTTATCGCCAATAATCATACAAGCCAGTTTAAGTTAACAACTACTGGAAAATAATAATAAATGTAGGACTATGCGGCGCTCGTAAAAGCCGAACAATGAGCCTATGGCGCTCTTAAACGTTTGGAAACAATTCAAGAAGACAAAATCTTTATTCCAATTCCAATCAGAACCAAGAAACAGCCAAACAACGGCTTGGCTGTTCCGTTGTCAAAATATTTTTTGACAACGGTTTACATGGACACATCTGTTCCGCATAGATTTCTATGCGGAACAGAAAATGATCATGTATACGCCTCATTCGGAATACAATTATCTGTTCGGCATAGATTCTATGCCGAATAGAAGAGGTGGTGTAGTCCGTTTTAATCGCCATGTATACACTTATTCCGAATAGATTGGAGATTAACATAGAGCAGCCGCAGTAGTACGCAATTGGTCCACTGAGCTCCATCTGTACTTTTAAGCACACCGAACTTCACCGCTGTCAAGGAAAGTGGATTTATTGCCTGATTCACGTCTTTGTTATCACTCCGTAAAAGTAGTCCGGTAAGCGTGTCCGGTTGCTAAGCGACGGAACATGGGTGTTTATTAATGACGTGTTTGCGTATCGTAGTGTCCGCGCGCGTCCGAGATAACTGTAAATGAGTAGGCTACTACTAGTACTTTTGCAGGCTGAACGTTAAAATACTTCTTAACTTAGAGAGATGGCAGCTGCAGTAGTTCGCAATTGGACCTTCGAGGATTCCTGGTCACTAAATTCCCGCAAGACCACTCTCTCCCACCAGTCTTGGCTGCGGACTCGCATCCAAATTCCTCTTGTTTGCAGCGGAGCTTAGGGTAAAAATAAAGATCTGACGAGAAATTGACGTTGCTGCGCTGTCCTCCTCCTTCTTAATTGAAGGAGCAGGCAGAGAAAAGCTCTCTCCTGCTGTGCTTTCATTAAAATCAAATTTAAAATCCCCGATAGTGATAAGACATCCATCATGTCGCCGCCGGTCCAGAGATGTGTCAGGTGTGCGCGACATGTACATGTGCCATGTATACAGTACATTCGGAACACATTTTAGGAACAGATCTATGCCGCATAGAAATCTATGCGGATCAGATGTGCCATGTAAACGCGGCTATTGATCAGGGGCCGTATTCACAAAGCATTTTATCTTACCGCTAGGAGTGCTCCTAACTCACGCTAAAACATTTTACGTAGGAGTTTTTTCTTAAAAGTTATTCACAAAGCCGCTGAGACCTACTCTTACTAAGGATGAATCACTAAGAATGAACTAAGAGTGACGCGCCGTTGCTATGGATTACGTCAATTCTCGTGCACGAGTTTAGAAGCGGTCAGTTCGGTGATTGGTTGTTCAGATGAGCAACATGGAACAACAAGGAAATAGCCTACGCTAGAAAGGAATTCCTATTAAGTAGTTATAGTGCAGTTAGCAGAATACACGCATGATGACAATTTTGTGCAGACCACGATAATGACGTTGTAGCCTGCACGTTCAAGAGAGAAAGCAAACAATAAAAATACGTAAAATTTAAAAGAAAAGAAATGTTGTGAACTACACAAGTGTTGACTGATTTGTGCCAAGGTGTTTACCTAAAATGTGTATTCAAAGTGAGCCCTAAATGGCAGTCCACTCGGTTCCACACGGCCAAATTCGTTGTCATGTTGATCGCCATCATCATCATCGTCTAGCTGTGGAATATTCTTCCGCTTGCAGAGGTTGTGTAGAATGGCACATACAGTGATGACTGTGCTTGCCCTCTCTGGGGTGAGGCGTATTTCGCCGTGGAGGACATGAAACCGACGTTTCATCTGCCCAATTCTTCTCTCCACAACATCTCCTGTATGTTTGTGTGCTCTAGCATATATGGAGGAAAACGGTAAACAATAATAAATATGGATTCAACAAATAAAAGGCGTCAAAGAGCCAATACGATGTGTTTTACGCATAGGATTTAGCGTAATCTGCGTAATCACTTACATGTTATACTTTAACTGTGCTCCCGGTTGTGGATTGAGGTAGGGTGTCAAGAGCCACGTCTTGCATGGATAGCCACTGTCACCCAGCAAGTGACACCCAACTGGTACGCTCTCCATTAAAATGCGGGAATCATGGGTAGCTGAAGCTCCATGCCACTTTGCAATAACATCCATTAGGCTATGTTAAAATATGCACTTTCTTCATATTGACGAACACGTCCTCGTCTTTTGATGGCGCAATTATTTTTATGTGCGTCCCGTCAATAGCACCGACCACTCCGGGCATACCTGCAATTGCCATGAAGTTGGCTTTTATCCTGTGTAATTGTTGAATGTCCAAAGGAAAGTTTATGGCACGGATGACTGATGGTTGCGATATTTTTAAATCGTCGGCATTGCAAAGTTGCATTTCCCCTGCTGCTAAATAACGTAGTGTGGCCAAACATTTTATTTCGGGACTAATCAGATTATTCCTGTTAGTCTGGGATGTTATTGCATCGCGCACTAACTCCACAACAAGTTTAATACCCTAACATTTCGTCTCGCAGCCTTTTTACGATTCTTTGTGAATAGGTCTTACTGAGTTAGGAGTTCTCTTGAGGACTTTTAAGCTCTCCTAGACTTAGGTGCTACTTTTAGGCCTAAAATACTTTGTGAATTGCTCTTAGTGAAAAAAGTTAGGAGTCCTAAATTTAAGAGTGACACGCCCATTACTTTTAGGAGTTACTCCTAAATTCGCCAGTTAGGACCTACTTTTAGCCCTAAGATCCTTTGTGAATACGGCCCCAGAACAGTATGGAACTATGTTGATGAAAGCCTAATTCAGGCATGGACCAGATGCAATCCAATAGTAAACCCTACTATACAGAAGGTGACCACAACTAACACCATTTGTGTCTCACCCTCTCGCTCCGGATGGATCCAGTGACCTCCTCATCGTTGAGGTGCCGTTTAAACTTGGGGGGCATGTTCTCGTCAAGCTGCTCCTCCCGTTCTGGCTCCCTCTGTAGGATAGGTAGAGAAGTGAGGCCTCAACAACAAACCAAGGGCTACTGTAAAGCACTCCCGTACCAGGACCAAGTGAGAACATTTCTTTATAACAAACTGTTTAGTAAATCCCCAGATGCATGGTGTAATGACAGTAGGCCTGTCCCCGACTAAGAATTTTGTCAGTACGTTGTAAGTGTGTTGTTTAACTATTGACATATTGTTGCATCAATTTAAACCTATTTATTACTAGGGATACAAAAACATAAGTATTTTTTTATTTTGGTACTGAAAATAATTCTGCAAGTTTCCACCAACAGATCCAAGTCAGTTTTAATGTGCATTTACACAGTCTATGTTCATTACACCCACACCAGCTTTTATTTACCTGCTTTTTACAGTTATGCACATACCTATATAAACAAATTTAGATGGGTATATGCGTTATATATGGGTACGCTATTCCCCACAATTCACTTCGGCAAATAATTGTTAATTATACCATTGAATCCAGACTCAGTTTATAGTCTCAGTTTCTAGCCGTCTTTTTTCTGGATCCACAGTTGGAAAACTGCGGTTCAGTGAACCAGCGGTCGAGAGGAACTCTTCTGAGTAACAGAGGAAACGAGACGCAAAGGACAGGTTTCTGTGTGTAGAGGCAGCATCAAAAGAGGAAAGAGAGAAAGAAGAATAGAAAGAATACGAAGAAGATCACGAGGAAGGAGAGAAAGAAGAAGAAGAGAAAGGAGAAGAAGACAAAGTTAGTGTCGTTGTAAAGTAAACAACCATGCTACATTAGTGTAGTGAGACATTATTCCAGTCCACGCTTGGAATAAGACCATTTTGGCTGCATTTGATAATCACTCTTGTAGAAGAATATGGAACCATACTTCCAGTTATACAACTGATTTAGCTGAATAAAAAAAGAGTTATGCCTCGTCTTGTCCCAGCGGACGCTACCACCTCAACCCACTTTTCCTGTCGGATAATTGATTACCAGGCGATCAAGAGTGGTGTCATATTGACCACCTGAACCAAAAAGCAGACTGTTAGCTCTCTGACACTACGGTGTATCCATCCTATCTAATACATTAAGTATAGCTGTACACTACCGATATGTTATTTAAACGATTTGAGCCCACAGCAAGTGTAGTCTAGCTATTACCATTAGCAACCCTAGCTAAGCTAGGAATGCTAGCTAGCCACATGACCCAGCGCTATGTCTACCGCTTTCTTTTGATGACTTACTGATAAATACGTCCTGTTCTGGGTTCCGAATGGCTGAAAGACTGTATTGTGATCAATGCATGTTAGATGGTTCGCGAGTCTGTACTGTAGATCAGGAGAGCTAACGCCAGCTAGCTAGCGGCTCTCTGAGTCTTTCCTCTGACGTCACCGGAACAGCTGGAGGAGAGACATCTGTTTGGACCGTCCAAACCAAGCCCCCAGGAACAGTGCATACTTCCGCAATCCAAAAGTGCTCAGCGGCCAAGCCTGGTATTGCAGCTGTTTAAGCGGGCTGTGGGCGGGTCCCTCGATTCAAGGAGAAGGGTCCAGCTGCAGGCTTGGGCGTTCCCGTCATGACACAAAAACGCCCATCGGGCGTTCCCGTCATGACACAAAAACGCCCATCAGGCGTTCCTGTTGCGTTTCATCGATCAATCAAGAAGAGGTGAGTGAGTTTCGCAAGGCTTGCTTTTTTGGCGGTTTTACCTCGTAGTAACTTTCCAGAAAAACGAAAGAGTTATGATGAGAGATTATGTCAGTAAGTATGATATTGTTTATTTGACAACATTGGCTGTGAAGTATTCTCATTTAAATCACTGATTTAGCTGTGGTATCGTTGTATTCGAATCCGATATAAATACTCGTGACAAGCATGGTTCGGTAGCAGCGAATGCTATGCTATCTCGTCCATAAACGTTGCATATACTATTCAGAAATCAGCAACGTTTAAGACGGTTTGTAGGTAGAGGGTAAAGTTTGCAGCGAAGGCTTTGCCGATTATTTTACTGTGAGGTTAACATTACCAAAGTACATTGTTAAGTTGGATGTTAAGGTGTCAGCTGGCAGCCTGGCATGGTAAGAGGCATGACATCGCGGCCACTCTGCTTCGTTGTGGTGACACACACATCTGATTAAACTGTGCATCGTACTAGTACGTCTAACTAACTAGTATGTTTACATGCATGGCATATCAGATAATTCTGTCTGTTCGGTCGCTGCGCAACGAATGAATAAAGATCGTTAGCACTCTGAAAAACAGATGACAGATGTGCCCGAAGTTACTACTTTATTACCTCGCTGATGACCAACGTTTAGGAAAACATGTACTTTTAATTCACCCTTGGGTGAAATCGAAGCGTAGTGTGTACTGAATGCGTGTTGATGATGATGCATATGAATTGCAACTTACACGTCTTCCAAACCTTTTCAGTACCCTGGCACATGCTTTGTCCAATGGACCATGGAAGGGACTTTACTTGGCTGACGAGGTAAAACGTGTGGCTGGCGCACGATTCATTGCATCTAGTAGAGTAGCATTCACTGGTAGACAGGCAGGCCTCTAGATTGTTTATTATGATTTAATGAAGTGTTCCTATGTGACGCTGATGGGCCCTGGTTGCTGCTAAATGCTTGTTGAAAGTGCATTGTGCACTTTTTGTATGTAGCTACAAAATGAGGGTGGATATCACTTTATAGTTTTTAGGCATTATGTACTAATAAGAATCATTGACAAATCACATTCCCCTTATACCACCACAGGACGCACCTCACCAGTATCAGAGCAACAGCTGTGGGGTGTTTATGCTGCTGGTGAGATGCATTATTTTCAGAAATGATGACCGATGACTAGTTTGCAAAACAACTAACTCATTTGTATGTTAATTTCAGTACGCAATGTATTCTACCCTCAAAAGCAATATGATTTCAGTGCCATAGTACACTGCTAAACAGTACTGTAACATGGATTTGTATTAGGCTATGAAGTCATTTAAAGCATAACTTTACTTTTCAGGGGGACATGCTCTCTATCAGGAGGTGGTGGTTGGACAGCTGTTGGAGACCTTTATGCTTGAAAGGTTTATATACTGTGTCCATGTTGCTATTTACTTATTTTTGGTGCTCACGAAGATCGTAGCCAATACACTTGTCTCTCTGTCTCTAGCCCTGCAGAACTAGCTGGCTCCTTCTCCCCCTCTCCATCTCCCCATCTCAGTCACACCTTCCAATCACTAAGCAGTGAAAGGTATTACATACTATGTCCATACTTTTCTATTTACGTATATTCTCTCTTGCTCTTTCTCAGACTTTTGATCGATCAGTGATTCCCTTTTTGTTTAATGGTGTGGGTAGTGTTGGTCTGGGCTTGTGTGATTGAATTGAAGGTTGATTATAATCCCTGTTTCTCTCCCTCTCTCTCGCTCTCCTTCACTCTTTTTTGGATCTCTCGCTCTCTCTAGCCCTGCAGGGCTAGCTGGCACACCAAGCTCACCCTCTCTATCTCCCCATCTCAGCCACACGCTCCAATCTGGCACAACAGATGACAGGCCATTCTTACCACCCGAAGTCCTTCAGCAAATTGTTCAAGAGACGCTGAGACTGGACATGGCGATGCTTGGCGTGTTCAACAGGGTTTCAAACACATTCCGAGAACTAATCAAGCCTCTCCATCCTTCCATATATGTAAATGAGTTTGGCAGGGGACATTAAGCTTAATAAAGACAATCTCATATGCATAACGGTTAGAAAGATTTACAACAATGCAGGCTGTGGCAGTGGCGCTACGCCTCAAAGGCTTCTTAAAAAAGAAGAATTGGCCAAGAGCACCCCTGGTACTGAGGCACGTTGCATATGGCAGGTTTGTCATAAAAGATGTCTGCCTAGGATAATGTTCTTTTATTACTCCTTTTTCGTTTTATTTGGGACGTCTTTTTTTGCAATCCCTTTCATTTGTAAATGTGCATACTACTGTAGTAAATGTATCTGCCCAGAAATGCTGGTATTTTATTACTCCTTTCTTTTGTTTTTGTGACAAATGCTATACGATGTATAACATACATTTGTGCCTACGATGTATGTTGTAAGGTTAATTGTTACAGAGCAATTACTGTTTTTTTTGTCTTTATTGAAAACATTCAGTTGGAAAAGTAAGTGAACACTTGGAGTCAAATGGCCTGTTTGAGCCTTCATAGTGTCTGGTAACTGGATTTGAACTGCATAATGTCCCAAGTGTTATTTTAATCTATTCATTATTTAATTTGGGCATATTCTTAAACAACTATCAAACATCTCACTTATACCTAATACCCTACCTATACTAACCCAGACGATAATGAACATGAGATCATGGAGCCTCCCTGTAATGATCGTGTTGCATCAAGTTTGATGCAAAGTTTGGGTCGAGATCCGACACATAAATGTAAGTTAACATTCTGTAGGCCTAGCTGGCTAACGTACCCGTATTACGAGATCGAAGAAGGGGGTGCTAACGTCAGTTCTATGCTGCCCATACTACTAGATCGACGAAGAAGAACGGGGCGTTCCAGCCTGCGTAAACGAGAACGCCGGGGGGGCGTTTTAGTCTGCGTGAACGGAACGCCACGAACGGGAACGCCCATTTGTGTCTGCAGTCGGATGATATTGGATTCAAGGGGCCCAGAAGTAGATATCTCCGTTGCAACACATTCTTATGGCAAGCCGAATTGTCATTTATTAACTAAGTTTGACTATCCGGAATTTACATTGTAGATATTGTTACGTATTTTAAGAATCTAAGCTACCCACACATAAGCTGTGTTCGAAATCGTTCCCTATTCACTCACTCACTATTCCCTATATAGTGTCCATGATGTAGTGCACTATTTAGGGAACCAACAAACGAGAATTCGGACACTACGCTTAAGATTTCTAAACGTCATTTGCGTCAGTAAATGCGCCGGGTATTTGTGTGACGCAGACAGATGCGCCAACATCATGTAAACAAACCGGTCACTCTCGACGAAAGCTGGAGGTTGTATTGATGTTGAATGTTACATTTCCTTGTTTAATTCATTTTGAATGTTAAATATTCTATGTTAAATCCCAAATAAATTGTTGACATTTCTAAACGAAAGCCGGAGACTCCATCATTAAATGTATTCGTTTTTCGCGGTTATTCAGCTTCTTCTTCTCCTCCGGGAAAACACGACCGCATTGCATTGTGGTATACGGGAGTAACATGTAGGGTACATCTATGTACCCTATTTTAAGTTCACTATATAGTGCCCTATATGGTGGACCACTGAGAATTCGAACACCCTACAAAATGGCGTGCACCCTATTTAGTGCACTACATCCATGATAGGGAACGATTTCGAACACAGCTATAGACCCAATGAAGCAGGACCAAACATATAAGCCGTAAATACTATACATGGCCACAAGGGGAGCAAGACCTTATTGAAGGCTGCTCCACCACAGAAGGCATCACCTTTAGTTTAGTCTCGCAAAGCCAGACCAAACTACAGCAAGTAGAATACCTTTAGTTGGGTGAAGAAGCCGAAGCCATTACGTCACCCCGGGCCACGCCCACTTGACGTTCTCTACCTGTGGACTCGAGGTGGAGAGCATAGATGTATATAGAACACTAGATACGCCACGCCCCTCTCAGCCGCGGCACACGGAGCCGCCATCTTGTGTGGGTCTTGAGTAGGTATTCTCAGACTGTCAGACAGCCATAGATACATATGGTCACAGCTAATTTCTCAGCTCAAAAAAAAATGCCAGTTCATTGTGCTGCTTTCGGGTGTGTACACCGTCGTTCAGTCCACCCCAGACGAGAGGGAATCACTTTCCACAGGTGAGATACATTTTTTAAGTACATTTTTTAGTCATCATTAGCTAGCTTACATTGTGGAGGACTACGGTGAAAGTGAATCGTTTGCGCTCGTAACACTATCGCTGGTTAAACGTCTGCTTACTCTACTATTTACACAATTAAATTCCCCCAGTTTGGTAACCTTTATTCCAATTTAACTATTTATGGTTTAGGGGTGTGAACGTTTACAAACTCGTCTAACGGTTACACGACTGCAATGTTTTCATATAGGCCTACACGTTCAACCGTTGGCGGGGCTGATGTTTTTTTTTTCGTCTGACAGACAGTCAGACTTATAGACAGAGTTACTGTACGTCCACACCAGGAGCGACCAAAGTCGCTGCGAATTTTCGCTGCGAATTTTTCTGTTCGCTTTGGTCGCTCAAGTCGCTCATGACGTACAATTCAATTATGCAGACGCATTTAAAGGAGCCGTATGCGTTTAGTAGGCCCTACAGACAGCCATATCAAATATTGAACTCTCCCATACACCTTGGCCATATTGCCGAGACGGTTTTGCTTGTTCGATAAAGTGCTTCGACAACAAGTAGGACAGTGATTCCCCCCAATATAAAAAAAATCCTAAAATGTAGGCTAATTACAACCGAGAACAAAAAACCCTGCGTGCTGTAGTAGTTGAAATATGTTTCACTGATCTGGATCTGCAAATCATGATCTGCACTCATTCGTCGCATTCAAAACAAATAGACGTTGGCGCACATGGCTAATTTGCATACGTGCACAGGACTGGTTGGCTCCGCAAGGCAAATAATGGAACATATCTATCTATCTAGGCCTTTCTGTCTATCTATCTATCAACGCGTGTCTAGTTTTAATGTGATGTATTGTGTGTATGTCCAGTCAGACTTGTTCTGTGTGGTCTTGTAGGCTACTGTCCTGTGTGGGACGAACCACCTAAATGGATTCCCGACGATTTGTGTCGTTTGGTATTAATAAAGACTTGACTATCTATCTATCTAGACTATTTAATTAAAAATTATTCACCTCAGGCTCCGTGAATAGTGGGGAATAGAGGGATAAAAGACAAGAGATATATCCCTTGTCATTTATCCCTCGTCTTGTCGATTAGTTTGTTTATGTGACGATTTCAAAAACTTTTTTGGTTTTGTTTAAAGCATGCTACACGCGATTGGTTGGTTAGATTGGTGGCATGTAGAGCAAATTAAAATGAGTCCCGCTTAAATACGAACGTTCTAGATGTAGCCTATAAATACTCCCGCTTATCATCACTTGATATCCAAACCACTATGGCGTTTCGATCTCTGAACTGAAAAAGGGTGGGTTCGTACAACACCGGGTGCCCAGTTACAGCCGCGATTAATACTTCAGCCGACATTTTGTTCAGTGAGTGAATAAAGGTAGGTAGGAACCAAAGTGCCTGCCGATGTTCCCTGGGATCCACGCAAGCGAAGAGCGTCTACATTCTGATTGGCTGTCAGTGTTTGGCCGCTGAAGCGAATAATAGTCATTTGCATAAAGTTAAAAAGTTTTCAACTTCTTTTTGACGCTCTGGTCGCTCAAATTTGGCCGCTGGTAGCGTTGGTCGCTTTGGTCGCTCTTGCCCATAGAAAGTGAATGACTTCCGGCGATTTGGTCGCTCAATTCGCTTCTGGTGTGGACGGACAGTTAGACCGAGAGATCTTTATTTATTAATTTTACTGTTTGACTTCAAAGTGATCATCTGACTTTAGTCTCCCGCTTTCACGGAGACAAAATTAGCCAATAGTAGCCGCGTTTACATGGACACATCTGTTCCGCATAGATTTCTATGCGGAACAGAAAATGATCATGTATACGCCTCATTCGGAATACAATTATCTGTTCGGCATAGATTCTATGCCGAATAGAAGAGGTGGTGTAGTCCGTTTTAATCGCCATGTATACACTTATTCCGAATAGATTGGAGTTTAACATAGTGCAGCCGCAGTAGTTCGCAATTGGTCCACTGAGCTCCGTCGGTACTTTTAAGCACACCGAACTTCACCGCTGTCAAGGAAAGTGGATTTATTGCCTGATTCACGTCTTTTTTATCACTCCGTAAAAGTAGTCCGGTAAGCGTGTCCGGTTGCTAAGCGACGGGACATGGGTGTTTATTAATGACGTGTTTGCGTAGTGTCCGCGCGCGTCCGAGATAACTGTAAATGAGTAGGCTACTACTATTACTTTTGCAGGCTGAATGTTAAAATACTTCTTAACTTAGAGAGATGGCAGCTGCAGTAGTTCGCAATTGGACCTTCGAGGATTCCTGGTCACTAAATTCCCGTAAGACCACTCTCTCCCACCAGTCTTGGCTGCGGACTCGCATCCAAATTCCTCTTGTTTGCGGCGGAGCTTAGGGTAAATATAAAGATCTGACGAGAAATTGACGTTGCTGCGCTGTCCTGCTCCTTCTTAATCGAAGGAGCAGGCAGAGAAAAGCTCTCTCCTGCTGTGCTTTCATTAAAATCAAATTTAAAATCCCCGATAGTGATTAGACATCCATTATGTCGCCGCCGGTCCAGAGATGTGTCAGGTGTGCGCGAGAGACAAAGGACATTTTTGTTACTGCCATGTATACAGTACATTCGGAACACATTTTAGGAACAGATCTATGCCGCATAGAAATCTATGCGGATCAGATGTGCCATGTAAACGCGGCTAGTGAGAGTGAAATGATTTGCTCCCCCTTAACCCTAGCTTGAGTTTAAATGTAAATTGGTTTTGGTAAATGCCATCACCTAAATGGTAACTTCTCTTGCCTTTTTTCTTATTCCTTAAGGTTTCCCAAAGCCGGTGACCAGCGAAGAAAATGGGAAGTCGCTCTTAAAAGACAGGGTTTTGCTGCCAATGACGATACCATGCTCTGCAGTAAACATTTCAAGCCAGAGCATTTTGACCGGACTGGTCAAACTGTCAGGATCAGACTTGGTGTTGTTCCATCCATCTTTGCCTTCCCCGCTCATCTTCTAAAAGTAGGTATACTATTTAGGCTTTCTTGTATGTCAGTGAAACTTATTGATTTATTATGTTATTTCACTAAAGTCAACAGCCAGCACTGACCGGACCACCTCGAATTCAAGGCGAGCCAAGGAGAGCCTTCCAATGGACATCCCTCAATATGCCCCTGTTGAACCTGCAGCTCTGCCTCAGTCTCAGCTTGTTGTGAGTAGGGTTCGAACGATTATTTACGCCCCCTACATGCACTGTGCATTCCTTCATCACATGGGGTTGGGGGGTTGACATTTTACTAGATGTTTAATAGATGGGATCAGGCAGATGAGTAATACTTTCCTCAACATTCATCTTTTTGTTGTTCAGTGACATTATTCATTGTTCATAAAATAATCAAAACTTGATAAAGCTCTACTTACAAATAAATCTGTCTGTTTTTAATTGTATTATTGTGCTTTGATGTCTGCCTATGACAACATTGTTAAAATTTCAGGGTTAAACATTTCCCAGTTGAATTCAACTCCAAAAGTATTATTTTAACATGTGTTGGGGTAGTAGTAATAAATACTTTCACATGCAATGGGGAGTTTTCGAGCCAATAGAAATAACACTTGGAGTATGACAGCAGGTGTTTTTTCCTCCTTTTTACTAGGACCACACTTATGCTCTGTCCAGTTGCCCTTTTGCTCTTAAGGAGGGGTACATTAAGGCAAAGGACAATGTAAGCAGACTGCAGAGGGAAAAGACGAATACAAGGAAGCGTGAATTGAGGGCAAAGAGTTCCTTGCAGGATGTGCTGATGGAGCTGAGGGAGAAAAACTTGATGACTGAAGAACTAAGTCAGAGGGTTGGATTGTATGCAGGTAAAATGACGTATGGGTCTGATTCCTTAGATACATGTCTACAGTATGTCCCGGAAACATGTCCCTGTTATATTAATGCGTAATATATGTGTTCAAAGTAGAATTTGTGCTCATATGGCCGATTTGTTTGGAAATTGTATTTGTTCATTTTAAACTGCTCTACACTTTAGGCGAGATGACATCTACACTAGGCTATGAATATCCACACCAATCATAATATATATTGGTAATTTATTTGATAACCGGTGGAAATAATTCTTTATTCATTGTTAGATCTCCCACTGCACCTTTTCGAGAAAAAGGCCAGTGAATACAGCAAAGAACAGAGGGAGTTTGCCATCACATTACACCTGCATGGACCCAAGGCATACCGCTACCTCAGAAGCACGCTGCAACTTCCTCTCCCTCATCCACGCTCATTGTAAAGGTATCGTATGTTTTCTTCGAGAATGAAATAAAACCAACCTCTATTAGTTCTAAACAACAATTTTATATGGTCCGGGCTAGAGAGGTTAAAATGAATTGCCAGGTAGTCAAAATCTAAAATCATAATGAATTGCTTGAGGAAAATGAGTGATGATTCCTTGGCCTGATAATATGATAGGTACTTTACTTTTTAATTTTTTTAAAGGTGGTTGTCATCATTGGATGAGAGGCCGGGCCTGAATATAATGATGCTCAACATGTTGGGGCGTAAATTGGAAGAAGACCCTGACAAGCATGGCCATGTGACATTAATGCTGGATGCCATGTCCATAAAGAAGCATCTGCAGTACAATCCTCGGACTAAACGGATGTCAGGATATGTGGACCTAGGCAACGGCTGTAACGAAACGGATCCTGCCACAGAGGCTCTAGTGTTGATGGTCGTTGGCCTTAAAGGCCATTGGAAGGCACCGATAGGCTACTTCTTTACTGCAACACTCACAGCAGACACACAAAAAGAGCTTGTTGTCCACGCTTTGGAGGCACTACATGACCGTTCCATCAAAGTAGTGAGTGTTACCATGGATGGACATGCCACCAACCTGGGTATGTGCAACTTGCTTGGAACTAATCTTAAGGGAAACCGGAAAGACCCCCTGAAGACCAGCTTTACTCATCCCTCTTCAGGTGATGAGGTATTTGTCATAATGGATGCGTGCCACATGCTCAAGCTCGCACGCAATATGCTTGAGGTAATACATTTCTCTTTGTATTTGTGGTGGTCTTTATATTCCCATCCTCTGTATGCACCATCATCATATATCATATACTATTCTTTCGCATATCTTCATGCAGTTGCTGATGGGCGTATCCCTCTGTAGCTGCCAAAACCACGTTTACATCGTGGTTGTACTCGTGCGACTAATAATAAATAATAATTCTGATTCAATTTCTGTAGTCATACCGGACTATCAACAGTGGCAGTGGCAGGATCGAGTGGAAGCACATTGTTGAGCTCAACAATGTGCAAAAAAAGGCAGGGCTGGCAAGCCAACAAACTGAAAGATACTCATGTCAGTTTCAACAACCAAAAAATTAAGGTGTGTTTGTGTGTGTGTGTTGGGGGGGGGGGGGGGGGGTTAATATACTGAGATTTGTTTTAAATGTAATATGCAATACAAATTAAAATACATTTATTATTAAGGTTTCCCTGGCGGCACAGACATTAAGCAACTCGGTTGCAGTGGCCCTCCGGACGCTGAAAGATCTTGGCTACGAACAAGTTAATGACTGTGAAGCCACAGTGGAATTCCTTCAGGTACTGCAACACTAGGTTATGAATCCCTTGAACCCAATTGTCACTCCGTGCTATACTTGCATGGCAGTGTAGCATGTCAATGTTTTTTCAGTATACAAAACGTAATTAGTGTATTGACAAGCAGGCCTCTCCCACTCACTTCCTACTTTCAGCCTCATATGTTCACCACATTTAAGCCAATATGTATTGAATTTTGACTGAAAGGCAATTAAGTTGGATATCTGATACCTATGGATCATCTGATTTTTCCCTCTAGTTGCCAAAGCTCTAGCATCGAATAACTTGTTACAGTGATTAAGATATATGAATAACCCCAAACATTTCTTAAGATGATTGACAGGCTCTTTGACATATTGAATAGCCGAAACCCTCATGCTAGAGGATACAAAGCACCGATTGGGAACATCAATTGGTGTTACAAGTTTGAGTTCCTGTCAAAGGCTAGGAAGTACTTGCTAGATTTGGTGATGATGGATGGTAAACCCCTTCACCAGTCAAAGAGGTTAATTTTTAAATACTTATTGCATGTTGTTCTGAATGGAGTTCATGATATGCTATTATGCACAGAGTTCACAATGTGCTGTTTTGCACGGAGTTCATGATATGCTGTTCTGCATCAGGTTTAAAAGAAGTTCTGTATTTTTGTAGGTGGAGTTGGTAATATAATGAGCAATGTTGATAATTTAAAGTTAATGTAGTCCCCAGCATGTCTGCTATGATCAGTTCTACAAAACATTTTGGAAATTTAAGGTGCCTGTCTGTCATGGGGTTCGTTATAAACATTGATACTCTGATGGGGATGATTCCTCAACTCCTGGAAGAGCAACAATATGTCCTGACCTACCGCTTCAGCCAGGATCATTTGGAGCTTCTCTTCAATTCTATCAGAGCATCAGGTTTGATATAAGATAAGATAAGATATTATCTTATTCATCCCAGCAGGGAAATGTAGGTGTTCCAGCAGCTAGCATACATAAATACACACAACACATAAACTCGTACAGCGGTTCAATTTCTTGTTATCTCTTATTTCACTCACAACCATCTCTAGGGTTTACAGAGAATGGTAAAATCTAAATATTAAAAAAATAAAAGGGAGCAAGACAATAGGTCATATCCCTTTGTGGCGTTTTTGTGTGTGGTCTACTATAACTATGGAATAAGTTAATTGCCTCAATGTTAAGTAGCCCTGTGTTGGGTTTGATATCCTTCCTACTCTACCACTCATGTCTCCTCTATTCATATAAGGAAAACACGATTTACACGACACGATTTAAATATCTTAAAGGGTTGTATGTTGCCGTTTGTTTCTCATTAGGAGGCTGGAATAACAGCCCAACTGCTGGACAGTTCCAGGGTATCTTCCGCAAGCTCATGTATAGATGTGGTGTCAAGCCTGTGGATTCTGGCAACGTGAGAGGACAGGATGCCACTGTCACCCTGTCAGCTGAGCACTACACCAGAGTCTCCCTTTCCGCTGCTGAGATGTCCTCTGCAGATGCCGCCACTGCTGAAGAGCTGGTTTCTCCATTCCTGAACATTTCGGCCCTTGTAGGGGACCACAGCTACCTCCCGACTCGCTTTGGTGGTCTAGTAGACAACGCACTGGTCTACATTGCTGGGTTCGTTGTCCGGTGTATTTTTCGCAGCCTGTCCTGTGATGTGTGCCGTGCCAGCCTGGTGACAGATGCTGTAGCTGTCCCATTTGACCAGAGCTACCATCTGCTGGAACTTCGTAATAACGGTGGGCTGATGATTCCTTCAAAAGGAACTGTAAAGGTCAGTAAAAACATCCATCAGCTCCTCTGTACACACAGCTAGCATGCTGCCCAACGATGACCAACAGCCCAACCCATCCTCATACAGTCACAGCTTTAACATTTTCTAATTCTCTGTTTGAAGGTGGTGAGAGCTGCGGAGAGGGCCATTCGTCAACACTCTCCAGGGAAAGCCCCTGATGAGGTTGTTGTAGCCCACTTTGTCAGAGAGGAAATCGGGACAGAGGACGTCTTTGCACTGGGGAGCCATGTCCAAGAAAGCCAGTTTGGCATCGACAATCACCTGTCCCTCCTCCTGTCGCTGGTTGTCTCTGTCTTTATGCGAATACGACTGCATCATATCGCCAAATTAACCTCGCTTACCTGGCAGAGGAAATTCCCGGAAAAAACTCGGAAAAACCATCCTGTTTCAAGGATTTTGAAAACGAGAGATATAGTTATATAAACATGCTGTACCAAACTACATTAGGATTATAAATCAATAAAAATTATATATAAAGTGTAAATATAGTACATCAAATTATAAAAATAGACATGTGTATATATATGTAGATATATGGATTGTATATTGTAAATTATAAAATATATAGTATTTATTTTATTTAAGTTGTATATGTATGGTATTGTAAATATCAAATATAGTGTCATAAAGAAAATTGTATATAGATAGATATATAAAAAGATGAGGAACACAGGAAGTTAATTTATTAAATATTTGTCCTTTTCTTTTTGTTATGTATTTTTCACATGTTTAATTTGTATTTGAATGTCTGAAATAAATTCAATCAATAGTTCCAGTTGTATCTCAGTCTGGAGGGTTGCTGGTTCTAGTCCAGAGTGATGCAGTGTTAGAGTGGTTTGAGAGTTATAAGCTAAATGGATAAGATATTTACTTTTTGAGAAATAAAATGTTAATCTGAGTCCAGCAGAAACATTTCTGATAGATATAATCAGTGGCAAATTAAATGTCCTGTGTTAAAAAGTGTGTTTCTTGTATAACAGAGGAAAAAAATCTGCCTACCACTTAAAATCAAACATGGAATATCAACTCTGGTGTATTTTTAGTGTCATCCACTGAGCCATCACCGCTCAAATTTGCTACATGTTTGCATGAATTTTCCATAAGGTGTAATGCCAACACACATCCTCACTCCGAGCGCGTCGATTTCTGACGAACGGTCAGTGACTTTGACGCAAAAGGGTACCCTTGCGCTTCTTTTTTCGACGCATGGGGTTTTCAACTCCTTACAATGTAAACTTCACGGGGGAGCCGATGGCTGCACTTATGCCGCTTTTCCACTGCATGGTACCAGCTCGACACGACTCGACACGACTCGACTCAGCTCGCATTTTTTGCGTTTCCACCGCGGTACCATGGTATCTGGTACCTGAAGTGGCTGCTTTTTCTAGTACCTACTCGCTCTAGGTTCCAAGCGAGCTGAGCCGATGCTAAAAGGTGACGTCGGCAGACGGCCGGCGACTGATTGACCAGAGAGTGTGACGAAGTCACGAGAGCGACATGGCAACCATGCTGGTAACATCCATAGCAGCGCCGCAGCCAACATGTTCCACTTCTCCAACTTCTTCAACATGCCAGCTAATAATAGTAATGCGATCGATGTCCTCCATTGTTGTTATGTGGGTTCTGTCCATGTGTGGGTTGCGTATGTGTTGTTTGCGTCGCGTACACAAATACGTCACGGCCCTTTCGCGCAGCCGACCCCGCCCACGTCCAGGAGGTACTATTTGCGGTGGAAAAGCACCCGTGCTGCTACCGTGTCGAGTCGTGTCGTGTCGTGTCGTGTCGAAAAGCGGCATAATGCCGCTTTTCCACCGCACATGTAGCTCGACGCTATATGAGCATTCATCCCATTGGCTAACGGAGGACCTTGCGCTTCTTTTTTCGACGCAGGGGGTTTTCCACTCATTACAATGTCATCCCTCCACGGCAATATATGAAGCTATGAGCATTCATCCCATTGGCTAACGGAAGAGCCGATGGCTGCACATAGAGACGCTATGAGCATTCATCCCATTGGCTAACGCAGGACCATGTGCTTCTTTTTTCGACGCAGGGGGTTTTCCACTCATTGCAATGTAATCACTCCACAGCAATGCATGAAGCTATGAGCATTCATTCATCCCATTGGCTAACGGAAGACACGATGTCTGCGCATTAACGGCGATTTTACGGTGAAATCTGTGACATTCCGACCTCAACACAACTACACCAACGTGTCCTTGTTAATTACAAAACATGTATGGGTTAAGTTTATGGGTATCAGTTGTCCTGTTTTGTGTTTTGATTGAGAGAAACAATCGTTTTTTTGATCAGTGTTGGGTAGCTGAGGTCGTTGCTATAGAGGCCACGTCCGTGCGCTTTTTTTGACAACTGACAGAGCAACCCTTTCTCATCAAAATTACGTTCCCAGAGAACTATTCGGCATTCTCAATTACGTTTGTCTAAAAACGTATTTTGTCCGTGATTACGTTTCATTGAACATATTGTAATGACCTCGCCGGTGACATAACGATGTCGAGTCATTAGTAATTGAAGGAATTTTTAATTAACCAAAACCAGGTCACTGAAACCCGTAACCAACGGCAGAAATCCCACCCAAAACAAACCCCGGTTACCCCGGCAACCCCCAACACGGTCTCACTCACGTGCAGGCCCCCACCCTCGTGTTCTTCCAAGGCCCTCCCCCAGCTGACCTAATGATTCGTCCCCACACTGATTGACAAGAAGAACATTACAATACATGCACACAGAACAACTGGCATAACGGACAACGAAATACAATGCAACACATAACACACAAACTATTTTTGTGAGTTGCCACGCATTCATTCTCAAAGTGAAAATAATATCTCGGTAATTGTGCTGGCAATGAAAACACAAGAGCGTGCATAGCTAGCTGAGTGCTAGCTATGTAGTTCGGAAGCATGATATGTGTTGTTGACCTGAAGTCACTTCTCTCCCCACCCCTTCTCCTCGCACGTATCCGCTTGTAAAACATGCTCACAGACAATAGCTTTTAGGACATGGACCCAGTCATATTTTTTTATCATTATGTAGATGTGACTTTCTCTGTTTACAATGCCAGCCGGTGATGTCAGGACAACGGCTGAAGATGCGTCACTGCGGCTTGTTGTTGCCTAGCTGTTGCGGTCCTGTTTGTTCCCCTGCTCAAAAATATGTCGCCAACCTCATTGCGATTTTAATTTGGAAAGGGATAACGGTACCATGCTGCAGCTTAAACGAATACTATGGAAGGGTTCCAGTTGTATGACTTTAATAATATGTGTTTAATTGATCAACCCATGATATAGGATGATATATGGAGAGTCAGTCAACCTATTGGAACCCAATACGGGGATGGCAATTTATACCCTTTATGGGGATCCGCAATTTAAATACAAGGATAGATTGTAATAATATAATCAGCACAAATCTATATCTATATATATATATAGTGATATATATCAAATTGTGTGAGTGTTTAAATATGGTCGCTAGTGTTTACATGTGGTCGATAGTGTTTAAATATGGTCGATAGTGTTTAAATGTGGTCGATAGTGTTTAAATGTGGGCGATAGGGTTTAAATGTGGTCGATAGTGTTTAAATGTGGGCGATAGGGTTTAAATGTGGTCGATAGTGTTTGAATATGGTCGATAGTGTTTAAATGTGGTCGATAGTGTTTAAATATGGTCGATAGTTTAAATGTGGTCGATAGTGTTTGAATATGGTCGATAGGGTTTAAATGTGGTCGATAGGGTTTAAATGTGGTCGATAGGGTTTAAATGTGGTCGAGAGGGGTTTACATGTTTAAATGTGGTTGATAGGGTTTACATGTTTAAATGTGGTCGATAGTGTTTAAATATGGTCGCTAGTGTTTACATGTGGTCGATAGTGTTTAAATGTGGTCGATAGTGTGTAGATGTGGGCGAGTGTTTAAATGTGGTCGATAGTGTTTAAATGTGGTCGATAGTGTTTAAATGTGGTCGATAGGGTTTACATGTTTAAATGTGGTCGATAGTGTTTAAATGTGGTCGATAGTGTTTAAATGTGGTCGATAGGGTTTACATGTTTAAATGTGGTCGATAGTGTTTAATTGTGGTCGATAGTGTTTAATTGTGGTCGATAGGGTTTACATGTTTAAATGTGGTCGATAGTGTTTATATATGGTCGATAGGGTTTACATGTGGTCGATAGGGTTTACATGTGGTCCATAGTGTTTAAATGTGGTCCATAGTGTTTAAATGTGGGCGATAGTGTTTAAATGGGCGATAGTGTTTAAATGTGGTCGATAGGGTTTACGTGTGGTCCATAGTGTTTAAATGTGGGTGATAGTGTTTAAATGTGGGCGATAGTGTTTACATGTGGTCGATAGGGTTTACATGTGGTCCATAGTGTTTAAATATGGTCGATAGTGTTTAAATGTGGTCGATAGTGTTTACATGTGGTCGATATTGTTTAAATGTGATCGACAGTGTTTAAATATGGTCGATAGTGTTTAAATATGTTATTTTCCCTCACTCTCCACCTCATCCCTAACTCTCCACCTCAAGCTGGTGTGTAGTGAGCGTTCTGGCACCGATTGGCTGCCGTGCATCACCCAAGTGGGTGCTACATATTGGTGGTGGTTAGTGAGGTCCCCACTTCACTTTAGGCGTCTTTGAGTGTTATTAATTATTATTATTCTTCATGTTTAACCTCTGTTTTCCTTTTATTCCTAGTCTGTTTTACATAGTTTTGAATGATGACTATATGCTCTGTAAGGTGACCTTGGGTGTCTTGAAAGGCGCCTCTAAATTAAATGTATTATTATTATTATTATTATTATTTAACTGTCCCAGGGTCGCTACAATATCGTAAATACGAATTCGTTCTCAGCCTATTTTTGCCATTTATTTACCGTGTTACTATGGCAGAATAAAGAATAAATTCATGCATTATCATTCAACTTGAACATGTGTTTTTACAGTATAGAGTGGTGGAGAGGGATGACGTATGTTGGCAAACCCGGAAGTGAGCGTCGCCCTCGGTTCCCTTGACAAAAAGCCAACGGGTTTTCCATTGGATTTTGGATTATTGCAGAAAAATCCTCAACTCCTCAAAAATGGAAAATAAATAAATAAATAAAAATAACCGTGCTCCAAAGAACGAAGTGTAAACCAATGCATTCTGAATGGGAGTGTTTCTCCGATTTTTCCATGCTACACAACGAAATGTAAACCCATGCAAATAAAGACTTCATGGTCATAATAATTTAAATATCATTAAGCTACTACTGAGTGTGTAGGGAGGTATTCTATTTTTTTCAACGGGGCTGAATCCAGTCACTTGACCGTCATGGTTGCTATGGTGGTTGCTATCGACCGCCCCCTCTAATACTCGTGGCTCTAAAAACCACGCGGCAAAGGAGCTGCCGTCAATTGGGTTGTTTTTGTCGTAAACTAGGGTCCGATGGTTGAAAAATAGACAGATATTCCAAGGTATCCTTAAAATGCAGCTTGGATGTGTTTATTTTCTGCAGTTTAGACTTCTTCTATAACTCATTTTTTAAAGCAAAACACCAAGCTCATTGATTTAACGAGGGAGGGTTATTTGAAACAATTTATTAAATAAATATTTGTGAGAGGTCATTCCTTCTCCTGATTTTACTTCCTATTTATGTCTAGGGTAAACCCCTACTGTCCACAAGCATCCCCCCCCCTCCCCATATGGATTTGGAGAATTGTTATCATATATATATGAAAGAGGGCAATTATAGCCTACTACAATGATCAATTAGGAGGCCGAAGCCCTAAAGGAAGTGATGCCATAGGTGACTGAGTCGACAACTTTTAAGTAAGCTGTATAGGGTCTCTTATATATCAAAGGGGGTCTCAAAGGACGCATACGCTTCAACCTGTGGCTCCAGAACTACAGGAAATGACTCAGCAAGTGCTCCATCTCGTTGCAACTCACCCAGCGGCTCCATGCAAGATTTTGGCCTGAAGTTCTTCCCAGACCTACACCCTAGCCATCCAACATGCATATCTGAGAATCAGGTCTCTTTAATAATGACAAAAAGTTATGAGAGAAACACACATTAACTTTTTGTTATCTCATAAGCGGCGTGGTGCCGGCTCCTTTTGACCTTTTGACCCCCGACTTCAAAAACGTGGCCACAGGCCAGCTGTATCTACACACCTTTAGCCACAAATGTACACCTCCATCCCACAAAAAATGGGGACTAGAAACTAACCTCTGTCTTATGTACATTTACTGTACTGTTGGAGGTCACGCCCCTTTGCCGACCTTTTTTGAGATAGCTAGGGATGCTAAAATGTTTACACACATTTCCCGGGGCCCCGTGAACGACACAGATTTAGGAGTCAGAGGTAGGAAACCCAAACGCCGCCGTGTTTGTGTGCATGATAGAGCTTAAATCGGGTTTGATTAAATAATCTCGGATATAAATAACAATAATCGGGTTAAATAACTTCACATGGTGTGTCTGGTGTGTTTCCACCATTCGTAGTGTTGATCAGCAGAGAAATAGTCCGCCAAGACGTTGAGGTTGCTTAGCATCCAGACACTCTGGAGCGTTCCCTCTTCGTCATAACTATCAAACCAAACATCCTTCACATTCACCGAGCGAACATTATGAAAGTAAAATGCACATTTCTCGCTAAATTTTTTTCCATAAACGCATTTAATGGCGTAACAATGTTACTATTTCCACCCAGAATAAAGATAGTTGTCGGCCGTGGCTGCGCTGGAGTCCGAGGTAGGAAACCCAAACACCGCCGTGTTTGGGTGAAGAGTTTAGAATAGAATAGAATAGAATAGAATAGAATAGAATAGACTTTATTTGTCATTGTGCATTGGATACACAACGAAATTTGTTTGTGCAACCACTAACAAAAGTGCAGTTGTGCTGGGTGGAGGGTAGGAGTGTAGTGTGATTATTAAGTTCTGTGATGGCCCTGGGGATGAAACTGTTCTGCAGTCTGGAGGTGCGGGCTGTAGTGGCCCGGTAGCGCCTGCCAGAGGGTAGCAGGGTGAAGATCGGGTTAGATTAAATAATCTCTGATATAAATAACAATAATCGGGTTAAATAACTTCACATGGTGTGTCTGGTGTGTTTCCAGCATTCGTAGTGTTGATCAGCAGAGAAATAGTCCGCCAAGACATTGAGGTTGCTTAGCATCCAGAGACTCTGTCCATGCAAGTGAACGGAGCGTTCCCTCTTCGTCATAACTATCAAACCAAACATCCTTCACATTCACCGAGCGAACATTATGAAAGTAAAATGCACATTTCTCGCTAAAAATGTTTCCATAAACGCATTTAATAGCGTAACTATGTTACTATTTCCCCCCAGAATAAAGAAAGATGTCGGCCGTATGCTTCTGTCCAAGCTCACTACTCTCTGCCAGTGACGTCGGGTCAAGCTCCACGCTGATTGGCTATCGCGGCTAAGCGCCACGCGTTGGAGCGTTAAAAGTTCAGATTTCTGAACTCCGGGCGTTGGTGCGTTGGGCGCGTTACTGCGTTTATGTGCGTAATTACGTGCGTCTACGCGCCTATACCAATGGTTCCCTATGCAAAAATGCCGAGTTTGGACGCCCCTAACGCGAGTAACGCGTTTGGTGTGGCCGCACGAGATATCTGTAATTCAGTTTTGACTAGGCGAAACTGAATTACAGATATCTGCAATGACTTCACGGAAAACGACATTCAACTCGTCACACATCTTAAATGACAATTGCAGTTATCTGTAATTCAGTTTTGCCTAGGCAGAATGAAAGTTAAAGATATCTCAAACGTCATTTGAGTGTTGGGCATTACGTTTTAGATATCCAGAAATACGTAATTTCCCCTTGCCGCCATAATCAAAGAAGTGGGTTCATTTCCGAATGGAATAAGAAAGGAGCAGTCATGCTATATGGAGCGATGTAATCAGTGAACACAGGTGAATTGTGTGAATGATGATTGAACGAGGAGCTGCTCCGCTCCCACCTAAAGTAGACTGTCCTATAATTTGTCATTACAGATATCTGAAACGTCATTACAGATATCTGAAACGTCATTTCGCCTAGTCAAAACTCGAATTCAAGATATCTTTAATTCAGTTTCGCCTAGGCAGAATGAAAGTTAAAGATATCTACATATCTCTAATCAAAATTCATTTCAAGATATCTACAACTTGATAATAGATATCTACAATTCAATTACGACTATCCCTAACTCCAGTTAGAGATATCTACAACGTCCTTTTGACTAGTCATAACTCCAGTTAGAGATATCTACAACGTAATTTCGCCTAGTCAAAACTTAATTTAAGATATCTGAAAAGGGACATGTAGATATCTTGAATTGAGGTGAATTAAAGATATCTTGAACTGGAATTATGACTAGTCAGAATCAAAGTGTAGATATCTCAAACTGGAATTACAGATATCTACAATTCAGTTGCAGATATCCGTAATTCACATAGTGGATATCCGCAACTGAATTGTAGATATCAAATGAGAAACCCCATAGACATGAATTTACATTTACATTTAGGGCATTTAGCAGACGCTTTTATCCAAAGCGACTTACAATAAGTACATTTGTCATAAAAGTGCATCAATATATCGCTGTCGGTACAGAAAGGATGTTCATAGAACCAAGTGCAAGTACCACAATCGCTAGATTAATCAATTCCCCGTATTACAGACATGATAGCAGCTACTGCAGTTGCTACACAGTTAAGTACTACAACACAATACAATTCACTACAATACAATACAGTGTACAATGGTGGTCAGAAGAGGAAAGAGGAAAGGTGGCTATGCAGAGTCGAGGTGGACTCTGAACAGGTGAGTCTTGAGTCCTTTTCGGAAGATAGTGAGCGACTCTGCGGTCCTGAGAGCGGCAGGGAGCTCGTTCCACCACTGAGGCCCCAAAACCGAGAAAAGTTGTGACTTTGCTGATCGACCTTTGCTAGCTCTTAGCGATGGTGGTTCCAGTCGCCCAGCTGAGGTAGTCGAGCGGAAGGATCGAGCCGGGGTGTGTGGCTTTAGCAATGCTTGGAGGTAGGCAGGGGCAGTTCCATCGACTGCCTTGTATGCCAGTACCATCGTCTTAAATTTGATGCGAGCTACTACAGGGAGCCAGTGGAGGTCCCGGAAGAGGGGGGTCACATGGGAGAACTTTGGTAGGTTGAACACGAGGCGCGCTGCCGCATGCTGGATGCGCTGCAAAGGTTTAATCGCAGAGGCAGGAAGTCCAGCCAGGAGTGAGTTGCAGTAGTCGAATCTTGGTTATTTTTTTGATACAAACGCTAATTCTAAACAGCATTTTACACATAGCCTATAATAGGAAATGCTCAAAGGTATATCAACTAATCAAACACTGACTGTAGCTCTTTATGGAGAAAGAACAGCGGTGATGGACCGTACTAAACGCCCTATCCATTGTATGGGTAGGCCTATGTTAAAATGCTAATCAAATCAAATCTATTTATTAAGCACATTTAATAACAAGTGGAAAGATTGGGGGGAGATCATATGTTTTATTTATGTTTTTGTTCTAATGCACAACGTTTTATCGACTTCATGCCTGTCTACTTCAAACTCGTGCATGTTGCAGAAAATGTGCAACAGCGCCCCATCGGGTGATTCGGTGGGCTGCAGAATTCGGTTAATACCGGCGTACCATACAAGTGGATTACACCATAATCGTTGTAAACCCTGGTCAGACTATTGCCAGACCAAGCTCAATCATAGATTGCGCGTTGGTCTGGGGAAGCTGCTGTCATTTTCTCCAGCACAACAGGCGTGATCAACGCCTCTTGTGCTGGGGGGGGAAGCCAGCTCGGTGGGGAAAAGCCAGCTCGGTGAAGTAGAAAGAAATGTATTGCTCTTCTCCAGCATGGATATATTAAAGAAGTTCTCCAGACCCTTGTGCAGGGCAAACTCAAATCGACGGCAGAATGAGCGGGGCTACCCAGTCTGTAAACCCTACAGCGAGTCGGTGTCCCTAGGTGGCAGCATATCGCCGATGAGTTGATAAAATGTCGCTTTCTTCCCCCAGAAGAAGCTTCGTTTCGTTTTTCAGGAAACACGTTATACTGTGCGCTACCATAACATATCTTGGATAATATAAATGTGGATTTCTGCAGGTTCCTGCGGCCAGCAACTAACACTGTTTCGCTTTGCAATTTCAGTCCCAAGCCACGAGAGATGAGCCATTCTTGGAAGATGCTTGGTGCTGCTGGTCATGGGGACAGACATCCTCTGTTCGGAGGAGCTATATCAGCTAGAATCCCACACAGTGCCAGGGACATCAGTGATGTGAGAGAGGTTCCAGACAACCAGGAGGTGTTTGCCCATGGCCACACCGACCAGAGTCTCATAGTGGAGCTGTTGGAGTTCGAGAGTAAAGTCGAAGACCAAGACGCCGCGAAGTATCACTTTGAGGACATCGCAGGGAGTAACAAGGCACTGAAGCCGGGGACATGTGATGTCACTAGTGTTGTGCCCCTCTCCAAGTCAGAGCTCTCCCTGTCAGAATGCAGTTCTGCCTGGCTGCTGAATGGTGCACAATGTGTATCTAAATTCAACGAGGAAGCCAGAAATGCAGTGACGATCCACCTGGGACTGTTTCGCCTACCGCAGTTCTCCACAGACGTCCTAGTAACTTTCAACGACCCCCTCAGCATCAGCCCCGACAGCAGCAGCATCAGCAGTGCATCCGGAACACAATCTTCAGAACCATGGACCGTGCAAGACTTCCATCGCTTGTTACACTCTTTAACACTACACGATCCTGGATTGTTTGGTTAGCTTGATGGGACCTCACTCTGCCCAGTGAATAAAGTTTAAATTGCCTACTAAACATGCCTATGTAGTTATAACATGACATTTCACCTCGGGAATCAATCAATTACAGTTGTATATCGTTGCAGAAGAACGATGAAAAACTAAAACAAACAAAAACTGTCTTGTAATTTAATTAACTTGTTTTGTTGCAAAAAACCTGATGGCCTTATACCAATCATGTTTATTTATTATTTTTGGAATAAATCCAATTCCTTTAGGCTATATAAAGAAAAAAAAGGATTTAAAAACATGGCCTAAATGTTATTTTTTTTAAATGTTGGGTTAAGCCAAGAGCAAGCTGCTTTTATTGACAATAGGCTACAATAACCTTTGAAGGTGTGACATGATCTTGAGGGCAAAATTGATGACCCTTTCTCTTAAAGGAGACATATTATACCACCAGGGTCCGTCCTCTACGAATAGTCAAATCTCCTAACCTTTATGCCTCCTTTCCTTAACCTGTGTGGAAAACGTCATCGGGTGAAGGAGAGATGAAAGGGTGGTTCCTTTCGAACATAAAGACAGCACTGTTTCAAATGAATTAGGGCCTTAACGAATAGTCAGATCTCCTAACCTTTATGCCTCGATCCTTTCCTTAACCTTTGAGGAAAACGGAATCCTGTCAAGGAGATGAAAAGGTGCTTCCTTTCGAACATAAGAAAAGACAGCACTGTTTAAAATGAATTCGACTCCACTCTTCCTAACCGACGTCATTGCGCAACGGCGGGTATTGCCGACCTCTAGCGTCTCTAGTGTGAAACTACAATTTTCCGAAGATTGACTAAAACAAGCGCTCTTTGATCCATGCGTTATTGTCGTATTGATTTCAATCAGGTTATCGCCAACAGTGAGAATCACTCAGGTCGGACTTGGCCAACGGGAATATTTAAGGCCACTTTAATTCCAATTCACATGTGGAAAAAAAAAAGAGGCTAAACTTAGCCTATATTGATGTTGAAATTAACTGCCCACTGTCTTTCTTAAATGTGAAGTTGGCATTTTCTTTTCTTATGGTGTATTTGATGTGCTTAATAACCAGTAATAAATTGATTCATATATATTCAAATAATTATGTTTCTTTATACCGCGTCTATCATGAGTCTTCGCGTAGTGTCGGTAAACTTCGTCGGTGGCATGTTGCTTTAAATATTGCCGCCGTAAAGAAATATGGGATAGGCCTACCACTCTCTCCTTTCCTTTCGCAAAGGAAGCTCAGGAGTAACCAATGCTAAAGGAGGGTTAAAGGAAGCATCGAGGCTCCTTTCAGCGTCTCTAGCGTGGAACTACCGTTTTCCGAAGTTGGACTACAACAAGCGGTCTTTGCATTCTTGTATTGATTTCAATCAGGTTGTCGCCAACAGTGAGAATCACTTATGTCGGACTTGGCCAGCGGGAATATTTTTGGCCACTTGAATCCCAATTCACATGGGGGAAAAAAGAGGTTAAATGTTGACGTTGAAATGAACTGCCCCTAGTAGTCTTTCTTAAATGTGAAGTCTGCATTTTATTTCCTTACGTGTATATTGTGTGCTTAAAGGTCCCATGACATGAAAATCTCAATTTATGAGGTTTTCTAACATAAATATGAGTTCCCCTAGCCTGCCTATGGTCCCCCAGTGGCTAAAACTTGCGTTTGGTGTAAAACGAGCACTAGCTGTTCTGCTCGCCTTTGAAAAAACGGAGGCTCAAGCGCGCTGATTTGGAAATCTGTGCTCATGACGTCATGAGGAATCTCAGCTCCTCCCCTTACTCTGCCTGGCCCGCCCAGAGACGTTGGCCCGCCAATGAGACTCGACCGTGCGAGCGCCACATGTGTGTGTGTGAATACACACACTGTAACGCAAGTGTTTCTTGTCGGTTCTTTGACGTGTCTTGTATTTCCACAACGAGACTGTCGTGGGGGTTATCTAAGCCATGGTTGAGAAGGAATTGGGGGAAAGGAACTTTGGTTTGACTCGCTGAAGTACATGAACTGCGACATGCCGCCGGTTGCCGCGAGGTACCATCGCCCGGCAGCGGGCAGCCGGCCGCAGGCAGCGCGCGGTTCAGTCGACTTCAGGTTGATGTGAAAGTGGAAGAACCAGAGACGTCGCAGAACCCGACAAAGTCGTTTGTGATTCATAATATCGTCTGGAGGCGCACACAATATGTTATATGATATAGATATCTATGTATTATATGATATTATTTAGATATAGAGCTCCAGGACTGTAACGCAAGTGTTGTACACTTCCTTGTTATTTGGATAACCGTTCTGCTGTTGGTGTGATGGCGCATAACACGTCGGACTCTCGTATCTGGTATTTCTACAACGAGACTCGTATTGGGGGTTATCTCAGCCAAGGTTGAGAATGAATTGGGGGGAAGGAACTTTGGCTTTGACTCCCTCAAGAACATGAACCACGACAAGGAGGAGAAAGGGATTGTTGGCGGCGAATGTCTCCCGCTGTCGGGTTCTGCGACGTCTCTGGTTCTTCCACTTTCACATCAACCTGAAGTCGACTGAACCGCACGCTGCCGGCTGCCCGCTGCCCGCTGCCGGGCGATGGTGCCTCGCGGCAACCGGCGGCATGTCGCAGTTCATGTACTTCAGCGAGTCAAATCAAAGTTCCTTTCCCCCAATTCCTTCTCAACCATGGCTCAGATAACCCCCACGACAGTCTCGTTGTGGAAATACAAGACACGTCAAAGAACCGACAAGAAACACTTGCGTTACAGTGTGTGTATTCACATTGATGTGGACGTTGAAGAACCAGGAACGTCGGAGAACCCAACGCGGTCGTTTGAGATTCATAATATCGGCTCACACAGCTTTTGGCCGTGATAATATATATTATATGATATAGATATCTGTGTAGGCTATATGATCATATTTAGATATAGAGCTCCAGGACTCCCGTGTGTTCTAGAATATTTACAGAACACGGCTAAAGGCTGTGTGCGGCTCGCCATTGCGATACATCCACTGTAAACAGAGCGCATGGTGGCTGCAAGCTGCTCAGGGCCACACCCCCACCCTCCTCCTTGACACGCCCACCGAAACAGCGCATTTGGGGGAAGCTCAATGTGCGACTGGCTCGGAGTGGCTGTAACTCTGCACCACGGCTGAATTTAGGGAACGTCTTTGAATACTGTGTTAGTTGCCCACTAATACCTATATTAAAGAATACATGAAATAGCATGCCATGGGACCTTTAATAACCAGCAATAAATGAATTCATTTCGATTCAAATTATAAGTTTCTGGAATTGGTATCCATTATTAGGGGTCCGAGCAGCAAAGCTGCTTTGTCCTCTATTGGTTCTGTAACTTTTTTTTTTTTTTTTAATTCTGTAAAAGTCATACTGCAGCCTACGTCGTAAGTCGATACCTCTTGACATTTTTAGGTATGGTTACCAATAACCCCAAACCCATAAACCCGCTGTGGCGCTATTGTAAAAAATCATGAATTAGGCTTATTTCTCCTCACCAGATTGACCTGCACTCAAAATTCTTTCAGAATATGAATCTCTAGAATTAGATGCATTTATTAAACCTAAAATTAATCTTTTATAAAATGTATAAACATGATTGACACAATGTTATGGGTGAGCAGCTTAAGATGGCCGCCAGTGGTGACGTTCGACTCCATTGGCCAGCAGCGCGGACGAGGCATCTACTTAATATATATATCTATGGCGACAACATCATGACTATCTCCTTATGCTTCCGGCTCTCAGATATTTTGAAATATTTTTTTATAGCCTGAATAACACAATTATTTGTCTTATATATATTTGTATTGTTAGTTTATGCATTGTTATTTATTTTTCTTTGTTTCCCTCTTTTTCTGGGTTGCAGTAACTTAAAAGGGGTCCCCACTTGGACTTGGAGGATTCACTGCAAGCAATATACAAGTAATTTAATATAGCACCACCACCTCTCTCTCTAGCTAAGATGGCTTCTTATTGGGCCAAAAGACGTAGGGTAATCAGAACTGTAAGGGACATAGAGAAAGATATCCTTAAGGAATACAAGGAAACTCTGCATAATGAAAGTGCACCCTGTGTGAATAGGGAACCACCCTTCACAATCTCTCAAGTTTGCCAACTCGATACACCACCAGCTTCCCATGTACCCATGGAAAATGAGCATATAGATGGTAGTGTAGATGGCAATGATGAAGTTGAATCAGATTATGTACAAATGGAAAATGATCATACAGATGGTAGTGTAGCTGGAAGTGATGGAGATGAATCAGATTCTCACTCTGACAGTGATGAGCATCAACCTAGTCAGGATCTGCTTATAAGGAGCCTAAGATATTGGGCAACATCCTACTCCATCAGTCTGGTTAATTTTTCTGATCTGCTGTCCATCTTAAAGCTATTTCACCCTAAGCTTCCTAAAGATGGAAGAACTCTGCTTGGAACACAATCTCATGTTGCAACCACTCAAATGCAAGGGGGCGAGTGCTTTCATTTTGGATTGGTGCAAGGAATACTTTCACGATTGAAATGTCTGAGTTTACCAGTGAACCTCACAACTCTTACTTTACAGTTCAACATAGATGGTCTCCCCCTCTTTAAGAGTTCAAGACTTCAATTCTGGCCTATACTTGCAATCCTGAAATGTGATTACACTAAGTCCCCATTTATTGTCGGCATATTTTGTGGTTTAAGCAAGCCAAAGTGTGTTGTTGAGTATCTGAAGCAATTTGTTAGGGACCTTAAAAATTTACTGGCTAATGGCATTATTCATAAGGGTAAGCTATTGAATGTAGAGGTTTCCTCATTTGTGTGTGATGCTCCCGCCAGAGCCTATGTTAAGAATGTTAAGTCACATAATGGGTATTCAGGATGCGACAAGTGTGATCAAGAGGTCGTGTGGAGGAACAAAATGACGTATCCTGAAACAGATGTCAGGCTGAGGACTGACTCGAGTTATTATGATATGATTGATGAGGAACATCATTTGAAACAGACACTCAGTCCTTTAACAGGGATTGTAAAGATGGTTTCTTCATTCCCAATAGATTATATGCATCTCTGTTGTCTTGGGTTGATGAGAAAACTGTTGAATATGTGGTCAAAGGGCAAGCTAGCCACTAGGCTTCCTTCACAAACTTTTAACAGTATATCAAGCAAACTGCTGGTGTTACATTCCCACACCCCTGTTGAATTCAATCGTAAGCCAAGAGGTTTGAATGAGTTTGATCGTTGGAAAGCTACTGAGCTCCGATCCTTTATGTTATACTGGGGTCCTGTAGTTCTGAAGGGTTGCCTTCCCAGTGAGTTTTATGACAATTTTATGTTATTTTCATTGGCCATGTATTTGTATTTGTCACCGGGACTTTCTGACCAAATGGTTGAATTTGCACATAGATTGATGATTTCCTTTGTGAAACACTTTGGACAGCTGTATGGTAGGGATGAGATTGTGTTCACTGTTCATCAGCTTATACATTTAGTTGATGAATACAAACAATTTGGACCTTTAGATAATGTTTCGGGATTCCCTTTTGAGAATTATCTCAGCCAAATTAAGCATCTTTTACGCAAGCCACACAAACCTCTACAGCAGGTTGTCAAAAGGTTGTCAGAAATGCCACATGTTGAGCGTCCATTAGCAACAGATGAACCAGTCTTACAGAACATCCATACTGATGGACCACTTCCTCGACATTTCAATGTTGCTCTACAGTACAGAAAGGTCTCCAGTAGTCGCTTTACCTTGTCTACAAAGCAGGGGGATAATTGTATTGAGGTGGGAGATACAATTGCAGTAGTGCAGAATATAGTCCAAGAAGAAGATGAGGTCTATGTGATATACAGAAAGTTCAGACACCAAGAATCATATTACACTTATCCCTGTGAGTCCTCATGCATAGGTACATATAAGGTTAGAGAGTTGTGTGATGATATCGGCGTTGGTAAACTTGGCTGTATTAAACGTAAATGTGTTCTGTATCCAGAGTCAGAGGGAAATAGCCTCATAGCTATTCCAATAGCTCATATGCAGTAGCATAGCAAGTTTATGACTTCTTACGATTCATGAGTATTTTTTTTTTTAATCATTTATATTCTAATTGAATTTATTGTACACAGAATGGAAAGAGAGGTGGTGCTTTGGGCCGTTGTTCTATTTCCAAATGGCGGAACTGCAACAGTTCTTTCCAGCTGGTTCAATGCAAAGGAAGGTACATTGTCCTGGCCCCCAAAAAACATAAATTATTCAAAGGCCCTTAAAGAAAACATGATGCCCCGTAAAGGATGGACCACGTATGAGAATGTTCGGCTCTTAAATACTTGTGGTAAGTAGTCACTACATCACTATTGTCTGATGTGAATTATTCCATATCTAAGCCTGTCAATCCCATTTGTGACAGAATGAATGGCATTACTTTTATATCGGTCACAAATGGGACTAGTCAATCAGGTTAATTGAAGTGGCCACCTTGATGATATTTTGTTCTCCTTTCTGGTATCTAAGGAGAACCATTAATCGTGGGGGTTTGGGTATAGTATAACATATATTGGTAGTTACCTCATTTGGCAGATGGAAACTAAACAGATATGTTGCCATTTGCAAAACCCTGTTTATATTACGTTGTTTATCATACTTCTTAAAAATGGCACTGTATTTTCTGCCTGTTCTTTTACAGACTCATTTGAAAAGGCCAAGCAACATGAAGAAAAGTATGTCACTACTGGATGTCCGACCACTGATTTGGAATCAGAGGTGGAAGCAGATGTACGTCGGAAAAGAAGAACAAGGTACAGTTGAATTCCTCAACCAAATGTGCTGGGTAAATTAGCCTACACCTAGACGCCGCTGCCTTGTGGTGAGTGTCAACCCAGAGATTATAAGGTCAGGGTTCGATCTCCGGACGAGTCATAACAAAGACTTGAAACTGCTTGGCACTCAGCTTTGAGTGTTGGATTGGATATCTGTCCTGTGTCATGTCTATGTGTACTTGTATGTCAATCCGCCTCATTTCACAGAAACGGGCGATGGGCTCCTGACCCGAGAACAGTCTTTCTCAAGGCTTGCTCATTTAATGTAATTATATTTAAAATTCTTTCAATTGCTGGGAATGTTTGATTTATATTTTTCAAGAACAAATACTGTGTATGCGGAGTCAGATGAGGAGCCAGAAACCAGCAGTGTTAAGAGAAAATTTGCCGAGCCACCTGCTATTTACTTTCCAGGTACAGTGGTGACACTGTCAGTTATGACACTACTTTTGCCATGTATAATTCAACTTATTTGTTAATACAGTGCTGCCAGTATCCAACCAGTACCCCTCTCCAGTAGGCTACCGCGGGAAGTAGGGGTGCTGGGGGTGCTGCAGCACCCCCTGTCTGAGGCCCTGTCTTATCACAGAAAACGATAATTTATAAAAAACTCCGGCCAAAGTGGAGATTTCTGAAAACGCCGGTTATGTGTTGTCGTGTCAATGGGGAGAAACGGGGTTTTAGGTTCTGAAGCGTCACATTATGCACCAGGAAATGCTTAACGTCATGTGAGCGCCCGCTGTACCGTATTGGTCCGAATATAAACACAAACCCCATTGTAAGACGACCTATATTTGGAAAAAAGATTTAAAGACCAGATCTTGTTTTTATAAATAAATAAATTGTGTTCATTGAAATAATATACGAAAATAAAAAGGCATAGAATAAAACACTGCATTGCCACTAAACAGTAGTGCAAATAGGCCGTACTGATGTGTACACCAAAGACTATTCCTGACACTCCTCTGCCCCGCTGTGTTCGCTCTGGCTGTGGTCCCTCCGCAATGTTTCGGCCAGTGGCAAAGCGAGTCATCCTCGCTGCTGTCCAAGGCATTTTGAGACGCAGCATTTATTTAATGCTCATATGACCTAGTGCTGAAAAAAAGTTATATGAAAAAGTGTGAGGGGAGAGGTGGTGCGCTAAACTTGTTCTGTGAGCAGCTGGATGTGAACCATGGTGTGAACACAACGATCGATTTTCGACTGTGCGCGCATGTACTGGTGTAATTGAGCTGCGCTGCTATATATCTTTTTTTTATCAATGTAGCGAGTTGCGAGTCTAGTGCAGGCTGAGTTGTTTTTTTTCCAGCACCCCCTGCTGAGAATACGTTCCCGCGGCTATGCCCCTCTCTACCAACCCCAGATGCAAGCAGTGGTATGTCATTGCTTATTACAATGGCATATGAGCTTTAATTTAGTTCCTCTGGCAATACATGCAAACATATCAGTCATGTGATATGTGTTGAAAAGTTACAGCTCTATTCCTGTCTTGTGTTCCCTTCTTTTAGCCTCTGGAGGAAACTATTCTGAGGATGTTCAGTCATTTGACCAGCCTAATAATGGTAAGTGAACCACTTCACATAACTAACTCAGGTCGGACAGATTTTAAATGTGCTTTGTCTGAGTTATAGCAATCATAGTTTATGTTTTGTGTTCTCTCATTTTAGACTTTTGTGGAAACTTCTTGGCAGAGCTAGAGTCAACAGATCTCTGTGATGATGGTAAGTAGACAAATAGCCTCCATGGCTATGTGATGCCCTCAGCCACTCTTATTGTGTCTAGAGTCTGTTTATTCAGTGTCTCCCTATCTTGCAAGGATATAATTTGATTGTCCTCTTTTAGACTTTCCTGGCAATCACCATCACCACCCCCAGGGCTATATATTATTTTTTTAACAACAGACATGCCAACCAATCTCAAATGCTGCCATTCGATGGCCAATCAATCGGCATCCTTAGTTGCTATATGGTGCTCATTCATAACAACTTTGATAGTGCTTATTTACCTTATTTTCTTATTGCTGTCTGTATGTGAATGCAAATGTATAACTCGAGCCCCTACCACACTGTGCCATCAGAGCAAGCAAGGAATGGTATATATTTCTCATCTTAAATGTAAAATTTTTGTTTGTGCTATAATGCCCATTTACCCCCCAATACACAATGACCTAATGTGCAATGCCATGTGTGATGCCATGTTGTCGGTGTCTTAATGGTTCAGCTCCAGAAACACCACGGGGAAGATTCCATGCAAGGGAGCCCAGCCAAATGTTGCAAGGCAAGTATCATTTTCTGATCAACTTCTTAACCTTACTGATGCCATCTGAATTGAGAAACATGTCCCTTGTGACATCACTGTCTTTGTTAGGCTTAACATTTAAGTGCTTAATGATTACTATCAGTTAGGGGTGCAAACATCAGTGAGTTGCTGAGTGTCATTCTGAACAATTGAAAATGGTCAATCTATCCTTGAAATGTAATGTAAAACCAATTGCTTTTCTTCTAAGACATTGCTGCCAACCAAAACACCAAGATGCTAACGGAGCTACTCATGGAGGTGAAGCAAATGTCACGGGACATTCAGTTCATAAAGACTGAAATTGCCAAATCCTCCATGAATATTCCTGGAGCGGGATCACAGAGAGAGGAGCCCTTCCCCATTGTTCTGCCACTCGCCAATGAGGAGCAGTTTGATGAGGCTGAAGCTGCACTGAAGGAGGAATCAGTCCGTCGAAAGATGGTGAACCATTTTTTCTTACAAGTATTTTCTTACATTTTGTCAGGAATTGTAGGTTTGGAGGCATTAAAGGGATAGTTTGGATTTTTGGACAAGAGGTCGTATTACATCCTCATCAGCGGTGTCGGGCATCAGCAGTGACTTTTCCCCCACTGCGTCCTGTGCGCGGAGTTCTGGCCCGGTTTTTGCGCTGCAGAAAGTAGTTTTGCTTCAAAAAATAATATGCATTCAAAAGAGTAATACATTTGCATCACAAATTGTTGGCCGTAAAAAAGTCTGACCTCATCCGGCACTATTTTCCCTCCCTTCATATTACTGCGCGTACCTTTTCATCAGCTGAAGGAGGCAAAAGGAGACCGCTACGACGCTTCTCTCGCTGTCCATTTGACATGGCACATTGTACACTTTAGCAAACTAACCATTTTCTCTCTAATCTGTTAAGATTACCCGCTTGGCATTAGTCGGAGGGACCAATGCCGAAAATATGATCTGGCGAATGCTATCCGCTACCATGGCAAACCGTGTAGCATGCATTTTCAACTGGGCGGGAAAGGGACCGAAGAGGGCCTTCAAGGACACGTTAATGCAGGACTGCATGTTTGGTGAGTCTGCAAATCAAAATACTACGGATTTGGCATTTTTGATGATGGATGTTGAATTTATTTAATATTTAATATTTATTTAATTCATAAGTATTTTAAACTTCTTCTGAAGTAAATAAGAATGGATGCATTTTCCTCACCATGGAGGGAGCATGATAAATATGGAGGGCCAACTCTGCCATAATTAAAAATAAATAAATCACTCAATACCACTTCTGTCTACTCGCTCTGCGTCTCCGGCCTACCAGTGACATAATTGCAAGCATATCAGTGCCCTCCTCTGAGACACAGAGTAGACATAAACTGTGCCATTGTTTTACTATATGAAGATTATTTTTTTCTTTTTGTTACAGCGGCTGCTCGTCAATTTGACCGCAAGTTGACAGAATTGCAGTACAGGGGTGCCCTGCAGAAGTGGCTGCGTTACGCACCGGAGAGGAGTGGCGGAGTACCAAGAAAAGGCAAAGATTAAGGACTATTAAGGACAAATGTTACTGTAATGTTCTAATTACAGGGTTAATTATAGGGTTAATGTTCATAATTCCTTAAGATGTTAAGATGTTTGTTTATAATTGCTTTTCAATATTTATTAAATAACTTTTTGAATAATGGTCTGTTTTGTTGTTGTTGTTTTTTTGTTCATAGAGCATTCAATAAAGCAGCTGTTCTCAACCTTGGTTTCTTAAAAAGAATGGAAATAGCCAATCTAATGGGGTTTATAATGAGGCATATTGAAAACATACAAAGCAAGGTTGAAAAGTGTTGAAATGGCCCTTTAATAATAACATTGTTTCAATGTATAATGCAATGCATATATATAGTTGAATCAATGTTGTTAAATTCTACATTCTTTCAATGTTGATCATATCATAATTGAATCAAGGTTGATTCATTGTCAGAATTGATTGGAAATTCAACGTTATTTCAATGTTGATCATAGCGAGCACTTTCAATGTATATTTCAATGTCTGACATCAATGTTGATCACAACCTTCAGCCTGACCATATCTCAACGTTGATTCAATCAAGTTTTGCTATCTGGGTAGTAACTTGTGGGGCGGCTCAGTCTACTTCAGATACTAACAGTGGGGCCCTGGGCCCCACTGTTAGTAACTTGTGGGGCCCTGGGCCCCACCGTTAGTAACTTGTGGGGCGGCTCAGTCTACTTCAGTTACTAACAGTGGGGCCCTGGGCCCCACTGTTAGTAACTTGTGGGACCCTGGGCCCCACCGTTAGTAACTTGTGGGGCGGCTCAGTCTACTTCAGTTACTAACAGTGGGGCCCTGGGCCCCACTGTTAGTAACTTGTGGGGCCCTGGGCCCCATTGCAAGTAACTTGTGGGGCGGCCCAAGGGCCCCCCTAAGCATGTGCCCGGTGTGCCCGTGCAGTAATCCACCCATGGGTGGATACCATTAACATTGCACATTTTCAGATCTGTACTCTTTTAAGAAAGCCCTTAATTCTCTTGTAAAGGGTGTGCTTGGAGTTTTCTTGAGGTTGTGTGCTTATCAATCGACATTTGCAGGTTGTGAATGAAGCTTCAGACATTTCAGGAATGTCAGTGGCTGAAGGGCTAATGCCGAGTACTGGTGATCCTTAGGTTGAGAGTTTGAATCTTGATTAGAGCATTATGAACAAGCTGAACATGACATTCTGTCATTGCCACTGATTTAAGAAACACAACATTGAACAGCACCTGAAATTCATCAGGCAATCAATATTCCGGCTCGTTAGTTTCCAAGATTCGGACTGGCAAGACACAGCATGGCATTAAGGGGAACTTCTTCATTAACCATTTTTCCTTCATAATTAACTCTATCATATTTCTTCTGTTAGTGTTCTTGACTAAAAATGTTTAATTTCCCCAGAATTTCAAAGATTTTTCAGGTATATGCTTTGAAGAAAGCCCTTAATTTACTTGAGAAATGTGTGCTTTGAGTTTTCTGGATGTTGTGGGCTTATCAATAGACATTTTGACCACGTGAATGAGGCTGCAGTTCAGGGGCCGTATTCACAAAGGATCTTAGGGCTAAAAGTAGGTCCTAACTGGCGAATTTAGGAGTAACTCCTAAAAATAATGGGCGTGTCACTCTTAAATTTAGGACTCCTAACTTTTTTCACTAAGAGCAATTCACAAAGTATTTTAGGCCTAAAAGTAGCACCTAAGTCTAGGAGAGCTTAAAAGTCCTCAAGAGGACTCCTAACTCAGTAAGACCTATTCACAAAGAATCGTAAAATGGCTGCGAGACGAAATGTTTTGGAGACAATGGAAGACTGTGAGTTAATGAAGAGATATAGGCTAAATCGTGAGGGTATTAAACTTGTTGTGGAGTTAGTGCGGGATGCAATAACATCCCCGACTAACAGGAATAATCAGGGGCCGTATTCACAAAGGATCTTAGGGCTAAAAGTAGGTCCTAACTGGCGAATTTAGGAGTAACTCCTAAAAATAATGGGCGTGTCACTCTTAAATTTAGGACTCCTAACTTTTTTCACTAAGAGCAATTCACAAAGTATTTTAGGACTAAAAGTAGCACCTAAGTCTAGGAGAGCTTAAAAGTCCTCAAGAGGACTCCTAACTCAGTAAGACCTATTCACAAAGAATCTTAAAATGCCTGCGAGACGAAATGTTAGGGTATTCAACTTATTGTGGAGTTAATGCGCGATGCAATAACATCCCCGACTAACAGGAATAATCCGATTAGTCCCGAAATAAAATGTTATAAAGTTATAAAGTTATAAAAAAATATATATAACTTATAAAAAATAAAAATAATTGCGCCATCAAAAGACGAGGACGTGTTCGTCAATAGGAAGAAAGTGCATTCCATCAACACGCAGGTTGTTTTTGATGCAAATTTTAACATAGCCTACTGGATGTTGTTGCAAAGTGGCCTGGATCTTCAGCTACCCATGATTCGCGCATTTTAATGGTGAGCGGTCTGAGGCAGCTTTTTGAGATGTACCAGTTGGGTGTCACTTGCTGGGTGACAGTGACTATCCATGCAAGACGTGGCTCTAGACACCCTACCTCAATCCACAACCGGGAGCACAGTTAAATGTAAGTGATTACGCTTAGTCCTATGCGTAAAACACATCGTATTGGCTCTTTGCGAGCACACAAACATACACGAAATGTTGTGGAGAGAGGAATTGGGCAGATGAAACGTCGGTTTCATGTCCTCCACGGCGAAATACGCCTCACCCCAGAGAGGGCAAGCACAGTAATCACTGTATGTGCCATTCTCAGAGGTGGGGGTAAGTCATCCATGTGCAAGTCACAAGCAAGTCTCAAGTCATAACCTTCAAGTCTCAAGCAAGTCCCAAGTCACTGTGGTGAGAATCAAGCAAGTCACAAGTCAAGTCATTGCTCAGGTCAAGCAAGTCACAAGTCAAGTCATACAAAAATCTGATGATCTAACCCAGTTTCCACATTTAAAAATCGGTAAATAGAGTGGTTCATAAGTTGAGTTTTATTTCAACATTAACAATAACAATGTCATAACAATAACTCAAACTATTCAAAACATTCCAAAACCACTATGTGCATAGTTTGAAAATGTTTTTATGATCATTACCTCCAACCTATGAACAGAATCAAATAGAACCTCGGTAGCTGTATACGACAACAGTTCAAGTCAATCACTCAATCTCCCTACATGTTGTAGAATATTATTTGAATATTATAACACATGGCATCAGACATGAAAAAAAAGAATATTTTAAAAGTAATATCACACATACTGTATAGGAAGGGGAAATAGTAATACACAAGCCTGAAAGCTGGTAGCAATCTTGCTGCCTCGCAACATACATCGACTTACAATGCATTGCATTTGCAAAAAAAAATAATTTGACAGTACTTTGTCACTGAGTTCTGAATGATGCGGTCACATTATCACCCCACCATGGCTGAACACACGTTCAACAGGTGCACTTGATGCAGGGACTGCCATAACTCTTACCTCCACCTTGAACAAAAAGACACTTCCAACCACTGAGTTAGAAGTAGCCTACTGACATGAAAATTAAACAAGTTAATCATCTGTGGAACGGGCAGGGCTCGAAAAACTCCAGCCAATGATTTTCAGAACCACCGAGTGGCATTGGACAGTAAGTACGTCAATCAAACGCTCGTACTGCACTCCCCTACCGCCGCTCCCCGCGTGTGACCTCTTCGTGCACGTACTCAAAGCTCGTGACCCAGAGCAAGCATCTGTTTGTTGTTATCCTGCGGTAGCTACTGGAGCTAGTTTACTAGCTAATCCACATTTGGACCTAGCACTAGAATACAACCCTAAACTCCAACCTAGCTAGCCTGGCTCACTCTCGCGCATCTGTGTTTGCGATCGTGTGTGATTGCGCGTCCATGTATTTGGAATGGGTGGAGTCAGAGTCAGCGTTGAAGGAGAGGGGGTAGGACCATTTGAGTTGCGTGTTTTCAAAATCTGCTTGCGTATCGCAAATCACATATCCAACCGTTAATCTAACTTTAAAAAAGTCATTTCGAGTCATCTGTCTCAAGTCTAAGTCAAGTCTCAAGTCATGAAGACCAAGTCAAAGTCAAGTCGAGTCTTTTATCAGTGTTAGTCAAGCAAGTCTCAAGTCCTCAAATTTGCGACTCGAGTCTGACTCGAGTCAAGTCATGTGACTCGAGTCCCCCATGTCCATTCTACACAACCTCTGCAAGCGGAGGAACATTCCACAGCCAGACGATGATGATGATGATGGCGATCAACATTACAAGGAATTTGGCCGTGTGGAACCGAGTGGACAGGCATTTAGGGATCACTTTGAAAACACATTTTAGGTAAACACCTTGGCACAAATCAGTCAACACTTGGGTAGTTCGTAACATTTATTTTCTTTTACGTATTTTTATTGTTTGCTTTCTCTCTCTCTTGAACGTGCAGGCTACAACGTCATTATCGTGGTCTGCACAAAATTGTCATCATGCGTGTATTCTGCTAACTGCACTATAACTACTTAATAGGAATTCATTTCTAGCCTGGGCTATTTCCTTGTTTTTCGGTGATTCAGTGGGCTCGTCTGAACAACCAATCACCGAACTGACAGCTTCTAAACTCGTGCACGAGAATTGACGTAATCCATAGCAACGGCGCGTCACTCTTAGTTCACTCTTTTGCCGCTTTTCCACCGCACATGTAGCTCGACTCGACACGACTCGACACGACACGACTCGACACGGTAGCAGCACGGGTGCTTTTCCACCGCAAATAGTACCTCCTGGACGTGGGCGGGGTCGGCTGCGCGAAAGGGCCGTGACGTATTTGTGTACGCGACGCAAACAACACATACGCAACCCACACATGGACAGAACCCACATAACAACAATGGAGGACATCGATCGCATTACTATTATTAGCTGGCATGTTGAAGAAGTTGGAGAAGTGGAACATGTTGGCTGCGGCGCTGCTATGGATGTTACCAGCATGGTTGCCATGTCGCTCTCGTGACTTCGTCACACTCTCTGGCCAATCAGTCGCCGGCCGTCTGCCGACGTCACCTTTTAGCATCGGCTCAGCTCGCTTGGAACCTAGAGCGAGTAGGTACTAGAAAAAGCAGCCACTTCAGGTACCAGATACCATGGTACCGCGGTGGAAACGCAAAAAATGCGAGCTGAGTCGAGTCGTGTCGAGTCGTGTCGAGCTGGTACCATGCAGTGGAAAAGCGGCATTTTTTGTGATTTATCCTTAGTAAGAGTAGGTCTCAGCGGCTTTGTGAATAACTTTTAAGAAAAAACTCCTACGTAAAATGTTTTAGCGCGAGTTAGGAGCACTCCTAGCGGTAAGATAAAATGCTTTGTGAATACGGCCCCTGATGAATGAGAACACCGGTAGTAGCTAGGAGGAAGTCTAGGCCTAGAATCACAGGAAAAGCAAGGTGACGGTCTTCCATCACATGTACTTCAGCAGGCCATTGTTTGCCATGCCAATCGAGGCAAATAGTTTTCTTCCCCAGGGCTTGGTGAGTGGTCCCGTCTGCCATGATGAACCTCTGTCTCTCTGCTGGTAGGAAGTTTTCATCTGCTGCTGCCACCTGTCGCCATAGACTGCTTCATCAATGTGAAAGTGCTGCCTGTGTCTACTACAGCGTCTCCCTGCATGCCTCTGATGGTAATGGAAACTAACAGTAGACCCTGTTGATCTTTATCTCTGTGTGTTTGATGTTGAACTACCGTTAATTCAGCTGCTCCATGCTTGCTCTTTTTATCTGATGTTTTTTTTTCTTGTCTATCTGAACTAGGGATGGGCATTTGAAGAAATTTTCTTGATCGAGCATCGCTAGAGTTATCGATCAATTATCGATTAATCATTAACTTTTTTCTATGCTTTTTTTCTAATGTTTTTATCAATGAAATCTTTATTCCAACAATAATGTATGGGCCAAAATTAATACAATACAGTTAACTTGAAGACCTACAACTGTTTAACAGTTTTAAAATAATAAATACAGGCATTATAGGTTATAGGCCAATGCGGCGCTCGTAAAGTCCGAACAATGCGCCTACAGGCGCTCTTAAAGGTTTGGAAACGATTCAACAAGACTAAATCTGTAGCCTATTCCAATTACAATAAGTAGCGAACTTATCGGACAACAATAATCAAACAAAGGCAGTAGGCTAAAAGTGGGCATTAAACTGTATAACTGTTATGAAAAAAAAGGGGGGGGAAAGGCCGACATATAATGCCTGCAGCCGGCGCGCGGAAAAGGCTCGCAACAAAAAGATGAGCCACCCATTTACAAACAATTGCATGAACTAGTCTATCTAAAAGCAATACCTTATTGAACATATATAAGGCTGGACTTGTTGCTAAAATATCACAGTTTTGGCAAAATGTAACGACTCCAAGAGGCACCAAGCGGAGCGAGAGTCAACACATTAAGAAAGAAAAGAGCGACTCACATACGGTGGTGACTGTCGTCCATAGCATACAGTAACTCCAGCCTACATATTTTTGTTTAGGAATATAAGCATGTTAACATGCTCGGGGGTCAGACGCGAACGCAGCCTTGTAACTGTCAGTCCAGCAGCAGAAAACACCCGCTCTGACGGGACCGAAGTTGCGGGGATGCAGAGGTATTGTCGCGCTAACTTTGACAGCCTGGGGAACCTTCTTCCATTCACTTTCCACCAGTCGGCAGGGTTATATTCAATTAAATGCTTCAAGACTCGCAGTATGCAACACAACGTCCTTTTAATCGATAACAATATAAATTGATCGACGCATTTCTTAACGATCAATTATCGAGCATCGATTAATTATGCCCATCCCTAATCTGAACTAGCATGCACCTTCTGCCAGTACTCCTTGGCTCCAGAGCAGTCCTTCTCCACCATAGAGCCCACCTTCACCAGTTGTGCCACGGTTATCACCGTCCCACGGAGGCACCCCGCTATTTTAGGATTGCTATTATTCAAGATACGCCTTACAATCTCTTCTTCAGGCATGTCCTGCTTCCATTTAAGACATAAATCCTGGTAGTCATAGGCGAAATCTCGGAGGCACTGGTCTGGCTTCTGAACGGTGGTTCTCAACTTCTCCTCCACTTCACTCAAGTAATCTGTGGATAGGAAAGCTGCTAGAAAGGTTTCTTTGAATGAGATCCAATCATGTACCTGACTCTTGGTAGCTTTCCACCAACTGAGTGCTGAGCCCTTTAAAACTGAGGATAGCGCACCCATTAGCTCATGAGAAGTAATGGGTCTCATTTCTAGAAAGTTTTCACACTGTTCGATAAACCGCAAGACATCAGAGGATTCACTGCTAGGGCCGAATGTGGGAAACTCCAGGTTCACAGGAGGCTTGTGGTACATTGGAGAGGCAACAGACTTCATACGGCCAGGAGGTGTTGCAACATACTGACCAGCTTGGGTAACCATTGGGCTAGCTTGGGTAGCTATTGGGCTTACATTAGTGGAGACTGCTATAGTTCTCAGTGGTACGGGAGTGCTAGTGGGCCTTAGCTCGTGCACTTGTTTTCTCCATTGTTCATCTCTTCGAAGAAGGCAATTGTACACTGTCCTGTCCAACTTTCCTATACCATCACACAAGAGCTTTTCTAGTTGAGTCAGGTTTTCTTCCACCCACCCCCTAAAACTCAACTCCCTATTTACAGCACTTGTTACAGACTCCCTAAATTCAGCTTTTAACTGTTCCACTTGGTTTTGTAGGCTATTGATGTTATTTGCCAATTCCTCACTCTCTGTCTGTGTTTCCTGTGTAACCGTTTCTTCCCAAACAGCCCCCCTGTTATCCTCACCATTCTCTTCATCATTATTTTCATCACTATCACCATCATCATAATTTTCAACATCATTTTCAACATCATTTTCATTATCAACAACATCATTTTCGTCATTATCAACATCCTCCAAACGCATTCTAACCCTACCTACAGTATTTTGAACATTACCAGGAGTGTGTGGAACATTATTAGGGCTATGACCAATGTTGTGTGTAGTGTTAAGTGTACTAGTGTCATTGTCACTAATATACAATGAGCTCAGTAAATAAGATATATCTGAAGTAGATCTTCTCGTAACAAAAGGTCCTGCAGTAAAATCGGGATCACCAAATACAGGCCTTAGATTAGGCAAAGAGGTCCTTCCCTCTCTATGGGCCATATTACTAAATGTATCTCAATATTTTTTCACAAACAACAATCAAAGTAACTCAGCCCCCCGTACTGGCCACCATATGTAACACTTTGACTAATCTTTTAGCCCAGTTATTACGAAAGAAACGCGAGTTTCTTAATTTGAGAACCAAGCACATTGATTGTGTTCGTTTGAGACCACTTAATAATACAAATAACGAGGATATAGCTCAGGGAATTACATTAACTCATATATTTTCAAACTGTTCATATTTCCATATACATTCACCAAACAACCCTCAAATAAACCCACAGTCCAGATAGCCCAAAAGTCTTTTCCATATGCATTCACCAAACAACCCTCAAATAAACCCACAGTCCAGATAGCCCAAAAGTCTTTTCCATATACATTCACCAAACAACCCTCAAATAAAGTATTTTCCGCCGATGTGATCTGATAACCGCGTTAATATGCGGCCTCCATTTGCGCGCCCCTTGCGCACACTCGCGCGTTCTCCCTCTAGTTCAAAGCAAACAAAAAAGAATATCCAAACAAAATCCCCGATGTCCCCGAACAAAACTCCGCAAGCAACTGTCTCTTACATCCGGGGAAAAAATAGGCAATCCGGGAAAAAGACAGGCAAAGAAAAACAAGATGACCCAGGTCGTAACAAAAACCTCCAGCAAAAAATATAAATCGCTCTTACCGACGTATCCAACGAGTCGGCAAGAGTTGTCGACTTTGTCTCCGTGGTTCTTAAAGCTTTCCCACGATTAAGCTTTCTCAGTTGGACTGGCATTTGTTAGAGGTCCCTCTCAGACTCCCTCCATTCATTCATTACGCGCCCCCCTTGGCAATTCACTTCCTTGTATTTAAAACCTCTCGAACCTCATCCCGTCAGCTGACAGGCACGTCAGCTGATTTGCGGAACACCGATCCCCGGTCAGAAAACAATAACAGTCATAAATATAAAATAAATACATAATATAAGGCCACAGGTACACATTAAGGTAGGAACATTACTTTAGGATCACCACATTATACCTGTTAATTCTTTACATATTGAAACCAGGTAATATTTTTACAGTGTATCCTAAAATATTAAATATGTGGCCTAGTGTCACAGGTTTATTAGGTAGGCCTCTCTAATAAATCTCTGTCTATTCAATACTTCATTCACTCCCTCTTCCGTGGTCATTACAATATTATGAATATACTGCGTCGGGTTCTCCGACGTCTCTCCCTCTTCCACAAAAGGTAAAGACATGCAATGGTGGTTATCTTGTTGTGGCGCGACAAATTCGACAAATCTTGCACAGCGACAGATATGTGTGGCAGTGGCACGACAAAACTTTGGCGACAACACGAACGGGCGAAAAATTTCGCGTTTGGTGTGAACGCACAGTTACGGCTGCGGCACGTAATCACGCGAGATCACGAGATCACGCGTGAACCTAATGTACTCAACTTCCACTCCCAAAACGACTGCAATTAAATGCCACGCTTTGTCCTTCCGGCCTTTGCCCTTATAAAAAGGATGATGTGGTACATAAATTACTTCATGTTGCTGAACTTCGACAATTTCTTGTCGTCCATGTTGCCGACCCTCTGAGACCCTTTGATTGATTGACTGCTGACCTGGTGCCACCGGTCATGACGTAATAATGTTGATGTGAAGTTGTGATAGGCTACATGAGTATTGTGTTTTATTTTGAAAATTGACCGGATGCTCTATGGCTTTTACTCTACTTTTTATCTACTTTGTTACCTTACTTAAAGGGGTAGTTCGGAATTTTGGACATAGGGCCTGATTCCCAAGTGAGCATTGGTATTCTATATCACTGGAGACAGTTTTCAACACATTTCATTCAGTCCTTCTAGTTGCAGAGTTCGCTCGTGCTAGGCTAGCGCACGGCAACGGGCAATGCTAGCCTGCTATTAAAAACCTCTTACCCACTCCACAGTACACCCGAGGTAAATCAATTATAACGCCAGACTATAGATTTAAATGTCTGTGTTGATAGAATAATGTTAGAAATAAAACTAACCTTGCATCGCATGAATCATCGAGGGACTACTTTCTCAGCAGAAGCGGAATTTTACTATGCGCTGGTTAGGTTTGTAACCGAATCACGACAGAAGAACGTAAACAGAGAAGCGTGGGACAGAAGCGCAATTGAACGACTAGGCAACATGATGGTTCAGTGTGCTTTTAGAAATTGTAGAAATAAACGGTACAGATGGGCACCACAAAGTTTCCACCAATTTCCAGTGCGAGATCCAGAAAGGACTCAACTGTGGCTTGTTGCTGCTGGCTTGGACATCAAAACACCGGCTCGTACATGTACGGTTCGTTGGATACAACAAATTCCTCATAATCGTCTTCAAAAGCAGATGCATCGCTAACTCCTCCAAACGTGGGCATATCTTGTTAATTGAATACGCTTATAGAATTCCTTCGTTCATTGTACTCTGCGTTTGTAGCAATGACAGCGGCAGGTAACCTAGGTATCAGTCCGCCGCTGCCGTAGCCTACGTACAGGAATATAAACACTGCTGCTGAGACACCGCAATTCCCTCAAAATGCAATGCAATGCAAGGTTGGTTTTATTTCTAACATTATTCTATAAACAGACATTTAGATTTATAGTCTGTCGTTATAATTGATTTACCTCGTGTGTACTGTGGAGTGGGTAAGACTGTTTTTAATAGCAGGCTAGCATTGCCCGTTGACGTGCGCTAGCCAGGGATGGAAATTAACACCCGCCACCCGCCATTTGCGGGTGGATTTGTATGGTGGCCGTTGAATTGTGTCACTTCACCCGCCACTGTGTCGGGTAATACTTTCCAATAAGGTCCGATCAAATTTGCATATTTAATACATTCGTTATACGGCGCTGCGTAGTTCCACAACCATTACTGTCAACATCCGGCCCCCTTCTTCTACGCCTCTTTTGCTGAACTGCGACTGCGACTGCATCCGGGATAATAGGGCTCTCAAGTCTCACGCATTCGGCGTTTGACACACGCAATTCAACCCATGCACACGCTCACACGCCACACTTCGTATTTCTCACGCAGAGAAATTACCAGGATAGCGCTCACCAATTTGGGCCGCTATTTAACAGTGTTTACAGGTAGGAATCAAATGGGTTTCCCGTACATAGGGTAACCAGACGTCCTCTTTTGCCCGGACATGCCCTCTTTTTTAAAAAATGTGTGACCGGGATTTTATTAAAGCCTCGTAGCCTACATGTTCACATTGAATTTGCGTTGCGTTTCTCTGGGTCGTTCACAAACTAGTTAGGCTACGCCCTCCCTATACTCAGTTCGGTTCGCTTTGCATTGGTGGAAGTGAGTAGGGGGCGTGGTTAAGTAGAGCCTTCAGATTGGACGGTTTGACTTACGCAGTTACCGTCGTGTATTTATTTTTTTACCATTATTGTATTGTAGGGACAAACATTAACAAATTTCTCCCACAGGGGATTGATAACGTTCTATCTATTCAACAACAGAAAGAAACACTTGGTCATACTTTACATACTTTACCACAGCATTGGCCTACTGAATGCCACATACATATATAATTATGTTTTTGCAGGTTTGCAACGTTTAAAAGTTCAGGGTATAAAGTTCAAGTATATGCCTCTACTTTTGCTACTATTGCTTAAGCCAATAGCCTTTTGAGGCAGTGTTTTTTCTGAATATTAGTGTTAAGGGCCAATAATGCTTACTATCATACGTTAGTTACCATGTCTGTGGACACATTTGTATTCAGGCACTAATTAGATTGACTTATGATGGTGTAGCCATGCATGTTGTTTGATTGTTAATATGTCAATTCGTTTTTTATTGAAAATACTTTGTATAGATGCATTATCCCCAACTTGTCATCGTAACACCTTTGACATTAACATGGCAGATACCTGTGTATCGTTTATCATATACGGTAAGAGTGTAACATTTTCAACTCAGTTCCTTGGTAGCACCTACTTGCAGTAAGAATCACTTCTGATGGAAAAAATGATGTGTATGAAAAACACTTTTCTTATCTATTGTTACTATTATATTGTTTAAAATGTACGTATACATTAAAAAAATATATAGCGCATAAAAAGTGGCTGGTAAAAAAGATGAGTGTCTGGTAGATTTCTAAATCTACCTGCCACAGTGGCTAGTGGGCAAAAAAGTTAATTTCCATCTCTGGCGCTAGCCTAGCACGAGCGAACTCTGCAACTAGAAGGACTGTATGAAATGTGTTGAAAACTGTCTCCAGTGATATAGAATACCAATGCTCACTTGGGAATCAGGCCCTATGTCCAAAATTCCGAACTACCCCTTTGAGTAGAAATTTTGGGTATCTATACTTTACTGGAGTAATTTTTTTTCGGACAACTTTTTACTTCTACTTCTTACATTTACAAACACTTATCTGTACTTTCTACTCCTTACTTTTTAAAATGGCCTCGTTACTCCTATTTAATTTCGGCTTGTTTTTATTCCGCCGGCGTTCAAAAAAACACAAACAAATAAACCTATCCAGATAATTTGCGCCATCGGATAGAGTGAATTTGATTGGTTGAATGAGAATATAAACATATACCATTCTTAAACCCTATTGGTTTATACGCGATCCATGGCACCTGCGCATGACCAGAGCCCGTCTACATTCTCTGACATGACATAAATCGTGCCACATTCCAGCTACGAAATAGCAGACGTAGATGAGCGAAATGTCCCAACCAAGCACCAGTGAGGAGGGTGGTAGCCAAGAAGACCAGCCAACCCTTCTACATCCCTGGCCATACCTGGAAGAATTTTTTGAAATGGTTGGATGCAAAAACAACACAGTTCTTACTCGTTACATCTTAAATTCCTGCAGATAAGCTTGGATACATACATTTACATTCCCAATAAAGGCTTTTGATAACATGCCTCTGAAGTTTGACTTTTTGCACCATTCCAATACTTACAGTATCTTCCGCTCCATGAACACATGTTAATACTCAGTAGTACACATATATGGTTCTTAAATGTATTTGCATTGTACTAATATGCGTTCATTTTCAATGGGCATAAATGTGTCTGAAACAGGTGCATCCCAATTTTTTCAACATTAACATTATGGTCATTCGATGGCCTTTAGAAAAATGTTTTTTGGGGGAAATGGGGCAGTGTGCTATAGAGGTGGAGCAAGGTACGTTTTATTACTCTGTTTTCTGGGAATAATTGACGCAAGCAGAAACCAGAAAACAAGCCGTTTTTTCGTTTTTTCGTTTTGACAAGAAAACGAAAATCTAAATTTCAGTTCGTTTATTCGTTTTTTGGTTCTTACTGAGCGAAACGAATTTACCACTCAATATCTGGTTTCCGCCGGTGGGCGGGTCCTCTTATTGGCTAGCGTGCTTCATTGCCCTGTGCTCTTCATAATAAAAGTTCTTCCGTTTGATAATGTCGACAAAAATATTACTGTATTATAGACACTAGCAGACACAGAGGACCACACCACCCACAGTCAAGACTGACACGGCTTCAAATAACAATAATAGTATTCATAATCATTTGAAAATGAGAACTTATGAAGTTATGATGACTTCAGTGCAGTTGATGTTTAGCCACAGTTAATACATGCAGAGCAGACCTGCGATCGCGGGCTGCTGATTTCCTCACAGCCTGAGAGCTATGAGGAATACAAGTGATCACAACAAATTTGTGACAGCTGAAAATTGCGCATTTGTTGACCTTTATCCATTTAAAGTAAACAAATTATTTTTTCTTGATATTTTATATTGTTTTCATATTATTATTTACTGATGGTGTTTACAGAATGCGAGTGCGTGTTATATTGAAAGCGAGGCTGGGTGTGCCTATGAATATAGGCTACAGTGAGTTTTTTAAGGTGCTGTACAAGCAAATCATATTGTCTACTCTGTACAGTGACAGGGAGTGTAAAGTAACCTACTTCATTCAATATCGAATAGGCTACTGTAGCCTACACTATGTACAAATGGTTTTGCTCATGGCAGTTGTGACAGTCATTTTAACGTGTCAGCAGGCAAGCTTCACTCATTCCAGGATGCATTATGCGTTGTCCTATAGCCTACTTGGAACATGTTTTGGAATGGATCTATAGTAGCGTATAGAAATTTGCTCATAACAGGCCGGCTGGAATACAAAGCAAACTCTTTGTATTCCAGCTGTTTTTTTTGTGATGTTTTATGATGTTTCAATGTTGCGTTGGTAATGTGTTAGACAGCTTAGATGTTCTTAGATGTTTTGTTAACCTGATTCCTATCCCACTCTGTTTAAGTAAAAGTGTGCTACTGCTGCAAAATCTCTTTGCTTTTGTTTTTTTCTTTTCTTTAATGTGTTTGGAAATGACTTTTAATGATGTTAACTAGATCTCATAACTGGCCTAAACACATAACAATTTGTATAGACCCTATACCGTTTGACTATAAGACCTCTATAAGAATCTCTATTCATGTAGTCAGTCAATGATCAAACTAGTAGCATGAATATGAATTAAAGTCCAAGCGGGTTAGGCAAGGCAAGGCAATTTTATCAACAGTTTGTCTCAAAGGGCTTTACATAGCATGAGCATCATAACAACATCCTCTTCCCTTAAACCCTCACATCGACTGAGTAAAAACTCCCAGGAAAACCAAGGGGAAAAATTGCAGTTGGTTCAGACTGGGGGTGGAGCTGTGGAGAATATATGGGGGTCTGCCTCTCTGACCCATGGGGAGAGCTGGTTCCACAGTAAAGGAGCCCAGTAACTGAATGCTCTACTTCCCAGTCTGTTTTTAGAGATACTGGGAGTCACTAACAGACCTGCATTCTGGGAGCCAATAAAAATCTTTGATAAGTCATAATAAAAATAATGACTCATTATTGTGCATTTAAAGATGTATATTATTAAATTGCAGCATTATTTGGGGATGACAATACAAGACTTCCATGAATGTGCATTTGAAGGAGAGTTTGCTTTGTATTCCAGCTGGCAAATTTCTATAGGCTACTATAGATCCATTTCAAAACACGTTCCAAGTAGGCTATATGACAAAGCATAATACATCCTGGAATGAGTGAAGCTTGCCTGCTGACATGTTAAAATGACTGCCACAACTGCCATGAGCAAAGAGCAAAACCATTTGTACATAGTGTAGGCTACAGTAGCCTATTCAATATTGAATGAAGTAGGTTACTGTACACTCTTTGTCACTGTACAGAGTAGTCAATATGATTTGCTTGTACAGCACCTTAAAAAACTCACTGTAGCCTATATTCATAGGCACACCCAGCCTCGCTTTCAATATAACACACACTCGCATTCTGTAATCACTGTCAGTAAATAATAATAATATGAAAACAATATAAAATATCTTCCAGCAAGAAAAAATGATCTGTTTACTGTAAATGGATAAAGGTCAACAGATGCGCAATGCAGGGCTCTCCATTTTTGAACTGAGTTCAGAGTGAGATTTTGTTGGCGGGGGGGGGATATATTAATATGTGACTGCATACAAATTTGTCCACAGACATGGTGACTAATGTATGATAGTAGGCATTATTGGCCCTTAACACTAATATTCAGAAACAACACTGCCTCAAAAGGATATTGGCCTAAGCAACACCAGTAGAGGCATATACTTTTCCCTGAACTTTTAAACGTTGCAAACGTGCAAAACATACATTATATTTATGTGGTATTCAGTCCAATGCTTAAAAATATATCTGTGGCATTCAGTAGGCCAATGCTGTGGTAAAGTGTGCAAAGTATGAGTATGAATATTTGATGGAGTATGAGTAAGTGTTTCCTTCTGTTACATAGATAGAACTTTATCAATCCCCTGCAGGAGAATGGAGAAATGTGTTAATGTTTGTCCCTATAAAACAATAATGGTAAAAAAATAATACAAAACATGACGGTAACTCTAAAGTCAAACTGAAGGCTTTACTTAACCACTCCCCCTACTCACTTCCACCCATGCAAAGCGAACAGAACTGAGTAGGGGAGGGCGTAGCCCAACTTGTTTGTGACAGACCCAGAGGAACGCAACGCAAATTAAATGTGAACATGTATTGAGGCTTTAATAAAATCCCGGACGATTTTGAAATTTCACCCGGACGCATTTGATTCCTACCCTCCCACTGTTAAATAGCGGCGCAAGTTGTGTGGCGTGTGAATGGGTTGAATTGCGTGCGTCTCACAGAGAGCCCTGTGCAATGTTCAGCTGTCAGAAATGTGTTGTAATCACTTGTATTCCTCATAGCTCTCAGGCTGTGAGGAAATCAGCAGCCCGCGATCGCAGCTCCTTTGATGTGAACGCGCTCAGAGCGCATAGTTCAGAGCCGGACAATGATGTCGTAGTAAAGCCCTCAGGTCTACTCTGCATGTATTAACTGTGGCTAAACATCAACTGCACTGAAGTCATCATAACTTCATAAGTTCTCATTTTCAAATGATTATGTATACTATTATTGTTATTTGAAGCCGTGTCCGTCTTGACTGTGGGTGGTGTGGTCCTCTGTGTCTGCTAGTGTCTATAATACAGTAATATTTTTGTCGACTTTATCAAACGGAAGAACTTTTATTATGAAGAGCACAGGGCAATGAAGCACGCTAGCCAATAAGAGGACCCGCCCACCGGCGGAAACCAGATATTGAGTGGTAAATTCGTTTCGCTCAGTAAGAACCAAAAAACGAATAAACGAACTGAAATTTAGATTTTCGTTTTCTTGTCAAAACGAAAAAACGAAAAAACGGCTTGTTTTCTGGTTTCTGCTTGCGTCAATTATTCCCAGAAAACAGAGTAATAAAACGTACCTTGCTCGAGGTGTGCAGTGTGTGTGTCGCTAATTCACGGATGGAATAAATGCAGAGACCAAATTCCTTGGTGTGTGAGCATACTTGGCAAAAAAGCTGATTGTAATTCTATAGGCCCCTGTGGCACGGCCTAAGCTTCTGTCTTTAATGGCATTTTTTCCCCCTTGCATTACTTTTACTTTAATACTTTAAGTAGTTTTGAAACCAGTACTTTTATACTTTTATTTAAGTAAAGAGCTTGAGTTGATACTTCAACTTCTACAGAAGTATTTTTAAACGCTAGTTTTTATACTTCTACTTGAGTAATGAATGTGAATACTTTTGACACCTCTGTTTATAAGTGGAACATCCTTCCTTAAATATGACAATAATGTTATATTTATATATCTTCCATTAGTAGTTTCTTCCCTTCTGCTTTACCGCGTCTCTCATGCGTCCTCGCGTACAGCCATAAATATTGCAGCCTTAAAGGATTATGGGATACCTCTTCTTTCCTTTTGTAAAGGAGTAACCCAGATATAACAGAGTGGCGATACTTCCATTGGACTCCGTTGTAGCGCCTACTTCCGGGGTATGGAGCCTCGCATAGTTCCAAACATCCATTCTACGGCGTTGGACATCATTCATTTCCATTGCTGGCCGCCGAGTAACTCCTGAGGTAAGTTGATTAAATAGCTACCTCTTTTGAATTTTCAACAGTCTATATTTTATCAGAGGCCCTTTTATGATTCATAACCTGAAATGTATTTGTATGTGCACAGCGTAATTATATTTGTATCTTAGTAGACGACCGGTTGCCTGCTAGTTTTTTAGCTCGACTTTGCAAGCTGTGAAGGTATCTGTAGCGCCTACTTCCGGTGTATGGAGCCTCGCATAGTTCCAAACATCCATTTTACGGCGTTGGACATCATTCATTTCCATTGCTGGCCGCCGAGTAACTCCTGAGGTAAATTGATTAAATAGCTACCTCTTTTCAGAGGGCCTTTATGATGCATATACTGATCTTTATTTGTATGTGCACAGCGTAATTATATATATTTTTTATCTTGGTAGACGACCGATTTTCAGTCATTACCTGCTTGTTAGTCAGCTCGATTTCGCCACCTGTGAAGGTATCGCTACAACAGAAGTTCAGTAGTGAATCTCTGACAACTTTTATTTAGTTAGTTATTGATATAGGATAACTAGGATCAATAAGGTTGATTAACGACAGGTTTTATTTACGTTTAATCTGCTGAACCTGACTGTTGTACCTTGTCAGCTGAGTACTGTGTGTCTGATGCTAGATTAATTATACCCTTAAAAAGGCTGTTGGATTACATATATTAATGCAAATTGTTACACACAAAAAACACAAGCCATAATGAGTTTTCAAATGTTATTACACAGACGGTAGTGTCATTCTTTTTTTTATAAAGTAAGCTTCTGTCCACCCCTTCCCCAACTTGGCAGCAATTTGGCCATGTGTGGGGAAACTCATTGACCTATTCAAGGTCTTGTCTGATTATTTTCATTCTCCTGCAGGTGGCGGCGGCTGGTGCTGGTGGATACTGCTGATGGTGGATGCAGATGGCAGTGGCTGCTGCTGATGGTGGCTGCTGATGGCGGTGGATGCTGCTAGCGGTTGCTGGTGGCTTGAGCTGGCTGGTGCCGGCAAACACTGCTGCTGCAGGTGGTTGCTGCTTGAGGCGATGGCTGCTGGCTGCGATTGTTATCCTTCCTTTTGACCTGATGCACTTTGCTATCCTTTACCTCAGCCTGATGTATGTGGAGTATTTTGTTTGTTAATTAATAACTTATAATATTCCTCCCTGTTCCTTCACTTTGCTTTTCAAGTTAGATATACAAGCACACCTGTTCACACATTTGTTTTTCTTCTTCCACACATGACTTTGTTTTATTTATTGATACCCCCTGGTCCTTCTTTGCTGTTCTTGTTCACACTTACTTTATGTTTGCTTCGTTGTTCTTAGTCATACTTGTTCCCACTTGTTTTTGGTTCCACAAAACTCAGCCTGATATATGTAGAGAGGGTTTTTTTTTCTAAACACTCAGCATCTCAAACACTTTTAACACTTTTAACTTAAATGAATCTGCATTTGCTGGAGGGTTTTATAACCAGTTGTCCATTTTATTTGTATTGTCTCCTTTCCTCACTGTTATCCTCTCTTGTTAACACTCTGAAATCAAAGACGATTCAAGATGTTATTTTTTGCACAACTCGACTACTGGATTTCCTTGATTTTGATTGAAATTCCGATTCACTTACCCTTGTTCAGAGAGCAATTAAGAAAGCAGAGTAGCAACAGTCCATTTAGCATTTAGATTCCAGGCAACTTCTTCTGGTGAGTTAGGAGCTGACCACACAACCATTATACCTTTAAGACTAAGCCATACACAAAGTATCAAAATATTAAAGAATAACAAATCATAATGCTTGGATGAATGAAATTGTATTTTTTTTTATAAAACAATGAGTGAGACAAGAATGTGTGTATCCAACTGGGGGGAAAAAGAACAAAGTGAAGGAACAAGGTTGAATATTGTGTGTGTGTATATATATATATATATACATATATATTGTCTCACTCATTGTTTTATAAAAATTACTACTACTGTGGTCAGTTGCCATGAAACTAAATGCTAAATGGATCGCTCTCTGAACACGGGTAAGGGAATTACAAGCAAAATCAAGGAAATACAGTAGTCCAGTTGCGCAAAAAAGAACATCTTGAATCGTCTTTGATTTCAGAACAGATGTAGTAAGGTCAAAGTTAAGGTTAAGCCACTAAAGGCCTAGTGCTACTCATGCTAACACAAAGGTGAAGCTTTCCCTCAAACTTAAAAACATATCTTTCAGTTGTCACCCTACCACTCCAAACGTAAAACTGGCATTTACAAATATGCAACAATAGTCAGAAAGGTACTTGGTATGTTTCTTTTAAATTTATATTTGCCATTCAATATTGCAATCGCGGCTGTCAGTCCCATTGAAGAACACGGCAGCGTGGCCTGTTTGGAACTATACAGGCTTACATAAACCACGTGATCACCCCGCCGGCGAGATCACAGAGTGTCGCAACTCTTCTCTCTCTCAACCTTATTCCGCACGTAAACAAGGGGGGCGCCATATTGGTTCCGTTTTGTGTTCTATCTTCCGGTTGAGCAACTCTGTCCGTTATCAGTGGGACAATACATTAGCAATTTTAGTCAAGATGACCAGCATTATTTGTTCCGTGCAGGGCTGCCATAACAACTGGAATAAAAGATGGGTGTCCTTGCAACAATACTATGTTGTACTAGGGAAAACCAGGGCAGAATGTTGTGGGGCAACCTTCAATCTTCATCCTCCGCCATCCAGCGATGAGGACCGGCGTATGAGGCTAAAGGCGTTAAATTTGAAGAACCCTCCAAAAAAACCCTACTCTGTTCTTTCATTTTGTGGACGGCAGACCACCGAATACCCATACCCCGAGAAATGGTTGGGATATGTTATTCCTCTGGCGAAAAATGCTTGTCGGATGCTTGTGAGGCTCCAAGGTAAGATAACATTTTAGCACTAACAGCTATCCATTTCGCTAGTCGTTGGCCAGCCAGCTTCTAATGAGTAATCAGCATATTCCCGTAACTATGCCTTGGCTTGACCTCAATAAATGAACAGCATTACAAGATAAGATCAGTTCGAGGCTTTCTAATTTGTTGTCCAGGACTGGTTATGTTGAAAGGCAGCAAAAAGATTTACCTTATCGTTTATACCTTACTGATGTCTGATGCTGTTAGTTCTACAGAACCCCTCAACCAGCTCTGAAGTCCAGGAGGCTGATGGGTTGACTAATGGGATGACACACCATGATGCTTCTACACAGGGGAAGTATACATTCATGGAAGATCACATCTATGCTGTCAGTGACTCACTCCATTGTCCTCCCCTCCATGACCAGGCAACACAGTGTCCTGAACAACATCTTGTACACACCAAACTTCTCCGGAATGATCGGCTGTGTCTACTGTACACTGGGTTGTCAGTGGATGCCTTTGAGGCTTTATCCAAAGACCTGAAAGAAGGATGCATGCAGCAACTCTCAGCTACATCCCAAGGATCAACTGTTGATTACCCTGATGGAGCTCCGGCTGAACATATTGCAGGATGACAACGCAGAGAGGTTCAGAGTGTCTCCGTCTGTGGTCAGTAGAATAATCTCTCAGTGGCTGGACTTCATGGAAGAGAAGATGAGGTGCTATGTTCCATGGCTGCCCAGGGAGATGATCCAGGCAACGATGCCACAGAGCTTCAAGGAACATTATCCATTAACCACATGCGTAATCAACTGTTCTGAGACCCCTCTTCAGAAGGCTCACAATCTGGACTCAAGAGGCGAGTCTTACAGTCATTACTATGGACATAATACAATCAAGTTCCTCATAGCTATTGCACCATGTGGTTTGATTATGTTCATCTCTCCAGCATATGGTGGGAGATGCAGTGACAAGTTCATCACAGCCAACTCAGGGTTATTGGAGTATCTGTGTCCAGGTGATGAGGTGATGGCTGACCGAGGATTTGTTATCCTAGATCTTCTGTTTGAACGTAAAGTCAAGCCCGTTCTGCCAGCTTTCACCAGAAGAGGCCTTCCCTTGTCCGAAGAAGACACCACCAACACGAGGCGCATAGCCACGAGAGGGTCACACGCCGCCTGAAGAACTACAGAATAGTCTCTTAAACAGTGCCAATTAACCTTGCCCCGAAATTTGACAAGATTCTGAGAGTCTGCAGGTCGATGTAATCTTCGTGGGGCATTATACAAGAAGATGAGGAATAAGATGTTCAATCAGTTATAAGTTCAATCAGTTGCTACGGTTACATGGTTAAAATGTTGTTTCTATTGTTCATTTTTACAAATCTATACCAAACTAATGTTACATCTGTATTTTTATACACAAACGTGATGGCTTTGTCAGAGAGGGTCAATAAAATAAACTTGACACGAGGCATTTCAAAAATCCTCTAATGATTGAGTTAATGCTTTGACATAATGCTAAAACTAATTACATTAAAAACAATAGCCAATATTATGTACAAATAGTAGTTAAAATATGTACAAGTAGTTAAGTAGCATAAAGTAATCATTTGCATAACTGCATATAACGCTCACAGAGCAACAGGCGACCTTCATTATACTCGTCTGAAACAAAAGGAAGCATGTCTCTGAAATAGAATGCTCTTAAGGCCCCGTCCACACGAAGCCGATTTCATGGCGAAACCGCAAAGGTCTTGTACGGTTCGGCCTTCCGTCCACACCAAGTCGGCTAATCCGCTGCCGAAACCGTAAACTTCTGAAACCACCCTCGGAGCTGGTTTCGTTTTGGATTTGTGTGGACGCCTGAAACCGACTGAAACCGTAAACCATGACGTCATCGTCCCACCCCTCGACCCTCTAGCCAATGACTGTTAAGCCCGCGTCTCAGAACTAGTGGTGGATTTAATGATTCGTTTCCATGACCCAGTTCGCGTGATTCAGTTCGCCAAGGGATTTGTTCGCGAATCGTTCATTCGTTTGTTTGTTCAGTCGAGTTTCCAGTAGCACTAACTCCACTGAGTCTGACTCAGCTGAGAACCGTGCAATGGCGTCCATTCCATGATGCGATTTACCGCTACCGGAAACCAGGCTGAACGAACAAACGATTTGCGAACGACTCCTCCCAGTTCAGTCGAGTTTCCGGTGAATCGATTCACCGGAAACTCGACTGAACTGGGAGGAGTCGTTTGCGAATCAGCCTAGCATCCGTTAGCGGTGAATCGCATCATGGAATGCACGCCATTGCACGGTTCTCATCTGAGTCAGTCAGACTCAGTGGAGTTAAGTGCTACCGTTCGTTCAGTCGAGTTTCCGGTGAATCGAATGGTGAACGAGACGAACGAGAGAAACTAACCGGTTCGGTTCGTTCGTCCTAAAGACTCGTTCATTCGAACCGGTTTGCGAACGAACGAGCCAACACTACTCAGAACTCACAACAACAAAGATGATGGCGGACTATAACTCTACCTTATTCGCCTTTGCCATCGTAGAAGAGCTGTTTGTTTGTGTTGTTAGTGGTTCGCATGCGCATGCTCGCCCCTTATGGGCCTGGAATGTGTACTACAGCGTTTCTACAGATCTACCCGGTTTCGCTTGACTCCGTCTTTACGGAGATACTCCGAAAGCTTATTGATCGAAACCATATAGGCTACGGTAAATACAGATACGGACCATTTCGTCGGGTCCCGGAGGTGTTTCGTCCGTCAATGGGTCCGTCGCCTCTGAGCTTACGAATCCGGAGTGCTCTTGGAGAAACGGAGCAATAAAAATCGAGGCGGAAGGATAGAGTCAAAAGTCAGACCATTCGCGAAAATAGATAGAGTAGTATAATATCTGATATGTATATATATTGTGTTTAACGTTTTATGCTTATATTATACTATATACCTGACCTTTTTATTTTCTTGTTCCCCTGCTTTGGCAATGAGTTGTAACTGGTAATTTAACAACATTTTGAGGAGATAATTTTTCGGGTTGGTGAGGGGTGTCACATGCCACCGCACACTTTTCGCACTTTTTTTTGCAGATTTCGGATTACACAAAGCAAAATCATCTCTACAGATGTCATGTTTACGATTGTCGATGCCGTTAATTTGTGAAACGACAGTCACTGCCCTCTAGAGGAATTATTGCGTAACATCCATAACAACGCTGAAATCAGACGGAGGTATGAAGGGTAGTTCCAGAGGCAACGTTTGTATGAAGGTATTATTGTAGCAAAAGTCTTTAGCACCTGTAACTGCAGAATTTGAATGCGTACACTAAAGTCACAGTACATTTGAAGTCGTATATATTTATTTTGCATGTGTACTCTAAAGTCACAAATGTGTAACAGTACATTTGTAGTCGTAAATATTTTTTATACCATTGTAAACACAAAATAGGGTATACGAGTACGCAAATCTGTGTTACAGGTGCACAAATCCTTTTGCTACAATTATTGCAGCGCAGTTGGTGCAAAACACATTCGCACACCCGTGTTTCATAATCTGAGAACATGCCCAAAAGGTGTGCATTCGTAAACCCAAATTTGAACTAATGCATCAGAAGTTGCACATCTGCGAAAAATATCCTGACAAATAAAACGATAAAGAAGTTCGCTACGTTAATTCAGCATTTTAATGAGCGAGCACAAATCCATTTTACAACTGCTCGAATCTGCTCCTGCAAGTCTCAGCTGTGGGTTTTTTTGCAGGTTGTTTTGCACCACGTCTAGGTGGTAAATGTGTAGCAAAAATATTCGTATCCGCAAATGCCAGAGCGTCCGTGAGCGGGACAAAATAGTCCCGCCCATAATTTCCTAATCCAATGAAAATCGCCGGCAGGGATGCATTTCTCAAATTACACTGGGACCCAACGCGTGCCAGCCATGGACCTACAAAGATTGCAGCATACTCAGCGCGGGAGACGTTTCTTTCTGGAGAAGTGAAGAGGGCGTCCTACTGAACCGAGGTGGGTATCCTACATTATGTTAAATGAAATGACTTAGTTCAAGTGAATTCTCCCCAAAGTATTGCATTAACATTTCTGTATTTATGTTTTGGCGACCATTAAAATACATTGAAGGACATTTGCGGCATGTTAATGAAATACTTTGGGGGGAATTCACTTGAACTAAGTCCTTTCATTTAACATAATGTAGGATACCCACCTCCGTTCAGTAGGACGCCCTCTCCACTTCTCCAGAAAGAAACGTATCCCGCGCAGAGTATGCTGCGATCTTTATAGCTCCATGGCTGGGTCCCAGTGTAATTTGAGAAATGCATCCCTGCCGGCGATTTTCATTGGATTAGGAAATTATGGGCGGGACTATATTGTCCCGCCCACGGACGCTCTGGCATCTACGGATACGAATATTTTTGCTACACATTTACCACCTAGACGTGGTGCAAAACAACCTGCAAAAAAACCCACAGCTGAGACTTGCAGGAGCAGATTCGAGCAGTTGTAAAATTGTGCTCGCTCATTAAAATGCTGAATTAACATAGCGTTCTTTATCATTTTATTTGTGAGGAAATTTTTCAGATGTGCAACTTCTGATGCATTAGTTCAAATTTGGGTTTACGAATGCACACCTTTTGGGCATGTTCTCAGATTATGAAACACGGGTGTGCAAATGTGTTTTCCACCAACTGCGCTGCAATAATTGTAGCAAAAGGATTTGTGCACCTGTAACACAGATTTGCGTACTCGTAGACCCTATTTTGTGTTTACAATGGTATAAAAAATATTTACGACTACAAATGTACTGTTACACATTTGTGACTTTAGAGTACACATGCAAAATAAATATATACGACTTCAAATTTACTGTGACTTTAGTGTACGCATTCAAATTCTGCAGTTACAGGTGCTAAAGACTTTTGCTACAATAATACCTTCATACACCTCCTTCTCTTCCAGACCCGGCTTCCATTTCATGATCGCCTCTGTAATTAGATTGAATTTGTGATCAAAAGTTAGGCGTGTCACCCAAACTCAAAAAAGATTTTTCCTGAAAGCTATTAATCTCTGGAGGATATTTTTGTGTGATAGTAAGTTGGAACTTGTTGCCTTGTGATTTCAACAGCCCCTCAAGTAGCCTTCTCATTAAAAATGAATGGGATTGTATGGATTCAGATGGATTCAGACGCATACATTTTTGGCTACATTTTAGAATTCCATGTGGAATAGAAGAGGTGGTGTAGTCTGCTATAATCGACATGTATACACTTATTCCGATTGGTTTGGGGTGGCTGCGGCTCCTTTTTTACTTAGAGAGATGGCATCAGCAGTTGCAGTAGTTCGTCCGTCTGTACTTTTATGCACACCGAACTGGACCGCTGTCAAGGAAAGTGGATTTTTTGCCTGATTCACGTCTTTCTTAACAATCCGCAAGTAGTCCGATAATTTATCAACCCCAGAGTGTCCGGTTGCTAAGCAACGGCAACGTCTTTGGCAGACTATTTCTCTGCTGAACAACACTACGAATGGTAAGTGTAAAAAAAACACACCGTGTGAAGATATTTTTAAGCATTCGTTTTATCGATGGAAAATTTACGCCATCAATGAAATTCTTAATGATCAATTAGTCGATCGTCGATTAATCATAAATTTTCCATCGATAAAACTAATGCTTAAAAATATCTTCACACGGTCCCTAAATGAGGAGTCTTGGGAAGAAACAGATCACATAAGCTAAAAAGTATAGACAAATAGCTGAAACAGCTAAATAGATTTGTTTGCACATATTTAGACTTACGTTTGATGGTACTGCCCACTGCTGTGCCAAGCAGTGGCATCTTCCCCTTCTTTCCCCTAAGGCTGAAGCTGCTCCATATAAAGTTTGAGGCCACAGAGCGCAACACCCTCCTCACACACTCCCCAGGATTGGACCCCCCAACTAAGCTCAGATGGGAAATCTAAGGATTACCGTTGATATTCTTTGCCCAGATTGGCACGGTTTCTCTTCGGTCACCTAAGTAATGTGTAAAAAGCATAATGTGTAGGGGTAGAATAGACAGATAACTGTTATAACCTGTTGATAAGAGTTACTAGTGTGCTTTTAACCACTCTCTCCACCCGCCACTTTACCGTCACTAGTAGAGATAGGCAATGGCGTTTCAATTGATGTTGGGATCGAATCATCTGCAGAAAGCACAAAACAATAATTCAATGTCATCTTTTTGGTTCCAAACTCTTTGTTGTCTTGGCTCATAGAATTACTGTTATGTCGACTCATCATCATAACTTTACCATCATTTTCTGTAAAAACTTGTCTTGCCGGTGAAGAAGGAAGGGAGAAATCTACAGAAAGAACAAGATAAGAATTTAGGTTATGTGTTTTTGTTTTGAACCATAGTGTCTTCTTGACTTCTATACAATTATTGGTATTTGTTATTAACCATCATTCCCTTGCAAAACTTTACCTTCATCAGTCAAAGGGGGTGAAGATGGTTGTTGTGGTCTAGGCCGTGGAATGGGGGTTTCTGTCTGGGGTGGAGGAGGAAGAAAAGTCCTGAAATGTGGACCTTGTTCTGCCTTTTTTGCATTTGGTTTCTTTCTGTGTTTAATTTCTTTGTGTGTTTTCTTTTCACCTGAACAGAATCATATGAGCCAAATGTAAATAACAGTGTTACATGTTTACACATTGTTTGACAATTGCTGCATGCACTTTTAACACTAAGTTAATACAGTAATAATAATAATAATAATACATTTAATTTAGAGGTGCCTTTCAAGACACCGAAGGTCACCTTACAGAGCATATAGTCATCATAAATCGTTTAAAAAACAAGACATTGTGGAAAAAAATAAAATTAAAAAAATAAATAAATAAATCAGTACACAAGGATGTGCAGATATACCGTTGTGAATACATTTTTGGGGTTTGACAATGATGCGCCTCCCTTTGTCCTCCTTTCCTGTCTCCACAGAGGACTTTGTCTCCCCCCTCTTGTTCCTCCTGACGGCCTGATCCCAATCATCTAAACAGTCAGGTTGGCCAAAACAATTTGTGGGAATTTTTAGCTCGAAATTACACTCTTTTAAATGTGTTGTATATCACCACTTGTTATTTGTCGCCCATTAACACACCTGTTGAAGAAAAGATTTTTATTGGCCTTTTTGACCAGGTTGTAGGATCATGCCGATCTTTTGCCTTTGCCCTCTGTGTTGGCTTGTGGAGTGGCCAGTAGCTGCATGTCTTCTGAAATGCAAAACAAAATAGTTTGGCAGAACTTGCAGAATTTTTGACATGATGATGTTTTTAGCATGTACTTACATCTCCTTCTTTTGTGATCCAATTACTGGCCACTATACCAACAGTCTTTTCCCCCAAAAACTCCACTATACTATACATTCTGTAATCAAGAACAGAGAGGTTAATTTGATACAGTAAAGAATAATTATGTCTGCGTAAGAAATTGCAATGATAATACACTGATGAGAGCGCAAATGACAACATACTGCAATGTCATGAAGAATGGCCATGAAGATGATTTCTTTCCCCCAACAGGTATCTTAATTGCCTTTTTTTTTCAGGTTGTCTTTTTGGATTCATCTCAAAACAGTGTCATTGTTCTTGTATTTCAGCACTCCGATTAATGAGTCACAAGGGACACTGAAAAGTGGATCTGGGTGCTGGTATACACGGCACAGCTAGCTTCCATCCCTCTCCTCTATGACCTCACAGCATTCGCCGCAATTCAAAATAAAATAAGAATTTGACCTCTGCCTACCATACTCTAACGTGTGATTGAGGTTTCAATAGAATCTTGCCATAAACTGTCTTATAGCAGGCTTCAGACCAAAGATTTGTGATGCAAAAGCAGGCTTCAGACCAAAGATTTGTGAAGAAAATACATGCAAAATTCTACAAAACGGCAATATTTTACAACACAGATACCACAATTCAGAAGGGTTCACACCCATGCAACCTCTCACTTTACTTTACTCTCACTTTACAATACCACTCACTTTTACTAACTAGCCTGCTGGTAAAGTTAACCAATAAAGCTTTAGCCAAAAGGTTATGTGATTTTATTAGCATACTTGTTACGCGACTGATGTTTTGCAAAGAGTAGCGTTCCTCACGCAAAGTGGATAAGTCTTTTCTTCTACTCTCCTAATCATCGTGAAGCCTCTGGTGGACTTGACTGACGTGAATGGCAAGACGTCATCAACACTGAAGTAAAGGTGTTCTAAAACCTTGTAACTGCAATTCAACATGTCAACTGTCTTACGACGACTTGCAACGTTCAATTCACACTGCTGCAACCTCTATCTGCAACGGTTTTGTTACGTTGCATTGTGAATCTTTGTTCTGAATTGACTTTTTAAGGCTGACAAGGCTTTTTATACATACCTGACAAGAATGAGGTCAACAGGGACTGGAGGGAATGATCTATGATGCAAAAAGAAATGTATAGGAAATGAATGTAATTGTTTTAAACGGTACAGTTCATGATACATACAGTGTGTGAAACAGTACAGGACTAGGCCTAGGTTTTGTGCAGGTAAAGAAGATGGGAATGTGTAAATTAATCTTAAATCAAAACTGAAAGGTCTTACAAAACATTGGGCCAGGTGTGGCACCATATTCTGGCTTTGCTTGACCTTTATATAAATAAATAAGTGGGTAGATAAGCGGGTGGGGGGGGTTTGAATTTGAGTGGAGCATTACATTTCTTTCTGTTTTCGATGCAGTTTTACTGGAGCCAATCACCCCCTGGCGCGCTATTGGCTGGTTTAACCAGAGCCCGTCTACGAAGAGCCTGGGCACTTCCTATACGCCCCATTGTACCGATCTTGGTTGTAGTTCCATTAGACATCCACTGGGGGTGATCGCAGGCGAGTCCAGATTGAATGGGAGTCTATGGGGCTATACGGCTAAATATGTCTCTTTCACCTGCTTGTCGTTGAAATATCGCAAATTTTATTGTAGCATATAGCATAGCTATATTGAACTTGCATTGTTGCAAGTTCAATATAGATTATAGTTCAAAAGTCGAATGAATGAGTACTTATGTCCTTTCGATTTCTTAGTTTGGGCCGTTGTTGGCCATACACGCCAGCATTCTGCTAATGAATGCTAATTGGTCAGGGACGGACTTGCGACTGATTACGACCAGAGACCCCTCTTGACGGCATCTGAAGCTGTTTTTTAGATAGTATGTATGGTGAAAGTACATGGGCATGAATGGAATTTCTTCCTTTTCTTGTGTTCAATGTTCAATGTGTTATATACATGATAGGTACGGTATGACCACCTTAAATAATACAGTCAATGTCCCGCTCAATATCATTTCATCTGTCATTGTCTATTTTTCAAAAATAAAGATAGTTTAAAAATGAAATGCCTCGTAAATGTGCAATGATAAACTGCACTAACAGTGGAAACGGATTGTCCGTCTTTTCGTTTCCCAATGACAGAAAAAGGTAACGTTCTTGCTTGCTCCTGTATGAATGGTCCTAGGCTACCTGAGGCTGCACCTGGTAAGGAAAGTTGCGCTGGAGCCCGGGTAATATCGCACATGGCTTATTCAAGTTACGCGCTAGACATTCTCTAAAGTGTCGAGACTCAAGCACTTATCTTACCTTAACCGATTGTTCCATACAAATTGTTAGTTAACGATTTAACTTCAACATCTGCTATTACAGTCCTTATTTTTTGTAGGACTTGGGCTAATGACCTTGCACAGAGGGAAAACCATCTACACCACTTGTCATTGATTTCTATGCATTCACTGATCTTTACAGATGGGTTCGTTTTAAACCATTGAATATAATTGCTCTGCCCTGCAACACATTGTAAGCTACACATGTTTGTTAAATGAGAAATATGGTCTGGGTCACATTGAAACAATAACAGTTGCATAACAGTAATTATCCAAACATTATACCAACATTGCAACAGGCGAGTTTATTCAAACATCACACTAACAAGAACACAATAAGAACAGTAACTAATAAAAAAAGAGAAATGATTTAACAACACTGAACATACTGAACAGAGGCAGGGGAAAAGGACAGAGGAAGAAGACTTGTCCGTTGTCACAGCATCAAGGTCCAACTGTAGAGATCAAGAAAGGAAGAGGCATGAGGAGGAGTACAACAGAACACTGCTCTCTAGGAGATTGTTTACTGATGTAAACTAAATTGATGCAGTCTTAAAATTATGATTCTAATCCAGGTTTCTATTTCAGGAGAAAGAAATGGCTCATAATCGTTGCTAAAAAAAAATCAGACGATTAGAAAAAAACACTCTGTAAGTAACATACATATGCAAAACATTTGCGCATTTCTTTTTTTTACATTAGCTTGCTAAAACTCTGTAACTAATGTATTAAGCAAAAAGAAGCCTTACCTCCAACAGCTCGTGTTATCGTTGCAGGAAAACGACAGAATTGTCTTTTTACCGCTTTCCCATGGATGAAAAGGAGAAGAGGAAATGGCTGCAGTTGATACGGTAAGTTACACTTCCTAAACAAATGAAAAAAAAACTTTTTGCGCTATCTTATTGTTAAGGAGCTGCGGGTGCAGGCAGGCAGGTAGGACCCAGACGCAGACGGTTTCAGGAAAACGACACTTTATTCTTGCCTAAACGCTAAGGCACAGGAATCAGGGAACTCGGGAGACAACAGGGAACTCGAGAGGGAACAAGGAACTCGGGAGACGACAGGGAACACGGAACACGCAGGACTAACAACCACAACTAACCACAGCAAACCACAATGACAGCACAAGGAACAAAGGAAAGACGAGGGCTTAAATAACAAACACAACGAGGAACAGCTGAGACACATTAGGGGAGGGAACAGTAATCAACACAGGAGGGAAACTACAGGGAAACACACACACCCTGACAGTACCCCCCCCTTAAGGGTCGACTCCCAGGCGACCCACGACAAGCAAAAAAACAACGAAAGTCAAACCCAAAACGGGTGGGTGGAGGGGCGCCAGGAGGGGGGAATCAAAAAAAAAATGGACTACGGCAGAGCCGAGGGACGTCAGGCGGGCGGCCAGAAAACTGCCCCAGGGCATGGCAGGGAGCCTCAGGCGGACGGCCTGGGGGGCAAGCAGAGGCAGAGTGAAGGCGGAACCCTTCCGGAGGCCGGCGGCAAGGACGATGAGGGCTCAGTCCCTCAGGAGACCTGCAGTGGCAAAGAACCCCCTCAGAAGGCCGGCAGCGGTGAAGGCGGAACCCTTCAGGAGGCCGGCGAAGGCGAGGTAGAGGGCGGGTCCCCTCAAGAGGAAGGCGAGGTAGAGGGCGGGTCCCCTCAGGAGGCAGGCCAGGTAGAGGGCGGGTCCCCTCAGGAGGCAGGCCAGGTAGAGGGCGGGTCCCCTCAGGAGGCAGGCCAGGTAGAGGGCGGGTCCCCTCAGGAGGCAGGCCAGGTAGAGGGCGGGTCCCCTCAGGAGGCAGGCCAGGTAGAGGGCGGGTCCCCTCAGGAGGAAGGCCAGGTAGAGGGCGGGTCCCCTCTGGTGGACAGGGTAGAGGGCGGGTCCCCTCTGGTGGAAGGCCAGGCAGAGGGCGGGTCCCCTCTGGTGGAAGGCCAGGTAGAGGGCGGGTCCCCTCTGGTGGAAGGCCAGGCAGAGGGCGGGTCCCCTCTGGTGGAAGGCCTTGAAGGGGAACCCCCCTCAGGAAGGAGTGGAGGAGGGCCCCCACAGGCAGGAGCGGAGGGCGTGCCTCCCCTGGACGGTCTGGAGGGCGGACCCCCTCTGGCAGGAGCAGAGGCCGGTCCCCCTCTGGAAGGAGCAGGGGGCGGGCCCCCTCAGGCAGGAGCGGAGGGCGGACCACCTCAAGCAGGCGAAGAGGCCGGTCCCCCTCTGGAAGGCTAGGAGTGGGCTCAGGAACCGGACAGGGCTCGGGGACCGGAGTCCGTGCGGGAGCTGGAGTGCCAGGAGGAACCGGGTGGTACCCCAAACCCTCCCAAAAATCCATTGCCTTCATAATAAATAAATCCTCCCACTCACGGCTAACCTGATCGTCCGCTGGGTCCATTGTTGGTGCTGTCATTCTGTTAAAGAGCTGCGGGTGCAGGCAGGCAGGTAGGACCCAGACGCAGACGGTTTCAGGAAAACGACACTTTATTCTTGCCTAAACGCTAAGGCACAGGAATCAGGGAACTCGGGAGACAACAGGGAACTCAAGAGGGAACAAGGAACTCGGGAGACGACAGGGAACACGCAGGACTAACAACCACAACTAACCACAGCAAACCACAATGACAGCACAAGGAACAAAGGAAAGACGAGGGCTTAAATAACAAACACAACGAGGAACAGCTGAGACACATTAGGGGAGGGAACAGTAATCAACACAGGAGGGAAACTACAGGGAAACACACACCCTGACACTTATTTAACGTTAACGCTAACGGCTTACTGTTGGCTGTTAAAGTTAACTGGAATTACTCGCAAAAGCTAAACCTGATGACATATAGGGGTTTATACTGTGTTTTTGTCCTAACCACCCAAGATCACAGTTGATCGGCTATTACTGTCTACAGCCAGCCAGTTAACTTCACCTGTGTACATTACACTCGGCGGCTCAGGTTACCGCAGTTCCATACCGTTTCTCATTATGCACACATGGGTCGTGAATCTTTATGCTCTACGTGGCCTCATTTATCTTGTCCTCAATGGACATAACCTGCTTATATTGTGGTTTGTTATCACTGCTACCATGAATCCAAAATTCTACCATTGTTTTATATACTGATTCGGCACATGTCTTATGAAGAACTTAGGTAATGATGACAATTTTCTCTCTTTCCTTTTTTTAAATAGGCGCAAGAACACCCCAAACTGCAACTCCAGGGTTTGCAGTTGGCATTTCCAAAATGGCAAAGCTGCTGGGCCATCACGATTTGCTTGGAACGAGGGGAAGACTTTCCAAACAGACAACCTCATCAATACCCGCAAACATAAGAAACAAATGGTTCCCACCAGTGATGAAACTGAAGCCACAGATCAGCCACACAATGCTAAAATTACAACTGCACAGACCCCTAGCACTTCTAAAAGTATTGTTGTGCTTGAAATAGAAAATTATATGCTGAGAAAAGAGAATGAGAAACTGAAAAAACAATTGGACATACAAAAGCAAACTTTCTCCTTCCATCAGATTTCATCCAACCCCCACAGAGTTCAGTATTTCACCGGATTGCCCGATGCTGCCACTGTTCTGTTTTTGGAAGCACTTCTTTCTAAATTTGAGCTTCAATATCATTCTGATTGGACTGTCCAATTTCTGCCCCTAGTTGATCAGTTGTTCCTGACCTTAATAAAACTTAGACTTAATTCTGGCCACGAAGACCTTGCAACAAGATTCAATTGTAGCACAGCCACAGTAACAAATATCTTTACCACCATTGTTAGTGCGCTTTATCATATTCTGTATGTCGGTATGCTTGAGGACAACATCCCCTCCACAGCAAAAAATCAAACATCAATGCCAGACTGCTTCAGACCCTTCCCAAATTGCAGAATAGTGCTTGACTGCACAGAGGTTGCTGTCTCCAACACAGAGAGACTTGACACACAAAGTCATCTGTACAGCCAGTACAAAGGGTGGACCACACTGAAAGCCTTGATTGGTGATGCTCCCAATGGATTCATTACCTTCACCAGTGACCTGTATGGTGGGAGTGCCTCAGACAAGGCAATAACAGCTGATTGTGGACTTCTCCAACACCTACAGGTGACATGGTTATGGCAGACAAGGGCTTCACCATACGAGACATTTTGCCGGAGGGAGTTCTGCTGAACATCCCATCTTTCCTTGTCAACGGACAGTTCACACATGAGGAAGCGAAGAACAACCGACTAATCTCCTGTGCAAGGATACATGTGGAGCGTTCTATCCAGAGACTGAAACTGTTTAACATTTTGTGACACATTCCACACCAGTTCAGACCAAACATCAACAATGTACTGAAAGTATGTGTGTGTCTTACTAACCTGCAAACACCCATTCTCCTTGAAATTGAATGAGTCAATTAGGGCTGTACGGTATGGACTAAAATGTATATCACGGTATGATTTGAGGAATAGACGGTAACGGTATTATATCAAGGTATGTTAATTGTATCTTCTAATTTCGATAAAAAATGCCTCTGAAGGGGTAAAATACTGGAAAGGCAGCAAAACCGCGTAATTTTTTTTAAAATCTTTTCTCAAGTTACTTCCATCTCTGAAAAACACTAATGTTTAATAGTATGGATTTGTTTCTCCACTTGCTTGCGGACCAAGTGTTTTGACCATCTCTTTAAAGGCCCACTATGCAACTTTTTTAGCCAAAATTACATTAATTATGCTGGTTGAGAGTTATTCTGATGGTTCTGCAACCATTTCTGGGTCGTTTGGTGGGTGTGTCATTGCCCCATGTCACCTCTCCAAGGAAAAAGCGCACATGCAACTTGCTCTGTTCGGACCGACACAATCCGGATGTGACGCAGCGGAAGTATCCAATCGCGCCTCGAAAATGTAGTCAGATTGTAGTTTCGAAAATGCTTTACGGCACAGACACACACCCAAACATGGCACTGGCTAGATATAAACAGCCAGTTGCGAGGCAATTGTTGCATTCATCATGGATCAATCGACTGATAAGGGACCCAAGAGGCGACTGTCGGTGGAACAAAAGAAGAATGGACCAGAAAAGAGATCAGACACGAGTGAAAGGGGAACTATGCAACTTTTTTGGCTTGATTTACCTTACTATAACAGGCTTAGAGTCATTGCGATGGTTCTATTATACATTTTTGTTCGATTGTTCGTTGTTTCGACTCCCCCTTGTGCATCTTGGCGGAGCCATGTGAAGGTTATTTAGTTATTTATTTATGTTGGATTACTAGGATCATTTAGGTTGATTTAAGGACGGCTTTTATGATGCGATAGCTAATAGAAATAACCGTGTTTGTTTAATTATATCCTGGAAACTAAAAAGGTCGATGTTCAGTTTATGAAGCCCTACAGATGCCGCCGCTTCAAAAATGCTGATTATGATGGGCGGTGAATTTAACCTGTATGGGGAAGAGTCCCCCCCAATAGAGGGCCCTGAGGACAAGCGGTAGAAATGCATAGTTCGAGTACCAAAATATGAAAGAATAAAATATATATTTCCTTATAAATTATGATAAACCAGACATTTCAATAAAAGTCTTCACGTAATCTATGGTTAATAATTGGCAATATTTACAATTAAATTAAATAAGTAGGATAAAATGTTATCCATAATTCATCCTAATTGTGATTGACAATATACGTGTTACATTTTTCTTTACACGACGGGCTATGTAGACAGTGGATACTCGATTATTACAATATATCACAACCAGTTTAATGGTCTACCAAAACGCACAGCCATAACATGACCCCGACTGTCCCCGACTGGACCCCGACTGACAACGTTCCGGTAACAACAGAAGTGTGTTGCCTAATATTGAAAAAATTTTATATTATGATATTTTGTTAATGTTACGAATTTAAGTTTTGCATGTTTGTGTCTTCCCATGTGGTCTTGTCACCCTGTTATTCTGCAAGGTTGTTTAAAATGTAATCCTTTGAGGTTAGTGGTCAATCAGTTCCACTCTGTTCCTTTGTTATCTTGTGTTGGTTTGGGCCTGTTATCCTTGATCCCCAGGGAAGCACAGAGACGCAAGTGATAAGGAACGGCCAACCCCATATTTATGACATCTTAAGGAATGATGACTTAAATGACCATATGGTTAACAAAGGCTTTTGGTTTGTTGGGAGGCAGCTGCCCTCAACAACCCATTCTGGGTGTGTAAGAACTCCTGGCCACACAGCGGACCTCTCTGCGGACCCTTTAGAAAATGAAGGGCTCCGCAGGGAGAAATCCCATCTGAGGCCTCAGATTATTGAATAATATGCTTAGGCATGATCCAGTCAGTGCCCGTCGGGGGAATAATGGCAGTAACCGTGTTAATTGTCGCCGGCTGCCGTTGTATTCTCTGCGCACGAGGGCTACTGCATCGGCTGATCACCACAGCAGTGTGCGCTACAGAAGCGCCAAGTGCCATTCAAGCTTACATGGGGATCAGATATGATCCGATGAAAGTGAACGATACATCACCTGAGGGGCCCGACCCTATCCAGCTGTAATATGTAGAATAGTCAACACCTATACTATTCTAATAGAAGCGCCTGTGTATAAGATAATCAATATCCCGGATTTACTTGAATAACAAATTTTTAAAGAACCTTACCAGGCTATGTTTGTTATTGTGTAGTGTTGCTTGGTTGCGAGTGCAACCCGTTATTTCTGTATCACTGCATTGATAATGGTACTGTTGATTTTCTTTGAGAAAGTTGTTTGCAGGTTTCCTGTTGCTGACACAACGACGATTGAACGCCTGAAGGAGGCTCCCATGATGTGAAAGTAACCTCTCTGTGAGCTGAGCCCTTGACAAGGAGGGACGAGTCTTGGGTTCATGAATTACAGGCCCCGACGGCGACAGAAGAAACAATGGCTGCGATTATAACAATGTCCAAAACCACCCACATGCAACAGCGCACCAATACACGAAGATCACCTGAACCACCCAAATCAATGCTAGCCTATCAATAATCTTGAATTTTTTTAATTTTTTAATATGACTACTAATTTTGTACTTTAGTTTTGCACATGTTGAAAATTGTATGGCCTTTTTACACATAACCAAAAAGTATTAGCTTAGGATTTCTATGGATACTTTTGTTTGTGTGCTGTTTGACCATATGATTGTATGATAACCAGGATATATGTTCATTGTTGTATTGTTAATAATGACTTGTATTACCTATGGGACCCACCAAGGCAAATGCCGTTTCAGTATTATGGAAACTCGTGGTGGTTTATCTCCAATATGTAGTTTTTTCCACTCGGTTGGTGGTGTTGATGATTTATCCTACTTTGACTATGTTTTCGGTGTGGTAAATGGTGTTTATGATTTAAAATATTATTGTATGGTCATCTGAGATGACCAAGGAGGGATTGTTACGTATTTTAAGAACCTGAGCTGCCCCCACATAGCCCCGAGGAAGCAGGACCAAACATATAAGCCGTAAATACTATACATCGCCACAAGGGGAGCAGGACCTTACTGAAGGCTGCAATAGCTGCTCCATCCACAGAAGGCAGCACCACAGACAAGTGAGGAAGCCAAGGGTAATACGTCACACCGGCTCCGCCCACTTCACACAGGCCATGTGGATCCTACCATAATAGTCAACAGTAAATTAAAACTTGTCAGAATCTTCTGCTACCAGACAAAGGGTTAATGTTTTTGATCAACTGGGAGACGCTCAGCACGTGTTCAACACGCTTCCACCTCCTTTTGCTCCGTAGTTACCATACCGAAATACTTTAACAAATAAAGTAAGGTAAAAGCGATCCGGATTGGAACCCTCCCTTTCTTATTTACATAGGCCTACAGCTACAGTAGGCCTGATTTCCTCTGAATGTTAAAATAAAAAAATTCCCTGTCCATGTCAGATCCCTGTCCATCATACTCCTGTTGTCTCCCTGCACACCTCACTACCTCCTCCATCGATCGCGGCCACAGCCCTCTCCCTGTACAATATTTCATGTTCAATACATTTCAGGATCAAGTGTAAGATTCAGTTTCAGTATTACTTGTTTTGGAAACCTGACGTGGGGCTGGCACCGCCACCATCATTTTATTTATTGCACCCACACATAATAGCTCCATACCATGTGGGGTCATTTCAGACTCCTTTGCTTCCTAACACCTTGTGAGTTCCCTGGGTACACCAGCTGATGGGTCTGTGTATATATTGGGCATTTGATTCTCGTTTCAGAAACCGGAATATATTAAAAAACAAGTGGTAATTATCATTTCTGTTTTAACATTCAAAAAGGTATATACAAGGTGCTTTTCTTATAAAGTCAAAAAGGGGCAAACTAATCCAAAATAATAATTGTTAAACATATAGAGAATCATCGGGGGATTACTACCATGGTCGGTAAACAATGCGACTGCTATCGCTCAGGGCCCCGTTTCCCGAAAGCATCTTTAGCCTAAGTGGATCGCAGAGTGGGTCGTACGAGCATCGTACAGTTTTCACACCGTTTCCCGAAAGCATCTTTGGTAACGAACCTCTTAAAAACGCTCACGAGTCACGAGTAGCTAACGAGTGCTCCAGGGTACTCGTAGGACGCTAAGAGCCTCGTTAGCCTACTATAGCCTCAGTGGCGTAGCCAGCGGACATTCCTAGTATTGAATGCGTTTTATTGGTAACACATTGGTAATGGTGTATCACGTGCGTCTGAGCCTAATGTGGGCCATTATGTTCTTAGTTTGAGAGACAGTCCAGGAAATGTTTGAGCAGGCAGGGCACTTAAAATGTGTGAGAGAAAGTGGGGGGGATTTGTGCAGACTGACATAGGCTACTCATAAAACGTAGTGTAACCTGCGTTGTGTTTTGTTTTCCTTCAAGCATTGGACTCGGACGCTCAGCATTGGGTGCAGCGGTTTTATTGCCTGCACAATGGGTCAGCAACATAAAGGACAGGTTTAGAGCATTTCCTGGTCCGCCTGCAGCAGTTACCGTCTTTTCTGCTCTATAATTTATTATATATATTTAAAACAGTTGCGCTTAACAGTGCGCATAAACAGGTGATCCCTCCCCTCATGTGGCGACCAGCGGTATTGCATGTAAAAATGTCGGGACCGGCTAAATTTTGAATGCTGGCATTGAATGCTAGCAACGCCACAAGTGGGATTATAAACATACATTTAACTAAAACAACCTATCGGTTACCTGCACAATGGGTCAGCAACATAAAGGACAGGTTTAGAGCATTAGAATATTACAAATGCAAACGAAAATCAAAACTCAAATAAAAGAAACAATACAATGCCAAATATATGAAGAGTGTATTAAACAACCGTCTACAGATAAGTGACAATGATATTGATGAATTACTGAATCAATGAATTACTTTAATAAAAGTTTCATGCACGTTTTATGCTCAACCTACCTGCAGCAGTTACCGTCTTTTCTGCTGCAGGATATCCGGAATACAACATTAACAACATATCAAAATAAAAGTCTTGACCCAATGATACAGGATTTAACTATATACATACTCATTTTATTTGTTCCGTTACAGTAGCATAAAATAATGTAAAAAAAAAAAAAAAAAAAAAAAATTAAAAGAATTAATAAAAAAAACAAGCAAAGGAGCAGGCAAAAGGTAAAATTTTGTGCAACATAGCTGTCACACATATCACAGCGCATGACTTGGCCGGCGAAAACTGGAGCCCTCCGCTGGACTTGTGAAGGCATCTAAAGTGCAACTTCCACCTCCCGATCGTGCGCTCAGGATTAGGACTGATATATATGTCGGCCTAGGCTTAATCAATTGTGTTTTAATATCTTTAGCATTCATATTATTGCAATCTATTCTTTTCGTAGGCTACTCTGCGGTTGGCCTTGATGGGGAGATATTTTAACCCTTTTTAACCCCATTTTCCTCCGACATTCCTGCGTCTCCCCCTGCGTCATAGCCCGTTTCAGCACCATGTCAGTGGACAGGTACAATCCTACGATCGTCGTGAGTGCAGCGAATGTGCGTTCACGTTAAGAGGAGTTTCGGGAAACGCTCCAAAGAAATGATCGATGGTTCGAAAGACCCACCTTTCGAACCATCTTACGAGCGAAGATCCATCGATATCGGGAAACGGGGCCCAGACCTCTCGCTTATGATGCTACAATGCTAAGAATGCTAAAAAAACAAGAATATTTCTGCATCCGGTACGTCATGAAGTAGGGCGTAGCCATGGCCATAGACCCATGATGCGGAAGCATATCTCTCCTTGATGTTGCCCTGCGCCATTGAGCAGTTTACATAGGAATGAATAGGTGCTGTCACGTTAAAATTGTACCGGGGGCGAAAATTGTACCGGCCTACGTCATCAGTTGTTGACAACTTGACAACCAATTACGTAAGGGTTGTCCGTTGCCGGGCAGGTTTCAAAAAACATTCGGCTCATGTTTCCAAAGACGAAATAACATAATACAAATAACGGATCGCTAGATAACACTTGTTTTTACTTTATATTTGTATTGTATTGAATTGTTTAATCGAATTTAGCTAGTAAACTGAGTGTTTAAAGCAGGTTGCAAAAACCATTCGCGCTCATGTTGCCGAACACCAAATTACATAATACAGATAACGGATCGCTAGATAACACTTGTTTTTACTTTATATTTGTATTGTATTGAATTGTTTAATCGAATTTAGCTAGTAAACTGAGTGTTTAAAGCAGGTTTCAAAAACCATTCGCGCTCATGTTGCCGAACACCAAATTACATAACACAGATAACGGATCGCTAGATAACACTTGTTTTTACTTTATATTTGTATTGTATTGAATTGTTTAATCGAATTTAGCTAGTAAACTGAGTGTTTAAAGCAGGTTTCAAAAACCTGTCTTGTCGCGCTCAATGAAGGAGAGCAATGAACGAGCATGAAAGTTTGCGAATGTTCAAGAACCTTCCTACGTCATTCGACGCGTTCGCCCGTTGCCAGGCAACAGACGATCGCGTCGTCTGTTGCCAGGCAGGTTTGGAATTTTTCAACAACTGATGACGTAGGCCGGTACAATTTTCGCCCCCGGTACAATTTGAACGTGACAGCGCCATTTTTGAATCCGTTGTCCATTTTATAATATGTCCATGGCTTGACCATGGGCTTGACACCATAGATATATATATTAACTAGATGTGGCGTATAGAACGTCACCATAGGCGGCCATCTTCCCACAGTAAGCTGCTCACCCATAACATTGTGTTGGTAGTGGTACATGTACTTTTTAAATAACCATAACTTGCTCAATTTTCAACCGATTTACAAACGGTTTGGTTTATTACAAACATTATTAACGTGGTTATGATATCGTACCTATTTTAAAACATTATTCTATTTTTCATTATTCTGTCAAAAGTATGCAGTGTCATAACTACATCTCTGACGTTTATAACAAACCAAACCGTTTGAAAATCGGATGAAAATTGAGCAAGTTATGGTTATTTAAAAAGTACATGTACCACTACCAACACAATGTTATGGGTGAGCAGCTTACTGTGGTAAGATGGCCGCTGTCACACTAAATTTGTACCGGCTGCCAAATTTGTACCGGGCGTGTCATCCATACGTAATCCACTCCAAATCTGCCTGGCAACAGATGATCGCTTTGCGTCGAATGACGTGAAAGGTTCACAAACATTCGCGAACCTTCTATCTAGCGATCCGTTATCTGTATTGTGCTATTTCGTCATTGACCTGCTTTAAACACTCAGTTTACTTGCTAAATTTGATTAAACAATTAAATACAATACAAATATAAAGTAAAAACAAGTGTTATCTAGATCCGTTTTCTGTATTATGTTATTTCGTCTTTGGCAACATGAGCGCAAATGTTTTTTGAAACCCGCTTTAAACACTCAGTTTACTAGCTAAATTTGATCAAACAATTAAATACAATACAAATATAAAGTGAAAACAAGTGTTATCTAGCGATCCGTTAACTGTATTATGTTATTTCGTCTTTGGCAACATGAGCGCGAATGTTTTTTGAAACCTGCCCGGCAACGGACAACCCTTACGTATCAGCTGATGACGTGCCCGGTACAAATTTGGCATGACACCGCCATCTTGACGACCGATCCCACCCACTGACCCGCTGATTACAGTGGTAACTCAGCACCAACAACAACACCTACGACCACAATCAAACAATGAGGATGCGCTCTTTTATTCTCTTTAGTGCAGGTAATGAAAGGTTCTGAAAGATGGCATATCCATGTAGCTTACTAATGAATAAAATGCATACAAAAAACGTTGACATATGACCCACTATGTTCTGCTCCATATACCCAATGTTGACATCGTCCCAGCCAAAGAGTATTGGTATTAATACCTCATTCATTGTCCAAAATAATCCATAATAATTCAAATTGGGTTTTGTTGTGGGTACAAAATTTATCTTGAAGAAAACTCGTCCTAAGCGTCCCCGGCGAAATTATCGTCTGATTTGATAACTGATTTCAACGATCAATGATAGTAACCCACCACAAACAGTTCACAAGAAGTCACAAATATATAGTACCTAACTTTGCCCTTATCAGATAAAGATTATTGGTGGCCAAGTGCCTCACTTTAGCGTCCTAAACCCATCCAGCCACAGCAATATTGGTAGGCATCAGTGCTATTGAACGCTTTCAAGATATCTCCACTGTATGGGGAGGGGTTGTGGACTAAATAAATATAGGCCTATATGTCATGAAGATTGATTTGAGGCAAACATACTAATGGACAAAAAAAAAACTAGGGATAACAAATAAGGATCGGAGCCTAAAATCGATAATATCTCTGTCTCTCTCTAACATTCAGATGAGCGGTGTGGGCGGCCATACTTGGCGAGATCGGTCGTGCAAATGGCGGCGTTCCAGAAAACGTGACGTCGATGAACCGTATGAATATATATCTATGCTTGACACTGCCAAGACGCAAAACACTGCTCAGATCTGCTCACGTCGCGTACGCGTTTACGTCACATACATGTGCCAGTACAACACCTTCAAGCTGCTCTGGCAGCTCTAACAACCGGAGTCTTTCCACGAAATGTACAGGACATGCATAGATAGTATTACTGAAGGATCTTTTAGTTTTTTGCGGCACGGATAAGAGAAGAAGGAAGATTATACGCATGCGCTCAGACATGGCGGTGTTTTGTGATAGTTTATCACAGCACCACCTAGCCGCCTGGCATGCATACCCCAATCGAATTCCACACACTTTTGCGTCACGGTATGCACACAGATTTCCTCCCGAAAACGCTCGTCTAAACGCGGAATAAAAAGTGAAGACGCGACGCCACTTTTGCGTCTTCTGTTCAGACCGTCATCGTGTAAACGTAGCCTTAGCCGATTTTTTGGTGAAACCGCATAAGACTTGTCCCTTCGGCCTACCGTCCAGACGGAGCCGGCGAATCCGGTGCACGAAACCGCACATTTCTGAAACCACCCTCGGAGGTGGTTTCAAATCTATCAGGACTTATGCAGTTCCGTGTTAGGATTCGTGTGGACGTCTGAAACGCTTGATGGCGTTAGCCCCCCACCAGCTGGGGGACGTCAGAGTTGCATTGAATTTTTTATTCATTATTTTATTTGTATTCTTTTTGTAGCTTTAAATAAAGCCCCTTGATAAATGTAATTACTAACTGTACATTAAAAAGTATTTCTGCTCAATTTAAAAGGTTGAATCTCCCCGTGACTGAATGTTTGTATACAGCACGCAGGCTTGATGTGCACCACTTTTTTCTGTGGAGAACCAGCGAGAACCAACAATATTTACGACAGCGTTTCTACAGCTCGATGAGTTCACCAACTAATACTCTTCACTAGAAATGTTGTGTGAAATGATTTTCAAGCAGTCTTGCGGTATCCGCTTGGTAGATGGAACAGCGAGGTGTCCGATAGGCGGAGATCTCGATCAGCGGGAGTGGCCAGCGAAGCTGTGCATGGTGGTGCATGGTGGGAGTTGTTGTCTTCAATCCACAAGTGCCAAAAAGTCACTTTCTGCCTTTTCTCGGTCAAGACGGCACCAAATTAGAATTGTATTTTATTATTCAACTACATATAGGACCCAATTTCAATACATATTCATGCCTCCACCGGTGAAATGCTCCTTTAATCAGCTAAAAAAGGTATAGCAACTAAGATAGATAAATAATTATTGCATAGATAGATAACGATAGATATATTTAATCCTTATCTATCTAAACTCTGCATTTGCTTAATATTCCTAACACTTAATATCCAGCTATTGTTAAACAGTTTTTCTTCTCTTTCTTTCCCTAAACCAGCCCAGACCCCTGTACTGCAGGATAAACCTGAAGGTTCCTGTCCTGGACGGTTTTTTTAATGGCCAGGACACCAGACCAGATTTTCGGTTGAGCAGAGAGGCCCTGGCAGTGCTGCATGACCTTCTCCTCCAGGAGCGGAGACATGGATGGGGTGCCACCATTAAGACCCTGGTGTTTCTCTTCTGGCTGGCTTGTGGGGCATCATACAGGGTGGTCTCCAGAGTGTTCGGGATGCCTCGTTCCACTGTCCAACGCATCGTCCACAGGGTCACTGAGGAGGTGGTGGCCATTCGCCACAGAGTATATTTTTATTTATTTTATCACTCATTTCCTTTGACTCTTGAGTTGCTGTAACAAGCAAATTACCTCTGTGGGGAATAATAAAGTTGTTCTTATCCTATGTTAAGTTCATCCAATTCCCGAAGACCCCTGAAGACCTGGAGGAGGTGACCCGTGGGTTTGCAGGGCTGGCAAGACACCGCGCTTTAGTGAAAGCAGCGGGAGCAATCGACGGCTGCCATGTCCGTATCAAGCCAACGAGCGGCCCTGAAGGTCACTGCTACATGAACAGGAAACTGTTTCCTTCAATCATTCTGAAGGCTGTTTGTGACCATCAGGGCCGCTTCCTTGATACGTACGTGGGCTGGCCATGGTCGGTTCATGACTCTAGAGTCCTCCGCCAAAGCCCCCTGTATAGGTCACTATACCCTCCTCCAGGGCACTTCATCCTTGCAGACGGTGGGTACCCTTGCCTCCAACACCCACTACCCCTAATTTTTTTTAATAGTTGTATTGTAAATAGTTGTAAATAGTTACATGAAACCATGTAACTACAGTTAGGGTTTTCGAAAGAAACAATGTGTTGGAATATAACAGAACTTTATTAACCCTTTCTTATTGAACATTATTTGTCAGCTATTCTCTCTAAAATGGAGAAAAGCCTCTCCATTCTTTCACTGCTCTCCTTGGCTCTTCTTTCCTCTGCCTCCCTTTGAAACCTCAGGTCCTCTTTTAAGAGGTCAAGTTCTTCATCTCTATCCCTTTTCCTCTGCCTGGACCGTTGCTCTCGCTGTCTTTCCTCCTCCTCCTCCTCCAGCTCCTGATCCACCACTGCTGTACTTGGCCCTGGTGTATCCTCGGGGATGGAGGCAATTAGGACAGGGGGGGTGATGGAATGCTTCTGTCCCAATACTTCATCCATGAGGACAAACCACGGCCAAGTGGCAGCAGTGGGTATCCCACCTCCTCCCTCTCCTGACCCTGGAAACTTGCAATCCTAAGGCAGAGGAAATCAATCATGGCAGTTAACCACAGCAGTAGCAAAACCAATTTCAGCAAAAGTGTTTCTGAACTTCCATGGTTAAAACCAATAATATATATTTAAAATTACATGTACATACTATATATTTATTTTTCAAATTGTCAGATTTTTTCTTTGCCTGCAGGGGAGTCACCTATCTGGAGGAAATAGGCAGGCCTATTTCCTCCAGAATTATCCTAATCACAGAGAGTTGATTAATCACAGAGAAAACAAGAGAAAAGAGGAACATTTATCCATCATGTTAATAGCCCATGTTAACAATAGGCCTTATACATACATTTGACCAACATAATTATATATTTTTTTTATAAATTAACTAACGATATGAATAAACTGGTGAATAGCGCATCCTTCTCCCCCTCAATTTAATGCAGTAATGAGCAGTATGCGCCTGGCTCCCTAAACCTAAACCAAATGTTAGAATTAGTTTTGCTTTACACTACCAAAAAAAAGCAGTTTAAATAGCAAGATAACCAAGTTAGTAGTTTAAACAAACTCAACGTTTGTAACGTTACTGTCCGAAAACCAAACACAACCTGTTCGCCTTGGTTTATTTATCTAACGTTACATAATATGAAGTAGCGTTATATAATCGCCACAATTTCGGTAAATATAAGCATTTTGACCTCTTGTCGGATGCTAGTTAGCTTGTAACGTTACCTTACTATTTATTGCCTATTATTTTAACGAAATAATAAGGTTTTAAGATAATAATAACGGTTTAAGGGCCCTTTTTTTTGTGACTTGAAACCAAATACTTACATTTAAATGTAAAAGTTGCCTCCGCCATCTCGAATGGTTTCCAACGCGAAATGAATCTCATGATACGAGTAGGGTCTGTCTGCGTCCTGCAAGACGGAGGCGTAACTTGTAGTGGGCGTAACTTGTAGTAGGAGGCGTAACTTGTACTATGAGGCGTAACTTGTACTTTTCTAAATCTCGGTCCACGCGAGATCTTTCTCTTTTCGCGGTAAAAAAAAAAGCCTTGTAAATCACGGTTCACAAGAGATCTTCCATGAAGTTGGATCTTCAGATATTGATGTCGGTAAGTAAAAAGAAGTAGATTAACAAGATTTTTTTGTTTTGTTTTTACAAGCTTAATGAACTCTAGAACTAGAGCAGACTACTTTTGGTTGTGATACTGTTTAACATTCTTTACGAAATGCTCGAACGCTTAGGCCTACTGTTTTAACGTTGGAAGAAACCCCAGCTTTCGCCACCTCGGTGAAGTTAGCTCGATGTTGGATATTCGACAGATGTTCAACAGATATTCGGCCATTCATTTCCTATGGAAAACAGCTTTTTGCTCAATAGCTTCCAAGTTAAGGGACCCAGAGGCCCCAGACCAATGTAGACCTGTCCTACTATGTGGTAACAACAACACACACCTCCCTAAAAATTCATATATTGCACATCCTATTTTATTTCAATATTTTAATAAGTGGGAATGACTGGAGTCTTTATGATAATGGTAAGTCGTATTTAAATGTTTTCATGTCTTGCTGTCATTCGTGTGTTCACCCATTTATGTTTTCCTTGTTGTTTTTTTGTGCAGTTGACCTTGTACGTTGCACTTGATGCTCCATTCGACTACACCATAGTAAGGAAGGATCATTTATATTTAGTGTGATGGAATTTAGAATAACTACATATTTAAAGATGTCATAAGTAAGGAATAATCACCTCAAGGCAGGGCAATAAACAGTTTGATATGCCCGGCTCGTGGACGGCTTACCTTACCTTACCGGTAACCTTCCACGAGCCGGGCATATCAAACTGTTTATTGCCCTGCCTTGAGGTGATTATTCCGTTTATTCTACTTCGCGCCGGCCAACACAATAAAACAATTCAAATACTTTAATAATTAGCCTTTTCCTTATTCGTATTGCATGCTTATTAAATGTATACTCTGTTTAAGTTCATCTCCCTCGAAAAGTAGTTCCCCTTAGAACTACGGTGAATAACGTTAGCTCAGCTGTAGGTAACTCGTTTCTATAGCAACCACACAAGGCTGCATCTGATCACTAGTTTAATAACATAGTTGCTACATTCGTATCAAGTCAGCTTTAATGACGATCGATCAAACACGCACTCCTTGGTTTATTTTTTACAATGGACCTCATGTTTGAAATGTATGTGATAGAAAACATACAAGCGGCGTATTGATCAACTGTGCTCAGTCAGCAGCAAGTAGAACCGACAAGTCAGCGGGCAATATGCCGGATTAATGCACCCCTCCCAGCCAATCAGAATCGAGCCTTCTTAAATGAAGTAGAATAAGTCTACCTATTTTATGTTTAGGTGGATATGCCAGCCCTTAGGAGGTGGTGGTGTATCATGCTGATGGAGAACTTCCAACTGGACAAGTACTTATTTAACATTAGGGCATTTACAGTTTCTCAAATGATTCAACCTTTATTAGCAGGATTCATGCTTCAAGTCAGAGCCAGACCCCAAGGTCAGTTTTCTTTGTTATCATCAAATAAGCTTTCTAGTGCAAAAGATTCACAAAATGCACAGGTTTGTGTTGTCTGTTTCAGGCTTTGAGAATGGAGGAAGAGAACCAGTGAAAACAACGGTAACTTAATTTACTATACATGTGTTTCTTGTTTATAAACATTGCGCCTGGGCACGCCAATCCGGGGCAGAAAGTCATCTACCATTATAGAATGACTATCAGAAAGCCCAGTTTAAATGTAATGTTTATTAGTTGTGGTTAGCCTACTAATCCCCCGTCTATAGCCAGGAAGGCTTGCAGACACACCCTCAACATATTCCCAAGCATACTTTTTGCATATTTGAACCTTTGTCTATCTAATTATTTGACTTTAAGATGAAAGCTGCTTTCTAAGGTGCTAGCTATGCTTACATTACTTTACGACCTGCCACATTTGAGATGCACACGTTTGAGATGCACACTGAACAGTCACAAAATACTCTATACTGTACAGGCTAGTAGATGTTGCTTGTTTCTTCTGCCCCGAGTTTGCACAGTGCAACAGTGATGACGTACCTGAGAAATCCATGTATTGAAGACCGGCAAATATATATAAAATGAAGGCTTGTAATGTGAACGCTATAATATGAAGGCTTTCTCATAACTATCCTCCTGTTAGTGACATTGTTCTTGTCTTGTCTCTATCAGTGATATTTATTTTAATTCATTGTTTTCTATCTCATGCAGGACCTTGAAAACATGCAGCAAGCGATCAATAACAATATGTATTCAATAAAATTATTTGAATTATTAATCTGCTGTCTTTAATTATTTGAATTATTAATCTGCTGTCTTTTTGTTAAAGGTATAAAAGGATAAAGTAGGCTAAACTTAAGCAGGTTCCCCACGTTAAACTGCTATATGCATTACTTGTCATTGTAAAATTGTAATAGGCTTCTTTTCTAAAATGCATATGACTCAGGGATGTCAGTTTCCCGTAAGGCTATGATTAAGCTAATCAAGAGCATATCAAGATTAAGGTAATCAAGAGCATATTTTTAAATGAGAGGGTCGGGTGCATTATTTTTATATAAGGCCTAATTTTTTTATTTTTTAATTTTTTTTTTTTATTTATTATTTATTTCGCCATGTACACAGGTACTAGGAATTCTTTCTCTGCTTTTGACCCATCCGGGTAGCCGGTGAACACATACACACACACAGAGGTCCACACACATGGGGGCACTCACATGGGGGCACTCACATGGGGGCACACACATGGGGGCACACCGGCACTACCGGAGCAGTGGGCTGCCGCGGAGCAGTGGGCTGCCGCGGTGCAGCGCCCGGGGAGCAGGGGGGTTTCAGATGCCTTGCTCAAGGGCACCTCATCCGTGGATTTTCTCAGGATTCGAACTGGCCACCCTCCAGTTACCAGTCCAACTCCTTCACCAGTATGCCACGGATGCCCCGGTTTGAGGTCCGAGTTGCGGTCATTTATGTACCGGCGCACCACTGCTACATACAGATCACTTCTGCGATTTAGAAAAGTACTAGACACAAGTTACGCCTCCGACTACAAGTTACGCCTCCGACTACAAGTTACGCCGCAAGTCTTGCAGGACGCAGACAGATACTATTGGAGTAAAGCGGCGATTTTTGACGAGCTCAGAGTGTGACTGTGTTGCTTGTCCACACCAGTCGAAAGGAGCGTGACGTCACATACGAGACATGAAGTCTTTCTCATTGTGTTTTACAGCCTATAACTGAACAATTGCACAATAAATGGTCATGAAAAATTATAATTTAAATCCACCAACAACATTTGTGTAATCCAGGGCATATAAAGTTGAATCTGTAGAGGCCCCTGGTGAAATAATCGGTCACCTTTAACAACACCAGCTATATTTTTATTCTCCAAAAAATATGTTTTCCAATATTCATACCAATTTGATGTATTTGGCAGCTCCTCAACATATGTTAACCAATATCATACGCATCATATGTCTCTACTGGGACCTGTGTGCTGGGACCTAAAATATATTATTTAAAGGACATTTCCCAGCAGGAATATGGATTGGGTTGAAGGCTTTCAATTATTAAAGTGGATGACTTCATGGTCAATTCGTTCCTCAAATTGAACCTTGAGGAAGCATTACTGGGTACTCTTTTTTTAATGGAATACAATTATGGAAAAGTTAAAGAAAAAATAAGGTGATGGATGGGTCATTTATTCATGGCTTCTTTGAAGTTAAAATATTTCTCAATATATGTGGATAGTGTCACCTGACATAGAAGCCTTTTTGGGCCATGGACCAAATTGGACAAAATTAGAGCAGCAAATTATTCCACTACAGGTCACAAGTTAGTAATATTTTTCACGTCAAGTAAACTTATGTATGTATTTAAAATGAAAACACAGGCATAAAATGTCTCCTCAAAGCCACATCTAGCGTCTCCCATTATATCGTTAATGGTGCATTCTCCTAAGGTCTGGTTGCATACCATCATTCCTCCGATCAAACGCAACACAGCAACATTCTTAAAGGGGTGATGTCATGCCACCAAAAAGGCAGACTTTCAAACGGCATGATGGCTAATCATGATGGCTAATCACACTCACACCTTGTGGCATGATACCACCCCTTTAACACACAGAAAGTCTTCTGATGGTATATATTTACAAACCATTCTCAATTTGATCCGCATCTTAATGTAAATTAGTTAAAATGCTGCATTTTGATTATATTTGATTCTCAACCATTACATTACATTTAATATTTCATGCAAAAATCCCCTCGAATGCCCCTATCTAGATTAGCCATTGTTGGAAATGCAGCCCTTCAATATTTTCTGCAAACATGTAGACAAGGGTTTCAGGGGCCAAGTCTTGACATTCAGATAAATTAAATATCAAGGATTTGTTTTACAACCAGCCACAGACCAAAGAACATTGAACATTCTTTCTTGATAACATGCGTCTCCTGTGCTTTTCCAGTAGCTGTTTCTCGTTCAAGACAGCCTGTCTCCTGAACCACTATGAGAGAAAACTAACTTGGTCTCAGAAATAACCAGTTTCTTTGGTGATACATGTGATACCTTTGAAAACTTGTTAAAATAGCATTCTACAAAAAAAAAAAGACATATTATTGCAAAATAAAGTTACAACAGACGGGAATGTAATGTAGTCCTCCTGCTCCTTACCCTGCTCATGTTAAGCAAGTCCCATTTCTACTCTTATCAACAAGGTTAAGGGTTTTGACACCAATGAGTGCAATATATAATCTTGTGCCTGTGTTTCTCTTCTACAGAGGCAGCATGCGCTGTGTGTGTATGAATGCTCACTCTCACAGCACGCACAGCAGCATCCATCAAAAATTAACCCTGTCCTCTCCATTAACAGGCTTAGGGTTCCTGATCCTGTCTAAAGACACCAAGCTTCAGGGTCCATGATTAGAATAAGCACCCTTTAACAACAGTCCTAAACAACTCCTTCCCGACACCAAACAACTCGTCTGGAATAATACTGCCTCCCCTCCTCAGCCTCCTCATGTCTGCAGCTCCCATCAGGCCCCTGAGCTCTTGCTATATTTTTTTAGAAGTGACTGGTAGTAAGACTTTAAATTGGTGAAATAAGACTTGACTTCCTTTATTCGGCTTCTTTTGCACATTATTCCTTGGGGTATTTTTTAAACGGTAAGTCCCTTACCGTTTAAAAGAACATAGGGAACATTTTAACTTAGATGGACAAATGATATATAAGAAATCACAATTAGTAACACCAAAATTGAAATGAAAATCTGGTACAATTCCCAGTTCTTAAAAATTATATCATGACTTGATACATTCAAATTAAAAAAAGTGTAAGTAATAAGTGACTCCAGAGGGTAAGGTGTGTCGATTATATAAGAAAAGTTAAGTTAATCTTCCAGCTTTATCTTTTTGCACTCTGCTGTGTTGTCTTTCAGCTTAGAGAAGTGCTCCGACATGGCGGCTAAAGCCCGGTAGCGGTGAGAAATTGTGTTCTTCACCTCTTTTGGAAGCTCGGCATAGCTGTGAAAAAGTATGTGTTGAGTAAAAGAAACAAATAAGTATTGAGTTGTAGCACCCCCTTGTGGCATTATACTGAAAAGCAGTTTCCCCAAACAAAAACATTCTCACTCACGTTTTCTCGTATCCCTCAGGTTGGAAGCAGGGGTCCCACCCAAAGTCTCTCGGTCCTCTGGGTTCCACAATAAGGCCCTATGTAAGATAAATTAGTGGGCATGATAAAACAAAGTAAGATAAAAACATTGCCATAAACATTAACAGACCTCTGTTGTCCCCCTGAAGAGCTGGACTGGTTCCTCCTTCCCAGCAGAGAAAGCAAAAGTGCAGAGTGCCCATGCTGATTTATCCTCAAATCCCGCCAGCAGTTTATACAAGCCTTGGAAATACAAAACGAAAAGACATTGAAATGACATAATCCACTCACATTCAGCATTATTTATGCTTCGCTATATAGAAAGCTGGCCAATTTTGTTTCTTACCTTCCGGTTTAAGTTTATCCAGAAACCATTTTCTAACAAAAAGAGAGAATATTGGATTCAGATTCAGTCGTAATCATGTGATACTAATTCACTGGTGGGTCACTTCATGTTACCGCAGCAAATATTACTTGGTCAAATTCAATCTAGTGTGTTATGGCCGGTATTTATGCTATACTTACATGTAGGGACCAGGCAGCCCTTCCAGTGCCCTGAAGCAGAGACAGGTATCTTCTACGATCACTGGTCCATCAACCTGAAACAAAATGGACAGCCAGCAATAGAATCACAATTAATAAATATAGTTGCAAGCAACCATGAAGGGGTCCTACTGTATGAACGTTTGACCGTGTGACCGACAGTATGACCAACAGAATGACTGTATGACCGACCGTGTGACCATATGACAGTCTGACCGACAGTATGACCATGTAACCTACAGTATGACAATATGACTGACAGTATGACAGTAGACTGCCAAGGGCAGATTAGCGTATATTTTGAGGAATAGAAGTCATCCGTACGTGGAGGTATGGTGAGCTTCGTTGGTATAGTAACATGGCATTGGTATGCCTTAAAAACTGGTTTAAGGCATGAACCAGTTTTTATGCCTGGTTTAACCCTAACCGTTGTCTAACCCTAAGGCCTAACCCTAAGGCCTAACCCAAACCCTAAGGCCTAACACTAACCCTAAGGCCTAACCCTAATCCTAACCTTAACCCTAAAGCCTTACCCTAACCCTAAGGCCTAACCCTAAGGCCTAACCCTAAGGCCTAACCCAAACCCTTTACTGGAAGTTAACATATCAAAACAAACACCGACCATGTTTCTAACGCATACTGTGTCAAAATCCACTGTCAAACGGACGTCTCTATTTTTATAGATATGGCCGATTTTGTCAGGACATTTTTTTATAATAACTAACAATTACAATAGGGTTCCTACGGATTTCGTAGGAACAAATGTCTAAAGGATCTTATGACTGTAGGTGGAACTGTCAGAAAATATAACCTTCCAAAATTAGTTTATCAGTTAATTGCTAATTGAGTAGTTCATATTAATCCACATGCCTTTAACTACAACAAGTTTGATGATGATGAGGTTAAATTAATCCCCCCTTTTGGCGTTAAATACAATTTTGCCTATTTTGAGCCTCTGGCAGCCATGTTGTTTTGTCAATCGACGATATCATACTTAGTAGTTAGAACCTTTGTCCCCAACAGTCACTAAGGTGGTCCCACTCAAATAAGGTTTGCACTCTCTGCATGGCCCCGTAACTGTAGAGCGTAAAGGCCAAAGTATACCACTCCGACTCCGTAATCCGTTATCTGACTCCGTAAGTAGCTACGGAGTCCCCTCGAGCATGGATGTTCTCCGTCGGGATGTCGGATACACAATGCAATTCGCCGCCCGATCAATCTTATATGTTGACTATAAACCATGTAAATAGTGTTGAAAATAAACTTCCAAAGGTTTTCAAATCTTATTTGGTGTTTTATTGGTCCTTAATGTGCAAAGTAAACAATGTACAAAGTAAATAAGGTGCAAGGTCAAACCGGGAAAAGTGAATCCAGAAATTATTTAGTTAAAGCAGTGATTCTTAAACTAGGGGTCGCGACCCCAAATGGGGTCCCGAAAAACTTCTGTGGGGTCGCCAATTATTATGATCCAAATTATTATTATGCCAGGTGAAACAAAGGAAAATAATATTGGGGAAAAAAATCTGCCTTTTTCTTATTTACACACAGTTAAGTCGAGAAGAGAGAACATTTTCTCATTAATTTTCACCGTTGACTTTCCTTAAAATCGTTATATAAAGAGTAAAAAAACAATCTTTCCTCACGGTAGTCGTGACCATAAAATCATTTGAGTCGGGCAAAAAATAATTTGGAAAACGGAAGGAATAAGGTAAGGGACAAGACTTTGTACATTATTTCTGAGAATGAGTGAAGGAATTACTCATCCCCTAAACCATTGCGAACCTTTTCGCAATGGTTTTGCAATGGTCACGCATAATAACATTACTCGTTTTTAATACAAATGAATTCAGTCTCGTATTCCAGTTACGTATTCATTGAACATTATGAATTATTTCCTATGCTTTTATACTACCAAAATGACTAAATAGCACTGACAGTGCTATATCATATATTTATAATTTTTGCATATATTCTATATCAACATATTTTTCAACATGTAGAGCTCGTTTCCTCTATAAATCGAACTTTCCGTTTATATAAATCCTGGTTGCTGTGGTAAGTTATCAAGTTCAGTAGCAGTAGCAGTCATCAACGACCTGACTTTTGCGGGTGCGGGTAAACGTTTCCATTAGGGATGGGCAAAACGATTATTTTCGTTTGATTCGTTCGTTAAAACAGATTACGTAATTTGACAGAGAATCACACAGGTGTCTGCCCCCCCCCCCTTTGCTTATAAGTATAGGGGGATTATTTGTTTATCAACACGAAGGATGCGCACGCAGAATGATCGCAAAAATATAATTTGTTTGACCGGTTGCCATGGTTATCTCTGTGTGGTTCATTTGCAGTTGCGGTGTTAATTAGCAACGTTGTCAGCTTACTGTTACATTAAACTGTAATCAAATAATGCGGTTATATGCTATAGACCCTATAGTATCTGTGGTATAAAGGCTGGGACGAATTTCAAATTATATATATGTACACTTTATGTTGAAAGTATAGACCGTCATGATTCCCATTGAAACAAATGGCGCAGTGATTATCCTTCAAAACGAGAGCTAAAGTGAAAAATGAATTAAACTGTAATCAGACAACGCGGTTATATGCTATAGACCCTAGAGTATCCATCTGTCTCGCGCTGCTGGTATGAAATGCTTGCCCTGGGTGCTGCTTTCACTACACAGCAGCAGGAGTTGGTTGGGCTTGATGTGCCGAGACAGCTTGTACACAACCCAAACCCTGTCTGGCCTCATGTGGTATGAGACTGTAACCCATTACCTGGAAGACATTAGGATAGGCGAGAGGAATAACAAACCAACTCCAAAACTCCACAAACCAGAAATGGTGGAAGGTTGGGCTTGGGGCTAGCAACCCCAACTCGCAAAAACCTACATGCTACAGAAACGTTGATGAAAACTACAGTCACACAGACACACAGTCACTTGCGGTGTCCCCCAGGGTTCAGTCCTTGGCCCCATCCTCTTCATCCTCTACCTCATCCCCCTTGGTCAGGTCATCAGCCGCCATGGTTTTTCATTCCATTGCTACGCCGACGACACACAGCTCTATGTCAATGCCACAGCTGCCAGCCCACCTTCAACATCACCGTCATCCCCATCAAAACTCACCACGTGCCTGGAGGAGGTAAAGGTATGGATGGAGCACAATTTCCTCCAACTCAACAGCTCCAAAACCGAAGCCATCCTGGTCGGCACCTCTCACGAGACCAAATCATCATCCATAACCAGCATCAACTTTTCTGGCTCAAATATCCCTCTCTCATCAACAGTCACAAATCTTGGCGGAAAAATGGACCCCCAACTCACTTTTGAATCCCATATCAATCACCTCTGCAAGACCTCCTATCACCTCCGCAACATTTCCAAACTCCGCCCCATTCTCTCCCTCTCAGACTCCGAAAAACTAGTTCACGCCTTTATCTCCTCCAGACAGGACCACTGTAATGCACTACTCATCGGGATCCCTAGCAAGAGCCTGCAGAGGCTTCAATACATACAAAACTCTGCAGCTAAGATCCTGATGAGAGTGCGCAAGCATGAGCACATTACCCCCATCCTCCACTCACTCCACTGGCTTCCGGTTTCCACCAGGATTGACTACAAGGTTTCCCTCCTCACTCACCAATGTATCCATGGACATGCCCCACCCTACCTCAATGGAACTTCTCAACCAACATAACACAACACTCTCCCGCCGCTCCACTCACTCTAACCTCCTCCACATACCCAGAACCAAACGTAGGACCATGGGAGATAGGGCCTTCAGTGCTGCCGCCCCACGCCTGTGGAATGCCCTCCCTGACACCTTGAGGGCACCACAATCCACTGATTGCTTTAAAAAAGGTCTTAAAACATTTATTTTTCAACAAACCTTTGGCTCCCACTCTTAGATATTTTTAAACATGTTTTATTTTTGCTTCTAACCTGTAGCCCTTTGAGATCTTCGGATGAAAAGGGTATTATAAATGAATTGTATTATTATAACTAGAGGTGCACCGAAAATTCGGCAACCGAAAAAATTCGGCCGAAAACGCAAAAAAAGACACATTCGGCTTTTGGCCGAAAGCCAAATGAGTGGCCGAATCGGAGGCCGAAAGTGGTGGTGACGCAAAATTATACAATCTTGTCTGATTACACAAGCAAGGAGCACAGGCCACCTATACGATCTCAAAATAGTAAAATGTAACAATTACGCCACCCCCTCTAGCTTTTTATAGGTTGTGAGTTGTTTTGTTTACCTCGCCATGAACCGCGGGAATGTTTAATCTAACGTTCATAAGCTAGTGAATGAGCGCTGGCTCAACCTGTCAGCAGAGGGAGCAGCCGCCGCGGTGTGTTTCCGCGGGACCTCCAGACCTTTTGCTTACACTGCAGTGCTGAGTTCAGGCCAACAGCAAATCGGATCAGCCCGACGCGTTATTAGATCAGGCCTGGTGCGGGCCTGCGTCCGTGCACACGTCTACATGCGGTAGTTAATAGTAGGGAGTCATTGGTTATTCCCGCTCACAGTCACCGACGTAATGAGTCGACGTCGTTAAAATACAAAGAACTTAGCCTCTGCCTGTGATGCGCGCGTTAAACCCCCCCCCCCCCCCCCCGTTAAAGACACCTTTTGGAGCTGTTAGGTTACCTTGAATAGAGCGCTGGGACGTGGGGGGACTGCGCCGGTCGCTCGGGGGGGACTCTATATGTATATATATATATGTATATATGTGTGTGTGTGTGTGTGTGTGTGTGTGTGTGTGTGTGTGTGTGTGTGTGTGTGTGTGTGTGTGTGTGTGTGTGTGTATATATATATATATATATATATATATATGTGTGTATAAAAAAAAAACAATGAATTGAAGGGCATTAATGAATCAGCTTCATCAAGAACACTTACCATGGGATGCAATGTCAAGTTCTCCATGAAGGATGCGTATCAGAGGCCTTTGAGGTCCTGAATGGGGTGCGGCAGGGATGCTTGCTTTCACCGTTCCTCTTATAGACTATGAAACAGGTAACCAACAACAGCCGAACCAGCATACAGTGGAGCCTGACCAGGCTCCACTGTATACTGTAACAGCTAGATGATCTGGATTTTGCTGATGATTTGGCACTACTTGCACACACCCACCAACAAATGCAGGAGAAATCACACAAACTAGAGATAACTGCTGCTTCGCTCGGGCTCAAAATCAACTCATCAAAAAACAAAATAATGCGAATCAACAACAAGAACACACCAATAACCATGGATCAAAACCAGCTAGAGGATTTAACCAGTTTCACATACCTTGGGAGTGTAATTAAGATAGAAGGAGGATCGGAGGAGGATGCCAAAGCCAGAATTGGGAAAGCAAGGACAACATTTAACATCTTAAATAAAATCTGGAAAAACAAACATATCACTCAAGACCAAACTAAAAATCGTCAACTAAACTAAAATGTCAAATCCACTCTACTTTACGGATCCGAAACCTGGAAGACAACCACCAACATACTCAACAAACTACAGACATTCAGCAACCGCTGTCTACGATGCCTCCTGAGAATCTACTGGCCCAACACCATCTCAAATGCCAACCTTTGGGAACTCACCAAACAAGAACCAATAGAGACCCAAATCAGGAGGAGAAAATGGAAATGGATAGGCCACACACTCAGAAGAAAAAACAAATCAATTGCAAAGCAGGCCCTAACATGGAACCCACAAGGCAAGAGAAAGAAGGAAGAACTAGAGCCACCTGGAGAAGAACCACAGAGCAGGAGATGAAGACGAAAGGGCTGACATGGCAACAACTGGATCGGAAGGCTCAAGAACGAATAGGATGTAAGGGTTTCATCGATGGCCTATGTTCCCTAGGGAACTTAAAGGCCTTACTAACAAGAGTATCCGTGGTAAAAAGGCTGGGACGAATTTCAAATTATAAATATGTGCACTTTATGTTGAAAGTATAGAGCATCGCGATTCCCATTGAAACGAGAGCTGGTAAATTGTGAAAAATGAATTAAACTGTAATCAGACAACGCGGTTATATGCTATTTGGGCATATAACCGTGGGCGTATAAAGACTGGGACCAGAAAATAATTACTTTCTCTCCATTAAAACCCATTCATATTTTTCGATCTCATTAGGTCCCAACGCTCCATTACCATTCAATGATCATTGAATAACCATTAGGGTTGGATTTAGTGATTAGATGCATGGTCAATTGTGAAAAATGAATTAAACTGTAATCAGACAACGCGGTTATATGCTATTTGGACATAGAACCGCGGGCGTATAAAGACTGGGACCCGAAAATAATTACTTTCTCTCCATTAAAACCCATTCATATTTTTCGATCTCATTAGGTCCCAACGCTCCATTACCACTCAATGATCATTGAATAACCATTAGGGTTGGATTTAGTGATTCGTTTCCGTGATTCAATTCGCGTCTGATGGGGATGTAGTTGATTATTGGATGTTTAACATATCAGCAAGATAATAGACTTGATTTAGCAATGATGGTGGGGGTCCCGGGTGTTAGGCTCTCATAAACAGAACACTGTGCAGCCCAAGACTAAATCTAGCTGCCAAAATTAACACTGCCTTTAAAACGAGAGCTGGTTAATGGTGAAAAATGCATTAAACTGTAATCAGACAACGCGGTTATATGCTATAGGGTTTATAGCATATATCCGAGTTGTCTGATTACAGTTTAATGCATTCTTCACAATTAACCAGCTCTCGTTGTGAAGACCACTAGTCAACGCGCCATTCGTTTCAATGGGAATCACAACGGTCTATAAGTAAGCATATTTGTAATTAGACATCCGTACCAGCCTTTATACCACAGATACTATAGGGTCTATAGACCCTATTCATCGTTTTCAGTCACGTGACTCACGCTGACCCCTGGAGGGCAAAAAGCCGGTTCCAAGATGGCGGCTAACACTGGAAACGCTGGAGAACAACAACGCAAACCTGTCCATTTCCAAACGGTTTCAAGCCACGAATATTTAAATCATCTCTCCAAAGAAGAAAATACCAGGTATATGTTTAAACTGCAAGTTTTGGGCACTTGCGACCCATACACGGCACCCGCCGCCGTATTTCAGCCGTTATAAACAGCCAAGTCCCTGCCAGACCTCCAATTCTGAGATGTTTACATTTATCTTGTGGAGAATCCCTCCCCTTACACAGCCGCCAGGATGAGAGCATACAAAAGTACGGACAGTTATATGTATTTTCAATCTGGATGGGTCAATAATGCTGCCGTTTGGGAGGTGAAGGACAAGACATTTTTCATTGTCAAAGCGAAGGTGAGTGTTAATTAGCGTTAGCTAACATTGATCTGGGTTGTTAGTGTCAGTTCACTTTTTCAGTCAGCATTCTAGGGCAGTAGTGACAATGCATGAATATTTTGGTTAGGTTGACACAGTCCCTTATAACATAAATCTAATCAAAACGTTCTTCCTCCCAAATGTCAGGTAAACCATTCCTACAGGTTAAATGACTCCCAGTTGACAGCTTGGGTTGCTGTGGAGAAAGAGGGATTGGTGCGATTTGGCCACTGCACATGTATGGCCGGTTTAGTGTGTGTTCACATGTAGGTGCCATACTCTACGCTTTGCTAGCAGCTGTGAACAAACTGAGTGGCACTGCATGCACTGATAAGGCCTGTAGCTGGAACGAGCCTAGTATGGCAGCCATAAGGACAGTAGGGTATGCAGAAGGGAGCCAGATAGGTTTCACAAAGGCCCAGAGAAAGAGATCTGCTGATGGTTGTGGTGACCTCCCCCCGGTCAAGATTCCACCTCCAACCCAAGATGAATGCACAGCACTCTACATTATGCTACATTCATCAGAAAGCACTGAAAAGCAACCGGTCAAAAGTTCAATTTTGTCTGTTATCCCTGGCCATGCAAAGAGGTATATACCTCGAGCAGTGCAAATGAACATCCCAGCACCCAGATGTACAAGCCCCAGCACAGGTCACTGTCACACCAAGAACTGCAGGCAAAGAGTGAGGAAGTGTTTACAGGGTTAAGCATAACAGAAGAACAGGTAAAATTTTACATCAGTCAGTAAATGTGATTGAAGATATGGATGTCAGGAATGTCTCAGGCAGTAACTATGATAGCTCAAGTGCAGAAAACGTTCTCCTCAGAATTCAATAGTCACTTTTTTTCTAATATTTTTGTCAATAAAAGCTAATAAATCACTGTTTAGATGTCACATATCACTAACTTGCTACTCTACCTTGCTAGCTTTTTCAAGTGCCGTGTCATAGAAAATGAGACAAGACCACAGACAAAATGTGCCATGTGGTTTGACCAGAAGGCAGGAAGGGTGACTGCGTCAAACATCCGAGCAGCCTGCCACACAGACCCAGACAAACCAGCTGTTTCCCTGCTGAAGAAACAGTGCTATCCAGTGGCCTACAAGGACCCAAACAAGAACACACTACACTCTCTCAGGTATTCATATCCCCTTAACACTGGATAAAAGCAACACACAAAAAAAGTGGAAATCAGGATTTTCAAATAGGGCAAAAGCAACCCCAAAAGAGCTGGGGTCTCATTTATAACCGTTGCGTACGCACGAAACGGGGCTGAAAGTTGCGTACGTGACTTTCCATGCCAAGGTTGTGATCTATACAAAACCAACTTGACGGGAGAATGTGCGCAGCCCTAAGCAAACTCTGACCCATGTGTACACATGGTTTGGAGGAAAAGAAGAATTGGCGACACAGATGGTGGGGTGGTGAACTGAAGTCATACGGGACAATTGTAGAGCGAGAAGAACGATAATGTTTTATCATCGCCCTTCATAAATTTAATTTCAACCCGTATCATGCGTTAAATCTATGCAATCACAATAATTTAAGTCAACTGCGTAATTTCTCAGTTATAACTCCAGAAACATCTCCTTAGAATATAAATAAAAATAAATTCTCTATATTTAATCCCGTCACTCCATACTGTCGGCGCGACTGCATGGAATAAAGCATCTGTCCAACATGTGTCAATAACATAATATTTTTATGTGACACTGTAAACACATAATCAAATGTCAATTAAATCCCAAGTGTGGAAAACCAAGCCACACTCCTCATTACAATCGTTGTCCGTTACTCTTGATGCTTTTCATGACAAATCAGGCATTAAAAAGGGGTTATGTTCAAGAACATTTTACGTGGGTGATTACAAACTGATTATCCAAGGTGTTCTCGTCAGTCTTATTACCGTAACCCTATAAATACAGAGGTGAGCGCCGTGGTAATGCTGCACCATATGGCACCAGGGGTTGACACTAACGGTTGCCCGCTTGCCCGGGGCAAGTAAAAAAAATGTTTGGGCAAGTTAAGATTTTTTCTGGTTGCCCGAACGGGCAAGTGGATTTTGGTTGGATGTTAATATAAAAGCTATTTATTCAAATGTTTTTAGAAACTGCAGAACAACCTTTTGTTCCGCAAAACCACACAAAATAGAAGTATTTGCAATTGATCAGCGCGCTGTCTTCTCTTCTCTCGGAAAGCGAATTAACAGACACGCATCGCTTCAGTGCGAATATAGCCCCGCCTTCTGTCACTCACTCGCAGTGCGGTCTCTGGCAGTGATTCGCTAAAGGTTAGCCAACACAGCTAGCATCTCAAGTGCAGCACCTCCGCGAACGGTTTAGGTAGAAGTTAAATGGAGTAGTGATGGAGGATTGCAGTTTGGAAGTACTTTGGATTGAGGCAAATTATCAAGGAAAGTCAAGAACACGGTTTTGTGTTTCATAACTGTGCACATGCGCACAGCAATAGCGATCTTTTTCACGAAATTGGACCCTCACAAACTACTGTATTACATGAAAGCTGAGCCTCCACTTATTCCAACAGTCCAAACCATATCATTCTGTGACTAAAACTCGCAAATAACAACTTAAGAAGAAACGTCCCCTTTTCTTTTAACAACCAAAAATGAAGTATTACCTTTGTGATTTTTGTCCACAAAGTTGATTCTGATCGAATAAAACCACCATAAACAGATTATCCAGTATCTGGGCCAAATTTTGCAACTTTTCAATCAATGAATAAGAGAAGGTTTCTTAGGAAATAGGTAAATTGCCTTCAATCAGAAAACATATTCTTCAGCGCAATCTAGTGGCCATATATTTATTTGCGAGTGTTTGGCTTGGTGCATTCGATTGCCCTGAACTTTAAATAGAGGTGTCAAGTGTCAAAATTGTAAGACATTTACCTTATTTGTGTCTCATAGTAAGACAGCGCTCCCAACTGATAACGACCAACTGATACTGATAATTATTTCAGGTGGAAATGTTATCTTCCACTTATGCTGTGTTCCGTGGCTTTATTCACTTTAACCAAGTATTATCCCCATTGAATATTTCACTTTCACTTTTGGCCCAAAGATGACATTATCGCCCTTGCAGTTGTGGAGATATAATCTCTTTACTTTGGGTATGTTCTTTCCTGAAAAAAACGTTTCCCCTGATATCGAAAATGGTATAGAATATCGATCTTTTTCCAGGAATAGTGTTGAAGTTAGAAAATCCAGTATCGTGACTGACAACCCTACTAGAAACGCGATTGTGATTATTCAGTTAGAGCTACAAGAAACTTGAAAGTTAAAAAATACATATCTTTGCTACTACCTCTGACATTTAGTTATGTACATTTGCATCAAATCATGCAGGTCTACATATAACTTGGCGATAGCTTTAATAGGTTGCAACTGTGGTCTGAAATCACTTCATGGCACGATGTGACCGCTCGATAAATAAGTAAACAAAGAAGTTTGTTATTTTTATAAACACATGTGTGGAAGCTAACATTCAGCTTCAGTCTGAGCTAGGATGATTTTTCTGAGCCCCCCCAAAACCAGGCCGGGTGCCTGGCAAAAAGAGGCCCGTTCACGATTCTGATTATAATTTGGGCAAGTGAACATTACATTCGGTCAAGTTGAACCTGACCTGTACTTGCCCGATGGGCAAGTGCTTTTGAAACCTTAGTGTCAACCCCTGTGGCACTTCTGGCGGACCATGCAAATGGCAGGATTCGGAGGGAGAGGGTCTTTAGGGACCATAACGATTTATTGGTACATAAAAATATGTACCTTTATTCTGGGACTGTGCGCTCCGTGCTACTGACAGAGTTCACTGCTGCAGCAACATGTTGCCACTCACTCTGCTTTTTGTTGTTGGCGATCCCAATCCCGTGACCACCGAACAAAACTACTTTTCGGGCCTCCATCTCACCCACAAGTGTCTCCACTTCAACCTCTGTGAAATTTCGCTTTTTTGCTTTTCTCAGTACTTCTGCCATTGTTTCCGACAAGACATAATACTTCTGAGTCTGTTTTATATGCAGATCGAATTCATGAGGTAATTTGCATTGACCATTTATGGTTAAAAAGGGGCGTGTACAGGGCGGAACGTGAAGCTGATTCAGCTGCGCACACTTGTAGGCAGTCTGTGATTTATAAAGCTAAGATTGCGTACGGTGTGCGTATGCAGGGTTTTATAAATCTGAATATTTTTTGGCGCACGCAAAACTTGGCTTTTGGGCGCACGTACACTTTTAGTAACGATCCCACGCAGTTTTATAAATGAGACCCCTGGTGAGGAAAAGCACGACAAGTGGCAGTAAAGTTTTTAATACAGCCATAGTCATCTTTCACAACATTGTAGGCTTATAAAAAAACACGACACATTAAATCTTCATGCAACTTGAAACGCAAGTGGTCTGCATGTCGATTTAAAATGTGGTTTTTTTATAAGCCCACAATGTTGTGAAAGATGACTACGGCTGTATTAAAAACTTTCCCTCACCAGCACTTTTGTGATTAACATTTACTTACCTTAACATTTACTTACCTTATCACCTTGCTGGTAAAACACAAATCATTTAGAATGACAGTGTACATTTTTCTGGTTTTAGATGGGGCACTGAACATGAGGGAACGGCAGTTGAGGAGTACACCAAAATGATGGAGAGCCACCACACCAACCTCACTGTCAGGAAGGGAGGCCTGGTCATCAACCCTCAATATCCATGGTTAGGGGCATCCCCAGACGGCATATTAACATGTGACTGCCATGAAATGGGTGTGTTGGAAGTAAAGGCACCCAGCAGTCTTGAGCATAGCACTTTGGTGGAGAAAAGTAAACAGGACAGCACGTTCTGTCTCAAAGAGGTTGGCGGTAAACTTTTCTTAAAGAGGGACCATCAGTACTTCTATCAGGTGCAGACACAAATTCATCTGACAAAAGCAAGCTAATGTGACTTTGCTGTCTGGGGACCGGGGAAAGGAGGCAATGGGGAAATGCACATTGAGAGGATTCTGCCTGATACTGACTTTTTTGAGTCCATGTGTGAAAAGGTTAGCAAATTTGTGAAGAAATGTGTCATCCCAGAGCTTGTAGCAAAGGTGTACACAGCTCCTATTCTAACATCACATGGCAAAAAAACATCTGAAGGCAAGGGCTGTTACTGTGGGGTCCCTCTACTGCACAAAGAAGACAGACTTGAGTGCAAGTCAGGAATCTGAAAAAGACAACTCATTCATAGAAGTTGCTTAAAGTTTGACACCACACATTTAAAAATATCAAGTTGGAAATGCAGTGACTGTATGCGTGAAATAGCTAAAGAGAAGAGGGATAACAAAAAACAGAACAATCTGAACAAAGTGTAAGTGTTTTATTCAACACAGGTGTGTGTATGTATATATATATATATATAGATGTATATAGACAGATAGATATATAGTACAGTTCGTTTTGTATATAGATGTATATAGTTACATATATACATACACACAGTACCGTTTTGTCTATAGATGTATATAGTTACATATATACATACACAGTAGTTTTGTATATAGTTACATATATACATACACCCACAGTAGTTTTGTATATAGATGTATATAGTTACATATATACACATACACACACACAGTACAGTTTTGTATATAGATGTATATAGTTATTTACAGGGTTCCCACTCTTTTGTAATGTTACATTTCAAGGATTTTTCAATCACTTTACAAAAACAAATTATTTATTACAATGGGACCAATAATTCATAGAAAAATGTTGTAAAAAGGTAATAAAACACTAAAATATTAAAAGTATGAATTCATTTTTGTCACTCTTGTCACTGTCATTTCATTGATGGAAATAACAGTGACTTCACTGTTATTAAAGTTTCTTCTCATGTTCAACCCAAAGGAATAATTGAAGGAGCCAAATTTGTCAGTGCACAGCACACAGACTATTTTATCTAGAGGTGTAAGACCTTCAGGATGCTCAGCTTCACACATTTGAATCCCAATTGTACTTTGAAGTATGGTGTACCGATTCCTTGCCTCACCGATAACTCTTTCCACATGTATCCTATCTGATGCAAGTCCTCGTGTGGACTCTAATTCCACTGGACCCAACTGCTTTTTGCCTCTAGTGAAAGCTGGGATCTTAAAGGAGCATTTCACCGGTGGAGGCATGAATATGTATTGAAATCGGGTCCTATATGTAGTCGAATAATAAAATAAAATTCTAATTTGGTGCCGTCTTGACCGAGAAAAGGCAGAAAGTGACTTTTTGATGCTTGTGGATTGAAGACAACAACTCCCACCATGCACCACGATGCACAGCTTCGCTGGCCACTCCCGCTGATCATCTCCGCCTATCGGACACCTCCTTGTTCCATCTACTAATAGAACAAATCAGCGTGGAGCTTGACCCGACGTCACTGGCAGAGAGTAATGACGCTTGCACAGAAGCATACGGCCGACATCTTTCTTTATTCTGGGTGGAAATAGTAACATAGTTACGCCATTAAATGCGTTTATGTAAACATTTTTAGCGAGAAGTGTGCATTTTACTTTCATAAGGTTCGCTCGTTGAATGTGAAGGATGTTTGGTTTGATAGTTATGACGAAGAGGGAACGCTCCATTCACTTGCATGGACAGCGTCTCTGGTTGCTAAGCAACCTCAACGTCTTGGCGGAATATCTGCTGATCAACACTACGAATGCTGGAAACACACCAGACACACCATGTGAAGTTATTTAACCCGATTATTGTTATTTATATCCGAGATTATTTAATCTAACCCGATCTAAACTCTATCATGCACCCAAACACGGCGGCGTTTGGGTTTCCTACCTCGGACTCCTCAATCCATCGCAGCCACAGGCGCGTTGAACCATTTTTGTGACACACAATGATCAAGCGTCAAGTTAGGCACGTTACACGCGTTTGGTGTGGCCGTAACATTATGCGGTTTCACCCAAAAAATCGGCTTTGTGTGGACGGGGCCAAGAAGGCGAATACGCGTCACCAAGACGGGGAGACAGCGCCAGGCGACTTACGCCACTATCTGCCAATGGATCGTGGATGCCTGGGCTGATATAACAGTCTCAACTGTGGTCCAAGCTTTCACGAAGGCAGGAATAATCACTGAACTGCCAGGCAACAGCAGCGACACTGACTCGGAAAATGACGAGAGGGATCCGGGCATGTTGGATGCCGTACTCGCCCAACTGTTCAATTCGGACACACAAGAATTAGAGGGATTCGTAGACGTGGAATGAACTGAAAAAGTGAGCTTACTGTTAAGAGATATTGATATTGATCAGATATTGTTAATATGCACATTAACGTTTGAACATCGTTACCATGGGAGTAGTCTGGCTGAACGGAAGTGGACAGCGTCTATTGCCTAGCGTCGGATTTGGCCGCGACTCCTCCCCTTCCGGTTGCTGGCGTTCCCGTATTGTGCTCCCCCTCAAACTCGGAAACTAGGCAGTATGGCGAGTTTTGAAGAGGACTTTGACGGCGCTGTAAAGTTGGCATGTTTGGCTCTTTCCGTCGAAAATTGCAAAGAACTGCAAAAGATTTGCTTACAGCATTTGCTGAGGAAGAAAGATGTTCTATTTTGCATGGACACCGCTGCTGCTTCCCGGGCTTAGCCCCGCCCTAGACGATTGTGATTGGTTTAAAGAAATAAAAAAAGGCCCGCCCAGTTTCCCCACGGATAGACGGCTGGAGGTAGCGTGGCTCCAGACCATTCTACTTGCTGTAGTTTGGTCTGGCTTTGCGAGACTACCATGGGAGTGACCGGAGTTGTCAGAACGCTTAATAAAGTTTGACTTTATCTGACTGTTTTGTTGACATTCCCTTTAGCACAGCTCGGTCTAGTCGATGCATAACGCAACCCCGGTCAAACGTTTGACTGCAGTATCTTCTATTCTATGCGCCTTATAATCCGGTGCGCCCTATATATGAAAACAGTTCTAAAATAGGCCATTCATTAAAGGTGCGCCTTATAATCCGGTGTGCCTTATAGTGCGGAAAATACGGTAGTCCTCGTTTGTATTTCTTTCGAAATGGTGAACTTTTGCATGGTGCCATCTTCTATGTCAGATCCAGTACCCTCCGCCAATGTACTTCAGTTTTATCAAGAGCCTCTGTTATCTTTACTTCAGACGCTGTGGATGTTAGTTTCTGCTGGTGAAGTCCCACCCACTGGCACTGCTCTAATAGGTCTGTAGCGTCAGTGGGTCCCACCCCCTAGAGGGGGGTGGGACTAGTGGTTGTAGTCTTACGAGAATCATCCCCTCTTACACTTCCTAATTTCTTGTACGCAAAAATCGTCATATTGCGTCATTGTAAACAGGAAGTGTTGAGATCGATACGGATCTCTCCAGTCTCTCCAGAAAATAAGGGAATGATGCTAGACCATTCAAAAATATGAGGGGGGGGGTTCTAAAAATACAAAGCTTATGTGAAATGGGTGAAGTTGCCCTTTAAGCTCAGCATTGTACAGACCAACTGAATCTGCCACATCAAACCCTCTATCAGCTAGTATGACATCACCTGGGTTGAGGTGATCCAAAAATCCACTTCTTTCAGTCAAGTGTTTGTCTGATGTTCTCCCACCCCATCCTTTTGATATAAAAGAAACTGTTCCTTGTGGTGTAATGCCAATTAGATATTTCATGATATGGGGATGTTTGTATTTTGAGTATGTCTGTGCTCATGCTCTTAGGTTTCCAGGCCTTTCAATAAAAATTTCAAAGCAGTCAATAATACAAGCACATTTACGAAAAACCTGTCTAAATATCATAGGCATTGACAACTGAAGCTCCTCTCGATTTGGCCAAAACAAAAGTGCTGGAGCAAGTCTTGCATTCAGCACTTCAATGGTGTTTCTAAATGTTCTGCTGGCAGTTGGAATTGAGATGGCAATGACAGGGGAAGGTTCAGTTTCAGCCTCATAAGAGTTAACAGAAGTTGTTGGACGGGAGAGAGGTTTGTACCAGTCTGCAGAAATGGTAACATAAATGTTAAAACTACTTGTAACTTTGAATATGTGGGGATTCCAGTCATTGCCTTCACTTTGTCATCATCTTTTTCAAAAGCCAGTTCATCAAATGTTCCTGATTTAATAATGTCTTTCAGCTTACGGTTTTTCTCCCTGAAGTCATTACACTCCCTTTGTAATCTTGCAATGTTTTCCTTGCATGGCTTGTTGTCACACTGTTGTTCATCCACAGCAGGTGGTGCAGGTCCAGCATCTGGTACTGATGACAGGTCAAGGAGGACATCCACTGCATCTTTCTTCTTTTTCTCCTCCACCCGCTTGTTCTTCATTCTGCTGTGCTGCTCATACCTTTCCATGTCTTTCTCCCTTTTCCTCTTCTTGGTGGCTGGAATGTGTGAGAAGATTGATTGAACCCAGTCAGGGGACAAAGGGTCGTCATATTTGGCACCTATAATGACACAAGAGGGTTTATGTCCCACATATGCCAACAAGTTATTAGTAACATCAAGAACATTGTGATATCATTCCTTCAGACAGTGTTAACTTAGTTGTAGTCTTTGTCAATTACTGAAAATTGTATTTAGTTAGTCCAATTTTGTTTATGTAAATGTTTACAGTAGGTAGTGGAACACAGTTTTCAATAAAGTCAAATTTTATTCCATCTTTTAGTCATTATGTTCTCAGACAGTTTCATGATACTGTAATGGATTTTGCTAAATGATATTTCTCCTGGCTGTAAGAAAAAAAAAAAAAAAAGAAATAAGTAACGTTATACTGAGCTAGCTGTTTAGACTTTGACATCTCAGCTACGCGTTTGTTACAGTACTTCATTCATATAACTAACGTTACCATAATAATTTATTCATGAAATAAAATGACGTAAACGAATAATATCATCTGAATTTTCCGAAAATTTACACTGCATGCAAATTGGTAAAACCCTCTCCCCTTCCTTCATCTGAATGTTGTTATCTTTTCAGACTGAAAATGATTAGCAAGGCCGCTGGAGTTGGGTGCATAGGTCCACTTAAGCGAACCATGTCAGAACGAATACGTAAATATATAATGACTGACAGTACAATAATTAAAATACTGTGTTGACTAACGACCTTACCTTTGATGAAATGTTCGCTACAAAGACGTGTGTACTTTGATGGTTGCCATTGTTTGTTTTCCCCAGGGACGGAGGCACATATCCACAACCTCCTCCTCTCTGGGTTTTCTTTCTCAGACGGGATTCTGTAAAAGCACAACCCAGGCTTGTCTCCTCGTTGATTTGTGCAGCCAATTGCACAACAACTATCTGGCATTTTGGCAAAAGTTAATCCAAAGCTAGCAAAGAAAAGTAGCTGGCGGGCAGCGGACCGGCAGTTGAAATAGTGTCTTTTGCCCTCCAAGTGGGCGTTCCAACAAGGGCGTGACGTCACGTGAAAACTATGCATAGTATCTGTGGTATAAAGGCTGGTATGAATGTTGCGATTCCCATTGAAACGAATGGCGCGGTGATTAGTCTTCAAAAACGAGAGCTGGTAACTTGTGAAAAATTAATTAAACTAATCAGAAACCGCGGTTATATACTATAGAGACCCTAGAGTATCTGTGGTATAAAGGCTGGGACGAATTTCAAATGACAAATACGTACACTTTATGTTGAAAGTATAGACCGTCCCAATTCCAATTGAAAGGAATCGCACGGTGACTAGTCTTCACAACGAGAGCTGGTAGTTTGTAAAAAAATAATAATAATAATAATAAAACTAATCAGACAACGCGGTTATAAGCTTTAGACCCGCCTAGAGTATCTGTGGTATGAAGGCTGGGACGAATTTCAAATATGTAAATGTTGAAAGTATGGACCGTCGCGATTACTATTGAAACGGATGGCGCGGTGACTTGTGAAAAATGCATTAAACTGTAATCGGACAACGCGGTTATATGCTAGAGTATCTGTGGTATAAAGGCTGGAACGGATTTCAAATTATAAATATGTACAATGTATCCTTTAAATACGTCCATGCAACAGATGGCCAATGTGAATAATAGATAGCTTGCTCACTAAGCCCATTTGTTTTTACCCCAAGAAACCGGTTGATTTCTGTCTCTCATTGGCTACAATTCAACAAGAGCGTCCTAGACTCAGTCCTAGAACAGCATACGATTGGCTGGCTCTCTTGAGTCATGACGTCTCTCAGTCGGTCCCTCCTCACCACTCACACAGTGAGTGAACGAACTGTCAGCGAATAGTGGGTCTGGGAGGAGTCGAATCTGAGAACGAACGAGAGAGAGGAACCAGTTCGGTTCATTCGTCTTAAAGATTTGTTCATTCGAACTGATACGTTCGCAACCGAACCACCGAAAAACCATAAGTATGAGAGTAATCAAACCTGACGTGCGGCCTCCTTACACTTCTGTATAGAAATCTCGTCTGGCTCTCCTTGGTATTCAGGCACTGGAAATAGTAAAAACGAATGTGAAATGTATGCTTTTAAATCAATTGACATTATTAAATATCTCTTTTCATATTACTCACAGTCAATCTTCCGGGAAATTAGTTTGTATGGAAACCTGTCACCCAGGATCTGAATTACCTGAAACCCAAATGATTTAGCATAGGTCCTCGTCGATTTAATTGCATTGGTTAGAGTATAAATATAGGTAACTGTATTTGGCAGGCGAGGCATCAGGCTAGTTTCCGAAAACATCAACAACATATCAAACACATTACACATGCGGTATGCATGTTTCATTGGTTTCATTGTATATCAGATAAAGTCACGAAAGCAGTCGTACCTCCTCAAGTTTTTGGGCATTTCCAGTGACAAAAACCACGGATCTACCGGCGGGTACAGCCATGACGAATTCGTACTTTCAGAGTCGAGCCGGTGGGGGTACCAGCTGCCGGATCGAGTCGGGGTCCTAGATGCGCAATAATGACGCACTTCCTGTAAACGCTGTCTTTTAAATGCGCATGCGCGTTTCATTAATTCCCATGTTATTCCAAAGTATTAACGATCTCCTTTTGTTTTCTAATCTATGATTAATAATCGAATGTACAAAGATTGATCAGATAATATTTGTGGCTTTAGATTGATGGCTAACGTCAGCTAATAAACGTTAGAAGGGGGGGGGGGCTTTCATCAATATAGGATTAGTTTTGTAGGGGATAATTACTTTAACATGTGAAAACAAAAATATATGTGTAACCGAGCGTTTTATTGTTGCCTATACTTGGGTAATATATAAAAGAAGAATCGGTTAACTCCATTCACCGAACGGGGCGATTCACTTTATTTCCAGCGCTCCCAACACATAACAGCGACCCTAACGCAGACAATTCCGTTCTCCTCCTTCAGAATAAGAGTCCCTAACAGGAACTGGGTTGCATATGCATTCATCAGTGCTTTTAGACGTGTTTCCAATGGCTTTGTTTGTGCGAAAGAACGGGCTGCGTTCAATGAAATTAAAACCAAAACGGATTGAGCCTTCTTTTTATGTCCTTGATTGAGCCCCGTTTATAAACATCCCGACCACAGGCAGCCAATAACTTCAATTGTTTCACCACAATAAAAAATATGAACCAATCAACGGTTTATTCTGTACTCTTCCGCTGGAAAATAATCCAATGAGAAAGCAGTGCACCCACAAATATGGTCCGGCTTGATGCATGACAGTTTTCTTCCATGCGTTTAAGAACGCTTAAAGAAGTCATTATAAGGTCTGTTGAAACGCCATGAGTCTATTACCTCGTTCTGCTGAGGAGTTCAGCTCTGCGGAGTACTGGGAGCGGTTCTTCAAGAAGCGTGGCGAAAAGTCTTTCGAGTGGTATGGAGACTACAACAAACTTTGTGGCGTGTTGCATAAATATATAAAACTCCAAGATAAGGTAAATGGTCTCTTTCACATGCTTTCAATTCCTAACAGATATGCCACGAAATCAATCATACATTACGATTGTATGTTTTTTTTGACAGGTGTTGGTCGTCGGTTGTGGTAACTCAGAGCTGAGTGAACAGATGTATGATGTTGGTTACAAAAGGCTGACCAATATTGACATAAGCGAAACAGTGGTGACACATATGAACCAGAGGAATGCAGAGCGCCGCCCTAATCTCACTTTCCAGCAAGTGGATGCAACACAGACACACTATGAGGATGCCCTTTACCAGGCCTGTTTGGACAAGGGCACCCTGGATGCCATGGCATCTGAAGAGGACGGAGCATTGGCAAGGAGGATGCTAGCTGAGGTTGGACAGTTAACATATACAAAAAAAACATTAAAAAAACAATTTATTTATTTATACACCCATGGATATTAAGGTATAGATAATGTAATGGTATTGGCAATGAACTTATTAGAGATAATCTTTCTAGTCTACTAGAAAGTAAAATGTAAGGAAAATGGTTCAAATCTGCATACTTTTTAGGGCACAACATGAGTGCATATTATAAATCTCTAGACGAGCCATTCCCATGCCTTCGTATCTATTTTGTGGGCAGGTGGCGCGCGTGCTGTGTGTCGGGGGGCGCTACCTCTGCGTGACGTTATCCCAAGAGAGTGTGGTGAAGTTGGCCGTGGAGCACTTTGTGTCACTGGGCTGGGCGGTGAGGTTCCACTGCCTGCAGGAGGCGGAGAACAGCGAGGACTCCTTCGCACTCCCCGTCTTCATCTTGGTCTGCACCAAGTTCCGCCAGCCCATGCCTGTGCCCATACTGGAAATGTGTCTCGGGGAGGAAGGCACGCCCAACCGCCTTGCGGGTGTGGCGGAGCTCCTGTCGGCCGTCAGGGAGCTGCAGTCCTACTCTGTGCTGAGGAAACGGCTACGTACTCGCACAGACGCCTCCTCCAACCCCTCGCTCACCCTGTGTCACGTCAAGACGGGTCTGCCCAGGTACACGCTCACGGTCCAGGACTGCGCTCAGAACGCCAGAGTCCCCAGAGGAAACTATTTTGGGGTCTTTATTGGTGAGCATGTTTGTTAAACATTTGCTTGATTTGGGTGTTCTTCAAAGAGAACTGCCATTTACAGGTGTTAGATTTCAGCTTATTTCTAAACTGTCCATATTGACTCTGCGTTGTGTATTTTTCGTCAGAACGTGACGAAAAAGTAGAAATCAAAGCAACTTGACAGGTTGGATAAGAGGGTTGAATAGATGGCTGTGCGATTTTTACTATCTGAGAAAACATAGACCCGCCCAACCCACTTAGCCATCCTCCCAAAGACCAACCAGCGGTTTCCGACTTCAGCCTAGCCACATTATCATAGATGTCATGTACATAATTGGACACATTCGTAGACGCATCGGGGACATATGTGCAACATCTCTGATGTAAATGGCGCTCGATAAAGAAACAGTACCCTCCAAGATGCACAGCAACGAAGTCAAATAGATACTGATGTTGGAAAATCATTGTTCTAAGCCTTGATTAAGGTTAGTCAGGCCGTGCCCGGAAGCGTTTGCTATAGTGTCAATAATATGGACAAAATCTCTAATCTCATCAAGAGCAACTGTTACACCATAGTGTGAAATGATAGCAGAAAAGACTGAGTTGGAGTAGCAACTTGAAAGTTCTGATGGAATAAATCATGCTTAGATCTAATGGTAGCATTACCCTTCAAATGCTACTCTGACACAATCTCTAAAGCAGGCACTACATAGGGGACATAACATGAAGCACCCCAATTAGGAGGCAGATATGACTAAGCGTCCTGTCCACAAACAAACATGGTCCCATTTACCATAAGCAAGGCATCAGTGGCAATCGTTTTGCCAGGTGAAGCACCAGGCACGCGGGTTAATGGGGGTAGGGGGAAATTTACCAACATAATCTTTTCTGATGGAAACCTGTTCCTGGTCCACAATGGCTGAATATGAACACACAATTTTACCCATATCCTGCCCCTATCCCTCATTGGTCCAACAAATGACACCCTCAAGAGCATAGCCCGATTTGATCTTAATTGGGGGACCTGCATCCATATGGACGGTAGGGAACCAATAGGGAACCTGGGCTGCTACAGATCTAGGGGGCTGGTTACCTTCAATGACATGCACGTAAGCTGCAATATACTCAGGGATGGTGAACGGGACAGCGAGATAAGCATATACCTGAGACAAAGATGGCATAAGCCCACAATCCTTAACGACTGCACCCCTTTAGCCTTAGCCTTGGGCCGTTTGCAAAAAAAAATTATCTTTGTGGACTACATTATGGCTGTCAAATGAAAAATGTCCCCCTGTAAAAAGATGGCACAACAACATCACAAACAATACCGGTAACAGCATGGCTCAGTTGGTGTTGCGTAGGCAGTTGAAACCGAATTATTCTCCAGGTGATGGTCATCGCGTCCCTCAGCAGGGCAGGCGTTGATCAGACGCCTTGCAAAGCAGGGCGTGCGGTCTTCTCAACCACAGGGCAATCTTCAGATGGCAGGTCTACAGGCCTTTTCTCACTCCTCTCTCTTCAAGACGGTGTCACGGCACTAAATGTTAGATTTCAGCTTATTTCTAAATTGTTCGTATAGACACTGCGTTGTGTATTTCGTATTTGTAGCAGTAATTCTTGAAGTGGAAATCAAAGCAACTTGACAGGTTGGATAAGAGGGTTGAATAGATGGTTTATTCCAGAATGTAATACAGCGAGATAGACAGGTTGAATAATCTAGTGTAGGCGGTTGAAGAGCAGTTTTGAGACGTGTTCCTTGGTTGTCGATCCCCCTTCTCACTGAACCAAAGGGTTGGGGCGAGTATTATAATCAAGAAACGTGAATAACAAGAGAACAGAAGCACTTTCACCCTTGATAAGGTATATGGCCCTGGCTATGTCCCAGACGACCAGGTTGGTTCATCCTTGTTGAGACATAACAAATGGGGTAATGTTGGAAATAACACCTCGTGTTATTTCCAAACAGGCACTGGCCTGTTTCTAGACTTAAGAGATGTGAACACAGAGACACTAAAATACACCAACATTTTACACAGGGGATAATAAATATATTGGTCATATGTGCATTGTCCCTGGCATACTATTTGTAAAATCAGTATTGACATCTGAGTGGGCTCGCATCGCATTGTTGTGAAATCAGAATTTTCTGTTTGGTCCTTCCCAGTGCCGCAAGGTAAAGAGTCTGACTGGCAGTATGGATCCAGTGAGGGCCGGAGCCAGCTCGCCGCTAGCGCCAACTTCAAGCGGCTGGTTATTGTGGCAATGCACAGGGACCAGCTTTACACTGACATGCAGGCTGTGCAGGCAGAGCTCTCCCAGATGGTGATGGAACTAGCTCCCCCCGGCATGCCAGAAAACCAGCAGGTAACAAGCTACACAGGAATCACTAATCAGCACTCTGGGGATGTAGTTTAATTTCATGATGATCAAGGATAGCCTTATTGGAACGCCGCAGTCTGCAAAATCAAAGAACAACGCCGGTGCCTAAGGAAAAGGAAGCAAACATAATTTTTATCAGAAATTTACCAAAAAATGCATGATGAGCTTTTCTCAGATTCAAATACGTTTTACGCTTTACATCCAGTCCGATTTCTTCGCAAGTGCGAAGAGAGTACAAGCTTCACTTTGATTGGCTGGATGAGCAACGTGAGGCCTCGCCATATTTTCAAATAAATTGCTGCACTGCCAGGGCCAGAGTGATCATCATTTAGTAACTCAAACATGAATATTAGGATGACATCACAAGGCTATCTGAAAGCTGTTGTCGGTAAGATTTGAAAGTTGTGAAGAGCCGGAGGAGAAGCTAGCAAGATTTTTAAACTAAACAACCCAAAATGCCGCCCCAGATATCTCAGTGCATTTCACCCACTTATAGCTGACAGATTGCTATTTTTTTTCCGAACAAACCAGACTTGTATATATTTTTTACCTTAATGTTTTATTAAGATAAATAATAACAAAAACCCTACAGCATGACTTGAATTTGGACATGATTTGTGCTAGATGCTCACGATAGTTTTAAGGCTTGGTGTGCTCCTTTCGGCCTGCATGCAGGTACCCTTTCTGTCAGTGGGTGGGGAGCTCGGCTGGAGGGAAGTGATCAGCCGGGGCGTCAGTGAGCTGAGTGGGGACTACTGTGTGGAGGACGTGAGGGGGGAGGATGGACAGCTGTACCGCAGACTGGTGTTCCTTTCCAATGCAGGCCTCGTCCAATCAGAGGGACGCCTCATCTCCACTGAGGCCGGTCAGTTCTCTTCTCTAGTTCAGGATGTTGTACCTTATGCTCTCTATGGAAAAATATCAATACTTTTAAAACAATACCAACCATATAATGCATGCAGAACAGAATGACATGACCCTTGAAGGAATACATGTTTGACCTTTCATTCACTTGTTTTTAGCAGACTACAATAATTCAAAGTAATAATTGTAATATACTTCATTCTCTTACATTTATATAAAAAAATATTGAATATTGTATATATTGTTTTGTCTCTCAATGGTATATTAATAAATATAAAAAAATGAAAGCTAGATCTGCCTTTTGACAAAGTATTTCAAGTACATTACCCTTCGAGCCATATCTATGAGAAAATGTGATCCATGTGTATTTCAGCATCGGATCAGAGAAAGAAGAAGGTGAAGCAGACTGCTCTTCCAGCAGCCTCCACAGGCTCCCTCCACGTTGACAGTGGCTTCCTGTGCTGTGCTCACCATGAGGTCATGATCGCTGGCCTCACCATGCTGGGTGTGGGAGCACAACAAAACAAAGGTCTGTCTGTCTGTCTGTCTGTCTCTGTCTCTGTCTCTGTCTCTGTCTCTGTCTCTCAACAGCTGATTCGGATTCCACTGTGGGGAGATGGGTTTTTATCAAAATTTTTGAAGTTGAACTCTGATCAAACTGAGATACAGATTGTTTTTTTTAGGAACATCCTTGCAGTTAGGCAGCAACATTTCCTTGCATAAAAGTTACAAACGGACAAAATAAAAACAAAAGAGAATCTCACCGCAATAGTAACTTCAGCCAGTTTTGCTGTGACCTGCCACCTCCCTCTCTCTCTCTCTTTCCCCAGACTGTCCTGTATCAGTGCTCATGGTGGGGCTGGGAGGTGGGGCCTTGGCTCAGTTCCTGCGGGACTTTGTGCCGGGGGTCACGGTGGAGGTGGTGGAGCTTGACCCTGTGGTGCTGGAACTGGCCAAGGGCTACTTTGCTTTCCGCTCAGACGACCGGCTGACGGTGACCCTGGGAGACGGCCTAGAGCGCATCAATGCCCTAGAGAAAGAAGGTGGGTCTTAATGAGGAGTTAAGGCCAAAAGGATTTATACAAGTGCCTAACAATGGCAATAATGTATGGTATACTAAACCAATAGTTTAGGGTAGGGTGGAACAGTGCAACATTTCGAGCTAGAGTCCGTAACTTCCTCCAATATATTGTACATTTACACTGGATTTTATTTGCTCTGCTTGGACACAAGAATTGGGTCCTACCATTTTATGGATTTTTCTTCCTCAGGTGGTTGTTTATTAGATGTTATCATGTTTGATGTGGACAGCAAAGACTCTACTGTGGGTATGAGCTGTCCCCCTAGTGCCTTTGTAGAAACATCTTTCCTCGAGAAAGTTCGTAACCTGCTAACCCCAAAAGGTATGTTAACGCTACTCATTTTTATACCTAATATATAAATTCAACATAAAAATATCTCATATTGGACTCACCACCACTCATTTTAACATTAGTGTTTTCATTCATGACTTGCCTTTGTTTGGTATTTCCCCCTTTCCCTGCACGTATCTATCTCTACCAGGCGTCTTCATGCTGAATCTTGTGTGTCGGGACTCAGTCTTGAGGAAGACCGTGCTGGAGCGGCTGCGTGGCACTTTCTCCCAAATGTTTTCCCGGAAGATTGCAGGGGAAGTCAACGAGGTACTGCTCTGCTGCCGTGGCGACGGGGCGACCGAGGAAAACTCTTCTCCCCCGCCTTTGCCCTCGGCCAAGGCAGCCAAGATCCTGCAGGCTGCACTCTGCAACCACACGGCCGGAAGAGCCTCAGGCCCTCATATAGACATCCTCGACTTGTTAAAAGACCTCAAAATTGCATAAAAAGTTATCTTGTCAACAACCATTCAAGAAGGTTGCAGTGTCTTTTACAGCAGTTTATGTATCACAATTGTTCTTAAACCAGTTCTATTGCTGACCCCAGTGGGAATGGAATCCAAACCCTGGTATTAATGCCTAGCTCTCAGCTAAAAAGGAACTACATTTGTTCCGTTGCATCACAATCATTGTGGGATGACCATCATCTTGTTTGGCAAATAAAAAGTTGATGTTGGAAATACCAATACAAATAAGATTATTTGAATATAACAATTTGATATGATATAACAGAAGCGTACCTTCATGGTTAGAATTATGCTATGTAGCTTACAAATACAGACAGATCTAGATTTTTTTAAATTCTAAAGGATTAATGAGATTTTTCGAGTTCAGGGGTTCACTAGTGTATCAGCAAACGCTGGGGTCCAGAGGGACTGAGCATACAATGTTGTGCTAGAAGGAGGCCGTAGGCTTATGCCGAATTACTTTATCAGAATGGCTGTTGTCCTTATAACGTTCCCGTTCGTCTTTGTGTCATGTCAATGGCTTGTCGTTGTTTATTGTTAGCTACATTAGCATCTTTAGCAAACCAGCTCGAAAACAAACAACACAACTTTACATTGTATTGCACGCACAACACAGCAAGACCGTGCAATGCACAAATTGGCGACCGGAATAAAATAGCAGTGTAATCAAGTGTGTAAGAGCATTTAAATTCGACATTAAAATGACCAACGTGGTACAAATACAAAGAAAAAAATATCATTACGGCCGCAGCCATTTTTGTTGAGAGCGTCATCACTGAACTCGGTATACTCTCAGAATTCTGACGGTGCCCGACCAAAGGGGGGCGTGCCTACGTGAAATGCCGCAAGAAAGTTTCCCCACTTGCAATTCGGGAGGCTGGTGTCCGAGGCATCTGGAATACACCATTATTGCGAATGAAGGAAGGTGTATGTATGACTAATGCTATATTACTGTCTTGATCTGTTTTAAGTTAGAATAGGATACATGTCATTCTCACACACTATCTTGCCATCTTCAAGAACAGTTTGTACGCATTAATGTAATATAACAATTACCGGTATATTTGGCCCAATCATGTACAGTTGCCAAAGAAATAAAAGGCATTCAATACATTGAAAAGCTGCCCATTTTTTTTTTTTCTTTGTTAATCTGAGAAATTCTTTATGCTTGTCAGCCACAGCCTTAACATGTATTTAGTCAGTGGTTTACCAGAGGTTGATTATTGGCCCTGCTGCCAATTGCTTATCTTCTTTGACTCCGCACAGTTTATCTATTGTTAAGGCAAGATGTTCTATTTCATGTAGGCTACGCCGTCTAGGCTTCGCCTTATGGGCTTGTCCCGTGCGCGCGCCTGCGCGCGCTGAAAATTCAAACTATGCACCTATCAGCGTGGGCACCGCCCACATTTCCCACGGTATCGTGTCTATATAACGCGGTGTATACCGTCGCTCATCCTCCCTTTTCTTTCAGCACTTGTGCTTATCAGCGAGAAATTGAGAACTACAATTAAGAAGATGAGAACTTCAACACGGATCTCCCAAGCCGGTGGCAGCGGCTCGGGCGAGGCCGCGGACAAACGGCCCTTTTCAGGGCCACCTGAGAGCGCTCCTAGAGCTAGGTCCTTTTCAGGACTCCTATGCGCCTCCTGTCCCGCCTCCCTGGCACCGGGTGACGGGCACTTGGCGTGCTTTTGGTGCCTCGGCACCGACCACGCCGCGGCTGCTATGGCGGCCCCCGTCTCCTGTGTCGCCTGCCGGGAGCTGCCTGAAGAGGGGATCCTCTCCAGGCATCTCTTCTTTTCCCCTGCGGTGGAAATGGCTGACGCCATCGACCTGTTCGGACCTGACGTCGACGATGGCATCATCGACGCCTCCCTGGACGACGTCTTCGGCGACTCGGCGTCCGGTTTTTCCCGCTCTCGGGTTACAACCGCCACCGTCATACAACACGAGGGTCCGCGCCGGATGACCGATCTCTTCCGGGAGATCATGGGTGAGGCGGCGGCCATCAAAGGGATTCCCATGTCGGTCCCGCCTCTCGCCCCCGTATCTGACGATATGCAGGGCGAGTGCTTTCGCACCCCATCTTTTTCCCGGCGGGTTACCCAGTGCCCCTTGTTCCCGCCTTTGCAGGACTTGTTTATTGCTGCCGGTGAGGACCCTTCGACCCTGAAGGCTCCGGTAAGATCCTACACGGATTTCACCAACGTGGAGGGGTGGGCCGATACTCAGGCGAGGGGGATCCCTCGCCTGGAGCCTCCCCTGGCAGCGCTTCTCTGTCCGGGCGCCGGGCTCCTTAACGAAAAGCCGCTGCCCCCCGACCGCCTCCAGAAGCAGATTGTCGGCCTAACGGACAGGGTGTTCGTTTGTGCCTCTCAATCCGCTGCGGCGGTCAACAACATCGCCCTGCTCTCCTCTGCCATGGTCTCCTTGTCGGCTGACAGGGAGGCCTACGGCCCGGAGGAAGCCGCGAGATGGCTGGCGGTTTCCCGCTTTTCCAGCGCCATCCTCCAGCTATGCCAGCCGATAGCCGTTTCGGCCGGCCAGCATATGGCGTGGGCTACCATGATTCAAAGGGTCATATGGCTCTCCCACACTGCGGTGCCGGAACGAGAGCGGGCCAGCCTCGTCCAGGGTCCACTAGCGCCGGATGGCCTATTTGGTCCCAGGTTCTCCGAGGTGCTCGCGCACCAGCAGTCAGTCCGTGAGAATCGTTCCCGGTTCGGGACGATTCTCACGGGCTCCTCCCGCCAGCAGGCTGAGAGGAAGCGCGGTCTAGGCCGGTCCCAGCGTTCCATGGGACCACCTCCGACTCCAGCCCCGGTGCAGCAGCCGCAGCCGCCGCGCACGGGGAGAGCAGCAGCGCCACGGACCGGGAAGTTCCGGACGCTTGCTCCTACTTTTTCTTTCCCTATTAAAGAAAAGAGTAAAGACCGTTCGGCCGAACGGCAGTACATGGTACCTAAAGAGCGATATTCCCCAGGCCACCTGCGTCCTACGCTTGTGGTGCGCTCCTCCATGTTGCCTATTTCCCCCTCTCAGCCCGGTGGCTGTAGGGTGACGGTCGGACGGCGTGTTCACATGGCCTCTGGTTCACCTGCTTCTAAGAAGCGGCGTCCCTTGGAGCCTCATGGACGGATCAGAGACTCGTTGCACGAGCCCGTGGATACGGCCGCTTGTACCGGTCTCCTGGTTCCCCACATTATAGGTGAGGAGATGGGTCCGCGCGCTGTGGCTACAGCCTGCGGACAGCGCATGCGCACAGGTGCTGCGGCCGGACGGCTCGCTCCCTGTTCAGCGGGCACGAGCGCGACGTCTAGACAGCTCGTTGTTTTTACAGCTGCTAGTTCTGGTACGTCTCCTACGCTCGCTGAGCCTCCTCCCTTTCGTGGGAAGCCCCCCTTGGTTCACACACAGTGTGGAGGCGGTAGGGGCAGAGGAATACGGGTTATTCCTGGACGGTCTTCCTCAGCTGTCGGCTCGCCCTCTCTCCAACCGCTATGCGTGTTGGCAAGAGCGGTGCGTTCTGCCATCGTGGTTGGACACCACGTTGAGATGGGGCCATCCCATACAGTTCAAGCGTCGTCCCCCACCCTTTATGGGGTTGGTGGAGACCACGCTACGGGACCCGGCTGCGAGCACGGCTCTAGCAGCAGAGGTGGCACGTCTCTTGGTAAAGGGGGCCATCACTGTCGTTCCCCCCCACGAGTCTCACCTAGGTTTTTATTCCCGCTACTTCCTGGTTTCCAAGAAGTCAGGGGAAATGAGACCTATTCTGGATCTTCGCGTGTTCAACAGATTCGTTGCCACGAGGAAGTTCAGAATGCTCACGGTCGGAGCATTGTTCCGGTGTGTGAGAGAGGGCGATTGGTTCACATCCCTGGATCTCAAGGATGCTTACTTCCACGTCCCTGTTCGGCAGGCGCACAGGAAGTTTCTCCGCTTTGCCTTTATGGGGATGGCGTACGAGTACCAGTGTCTGCCGTTCGGCTATTCCCTGGCTCCGCGCACCTTCTCGAAGTGTGTGGAGACGGCGTTGGAACCGCTCAGACGTCAGGGAAAGAGGATTCTCTTCTACCTAGACGATCTGCTTATTCTGAGCAACTCAGAAGAGACCGCGAGAAGGGACACCATGTTGGTGATAAACCATCTCTCCTTCCTGGGTTTTGCCATCAACTGGGAGAAGAGCTCCCCGCTCCCCAGCCGGCAGACAGTCTACTTGGGGCTTTGCCTAGACTCAGCCACCATGATTGCGATGCTTTCGCCTCCTCGGCGAGACGCCATCCTGTCGGCGCTCTCCCGTTTTCACGTTCGCAGAAACGTGACCGCACTGTCCACCATGCGCCTGTTGGGGCTGATGGCAGCTGCCCACCCCGTGGTCCCCCTAGGTCTGCTTTTTATGCGCAGACTCCAGCGGTGGTTTGCTCGCCAACGGTTGGACCCCAGGCGACACAAGCTCAGGGTGCTCCTCGTCCCCCGTTCGGTGTCGCCAGACCTGGAATATTGGAAAGGACCCTCCGCCCTTCTCAAGGGTGTTCCCCTGGGCAGGGTGGCGTCCTACGTAGTGGTCTTCACGGACGCCTCGTTGACGGGTTGGGGAGGAACGTGCCTCTCTCACTCGGTCGGAGACGAGTGGCGCACGCCCCCTACAGCACACATAAATGTGTTGGAGCTCGACGCTGTGAGGAAAGTGCTGTTGCATTTCTTTCACCTGGTGCGCGGCCGCCACGTTCTGATCAGGACAGACAGCGTGTCGGCGGCGGCGTACATCAACAGACAGGGGGGAGTCCGCTCCCCTGCTCTCCACCGAAAGGCGGTCGAGCTCTGGCTTTGGGCTCATCAGTATCTCCGCAGTCTGAGAGCCCTGCATATCGCGGGCGCCCAGAACTTTGGGGCGGACCTCATGTCTCGAGGCGGTCCCCGCCGAGACGAGTGGCGGTTACATCCCGACATTGTCAGACTGATCTGGCAGAGGTTCGGGACAGCGCAGGTGGACCTCTTCGCGTCCCGGGAGAACACGCACTGCAGGTGGTGGTTCTCCCTCAGCCCTCGGGATCTTCCCCCGTTGGGGGTAGATGCGTTGGCACACACACCTTGGCCGCGGGCTCTCTTGTATGCGTTTCCCCCGCTCCAGCTGATCCTTCCTCTTCTGGAACGGGTCAGACAGGAGAGACTGTCCCTGATATTAGTGGCCCCGGAGAACCGTTCAGCTCTGTGGTTTCCAGAGCTGGCCGTGCTCTCGCGGTCGGCGCCTTGGCCAGTACCATTCAGGCCGGATGCGCTTTCACAGGCCCACGGGACGGTGCACCACCCGCCCGATGTCTCGGGACGGCTGTTGGTTTGGCTCCTGAGAGGTTGATCCTGCAGGGCAAAGGTTTGCCTGAGACGGTTATCAACACTATTCAGAGTGCTCGTGCGCCTTCTACTTCTTCCCTCTATGCGGCAAAGTGGTGCGCCTTCTCTAATTGGTGTGAGACGAACCACGCTGTCCCATCTCAATGCGAGGTGGGAAGCGTGCTTTCGTTTCTGCAAAACTTATTGGAAAAAGGTTTGGCCTTCTCCACTATCAAGGTCTATGCGGCAGCCGTTTCGGCTGGCCATGCAGGCTGTGATGGTGGACCGATCTTCAGCCATCCACTGGTCAAGAGATTCTTGCGTGGGGCTAGACGGGTTAGGCCTGTTTCACGCGTGCTTACACCACGCTGGGATCTCCCCACCGTGTTGCGCGGATTGTCCAGGGATCCTTTCGAGCCTCTCTCTCAGGCCCCTTTGGATGCCCTGTCATTTAAGACGGCGCTCTTGTTGGCCTTGGTTTCTGCCAAGCGGGCCGGTGAGCTAACCGCTCTGTCTGTCAGCCCGAGTTGCTTGTTGCTAAACGAGGACAACTCCTTCGCGTTGCTCAGACCTAATCCTGCGTTCCTCCCGAAGAACATTAATAGTTCTTTTCGGTCGAGGGATATTGTGCTTAAGGCTTTTCACCCCCCGCCTCATTCTAGTGAGGCGGAGGCGGAGTTGCATCTCCTGTGCCCGGTTCGGGCGTTGGCTATGTACGTGAATCGCTCGGCAGCGTTCCGCTCCACACAACAGTTGTTTGTGTGTTATAGCGACGCTAGCAGGGGCCGCGCTCTCTCTAAGCAGCGGTTTTCTCGCTGGGTATGTGAGGGTGTTTGCCTAGCCTACTCTCGGCAGGGCTTGGCGCCACCGTTGGGCGTTAAAGCTCACTCCACACGGAGCGTGGCCGCTTCAACGGCTCTACTCAAGGGCGTTTCGGTGGAAGACATCTGCGCGGCTGCGTCTTGGTCTTCCCCCGGCCCCTTTGTCCGTTTTTACATGTTAGACATGTCCAGGGGCTCACTCGGCAACTCTGTGCTAGAGTCCGGGACCCCTTTTACGGCTTAAGAATATAGACATGTTCTTTAAAGCGTCGTGGTTGGATTTCCTCTCGCCGGCTGGCGAGTTGGACTTGATTACCAGTCTTACTCTCCCACCTTTTTTCAAATGAAAAACAGGCTAGGGGGTTTTCTATTGGCTCGCCAATTGTCTGGTGGTTTTGTTTACCAGTATGGCACTCCCGCCGTTTTCTTCAAATCAGAAACGGCCGAGAGAGTCCCATTATTGGAGAGCCGAATTCCGTAGCTCCGCCCCCGGTGGTAGCGGACCTAATGGAAACCTAGTTGCTCTGGTTTTTCTTTTCCTTTCATGGGTTCCATGAAGCACGGAATAGAGCCGGAGTCTTTACAGACTCACTTTTTTCTCCCTTGATCATTGCCTTGCTTGATCTAGGAGGAATTAGTTTTTTATAAAGCTGTTGTGTTTTACACTTCCTTGGCTTTTTGAGTCTTAATGTGTTCTGGTGACTTAGGTCTTTTTGACTGGGGTCCAGCAGGAGTACATTGATCGGGCTCCGCTCGCAGCTTCACCTTAGCCCATAAGGCGAAGCCTAGACGGCGTAGCCTACATGAAATAGAACGATAGTTATGTTATTATAACTCTAGTTCTATGATTGTAGGCGTAGCCGTCTAGTTTCCCACCTGCTGTACCCTCCAATTGCTGAAAGAAAAGCTTGGAGGATGAGCGACGGTATACACCGCGTTATATAGACACGATACCGTGGGAAATGTGGGCGGTGCCCACGCTGATAGGTGCATAGTTTGAATTTTCAGCGCGCGCAGGCGCGCGCACGGGACAAGCCCATAAGGCGAAGCCTAGACGGCTACGCCTACAATCATAGAACTAGAGTTATAATAACATAACTATCGTTTATAGACATTAAAGGACAATTCCGGTATTTTGATCATTGAGCCCCCTTTCTGGTTTGTTTAGGATGAAATAGAGTGGGTGACACCGAAATTTGAACTATAAAGGTACGAACACACCAAACGCGTACCCCGCGTATAGACGCGTATAAAATCTGCAATTTTTCCATAGGGAATCATTGGTTTACGCGCGTATGAGCTGCGTAGATGCGTTATGCGCTAAAGCAACATTTTACCCGCGTTAGCGGCGTATGAGCTGCGTATATATACGCGCGTACGCGCATACGCGAGGAGTTCAAAAAATTTAACTTTTTACGCTCATACGCATGATGATTAGCCGCGTTGCCCAATCAGCGTTGAGCTTGACCCGACGTCACGAGTAGGGTCCAGCTGCAGCCCCGGAGAACAACACCCTGGCGTGACAGAACACCCTGGCGTGACGGAAGTACTGTGGCTGGACGGAAGTTACCTCAGATTATTTTCTATAGACAAATAAACGTATTTATCGCTTGAATTAACATAACAAAGAAATAAAAAAATATTTTGACACGTTAGTAACCATTTTTATAGCTTAGAAAAGGTTTTTTAACGTTATTTAGCCCCGGAGAACAACACCCTGGCGTGACACCAACCCAGGCGCGACGGAAAATCGGAAACCGAAGATGAACCATGGAAGTAAGTGTGACTGTCAATATGCTTAATATATTGAGTAATATTCATGTTAAAGTCTTGCCGTAGATAATTTACTTTTCGCTAAATTCGAATATAATAATATTGCGCCCTTTTAGAAAAATTAGTGTCATCCGTAATCACCAATGTGATGCTACAGCAACAAAATTTAGCAAAACTGGCCACCGGAGCAGAAAAGTGTCTGTTTCTCCTGGGGAATATCTAATAGGCTACTAAAACCTAGCCTGTATAAAAACAAGGCTATTACTATTATAAGTCATTCAATCTTATGACCATAACGAATACCACAACCAACTGTGAAATGTTACTGTAATTCAATAGTGATCAACTTATACATTTTCTTTGAATTACTATAAAAAATAGTGTGTTAGTGTGTTTATCCTATTGTGCACTTATCTTCATCTGCATTCATGCCTACTCAAAGACCCATTCCACACAAAACCAGTTCACTTTGAAAGATGGATACATTTAATTAGAAGATAAGCTTCGCAATATCAGGTTATGGGTAGTATTTAAATATATTGATAGTAACTTTTATTTTCTTGCCCAACTTTACGATACTAATCTCTGTTATTCTTGTCGTCCAACCGCCAAACAAATGGCGGTTGGACTACTTCAACCAGTCTTCAGACTGAAGCGAAAAAGAGAAGTGAATGACGTTTCCAGTGACAGAATACAAATAATATATTGAATAGGCTTAATATTGACTTGACTGTTTGATTCTTTTGACAGTGAGTTGGCGCTGATGGCAGCATGAAGAACCTATATCTTTAATATTCTGCATATTATTTGTTGAATAAATTGTGAGGAAACTTTGGTGTGGTCATTCTTCAATGTATCTTTATATCAAATTATGATGATATACTTGACCAAAAATTACATTTGATTCTATTAGACATATTAAATCAATTACTTAATTCTAATGCCGCGTTTCCACTGCAGGGTGCGGAACGGATCGGATCACAAAGGTGCGGGTCGGGTCGCGTTTCCACCACCAAAAGTGGGCGTGACCCGGACTTTGCCGTACCCGTTCCGGCCCCATTCTCGGGACTCCTCCGTTGCGGTACCCAAAACGAGACCAGACGCCTGAAAGGGTCCCGTGAAATTCTAGCTACACCCCCCCTCCGTTTATTGGTCGACAGAATCGTCACTTCCGGGTGACACGGGGATAAAAACAAACAAACTGTAGCCTCGAGGTATTATTCTTTACAATTAACATGTCGCGTAAAAAGCTTGCTTGGGCGAACAAGGAGGTGGAGACGTTCGTCTGCATTCTTGGGGAGGAAGACGTTGTTTACGATGTTTACGTAGCTGCCGCGGCGATCAACATCCGGCCTACCACCAAGGGTACTGTCGGCAGTGGAAACGCGACCTCGGAACTGAGCTGGGCTATACCGCCCCCTCCCTACCGCACCTTTGCGATCCGATCCGTTCCGCACCCTGCAGTGGAAACGCGGCATAATGGTAAATTACTTAATGAGTAAAGTGTATAGTACACTCAATTCCATTCAATAAATGTCTACACACTGAACTAGATTATTCGTCTAAATAACGTAAAAAAAAAATAAGCTATAAGCTAAGCTATAAAAATGGTTACTGACATGTCATAATGTTTTATTTAAATGTTTTGGTCTAATAAGTTCAATAACGCAAAGAATCCTGAGGTATTTGTATAAATAACGTCAAAAACCCTTTTCTAAGCTATAAAAATGGTTATTAACGTGTCGAAATATTTTTTTAGTTCTTTGTTATGTTAATTCAAGCGATAAATACGTTTATTTGTCTATAGAAAATAATCGGAGGTAACTTCCGGCGATAAATACGTTTATTCGTCTATAAAAAAATAATCGGAGGTAACTTCCGTCCAGCCACAGTACTTCCGTCACGCCAGGGTGTTCTGTCACGCCAGGGTGTTGTTCTCCTAGTCAGGTGGCTTAACGAGTATTTTCAACATTACCGTTACCGGGCAGACAAAAGCACCAAATTTTGCATGAGGCTTCCTTAGGGCTTGGTAGTCACTTTTAGCCTAGGAGCCACCCCTCCCCCCTCCCTATTTAATATTTAAGGGTATTTTTCAGAATTCGGGCCCATTTTTCAGAATTCGGCCCATTTCTGTCCACAGACAGAGTGTAATTATATTAAAAACGAATTACATCTAATACATTTTAGATCCATTAATTAGTATAAACAAAAACAAGCCTAGACTTTTTTTATGGTTGCTCTTACTAATGATTTTAACACATTTTATTGGTGTTTAGTGGTACAATATCTGTGTTTTGGTGTTGTCCGCCACCATAGTTTTCACATGTCGTGCCATATCTCAAACAATATTTATCACCAGAGGGTGGGGGAGAGTCTGTGGGGGAGGGGGAGTTCGGGGGAGGGGGCAGCAGGGCATGTTTGGTGCTTTTGTCCAGCCTGTGTTAAGAATTGCAGGAAGGGACTCAAACGCAGACCCAATGCAGGAAAGAACTCAGAATTTATTCAAAAACAGTTAACACTCTCAGAAGTCCAGAACACATTTACATTTGCAAAGTGGTGAACAGTCCAGGTTTGCTTTGCCACAGCTGCAGTTGGAACAGTCTCCTTTGCAGGAACATTTAATGAGCTCCCTGCACGCTCTTGAAACTTCTGGAGTTGTCATCCAAACAGGCACCCATAAGTTGGATACCTTGTTCCAGGCATACTGTTGTGGAGAAGGAACCACCTGCTGTGTTTGTGTGCTGGTAGTCCAGATTCCTGCTTGATACACTGCTCGTCTCAGGTGCTGGAGCAGTGCATCCTGGGTGGGTGGCAATTTGTCCACTGCCAGATTCTTCTTGCAGAAAAGTTCCTTTCTTGCTTCATTGACTGAGGTCAAAGGGCTGGTTTTGTCATACAGAATAACAGTCAGTCTCTCGAGCTTCTGGAATGATTCATCATCCAGTTCGAGCTGCTGGAAGGGATGGTTGGCCAGAAATACAAATGTCTCTGTAACATCTTCATAAGACTGCCAGGCTTGCCATACTGACTTCTTGCCTTTCCATTGAATGCAGAGGTCGTGTCACAGCCAGAGTATGCATGGAACACAGGTAGGCCTTTTGATCGTGACTCCCCGAGGCTTGCACAGATGGTGTTGATGTGGTAAAACCTGTAATTCTTGCCCATACCAAAAGCAACCCAGATGTCGACCAAAGGTTGAGTCGCAAGCATGTCATGGAAGGTGCCAACAAGTATGACAATGACATCTGTATCCACTGTACGTACCAGGAACTTCGTCTCCCCTTGTTCCAGTGCATGAAGAATGTGGACTACAAGCCACGTGTCTGCTTCCTCCTGATTGCAGTTGTTCATGGGGCTGCTGGAACCAATGGATACCACAGCTGGCCCTGATGTGGCGTAGACAGCCTTGTCTTGTGGCCAGCTAAACTCTTTAATCTTGGAAGTCAAAAAACCAAACAGTTCCTCCTTGTTCATTGAGTCCCGAAGGAAGTCCATCCAATTGCCAGGAAGCTTGGTATGACTTGATACTTTCCTTCGTACACCTGTGCCTCGCTTTTCTCGGGTAGACTCTTTCAAACTGTCTGTGGTGTAAGTGTCCCAAACAAGATCCAATCTTTTTGCATCCCGAAGCTGACTCTCTAGGTAAGGGATGAATATTGCATCTGCATACTCATCAAATGTGCTTACTCTGGTTGTGGGCAAGCAGTGGACGATGACGGCACCATCTAGGACTTTGCAGTTGTAGGTTGAAGGTGGCTCTGCTTGCCCAGGCTGGTCAAGACATTGGAGCAGGTGAGACTTTGTGTTTGGTAAGTGAAGTGCGCCAAGGTCTGACAGAGAAGGTGGGAAGGATTGTATCTCATGTGCAAAGAAATCATCCAAGTTTCCATCCCGGCTTTGCATTGAAATGTACAGCCTGCCAAAGAGGGCTACATTATTCTGAAGCACTTTGATCTTCTTTCCCTGCTTAGATGTTTGCTTGTGATGACATTTTCTGAAGAGCGGCAGAGAATTTCTCTTGATTCGGTCATGGATAGAGTGGGTGCGGTCATCAAGCACCTTCTTGACAAAGTCTTGGTACTTTTTAACCATGGGACAGGTAGAAATTAGCCAAAATAAAGTACAAAATGCATATATATATGCTTAATCTGTGCATGTAGTTTATTAGTTCAAGTAACATTAAATCCATATGCATATTTTTATTATTAATTTGTGATAAATAATGTTTGAGATATGGCACGACATGTGAAAACTATGGTGGCGGACAACACCAAAACACAGATATTGTACCACTAAACACCAATAAAATGCGTTAAAATCATTAGTAAGAGCAACCATAAAAAAATTCTAGTCTTGTTTTTGTTTATACTAATTAATGGATCTAAAATGTATTAGATGTAATTCGTTTTTAATATAATTACACCCTGTCTGTGGACAGAAATGGGCCGAATTCTGAAAAATGGGCCCGAATTCTGAAAAATACCCTTAAATATTAAATAGGGAGGGGGGAGGGGTGGCTCCTAGGCTAAATTTGACTACTAAGCCCTAAGGAAGACCCATGCAAAGTTTGGTGCTTTTGTCCAGTCGGTATCGGTATTTTCGTTTAGCCACCTGACTATCCGGGGCTGCAGCTGGATACTATGGGGGATTATCACGCCGATACGTAGTACTTCCGCATTCGGTGTTCATTGTGCACTGTGACATCCGGTGAATCACTCATCACTCTGGCGAACTGATGATGGGAGGACCGGCAGTTCACTTTCACGACATCCCTGGTAAATGTACCCAAAGTCACGTTTTCTGAAGTTCACCGACTTACCGAACAACACTCCATAACAGCCCGCTCCAAACTGGACAAGGGATTGTTTATTTTTCGAGAAATATATCGACTACGAATGTGAGTGTCTGCTAGCTAGCTTACGCTAGGTAGGTTGGCTTATGCTAACGTCAGTTTGGAGTCAGCTCAGTCTGGAGGGATGAAATGATGAGATGAAAAATAAGGTAGACGTGTACTTCTTTGGTACATATATGAATGTGTATCTTCAGCAGAAAGTGAAATGAATGTGAAATGAACTGAATGAATAAAGGAACTGAAAGAGTAAAAGGATTTAATTAATTCCCTTTTTCTGAGTACATCATTTACTACATTATATATTAACATTATTTTGAATACTTTCAGGATGGACTGACTGGACTTTAAAATTGATTATAGATGAAAGACTTCTCATTCAATTACATACATGTCATTCAATATATACAATGTTTTCAGTGTACAAAATTACAGCTCCGGAAAAAATGAAGGGACCACTCCAAATGTTCAGTGCCTCTCGTTTTAATATTTATATATTATATTTATAGGTACATGTTTGAGTAGAAACACTATTCAACAGGGATGTAGCCTTTTAAATCAAGTGGTCCCTGGAAGTTGGTCATCACACAGCAGACGGTCCACAGCTGATTGACTGTCACAGACAAGGTGAAAGGACAGTGCGTTCCCAGATGCGGTATTCCTTGACTCTGCCTATTGCTCTTTCTACGAGGATTCGAAGTCGAGCGATTGCTTGTGTTTTCAGAGCATCCTCTTCAGTGAACTGCGCAGTGGTTAGAGATAAATTAATTAGTAATATAATTGTGAGTGCTTCAGTCCATCTTAAACATTTGTCTACATATCTTAATGGTCACATTTGGGTCAAAGTTTTAATTTGAAATGTTCATTCCTTTCATGCCTACCTGTCATCTTGAAGGGTGGTATAATCAGCGTTGCCCCACGATCAGCTAGTGGCTTCTCGATGGTGAAACCCTTGTCTGCCATGCAGCCATCTCCTGGCTCCAGTAAATCCAGCAGTCCACTTCGTTCAGTCAGCTCTGGGTCGGAGATGGAGCCGGTGAAGAGACTTGACACAAAAGTCACAGCACTACAAGGGCCAATCCCAATCAAGGCCTTAAAGGTGGTTGTGTTCTTGTAAGATGATGTTTGGGTAATCATCGACTGCACCTCGGTGCAGTCGATGATTACCCGAACATCTGGACTGTACTGCACAAATTAGCTTGGCATGGTGTTCTTGACTTGCTGTTTACTCATCCAGATGGGGAGGGAGCCAAGGAGCAGGGGAGGGAGACAAGGAGCAGGTAACGGTAGTTGGCCCACGGTATAACAACATGGGAGACAGTGGACACACTGACCTGAAACATGTCAGCCAGCACCTTCTCTTGCAGGCCTGCAGCAACCCGGCAGCAGAAGAGAAAAAACTCTACCAGTTGCAGTCTACACGTTGGACTGGGAGAAATGGGTTCAAATGTTTCTTTCTTTTTCTGAGCTTTCGACCAATAAACCAACATGGAGGCAGATGGTTGAATAACCTCCCAGAAGTCACAAAAAACATCTCTTGACGTGAATCTGGTGTAAAAAAGGATGTCCTCGTCTGAGAAACAAAATCTGTGAAAAGGCACTTGAACCACTTTCAGCTGTGACCGCTCTCATCAGCTCCTTGACTGTTTCTTCCAATTGCTGTATGTGTACAGCAGCAACATCCAGTGCACCTGTATGAGATGAGGAAAAAATATTAAAACATCTAACCCAGATTTTGGCTGTGACTTGCATATTGGAAGCAGTTTGGACCTCTAAAGAAATTACTTTTTGTAGCTCAATATTGCTTTTAAATGTTGCTTTTTATTGCTCAATATTCACCTTTACAATTAATTAAGTAAGATATAAAATGCAACATTTGTACTTGTGATGAAGCTTTTCACATTGTGGTTTGGTCAAATGCTGGGACATTAATAAGACTAAACATTTTGTGTCCGAGTTCTGAAAAGTTGACCTACCTCCTCGGTATAACCTACTAAGAGCCCATTCTGTGATTAAACCATAGGTAGCACATCCTGTCAGGTAGGTGGTTTAAGAACAGTATGGGGTAATAGTAGGCCAATATTTCAGAACACTAACAAACATTGACAAACCTGGTTTAGGAGCAGAACCGAAATCATGTTCCGTCATCACCACCGAAGCTGAGATCTCCTCCATCGGCTCTTATTCACAGGGCAGCGGTTGCTCCAGAGGAAGGGCTGGGTGAACGTCATGGCCTAAGCGAGTTGATGCTCTTTTATTAACAGACCCCCTTCTTGGCAGTCCCCAGTTGTTCCACTGGAAACGGGAGGGTACAGACCCGATTTTCAGTCGCTTGGTGTGACCCCGGTTGGTTGCTAGCTGTAGCGTTTGTAGTCTGATTCACTAAAGTGCCGGCTACTAACAAACGTGCTACGTTTTATTTTAAAGTTTGGCCCTTCATCCCGGCGAACCGCTTGAATCCACTTCTTCCTTAGACTCAATTCAGTCGGGAATCCATGAAAACTTAAGTAGGGTTGGTGTTGTTTGTTAGATGTACAAAGTGGAACAGAGCAGTGACATCTAGCCTTTGTTTCAGCCATTGTTGAAGTGCGCCGGAAGTGTTCATGCACAACGAAGACAAATCCCGCCACCGGAACCCGGAAGCGTGATAATCCCCTATTGTGAAGCAGGCAGGAGCGATTCAAAATGAGCCAAATACCCGAGAAAGGACTGATAGTTCAAATTTCGGTGTCACCCACTCTATTTCATCCTAAACAAACCAGATAGGGGGCTCAATGATCAAATTACCGGAATTGTCCTTTAATGAGACCTGCCAAAAAGTGAGTCACATGCTCACTGGATCCAAGAGGGGAATGTTACTTGTGCCTATTAACCACTCACACAATGGTGATGTTTCCTTTACATATTGGTGTTAGAAGCATGTTTAATGTTTCATCTCTTTCTTTCCAAAGCACCAACATGGATCCCATACATCCAGTAGGCCTACCGCGGGAAGTAGGGGTGCTGGGGGTGCTGCAGCACCCCCTGTCTGAGGCCCTGTCTTATCACAGAAAACGATCATTCCTAAAAACTCCGGCCAAAGTGGAGATTTCTGAAAACGCCGGTTATGTGTTGTCGTGTCAACGGGGAGAAACGGGGTTTTAGGTTCTGAAGCGTCACATTATGCACCAGGAAATGCTTAACGTCATGTGAGCGCCCGCTGTACCGTATTGGTCCGAATATAAACACAAACCCCATTGTAAGACGACCTATATTTGGAAAAAAGATTTAAAGACCAGATCTTGTTTTTATAAATAAATAAATTGTGTTCATTGAAATAATATACGAAAATAAAAAGGCAGAGAATAAAACACTGCATTGCCACTAAACAGTAGTGCAAATAGGCCGTAAAGACTATTCCTGACACTCCTCTGCCCCGCTGTGTTCGCTCTGGCTGTGGTCCCTCCGCAATGTTTCGGCCAGTGGCAAAGCGAGTCATCCTCGCTGCTGTCCAAGGCATTTTGAGACGCAGCATTTATTTAATGCTCATATGACCTAGTGCTGAAAAAAAGTTATATGAAAAAGTGTGAGGGGAGAGGTGGTGCGCTAAACTTGTTCTGTGAGCAGCTGGATGTTAACCATGGTGTGAACACAACGATCGATTTTCGACTGTTTGCGCATGCACTGGTGTAATTGAGCTGCGCTGCTATATATCTTTTTTTATCAATGTAGCGAGTTGCGAGTCTAGTGCAGGCTGAGTTGTTTTTTTTCCAGCACCCCCTGCTGAGAATACGTTCCCGCGGCTATGCATACATCATAGTGGTGCTGTGAGGTCGTGGCATGGAATACACCCTTAATGAACATTACGGCTCACATCTCTACAGCCTGTTATGACTGCTGTTAGCCTTTGTGTTCAGTGTATAATAAAATAAGGAATCATGACAAGAACAGTATGTGTAACGGGGGGGTTAGGCAGAACCCAAGTGCACAGACAGACGACAGTTGTAGGACAGTTTCAAGGATTTATTCTGGTACAGGATCGGGCAGACAGAGAGCAGAAGAGGAGACGGGGACAGAGGCGCAGACAGACCAACAGGGACTGGACGGCAGGCAGGAGGTCAGACAGGCGAGGGTTCATTAACAGGCAGAGTGGAGTAGACGAAGTCAATCGGGAGGTGCGGGAAAGCTCTGAATGAAACAAGGGACAATCTGGCAAGAATTTAGGGTTAAGAAATTAACCAAGGTTTTCTGATATATGAGTGAGGTATCTCACTATGGGACACGCCCCTCGCGCTGTCCCCCAGAAGCAATTTTACACTACGCCAGTCGTGACTGGCCAACAGACGTGACGTCTGCCTGCAGAGGAGGGGCTCCCTCCTACTACATAAGCCCCGTCGTCACGTCATCTCTTCAGTCTATAGGCAAAACACCTCTTCCTCGCTCCGGGCAAGGAGGGTGGTCTGGTGAGATACCTCACTCATATATCAGAAAACCTTGGTTAATTTCTTAACCCTAAGTTTTCTTTCAATATTCATTCGGTATCTCACTATGGGATATAGTAACTCCCGTATTGCCAAAGAAGTACCAGTGCAAACCCATCAAACAGGCATGTTCACCGATCCAACGCTCAAGACTGTGTGAGACAGATTAGGCGCAGTAACATCCAACCTGTAGAATCTAGCGAAAGTGTGAGGCGTCGCCCAGCTGGCAGCCGCACATATCTCTTCCACTGAGACCCCCTGAAACAGTGCCCAGGATGCGGACATGCCGCAAGTCGAATGTGCGCTCAGGCCGATAGGGGGTTCCAAACCCACGCTACTATAAGCCATGGCTATAGCCCCCACGATCCAGTGTGATAATGTCGTGGATTAATCGAGATTTAAAACACTTAGACTAATTCAAGAGAGAGAGAGAGAAATGAAAACGAGGGGTCCGGAGCAAGAATTGACAAAAGACTTTATCGTGCAGAAAAACAACAACGACAACAGCCTGAGTAGGTTTGCAAAGTCACTGTCGTTCACAAACTGCGGCGTCTTTTTATGCACACAAACAGAGCAGCTTCTCCTTGAGGTGTCTGCCTCCATTCAGTCATAAATCCATTTTAACCTGAATGGTCAGAAAATAGACAACAAATGGTCAGCAAAGATAGCCCTGCTCCTTTTAGGGGGGGCTCCATCTGTTCTAAGCCCAGACACCTAGGCACCGTGTGTTTTCCACTATTAGGTATAAAAGACCTCATAGTAATCACAGTTTACCATAGAATATAATCAGTAATTTCTACCACAATAAACGCTGCTTCGAGAGAGGCTTCCCCAGATATGACGTAGCACATGATACAAACAGCTGCTCCGATTTCCTGAATCCAGCCGTCCTATCAACATAGACGCGTAAAGCCCGCACCGGGCAGAGCGCATTCAGCCGCTCCTGCTCCTGGGAGGAGAAAGGAGGGGAATGGAAAGCCAACAGCTCAATAGGGCGGTATGACAACGCAGAGTCGAATACCTTGGGAACAAACGCAGGGTTCGGCTTTAATAGAACCTTTGAGTTCCCCCGCAAAAACTGCATACACGTCGGGCTAACCGACAGCGCATGGATGTCACTAGTGCGTTTAGCCGAGGCCAACGCGAGCAACAAAGCCGTCTTAAACGAGAGCGTCTTAAGCTCTACCTGTTGTAAGGGCTCAAACGGTGGGCGTGACAGTGCATCAAGCACCGTAGATAAATCCCACGGAGCAGCCAAGCTCCGCAACACCGGCCGAAGACGGCGTGCACCTTTCATAAACCGGCAAACGATAGGGTGCTGACCTGCCGATTTGTCCCCAAAACCTATGTGACAAGCCGATATAGCGGCCAAGTACACTTTGACAGTGGAGAAAGCCCGGCCTTTATCCAGCAAATCCTGTAGAAATGTCAGAATAACAGGCACGGGACTCTGGAAAGCTATTTCCCCAGCTTTCGCGCACCAATCCTCGAACGCACGCCATTTCCCGTCATATGCGCTACGCGTGGAGGAAGCCCTGGCGCCCTGGATAGTCGTAATGACATTCCATGGGAGTCCAGCCGTCGTTAGGTTCATCCTTTCACGGGCCAGGCCCATAGAGCCATGCGCTCCGGATGAGGATGGAAGATTTCCCCATGCGCTTGCGTCAGGAGGTCCCTTCGTAAAGGCAGAGGCCAAGGCTGGCCGCACAGCAACTGGACTATTTCCGCCAACCAATATTTCCCCGGCCAACGGGGGGCTATAAGGATCAGCACATGACCCTTCTCTCGCACCCTGGCGAGAGTAGGAATGATCAGTTCTAATGGGGGGAAAGCGTACAGGAGGACGCGCGGCCACTCGTATGCCAAAGCATCCAGCCCCATTGGGGCGCTCCGACCGGTTAGGGAATAGAACAGAGGGCACTGAGTGTTCTCCTCTGATGCAAAGAGATCGACCTCTGCTCGACCGTATTTCTCCCATATCTGGTTCACGACCACGACGTGGAGTTTCCAGTCCTTGTAGCGAGGGTCGCCCCTGGACATTAAATCTGCTCCCCGGACACTGCTGCGGCTCCACCGAGCTCTCTGCAGGTCCGACCCTTCTCTCCTTCGCGTCGTGAACTGTGAAGGCTGTATGGCCTTCTGCACGCCTTTTGCAGGGCTTGGAACATGCCCTCTGTAACCCTTCTTGGAACCGGGTTTGGAACAGAACACCTAGGGGGGACGGCGACGGCGTCTGGCCGGGCCTGCCGCACCCCCCTGGTCGCAGCGCCTCAGGTAGCGCGCCGTTTCTTCCCGGCCACCTGAGTAGCCGAAGGGGCTGCACGGCCACCTGGCGCCACCCCGGGCGCGGGTGGCTTCCTCGCCCACGCGCCACTGTGCTCCGGCGGCTTGTTCTGGCCCCGGCCGGCCGCGTGGGTTGGGTGGGGGTGACGCTTCTGGCCGCGGTAAGCCGGCGGAGGAGCGCGGGGCTGGGTGAACACCTGGCCGGGTGCGTTGGCGGGGAAAGGCGCTCTTCTGGGAAGACACAGTCGCAGCGCCTCACCCTCCCTCTTTTTTTCCTCCCAGCGTTTCAGCATGACATCATACGCCGGGCCAAACAGGCCTTTCGGGTCCACAGGCACGTCTAGGAGTTGGGTTTTCTCCCTCAGAGAGAGACTGGAGAGGTTCAGCCACCTCGCCCTCTCCTGAGCGACCATCAGCGCCATGGCCCTTCCGGACGCCTGGACAGCGCTCCTGTGAAGGCGCAGGCACAGGTCCGTCACCACGCACAGTTCATCCCAAAGGGCTGGGGTGGGTGACGAGGATATGTCGAGCTCCAGCTCAGCCTGGTAGGCCAGCAGCAGCGACGACGCGTTGAGCGCCCTCACCGTCGTCGCCATCGCCTTGTAGCCCTTCTCGGTCATTGATGACTGGAAGGAGTCGGCTCTGGACGGCAGTGTAGGGCTCGCTGAAGTCATGGCGGACTTCTGCGTGGGGTGGAGGTGCGACGCCAGCAGTGGTTCAACCGGAGGAAGATGGGAGAACCCCTTTTCCTCCATACCGGCCCAATCCAACCCCGATCCACCCTGGACGGGGATCTTGGCTGAGAGAGGCTTGCTGAGACCCCCCAAGACCGGGTCGCTTCCTCCAGGCACTCGGGAAAGGCCGGAAGTAGCAGGCTGGTTGAAGCCTTCGCCTTCGGGAGTCGCTTGCCCTCGTAGCGAGATATGGCGGTCTCCACCGGGGCCTCCGGCCACTCGATGTTTAGCCGCGCAGCCGCCCTCTTGCAGGCCTCGTGTAGGTCTATGCTCACGGCCGGGTTCGGGGAGGGGGTGCACGCACCGCCCACCACCATAGGCGACGCGGTGCGGGGGGAAAAGGAATCATCATCCTCGTCCTCGTCAGAGCCGAGGCTAATGGATTCCCCCCCCCGACTCGGAGTGATCGCCCTCGGCTTCGTCGGGCCCTTCCAGCAGGCTAGCCTCGATAGCGTCGGGCTGAGTCAACTCCAGCGGCTGGGAAGCGTCGGTGAGGTCCACCTCCGATCCCCAGCTGGTTCCCTGTGGGGCGGAGAGCCCCCGGAAACCTCCCGCTAGCTCCGGTAGTGGCGGGTCGGTTACCCCCATTACCGGATCATCTGTGCTGAGCTTCGCCTGCTAAGTCAGCCGGCGTTTGCGGGTTTTATTTGAAAACCGTGCGCAATGCTCGCAGGTAGGCGGGAATGCAAGGGCAGCATTGGCATGTTCCAGCCCAAGGCAGCGAATGCAGGCGGTGTGGCTATCCGCTCCCGACATTTTGTTCCCGCACGCGCAGAACTTTGTCGGAGGCTTCCCCGAGCCCTCGGTTAGGGTAGGTTCAACCTCTGACTGCATGTTCTCGCCTTCCGTTTATGCCGGCTGCTGTTTGGTGACAGGTCAGCCTGGACACGGGTGTAGCTAGTGTAGATGCTAGCAGCTAGTATGGATACTAGCAGAGGCTACTGTTTGGTGACAGACTAGCTTTCTCTTCAGTCTCACAGAGGTCAGAGGTAGCGATAGGCTAGCGTTCGGTGACCGAGGGGTTAGCTCGCTCAGTGAACAGTGTGCTAGTCCGTCTACGACTTCTGTCCGCGAGGTGCTTCTAGGAGCGAGAAGAGGTTAAAGACTGAAGAGATGACGTGACGACGGGGCTTATGTAGTAGGAGGGAGCCCCTCCTCTGCAGGCAGACGTCACGTCTGTTGGCCAGTCACGACTGGCGTAGTGTAAAATTGCTTCTGGGGGACAGCGCGAGGGGCGTGTCCCATAGTGAGATACCGAATGAATATTGAAAGAAAACTGAGTGAAAGGCGAGGACTGTTATAGGAGGAGCACAGGTGAAGGTGATTGGGTTAATTAGGGGAGATCAGTAGCCTGGCGATGTCATACTCATAATTCTAGTCAGAATATGAGTCTGAGACCGAACCATTGGGCTGTGATTATAGGGCGGAACCAGGAAGGAAAATGCCTCTTCGCTCAATTGGATGGGACTCTCTAAATCGACGCCACTTCGACCTGGGCGGGACTTTACGTCCTACGTCACTCGCTATGGGTGTGCATGTGTGCGCGTAGCCGTCACTCGCGATGGGTGTGCATGTGAGAAAAGTTTTGGCTTTTAGTGTCTATGGGTTGGTAATAACGGTTCTGATGATTTTTCTGATGGAAAAGTGGTCTTTTATTTCCATAATAATTGTTCAGTGAAAGCATAAACCCGTTTGTTAGTTAGCAGTTAAACAAAATGCGATCTCTTTGTTTACAGTTACCAACGACCAACGTTTAAAGACTGATGATTGGGGGTTCGATTCCCTAGTGATGCAAGGTTTTTTCTTTCATTTTGGACTGCACACACAACGCGAGTGACAGATACTCGCACAATGTACACACATCACTGTCTTTACAATTTCTAGGCAACCGAAGTTTAAAGATTGTCAAGTGGTTAACTCTTGAATCGCATGTACTAAGACCTGATGGGTTAGTGGTCAGAGAACAACTAAATAACGCGGGGATACGGGGTTCGATTCCTTAATGAATCTAGCTTTTTTCTTTCATATTGGACTGGATGTTTGTATGCCATTTTGCGTAACTTGTAGTTTATGATGAAGAAATGTTACTGGGGTTATGGTTAGGGTAACGGTAAGGGTAAGACACAAAGTTTTTGCAACACAATATTTCTTACAATAACAAAGTTCAAAGTTTTGATGACTCCAGTAGGAAACTTAAGATACCTAGAGAAATGCCTGAGTGCTCACAAAACATCAAGTCAGCAGTGTGGTACAGGGTGATCATTTCTGATATACAGTACAAAAGCTGAAACTATTAGCCAGGAGTGGGAAAGATGCAGACGCAGACGTGGGAAGCAATAAGACGCACCAACACACAGTTGCCTGTTGCAAAATGGTTCAGAGTTTAATATAAATAGTTAGGGTTAGCTGGTATGGCGTCATCTGGTATGGCTATAGTCTAATGTTAGCTTAGTTCGTGTTGTTTCGTCATGTTAATCGCTAGTAATAGTAAGTCATTTGTAGAAATATAGCCTATCATCACAGACTGTAGGAATGTCACCCACCCTCCATCGCGTACGACACTGACGCTCGTAATCTGTAGTCAGTGCAAGGGAGTTCGTGCACAGATCCCTGAGACAAACGGCTACGCGCACACATGCAAACCCATAGCGAGTGACGTAGGACGTAAAGTCCCGCCCAGGTCGAAGTGGCGTCGATTTAGAGAGTCCCCAATTGGATAGACCTAAAACCAATCAGAGCAACGTAGTATGTGACGTATGTTGTGCGACGCACAGCTATTCTCAAGAAAAGAAGAAATTCATCCAGATGGACATAAACGATTTATGCCGGTTTTGCAAAAAAAAATTAAGGATACACGGACAAATTGGCAACACGGTCATCATTTTTTAGACAAAAAGTAAAAGTACATGCACGTACGAACAAGTTCTCCGTTTAGGCTTTCAACTCCAAAACACATCAAACAAATCGTATTGCATGTGTCGGCCATGTACAAACTTAATAACACGTTTGGAACGCGACATGTCCGTGTTTAAGAAGTGGACAGATGACGAAGGAGCCCAGGCTGAAGAAGCGTGTTCATCTGAGGCACCAGAGAAAAGAGACCGGGAGCCAACTCCCTCCAAGACGCCCAGGGCTCTGAAGAAGTTCTGCCCCAATCCGTTAACACCAACCGGTACAAAAACGCGAAAAAGCCTTACAGGGGTAAGCTTGTTGTTGATACATTTCTACTTCTTATGATATGACTATGGCTATAACCTCGATTGCCAAGTTTTTCATGTGTGTAAAGTGAGTCGTGTTTATTGTCCAATGTGATAAACACGTATGCAATCCCACACTCCTCATTTCAGTGTAATTTACCTATGATTAAAACGTCTTAGTCATATTTGTCGATATGGTAGTCTAGTGTGAATTTGAGTCAGGCCAGGTGTAGTATTAGCAAATGTTACCAGGATGAACTTGCACCTGATGGTGTGTGTGTGTGGTCTCTTTCACTTTATTGTGAGAACTTCATTTTGTAATGGATAGAATTGTATAGTGGTCAAAAGTGTGTCCCAACCCCCACTTCTGTGCTCTGCACCTCTGTGGGGGTTGGGCAGTATTCCACTGACCTTGCTCTGCAATTGCATCTGGGGTCACCATATTTAACAGTCTGTATATTCCTATTTATTGCCAATGCACATTATACTTAATAGGCTATACTGTAATTATCCACACTGATACATTATCTTATATTTCAGGTTGTCTCCCATTACCCTTCACAGACTGTTGCCAAGGTATGTTGTCCAGAAGAAGCCTCAATAGTGAACAGCATTAATAAGAAGAAATGGACAACAGCTGCAAAGTTAATGTTGAAACATAAACACCTAGCTGAGGAAATCAAGGTGCACATCCTGGAGCTAATAACCAACGAATGCAAACGCATTTCTAATCCGACCAACGGTTTCATCCTGTGGAAGTCATCTCCAGATGATCTGAAAGCCTTTTCATTTACAAGCTTAGAGGCAGACCTTAAAGGTTTTTCACCATTCCTCTTCTCAGTTCTAACAACTGTCAGCAACCACTCTCAAGCTGCAACTTGTGCAGCAGCTTCCATTGCCTTGAGAGGGAGACAACCACGCCTGTCAGCCTTTGCATACTACCTAGGTAGTATTTTGCATTATGGCGGGGCAAAAAAAGCTGTGTTTGAAAGGCTGAACAAAATGGCAATAACAACTACTCACCACAATTCTATAGAGAAGCAGAAGGAGTTGGCGCTCCTATGTGGGGGCTCTCTAAAAATGTTAAAGGTACAGAATGAAGATTTTCTGAACTCTGAAGCGAACTCTTTGTTGGTCAGAGAGTGGACACCAGCGAAGACCAAAGAACAAGTGATCCGAAGGGGCCACTAAACCCAGTTGGTGAACACATGGATGAGCTTCTCATGTCAGGTGAGGTGACAAATTACTGAAATATAGAAACACAACTTACACATCACATGCTGTGTCATCTTGAATGTTATGTGTCTATCTTTTGATAAATAATAATCAATTCATTGTCTTTACTTTTTTTCTTTTCCAGCAGATGAAATGGCTCAAAGCGTACTGCCTTTCAGCAGTTTAAGTAACTCTGAAGCAGCAGAGCTGGGCTTGAGCTCCTCCACTTTTCCAATCACACACCCCACTCCTCCACCAACATATTCTATTATATTTGACAATTTGGACTTTTTCATGCGTGTACATCATCAGTCCAGCCACCACAACAACAAATCCATACACTGGATTCACCATATTGCAGTCAAAGATAGGATCCAAACATATCACCTTGACAATGCCAAACCAGACCATGACATCCGTCAATACTACCTTGGCAACTCACTCCCCGGACTAGAAACCCAGGATTACATGCGGCGTGAGTTTATTGTTCTTGGGAGCCGTATCCTTACGCAGTACCTGGCTGTTTTTAAACCATTCAAGCCATTAGTGGTTCACCACATACCACATCAGTATACAGATGACATGGCTATGCGCTCCACAGATGCAAGTTATGAGTTAAATCTGCAAAAAAAAAAAAACCTAAATACACATACTTTCAACTCAAACATTACTGCAATGTCATCTTTTTTCTTTATTCTCAAAGTACCCTCTGGGACTACTCTTCAAAAATGAAAACAAAACGTCTGATTTGGTGGACACACTTCGCCACTTTCAGAAAGAGTAAGTATATAATCAGGCTCCACTGTCAGTCTTCGGCAGAAGAAGGGCTTTAATAAAACGTATAATTCCACCATTTGTGTGTTATCCATTTAGGTATGTGCCCAAGGGACCGGACGGGTTGTCAAGTGTTTTAGTAGGAGGTGACCGGCTGACTGAGGGGAACTGCAGAAACATACAGTGGGCCTTCTCAGATGGTGCTACAAAGGAAGACCGACTGGAAGGTCTCATCTTTAAGTTTGAGGACTGGCATGCCATCAGAAACCTCTTTGAAGTGAGTAAGAAACTATAGAAGAATGTTGATTAGTAACAAAATCACACCACTACTTTAGATTTTTTTTTTTAGATAGATAACTTCAAGTGCTTGTGTGTAAAGTTATGTTAATCCTTTGCTAATCACAAGTCTTCGATGTTGATAAAGATCTATCATCGGATTTTCTATGATGGTGCATCCTCAAAAGACCATGGCACACTTCTTGCCAACATGACGAAGTTGAGGTACAACGTCTGCTATCTGCAACACCATGATTACATACTGTACAATTATTAGTTTTTAAGCTTTTATTTGCATTCTAAACAAAACTGTTGTTAATTACAATGATTATAATAACATTTTGTTGACCATGCTTTCCACAGTTGTTTCACAAAAATCCAGTTAACATGAATTAACTGGATAGTTCATGAATTGGGTTGTTATGGGATGGGGAACACAGTCCTGCTATCATGAACGCAGCCCTGCTGTTCTCCGAGGTAGTATTTCAACTTATGCATGGTATGCATGGTAATGCATGGTATGGTTTTCACTAACTGTGTGTGTGTGTGTGTGTGTGTGTGTGTGTGTGTGTGTGTGTGTGTGTGTGTGTGTGTGTGTGTGTGTGTGCGCGCGAATGCAATGACCCCCATGTATTTAAAGGTATAACAGCAAATAAACCGGATGTCATTGTGATTGATGAGAATAACCGAGAGGTTTTCCTATGGGAAGTTGGTTGCACTTTTGACTCAAGTTTAGAGGAAGCTTTCCTTACTAAACAGGTTAAATACCAACCATTAGTGCAAGCTATCATACATTTAGGCTATAAATGCCAGCTTATCGTTTTTATTTTCGGCAGCCTAGGTCATGTCCACAGGCTGGTGGTCAGAGGCTTGAGAATTATGAGGTTGTCCAAATGTAAAGCCAAGCAGCTTGCAACATATTGCTCAATCTCCTCCATTATAGGCAGCCGAGCTATTTGGAGGAGGTGTTTTCTGTACCCATAGATTTTCTCTGTCTGTTAACAGACTGTGTGCAGAATAAGGTCATGTGTATGTATTGTCTATTCTGTGCATGTTTGACTCAAGTACTGCAACATGTTGTTTCGAGGATGTAGGGCATCAAAAGCAACTGAAAATATTTGTGCCCTTGCAATGTATTTTATAAATGCGGACACAAATAAAGACATTTGAAATGTGTGAGCGAATTAGTGGTAGTGTAGAGGTTAAGGACCTGTTCAGCAAAACTGTTGTGGGTTCAATGCCCTATATCATTACCCTTGTTATATAATTGACCTAATAAATTACTTTGGATGAAGGCGTCCACTAAATGAATAAATGTAAATGTCTGAGAGATGGACAGAATAACACTAAGCAATCTATGACAGCCATTTGCTAAACTACATATTTCTGTTACATAGGTGCAGCAATGCGAAACAAGGTCCCCATGCAGCTTATAATGCGTACAAGGAATTTGTGCGTAAGGACACAACTGCACTCTTCCTGGCTGCTGCAATGGAACACTTTGGGTTGCAGGATGTCACAGGTAAAGCACACATTCATAGTTGAGAACTAACATTTATCACAAAAAAAACATGTATATGTTACTACTGTTATAGTTAATTGTTAAAATTGTAATTCACTTTGATAAAAGTTAGTACCAATATTATTTTACTTAAAATCTGCATTTACACTACTGTGGTGATGGTGGTGAGAAGTTAAACATTTTATTCTGTGTGCTTACAGAAATTCCAGATGGGTTTGTCCCAGTGGATGTCAGCGAGGGATTGCCACAACTGAGGAGAGACTGGCTGCATGAGAAGGTGGGACAGGTTGTGGACACCTTCGTAATGATGACGGGCATTACAGAAGCTGCGAGCCAGAGGCAGGCTTCGACACAGCCGCAGCAGTTTCAGTGTCGTGCGGACGGGTGTGGCAATATGTACATATACAGCAAGGCAAGGGTAACCCATGAGTACAAGATACACAATCTTGTTGCTCCATTGGACCCTACTCCACAACATACAAGTCCAGCAAACGAAGACCATGAAAAAAAACCACACAGAAGCTAGACTTGGCTTTGGATTCTTCCTGCTTAACATGCAGGACGGTGTAAGAGAAGGTGATGGTGATAGGATAATGAGACTGTATAAAGTTGCCCTGCTTTTTTATAAAGCATATGGACACAGCCATTATGCCTACAGCACCTTTCTTCTTACACTGCAGGTAAATCTCACTCTGTCCCCACGCATGGCACACAGTGTCATATGGAACCGGTTTTGGAATGGTCGAGGGGGAAAGGGGAAAAATATTCCTCTCGACCTCCATCTGGAGCACCTTAACAATTTTCTGAAATCCTTCATGAGAGGCTTGGGATCAAACCTGTCTGAACGGTCAGCAGCCAGGATCAGTCAGTCCATTGGCACCCTAATGGACAAAACGGACTCGGAAATGGAGCGGACAAGGCCGACTGGCATGCATCATGTAGCCCGAGAACAGGAGGACATTTTAACCCTGGTCGAAGTTTTCAGAGAGTCTCACCTTTTTCAACATCACCCAGGCAGACAGTTTACAGCTTTCCCAAATTTCCAAAAAAACCTATTGGGAAAGCTAAATGACCTGGAATTACGGAATTGGATGAAGTCCAAACTGATGGAGTGGAGGAATGTACCCATTTGATTAGTGATGTATGTAAAAATGTAAATGGTGATGGCATCACATTTGTAAATACTGTGGCATTGTAAATAATTGTTTTTTTAAATCTTTTTTAATATAAGTGTCTTATTGTCAACATTCTTGAAACCATTATTTTTGTGTGTGTTTTCTCATTGGTTATATGTTCAAAGTGTATGTTCAAACATTAACAATGATGGAGATATTAAATACCTATTATGTGGAGGTATTAAAAATCTTAATTGACATCTGTCTTATTGTTTCTTTTTAAAATGCAAAACCACAGTAGAAAAGTATAAACAATGTCAATTTTTTTCAAAGGTATAAATATAACAGGTAAAACAGGCTTTTGCACAACAGGACCCTGAAGCTAGAAGTTTGAGGCTCAATTTGAAGCTAGTCTGAGATCTTCAACATTGACAAGCCTGATTCCAAGCTACTTGCTGATGATTGTATCTCCTCATTCTCATCCTCTTCATCAAAGTAACCAGTGTAGTACATGTCAACCTGAACATGGTCATCCTGAACAACACTGTCATCAAACAATTATTTTTGACTCTGTTCGAGGTCATCAAAAACCTCATGCATAATTCTTAGTATTTCTTTTGCATGTTCCAGTTTGAATATAGGTAGATTATGGATAATGAATTCCAAGTCAAATATCTGTGTACACTGTTCTAAAACAGCATCAATGAGTTCATCTCCAAAACCAGTGCAGGCTGTGTCAAGTATGTTTGCATGGTCCCAAACTAAACTTCTCCTGTAGGTCTGTAACAGGTCCCTGATCAAAAGTCTGTCCTCATGTGTGACCATTCTACGTCTGTCAGGTGATGGTACCTCCCCTTGAAAGTGTTCATATATGGGGATTGGCTCCCCACAACCTTCAGGTTCACAAGAACAAACAGAATGGCAGTGGGTGCAGCACAGATGTCCTGGATCAAGAGATGTGGTGTGTTCCTCGAAATGGCAGTACAAAGCTTTCCGCAGACAACTAGTGACTCCAGTCTCTAGTACTGTCTTAACTGCTGGGTCAAGCTTTGAATGCTGTGGGACAGCATAAACAATTGCATGTGCCTGCGATCCACCTCTGCCTGCCCTCCCGACCTGCTGAACCATGGCTTCAACGTCATTAGGTAACCCATACATCACAATGTGTGATACATTGGGAAAATTTAAGCCCATCCCAAGAGCTGTTGTTGACACGACAACTCTGCAGCTACCCTGACCACTCAGAGAGGACAGCACTCTGTTCTTATTCTCAGGGAGTGTCTGGCTGTGGAACATGCCTATCAGCAGGTTTTCAGTCTTTTTCTCAGGGTCTCTGTCAACCCAGGAATCTACACCGAGTTCCCCCTTCAAATGGCAGAACACTCTGCCAACTGCCTTCACAGTTTTGCAGTAGATAATTACTGGCAATATGGAGGTACCCTTTTCTTTCAGATCCTTCACAATCCAGTCTAGGCAGTCCAGGGTCTGGGCAGTGACTCCAGCACATTTTTAGCGAGAAATGTGCATTTTACTTTCATAATGTTCACTCGGTGAATGTGAAGGATGTTTGGTTTGATGTTTGGTTATGACGAAGAGTGAACGCTCCGTTCACTTGCATGGACAGAGTCTCTGGTTGCTAAGCAACCTCAACGTCTTGGCGGACTATTTCTCTGCCGATCAACACTACGAATGCTGGAAACACACCAGACACACCATGTGAAGTTATTTAACCCGATTATTGTTATTTATATCCGAGATTTATTTAATCTAACCCGATCCAAGCTCTATCATGCACCCAAACACGGCGGCGTTTGGGTTTCCTTCCTCGGACTCCTAAATCCAGCGCAGCCACAGGCGCGTAGCTGCGTACGTAGGACCATTTTTGACACAAAATGGTCAAGCAACATTTTAGCTGCGTATCGCGCGTACATGGTACGCGAGGTACGCGAGGTACGCGCTTGGTGTGTTCGCACCTTTACATCCTGAGGGGTGTTCCACGAACGGAGGTTTAAGAAACACTGAGTTAACGCTGAACTCTAGGTTGATTGACCCTGTGCCGACCAACCCAAAGTTTTCGGTTCCACAGCAGCGGTTATGCATTAGTTCAATCAACTCGGGGTTGGTTAACACAGGGTTGTGCGCGTCCACGCCAAACCTAAAAAGACGTGATGTATGGATCATGGAAACCCTGATCGATATGGCGAAACGGGCCGCTTATTTCAATGAAATGGAACTCCAGGTTCTCCTGGAGAGCTATGACGAGGAGAAGGACATTATCACAATCACATGGCCCTCAAATTGTCTTGACCCCGGTGGAGGAGCTGTTAATAAACATAAATGGCATGGAGGGGGTACCTGGAGGTACCTACCACCTCAGAGAGTCAGAGGCCATACCCCACTGGTTGAATGTAGGTTTTTGTGTTTTCTTGTATTTTAGATTTTTTTTGCCTTCGAAGTAACACATGCAAACCGTGTTCTTGCCACAGCGGCAGCGCATACTATTCCAAATGTTTCTTTTTTTGGTAACTGGGTAGGAAACCTAAAAGTGACAATTCATCAACTTCACAGATCAAGATGGATCAGTGCTTGTAATGAAGCCGCCGGCTACGACCGAACATTCTCCAGTGGATGCAAGTCCGTTAGGACTATTTAATACTTTATGTTGTAAATGCCTCTCGGCATAGTACTCAGACAATATTGCTCTTTGCATGATAGGAGGCCGATACAAATCATGAATGGGTCATCTGAAGCGACTGAGATGTGCTCAGCATCTCCAACATTATAGCCTAGATAAAACTACCATTTGAAAAAAACGGAGGGCTACGCAAATAGTCTGGAGTGAACTGAGAATCTATATCTCTCCACTCCAGCAAAAAGTCATCCGATATGCCAAGATGTCGAGCCGTGGTCTTGTCAATCGCTCCCGTTGGATTGCACGTATAATTTGCGTTCCGATATCAGCAGTTCTCTCATCAAAAGGGCATGCCATTCATGTGAACACACAACCCGGTCTCACGAAAATACGTGACAATGTCACGTTATGTAATCTATTGAAACGTGATCAGGGACACGTATTTTCAAATTTTTCGTGTCAAAAAGCACAAATTTCATTTAAATTGGGAGTATTTGTCGTGTCACTAAACACGACCTCCAAACTAAAGTTCTGTCCGGGAGCATTCTCCCTAATGTCCCTTAAGGAGCTCCGTACAGAACATTTATTGTTAAAAAATTGTCTGTGATAACTAACAATATGACAGCTTTTTGCCACCCGTTTCTACTTAAACTTGTCTGTGAACAATATGACAGCTTTAGGCCACCCGTTTCTACTTTCACCTTTGATTCTGAGAAATTGTGACAATTCACGGATATGTTAAATGCAGGTGCGCTGCTCAGGCAAACCGCGAAGGAAAAAAGGGTAGCTGCTTCATCTGTTCTTTTTAGAATTGTATGTCTTGATGTTTTGATCTAGCCATAGATCTATTGTCTTCTTTTTGGCTATGTGAATGGAAGTCTGCGTCGATGCCTCGCAAGTCCAGTGTCGCGAGCGGACGTGACATCTAGAAATCATACCGTATAATAATGGGTTATCATTAATATTGATGTGTAGGGGTTGATTATAACTCGTGAATAATATTGTTTAGGCCTATACCACAGTCTGGGGGAATACTCGTATTCTGATTGGCTGCAGGGTGTGTATTATCTCCTGATATAGGCCTACAGACACCTGCTAAGTAGTTCCAGTCAGTGTTTAGATTCTCTGCCCGCTGGGTGAGGTGCAACGAGATGGAGCACTTGCTGAGTCATTTCCTGTAAGCCACAGGTTGAAGCGTATATGCGTCCTTTGAGACCCCCTTTGATATATAAGAGACCTCAAGGCTTACTTAAATGTTGTTGACTCGGTCACCTATTGCATCACTTCCTTTAGGGCTTCGGCCTCCTAATTGATCATTGTAGCATAATTGAATGCCCTCTTTCATGTATATGATACCTCCACCACTGGGACGTGGCAGCAATTCTCCAAATCCATATGGGGAGGGGGGGTGATGCTTGTGGACAGTAGGGTTGTACACTAGACATAAATAGGAAGCAAACTCAGGAGAAGGAATGACCTCTCATAAATATTTATTGAATAAATTGTTTCAAATAACCCTGCCTCGTTAAATCAATGAGCTTGGTGTTTTGCTTTCAAAAATAGGTTATAGAAGAAGTCTAAACTGCACAAAATAAAAACATCCAAGCTGCCTTTTAAGGATACCTTGGAATATCTGTCTATTTTTTAACCATCGGACCCTAGTTTACGACAAAAACAACACAATGGACGGCAGCTCCTTTGCCGCGTGGTTTTTAGAACCATGTAAGGATTAGAGGGGGTGGTCGATAGCAACCACCATAGCAACCATGACGGTCAAGTGACTGGATGCAGCCCCGTTGAAAAAAATAGAACATTTCGTTCCTTGGAGCACAGATATTTTTATTTATTTTCATTTTTTGAGGAGGTGCTTCAAAGATGCTAATTTTTCTGCAATAATCCAATAATCCAATGGAAAAACCCGTTGGCTTTTTGTCAAGGGAAACCAGGGCGACGCTCACTTCCGGGTTGGCCAACATACGTCACCCCTCCACCACGCTATACTGTAAAAACACATGTTCAAGTTGAATGATAATGCATGAATTTATTGTTTATTCTGCCATAGAATTTATTTAAGGGGGGGGGGGGGGCATACAAGTCTTTTGGCCATAGTGGATCCAGATCGGTTCCGGAGCATTTCAGCAGCTCGGGCAACAGCGCAGGGTTGCCAGGTCCTGCAAAAAACGTCCTGCCCACATACTGTTCAAAATCCACCCAAAATGTCCTAGAAGCAGCCCAAATAAAAAGGATATTCCACCTTGGCCAACGTTTTGAAAGTAATAATAATTGAGGGAATATCTGTTGTTGTTGTTTTAGCAGCGAAATGCATTGTGTGTGTGTGTGTGTGTGTGTGTGTGTGTGTGTGTGTGTGTGTGTGTGTGTGTGTGTGTGTGTGTGTGTGTGTGTGTGTGTGTGTGTGTGTGTGTGTGTGGGTGTGTGTGTGTATAACACGCTATTTTATGTTGAAATGCGACGTAATCCAGTGTTCACGAAAACGTACACTGTCAACGTATGCTTTTGGCGACTGGGTTGGCTCTCAGATATACGTGTTTCTAACAAGATGATATCATTAAAAGTTAGGCTACATAAAGTAACGGTTTAATAACACAAACGCAGGAAACACGTGAGCTGCTAGTTTAGCGAAAGCAGCGTCCCTAGCAACCTGACGTTGTTGAAACATGCGAGCGAGTCGATAAAATCTTCCTAATGACTCTAAAACTAAAGATCAGACGTAATCACTGACTAAATATTATGCAAGTAAAAAGTATATTTCTCGCTAGAAATGTTATTAGAAACAAATTTAACGGTGATTCGGTCCTAAAATAGGCCTATTGCATTTCCCATTCGATTAATAAAGAAAACCAAGCCCGAGCCCGTGCACGTTCTGTCCGAGCCCGGCCCGCCCCGACAGATTAACTGTAACCATGAGCCCGAGCCCGATTTCAACCCAACATTTTTTTTAATACATAGCCTATGTAACTTTGTTCACATTTAGTCTACTCTGCTAAATATATATGTAAGGGATAATGCATAGAACGCCGGTCATTATCGGGAAAATAAGCTCCACCAGGGCGAACAGTACACCGGCGCGCAGCGAAGGTGTCTTGCTTCGCCGTGAAGGGTCTTATTTTCGATATTGACCGGCGACGTTCTATACATTAGCCCGCTTATTACACGGCTACTGCCAAAACGAAAAAATAACTTCACATGCTGTGTCTTTTTTACAATTTATTCGTTACCAGCATTCGTAGTGTTGATCAGCAGAGGGGTTGACAAGTCACCGGACCCATGCAAGTGAACGGAGCGTTCCACGGCATTGAGAAGACCCGTGTAATAAAGACCTAGGCTATAATATTTCTGTTTATGCCATAGATTTCTCCTCAGATTAGGCTAATAAACCAATGATAAAATAAAAATAAAAACGCTCGATCAAAGGCCCGGCCCGAGGATAGTGGTGGGAAATACCGGCCCGCGGGTCGGGTCGGGTCGGGCAGGGGCAGAGAATCTAAACACTGACTGGAACTACTTAGCAGGTGTCTGTAGGCCTATATCAGGAGATAATACACACCCTGCAGCCAATCAGAATACGAGTAGGCCTATTCCCCCAGACTGTGGTATAAACAATATTATTCACGAGTTATAATCAACCCCTACACATCAATATTAATGATAACCCATTATTATACGGTATGATTTCTAGATGTCACGTCCGCTCGCGACACTGGACTTGCGAGGCATCGACGCGGACTTCCATTCACATAGCCAAAAACAAGACAATAGATCTATGGCTAGATCAAAACATCAAGACATACAATTCTAAAAAGAACAGATGAAGCAGCTACCCTTTTTTCCTTCGCGGTTTGCCTGAGCAGCGCACCTGCATTTAATATATCCGTGAATTGTCACAATTTCTCAGAATCAAAGGTGAAAGTAGAAACGGGTGGCCTAAAGCTGTCATATTGTTCACAGACAAGTTTAAGTAGAAACGGGTGGCCAAAAGCTGTCATATTGTTAGTTATCACAGACAATTTTTTAACAATAAATGTTCTGTACGGAGCTCCTTAAGGAACATTAGGGAGAATGCTCCCGGACAGAACTTTAGTTTGGAGGTCGTGTTTAGTGACACGACAAATACTCCCAATTGAAATACATGGGTTTGAAATTTGTGCTTTTTGACACGAAAAAGTTGAAAATAAGTGTCCCTGATCACGTTTCAATAGATTAAATAACGTGACAGTGTCACGTATTTTCGTGAGACCGGGTTGGAACACATGAAATCTGCGGTGAACGCCGGTTGAAATACCCAAAACCGGGTTATGTTTCAAACTTAACCTGCGCAAAACCTGGTCCGACCAGGTTTGATTCAGAGCATATGTTTCTATAGCAACTAACATACCGTGATCCTTTTGGAACAGAAAACCTAGGGTTACCGCAAACCCTGGGTTAATTTACCCGGTTATGTGATAAAACCGGCTTTGTGGAATACCCCTCTGGACTGTGAGACCTGAGTTTGACTGGTGGTGGGTACCATCTTATCCGGCAGTACCACGCAACCTGTGTGTGAGTGTGTGTGTGACTTAGAATGAGAAAGAGATCTAAAGTTAATCACAGATAATAAACATGTGTTGTTGTTTGTTTTAAAGCTTTGACAATGTTGTCTTTTTGTCTTTCATGCCAGCTAGAGGGAGACAGGGAGAAGGAGAGAGAGAGCTAGACCCTTGAACAGAGAGAGAGAGAGAGAAAATGTAAAGACTGGCTAAAGCACCACCAGGTGCTGCCTCCTTCATGGTTCTTCAACATTGCTAATGCATTCTCCACGGAGGCCCAGTGACATCAGCCCTGCAGTAGCCTCAAAGAGTTCAGCCGTGAGATATATCCTTGCACAATGCCTTTCCCTCCGTTACTACATTAAGAAAGGGGATTTAGCACACCCTTCCTTAAAACCCAACAACCCCCCCCCCTCTCTCTCTCTCTCTCTCTCTCTCTCTTTCTCAACAAATAGTTTTCAAGATAGAAGTTAGACTATGTTGTTTCTTCATGTTTTCTTAATGTCTCTCCCTCTCTCTCTCTCCCTCCCAGTCTCTCCCTCTCTCTCTCTCTCTCTCTCTCTCTCTCTCTCTCTCTCTCTCTCTCTCTCTCTCTCTCTCTCTCTCTCTCTCTCTCTCTCTCTCTCTCTCTCTCTCTCTCTCTCTCTCTCTCTCTCTCCCCCCCCTCTCCCTCCCCCTCTCCCACCCTGTCTCTCTCTCTTCAGGGTGTGCTGGAGTGAAGGTCAGGGGAAGTAGGACATGAAAGCAGCTTCTTCTGTCCCAGCAGAAGTTCTTCTTGTCTGACACATGGTTGGCAGGCTAGGCTGATCTCTGCATCCAGAGATACTTTTTAACCAGGTAAAAACACAGACAGTCACACACTGTTGGGTTCTCAATGTTTAAAGGAGACATATTATGGCGTTTTCACAACAAGTAAACATATTATTTGAGTTCCAGAAAACATGTTTTAAAAGCTGTTTGCTGGAAATAACTATAGAAAAAAAATCTCGCCTACCGCTATACCCCTCTGTTTTAGTCATGGACATATTATAGAATGGACAGCGGGATCCCAAATGGCGCCCATTCATTCCTCCATTCAAGGAGAGATTTGCTTCTGCATCATGGGAGCCTAGCCACACCCTTGTTCATGAGGTACCAGATGCAGAAATATTCATTGTTTCTAGCATTGTTAGCATTGTAGCATCATAAGCGAGAGGTCTGAGAGATCGCAGTCGCATTGTTTACCGAGCAAGGAAGTATAAGTTTCATGAATATGAAAAATTGCTCCATATAACAGCAACGACATAGTAAATGTATGTAGGCCTCGAAAAAAATACAGTTCAATGTTATTGCTTAAGAAACAGATCCTTCAAACTATTTATAAAAAATGCAATCAATAATTTATATACAAATAAATGGTTACATATCGATCAGCAACGAGGTTGGAGTAGCCTACCCACATAAATAATTGTAATACACCAACATTGTAAACTGTCACACAGCTAAACAAGCAAATGAAAAAATAAATACTAACGCAACTGAAATGTTTATTAGGCTATTAACAATATTATGAAAATGATACCGTAATGCACCCGTTCTTTGTCTTTGGATCTTTTGAATAAATGGATCAATACATGGTGAATCGCAATGATCGCAAGCAGGAGAACGTGAGTCATTGAGCAGCAGCTGAACCAGTCTATAAAATCCCTTTATCACTAAAACACTTATAGTGATAAAATGTCCAAAAAATGTCAACGTCATTCATGTTAACTACAAGGAAAAACCTGACAAGCCAGATCAGATGAAAGCCTACATATTCCTCAATCTAGCGGGAAGTGAGTCTATCGAGAGAGAACACACTTTTACCTATGCTGTGGCTCAGCTGGACGATGATGGCGGCGTGGTCCGGCCAGCTGAATCGCGGGAGAAACCAGAGTGTTTGAAACAAAAGTTCAGGGACATTTGCAATCCACAAACGAACATCACGATGGAGAGACATTCTTTCAACACAAGGAACCAAAAACCTGGTGAGACCGTAGAGTCATATCTTAGTGCACTTAGAAATAAAGCCAAAACGTGTGATTTTGGAGCCCTGCAGGATGAATTTATTAGAGACAGGCTCGCATGTGGCATCAACTCTGATAGCGTGAGGAAGATACTGCTACGAGACTGTGAGCTAACGTTGGCAAAAGCTATCAAAATATGCCAGATTAACGAACTGACCGAACAGCATACCAGAACACTAGCGGCTGCTCCGCGCACCTCAACAATGAGCGTGGATGCGGTGCACCGCGGCAAGAGAGGATACAGGCCTGGCCATTCAACCCGGTATCACGCGATTTCGTGCTCATGCGCACGAACGTTAATCTATTGAATCGTGTTCCAGAGCACGATAGTCCGACTTTTTTCGTGCTACACAGAACGAAATGTAAACCAATGCATTCTGAATTAGAGTGTTCTCAGACAATTAACGTGCTCCACAAAACGCTACGAGAGAGAGAGAGAAAGAGAGAGAGGGAGGGACAGAGAGAGAGAGCGAGAGAGAGGCTTCAGAAAGGGTGTGCACTGATAGTACAGTGCACCCTAGTTATGTTTATACCAAAACCACAAATGCTATATATATATATTGCCTAATTATATATATTGCCTATATATATATATAGGCTATATATATAATTAGGCTATAATTATATTATTTAGCGTGTAATGAGACAATCTATAGCCAAATTGTCGAAGATGCCCGAAAATCTCCGGAAATATCAGCATGGGAAATCGGCGCATCAGACCCATGAACCTATAAAGAAAGACGTAATCTCAAGCGGGAGAGAACTATGCGGTGCTAGTTTGTGTCACGTAAGTACAGGGCTCTCAAGTCTCATGCATTCGGCGTGAGACACACGCAATTCAACCCATGCACACGCTCGAACCTGGTCTCACGAAAATACGTGACACTGTCACGTTATTTAATCTATTGAAACATGATCAGGGACACGTAGGCTATTTTCTACATTTTGTATTTCAATTGGAAGTATTTGTCGTGTCACTAAGCACGACTTCCAAACTAAGGTTCTGTCCGGGAGCGTTCTCCCTAAGGTCCCTTAAGGAGCTCCGTACAGATCATTCATTGTTGAAAATTGTCTGTGATAACTAACAAATGACAGCTTTTGGCCACCCGTTTCTACTTAAAATTGTCTGCGATAACTAACAATATGACAGCTTTTGGCCACCCGTTTCTACTTCCACCTTTGATTCTGAGAAATTGTGACAATACACGGATGTTGTTGCGTTTTCATGTTCTTCTGTCATGTTGATAAAGAATCAAGTCTTGCATCTCTTCACTTTTCTGTTTATTAATTTCTTGTGCTTAGTCTTAACTAACGGTTGATTACCCAGAATGCACTTCTATACAGAAACAAGTAAAACAACCAATCACATCGGTGTACAATAAAGTTGGATACAAAAATAGGTCGTAATCCACATAATGTAGGGATATATTATCAACAAATGAAATAACATAATGAGAACACATAATTTAACACCCCCACTAGTTCTCATTTTTCAAAGCCATACATTAGGTGCATGTTTAACATCCAAAAAAGAACCTTTTGAATTTAACCATTGCATTCTTTGTTACAGGTTTAGTCAACATGTCTGCAACCATGTCTTCTGATGGGCAGTAAACAATGACTATTTTGCCCTCCCTTTGTGCATCACGAATGAAGTGATATTTTACATCTATGTGTTTAGACCTCTGTCTGTGCACTGGATTCTTACTCAGTGCGATGGCACCCTGATTGTCTCCATGGATCTTAGTGCAACTGTAGACTTTATTATCCATACCATTTAACAGTTGGGTTAGATACATGCTTTCCTGAGTAGTGTTTGCCATGCCGATGTATTCAGCTTCACACGTTGATAATGCTACTGTGGGTTGTTTCTTTGATTTCCACGAGATGGCAGGGCCTTGCTTGGTTAAGCTAAAACAGTATCCTGTAGTGCTATGTCTATCTTCCGCAGAAGATGCCCAGTCTGAATCACTGAAGGCTATTAGTTTTAAGTCCTCATCTGTTTTAGTGAAACATAATTCGTAGTCATAAGTACCTTTTAGGTATCTCAAAACATGTTTGGCAGCCACTAAATTCTCTGATTTTGGCTTTGCCAGTGTTTGTGAAAGTTTACTTACTATCCAGCTTATATCTGGTCTTGTACAGGTCATGGCATAAATCAGACTGCCTACAATTTCCCTGTATTCTTTCGGATTTAACACCTCATTGTTGCTGTCCTCCTCCTTGCTGTCACTCTCCACCTTTAGCTCACATGGGGTAGATCTAGGTTTACAGTCTGACATTCCAAACTTTTCCAACATTTTTAGGATGTACCTTTTCTGACTAACATTTATTTCCTTTCCAACTGGTTAAAAATCAATGCCCAAGAAGCATGATATTTTCCCCAAATCCTTCATTTTGAATTGGGATTGCATAGTGTCTTTGAACCTGTTGAGCAGATCATTATTGCTAGCTGCGATGATAAAATCATCCACCCAGGTTAACACAATGATAGTTTCACTATCTGTTTGCTTTCTGTACACACAGTGGTCAGATACATTTCTCACAAAGTTGTTTTCTTCTAAATGATCATTTAGAAGTTTATACCAGTTTCTTCCGGACTGTTTTAGTCCGTAAATGGATTTCTTTAGTTTTTAAACTAATTTTTCTCCCGTCTCAGATGTCTTTTCAAAACCCTGTGGTTGTTCTTAGAGAATCTCTTCATCTATTGGAGCATGCAAGTATGCAGTTTTCATATCCATCTGATGGACTATTAAGTCGTTTTGAACTGCTACCTGCATTAAGGCTCTCACTGAAATAAGATTAGCTGTTGGAGCAAATGCCTCATGGTAGTCTATGCCCTCTGTTTGGCTGTACCCCTTTGCAACGTATCTTGCTTTAAATATTTTTCCCTTTTCAACATTTTCTTTAACGGCATACACCCATTTCCCCCCCACTGTATTTTTACCCTTTGGTAGAGACGTCAGTTCAAATGTGTCATTTTCTTCAAGTGAGTCGAGCTCTTCCTTCATAGCCCGTTCCCATCCTGGCCCCTCGGGTGACCTCAGGGCATCACTGTAGCTCTGGGGGATTCCATGTACTGCCTTGTAACAATAATCAATACTTACATGGGATACATCTGTATTATCAACATCTGTAATGTAGTCCTCTAAATATTTTGGTGGTTTTCTTTCCCTCTTTTGGTGAAGATTTTGACTATGACAAGGTTCGGGGTCTGCACTGTTTTCATCTAGAACTAAGTTCTCTGTTGTTTCATCACATTGTGACTCATCTGTATAATCTTCTGTGCTCAGATTCTCCTCATGTGTCATATCAGTATTATTCTCAGTACTGGGGTTTTTGGCTTCGTAACTCTGGACTTCTGAATCGTATTCAGTCTGTGTTTGTTGTTCAATACTGTTTCTTTTAATGAACTTCACCAGTCTGTGTTTTGACACTTTCTCTGTGTGTGGGTTGTAGATCAGGTATGCTGGGCTGTTTTTACTGTGACCAACAAATATCCCTCTTTCACCTCTCGGGTCTAGTTTCTTATGGTCATGTTTGGAAGTATAACAATCAGATCCAAACACCCACATTTTGGACAAATTTGGTTTTCTCCCTGTTAACATGAAATATGGGGTGTTTTCAGTTCTGTCATTGTAACATCTATTTCGAACATGAGAAGCATGTTGTACAGCATAAGGCCATAATACTTTCGGTAACCCTTTCTTTAATAAGAGACATCTCCCCATCTTAAACACTGTCTCTCGGCTGTACCGTTTTGGTGGGGAGAGTATGGGGATGACGTTTCATGTCTTATACCCTTTTCCCTTAACAGTGACTGAAAAATATTGCTTGTGTATTCAGTGCCATTATCTGATCTTATACACTTGGCCCTGCCATATGGCGCACTGTCTGCAAGGAATTTCTTTGTAGCTAGGGTCGTGTCACTTTTGGTTTTAAGGAAGTAAACTGACACAGCTCCTGAAAAATCATCTGTGAATGAAATAGCATACATATTATATCCATCTCGGGAAGTTGGTTCAATCGGGCCTGCTAAGTCTGTATGTACCAGCTCCAGGGGCGCACTAGCTTTTGCATCGGCTCTCTTATTTTTGCTTTTGCTGAATTTTCCCTCAGTGCACACATTGCAGTCTATCTTGGTGTTACCTGTGATCTTCATACCCTCTACCACATTTGGTAATTTTAACACATCATTAATATTGCAGTGTCCCAAAATCTCATGCCATGTTTTGACATCACAAGATAAACTCACTTTGTCAGTGGACATCATATCATTAACTGCATTTGTAACACATCGTTTGTTATTTACCATTTTCAAGTAGTACAGTCTCTTTATGGGGAAAACAGTCCCATCTTTGTGAATCAGTTCATCCCGTCCCTCTTGGAATGTCACCGTGGCTCCATTAGTAGTAGCTGCTTTCACAGAGAATATGCTCTGTGGATATGACGGTATGAATAAGGCCTTCTTCAGTGTGGCCTTGCTGCATCTTCCTTCTCTGTCCTGCAAACACACCTCTGCGCCCCCTCGTTTCAATGCCACGTTGTTCATCCTGGTTCCATCAGCTAGCTCCATGTAGTGTGCATTTGGGTTAAAAGTCTCGTCAAATTTTGCGAATGCGTCTTCCTCAGTGATGATGTGTGATGTTGCTCCACAATCTACCATTAGTCCGTTACTTTTAATATTGTCCAGGAGGAATTTTTGACTGACCTTGAATACGAATGTTTGTTCTTCCTCTTGGTCTTTTTGTCCATCCGCGATTTGTTTGACATCATCTTTGTGATTTGTTTTTCTCCTGCATGTCTCGTCACTGTGTGTGGAGCTTCTGTGGTAGTTGCACCATTTTGGCGCACTTCTTTGGTGGCACTCTTTTGACATATGGCCACGGTTTCCACATCCATAGCAAACGATAGACGACATGTCTGCTTTCATTACATTGTCCGATTTTGTTTTAGTGTCGAACTTTTCTGTCTCTTCATAGCTTCGTAGTTTACTTTAAACTGGATAAACGTTAATTACTCGCTGCTCTGCGTCGTATGAATGGCGAACGGTTTATATGATTCTGGAAGTCCCTTCAGAATCATGGCTATTATCAGCCCATCACTTATCACCTCTTTTGCATTTCTTAGCGAAGTGACTGTCTTTTCAGCTCGGATGATGTAGCCTGTCACAGTTTCTCCCGACTCCATTTTTAATGAAGTTAGTTCTGTGTATAGGGCAATAATTCTGGGCTTACCCTGACTGGCGTAATGGCTCCTTAATATTTTCAAGGCTTTACTGCCGTCATCGACCGCCTCTCTCATCACCAACGATAGGCTTTTATCATCCAGGAATTGAATTAGTTCCGCGTAGCATTCTTCGTTCTTTTCTGGATCTGGATCATCCGTTGAGAGTATTGTGTCCTTCAAGCCGAGCATTCGCATGTGGCCGAAAAACCTCACTTCCCACAGTTCAAAGTTATTTTCATCTCTGTTGAAGACTAACTTTTGCCATCTTCCTCCTCTTGTATCACGTCTGGGCCCATAACCTGTTGCGTTTTCATGTTCTTCTGTCATGTTGATAAAGAATCAAGTCTTACCTCTCTTCACTTTTCTGTTTATTAATTTCTTCACAGCTCCGGTAGATCATCAGCAGCCATGGTATGTGCTTAGTCTTAACTAACGGTCGATTACCCGGAATGCACTTCTATACAGAAACAAATAAAACAACCAATCACATCGGTGTACAATAAAGTTGGATACAAAAATAGGTCGTAATCCACATAATATAGGGATATATTATTAACAAATGAAATAACATTATGAGAACAAATAATTTAACAGATATATTAAAGGCCCACTATGCAACTTTTTTAGCCAAAATTACATTAAGTATGCAGGTTGTGTTAGGAGTTGCGGGTGCAGGCAGGCAGGTAGGACCCAGACGCAGACGGTTTAGGGAAAACGGCACTTTATTTTCGCCTAAAGGCTAAGGCAAGGAACCAGGGAACTCAGGTGACTACAGGGAACAGGGAACACGCAGGACGAACAACCACAATGACAGCAAGGGAGGAGGCTGGTAGCTAGGGACCGGGGGCCGAGGCTGGTAGCTGGGAACCGGGGGCAGAGGCTGGTAGCGGGGGGCCGGGGACAGAGACTGGTAGCTGGGGGCCGGGGACAGAGGCTGGTAGCGGGGAACCGGGGGCAGAGGCTGAGAGTAGGAGCGTGGAGGCTTAGGCCGGTCACAAAAGTCCGGTGGCACCGGCATGTAGCTCTCAGGCCAAAAGACTGTGGGGCTGAGCAGCTCCACTGCCCACTCGGGCAAGGCGTCCTCCAACTCAGGCCTTGACGAGACAGCCCTGCGTGTACGTCTCACGATAGCCTCCTGCTCCTTCTTGCTGGGAATGTTCTCCCAGAAATCCATTTCTTTCATTATGAACCACAATAAATCCTCCAACTCACGGCTAAATTGAGCGTCCACTGGGTCCAATGTTGGTGCTGTCATTCTGTTAGGGGTTGAGGGTGCAGGCAGGCAGGTAGGACCCAGACGCAGACGGTTTAGGGAGAACAGCACTTTATTTATGCCTAAAGGCTAAGGCAAGGAACCAGGGAACTCAGGTGACAACAGGGAACAGCTGAGACACATTAGGGGAGGGAACAGTAATCAACACAGGAGGGAAACACACCAAAACACGACAGACCATGACAGGTTGAGAGTTATGCTGATGGTTCTGCATCCATTTCTGGGTCGATGGGTGGGTGTGTCATTTACCCATGTCGCCTCTCCAGTGAAAAAGCGCATATGCAACTTGATCTGTTCGGACCGAGACAATCCGGATGTGACGCAGCGGAAGTATCCTCGAAAATGTAGTCAGATTGTAGTTTCGAAAATGCTTTACGGCACAGACACACACCCAAACATGGCACCGGCTAGATATAAACAGCCAGTTGCGAGGCAATTGTTGCATTCATCATGGATCAATCGACTGATAAGGGACCCAAGAGGCGACTGTCGGTGGAACAAAAGAAGAATGGACCAGAAAAGAGATCAGACACGAGTGTAAGGGGAACTATGCAACTTTTTTGGCTTGATTTATCTTAATATAACAGGCTAAGAGTCATTGCGATGGTTCTATTATGCATTTTTGTTAGATTGTTCGTTGTTTCGACTCCCCCTTGCGCATCTTCGCGGAGAAAAGGAAAATGTTTCTGCCGGCGACCCGCCGCCCACTCTCGCGGGAGTCTCGGGTTTCGCGAAGTAACGAATTGCTTCACGGCACAAACCCCCAAACACTGAACCGGCTCGATATAAACACAAGTAACTAAGGGATTGTTATATTCATCATAGATCAGCCGACTAAAAAGAGACAGAGAAACCCAATGTCGGAGGAACAGAAGAAGAGAAAAGGGAGACTGACCGACAGAGAGGCCAGACACGAGTAAACGTTGGGCAAGCTTTTCAGGAATAGCGTGAACTGAAAGAAAAAGAAGACTGCAAATCAGACGCCGAATCGGCCGTGTTGCTTTTGAAATTGAAAGTACCCTTGGGTGAACTTTGTCTTCGTGGTATTCTTGATGTTGACTATTCTTGATGTAGACTATTCTTGATGTTGTCTCTGTACAAATGTGTTTGCTCAACCATTTTGTTGTGAGCCCTGTAAAAATTGTTTTCTCGACCGTTTTGTTGTGAGCCCTGTATGTTTCTAGCTTGCTTGGTTGCCACCATATAAACACCTTTGTTTCCATGGGTGTTTTGCTGTTCGTCTGTCTCGTCCCCCAGATACAGACTGAATCCCCGAATCCGGGCCGGGTCGGGCCGATATTTCCCACCACTATACTTGGGCCGGGCCTTTGATCAAGCGTTTTTATTTTTATTTTATCATGGGTTTATTGGCCTAATCTGAGGAGAAATCTATGCCATAAACATAAATATAATAGGCCTTTATTACACGGGTCTTCTCAATGCCGTGGAATGCTCCGTTGACTTGCATGGGTTGTAGTCCCGATGACTTGTCTACCCCAGCGTCTTCCGTTGCTAAGCGACGTCACCGTCTTTGCGGACAAATTATTTCTCTGCTGATCAACACTACGAATGGCCAAAAGACTTGTATGCCCCCCCCCCCCCCCTTAAATAAATACTATGGCAGAATTATTATTATTATTATGATTATTGTCATTCAACTTGAACATGTGTTTTTACAGTAGAGTGGTGGAGGGATGACATATGTTGGCCAACCCGGAAGTGAGCGTCGCCCTGGATTCCCTCGACAAAAAGCCAACGGGTTTTTCCGTTGGATTTTGGATTATTGCAGAAACATTAGCATCTTTGAAGCACCTCCTCAAAAACTGAAAATAAATAAAAATAACCGTGCTCCAAAGAACGAAATGTAAACCAATGCATTCTGAATGGGAGTGTTTCTCAGATTTTTCCATGATACACAGAACGAAATGTAAACCCATGCAAATAAAGACTTCATGGTCTTAATAATTGAAATATCATTAATCTCCTGAGTGTGTCACTTGACCGGTCACAATCCAGTCACTTGACCGTCATGGTTGCTATGGTGGTTGCTATCGACCGCCCCCCTCTAATCCTTACATGGCTCTAAAAACCATGCGGCAAAGGAGCTGCCGTCAATTGTCTTGTTTTTGTCGTAAACTAGGGTCCGATGGTTAAAAAATAGACAGATATTCCAAGGTATCCTTAAAAGGCAGCTTGGATGTTTTTATTTTCTGCAGTTTAGACTTCTTCTATAACCTATTTTTTAAAGCAAAACACCAAGCTCATTGATTTAACGAGGCAGGGTTATTTGAAACAATTTATTAAATAAATATTTTTGAGAGGTCATTCCTTCTCCTGAGTTTGGTTCCTATTTATGTCTAGTGTACACCCCTACTGTCCACACGCCACTTATGAGATAACAAAAAGTTCATGTGTATTTCTCTCATAACCTTTTGTCATTATTAAAGAGAGGCCTAATTCTCAGATATGCATGTTGGATGGCTAGGGTGTAGGTCTGGGAAGAACTTCAGGTCAAAATCTTGCAAGCGAGCCTCTGGGTGAGGTGCAACGAGATGGAGCACTTGCTGAGTCATTTCCTGTAGGGCTGGAGCCACAGGTGGAAGCGTATGCATCCTTTGAGACCCCCTTTGATATATTATGCCGCGTTTCCACTGCAGGGTGCGGAACGGATCGGATCGCAAAGGTGCGGTAGGGAGGGGGCGGTATAGCCCAGCTCAGTTCCGAGGTCGCGTGGTGGGAAATATCGGCCCGACCCAGCCCGCGTCGGGCTCAGTGTTTATGGCGCATTTCCACTGCAGGGTGCGGAACGGATCGGATCGCAAAGGTGCGGGTCGGATCGCGTTTCCACCGCCAAAAGTGGGCGTGACCCGGACTTTGCCGTACCCGTTCCGACCCCATTCTAGGGACTCCTCCGTTGCGGTACCCAAAACGAGACCAGACGCCTGAAAGGGTACCCTGGAATTCTAGCTACACCCCCCCTCCGTTGATTGGTCGACAGAATCGTCACTTCCGGGTGACGCGGGGATAAAAAAAAACAAACAGTAGCCTCGAGGTATTATTCTTTACAATTAACATGTCGCGTAAAAAGCTTGCTTGGGCGAACAAGGAGGTGGAGACGTTCGTCTGCATTCTTGCGGAGGAAGACGTTGTTTACGATGTTTACGTAGCTGCCGCGGCGATTGACATCCGGCCTACCACCAAGGGTACTGTCGGCAGTGGAAACGCGACCTCGGAACTGAGCTGGGCTATACTGCCCCCTCCCTACCGCCCCTTTGCGATCCGATCCGTTCCGCACCCTGCAGTGGAAACGCGGCATTAGATTCTCGGCAGAGAATCTAAACACTGACTGGAACTACTTAGCAGGTGCCTGTAGGCCTATATCAGGAGTTAATGCACGCCCTGCAGCCAATCAGAATACGAGTATTCCCCCAGACCGTGGTCTAAACAATATTATTCACGAGTTATAATCAACCCCTACACATCAATATTAATGATAACCCATTAAATACGGTATGATTTCTAGATGTCATGGCAACGTCCGCTCGCGACACTGGACTTACGAGGCATCGACGCAGACTTTCATTCACATAGCCAAAAACAAGAGAATAGATTGCTAGATAAAATAAACATCAAGACATACAATTCTAAAAAGAACAGATGAAGCAGCTACCCTTTTTTCCTTCGCAGTTTGCTTACAGAGCAGCGCACCTGCATTTAATATATCTGTTGTGGCAGCCCGGTTCACGAATGTTTCTAACTCACACGGAATGCACCACACTCAGTTTCCAGGGTAAGCCGAAGTCGGCGTTTATTCGGCGAAAGGGTACAAGGCAATGCAAATACTGTCAATGGTGGCCTCCGTGAGACTCTCAGCTATCGACTGGTTCTTTGCTGGTCCTTCTTGTTACCCCCGGTGTGCGTCCACGATCGTCTTTTATGCCGACTCTCCCCCCCCCCGGCCAGCTGCGTTGCATCCCGGGGATTGCGCCGGGTGCCGACGCACGCTCTGCTGCCGACTGGTGGGTGAAGGCGGTATACCCCGTCGACCACTACCCCGCGGTTCCCCCGGGTGGGGAGCGGGTTGTCACACTGTGTATTGTCACAATTTCTCAGAATCAAAGGTGAAAGTAGAAACGGGTGGCCAAAAGCTGTCATTTGTTAGTTATCACAGACAATTTTCAACAATGAATGATCTGTACGGAGCTCCTTAAGGGACCTTAGGGAGAACGCTCCCGGACAGAACCTTAGTTTGGAAGTCGTGCTTAGTGACACGACAAATACTTCCAATTGAAATACAAAATTTAGAAAATACGTGTCCCTGATCACGTTTCAATAGATTTTCGTGAGACCAGGTTCGATTGGGTTGAATTGCGTGTGTCTCACACCGAATGCATGAGACTTGAGAGCCCTGTAGGCTTACTTACGTGACACAAACCAGCACCGCAAACATTCTCTCCCGCTTGAGATTACGTCTTTCTTTATAGGTTCATGGGTCTGATGCGCTGATTTCCCATGCTGATATTTCCGGAGATTCTCGGGCATCTTCGTCAATTTGGCTATAGATTGTTTTCTCATTACACGCTAAATAATATAATTATAGCCTAATTATATATATAGCCTATATATATATATATAGGCAATATATATAATTAGGCAATATATATATATATATATATATATATATATATATATATATATAGCATTTATGGTTTTGGCATAAACATAACTAGGGTGCACTGTACTATCTGCACACACCCTTTCTGAAGCCTCTCTCTTTCGCTCTCTCTCTCTGTCCCTCCCTCTCTCTCTTTCTCTCTCTCTCTCGTAGCGTTTTGTGGAGCACGTTAATTGTCTAACACTCCCATTCAGAATGCATTGGTTTACATTTCGTTCTGTGTAGCACGAAAAAAGTCGGACTATCGTGCTCTGGAACACGATTCAATAGATTAACGTTCGTGCGCATGAGCACAAAATCGTGTGATACCTATGGCGACACATTAGTGCCATAAAGCACTCATGTGATAAAACATGCATTCGGGCGTATTATATCATATCACACGCGTAGATATTAATTGCGAGCGCGCAAATTATCTCTGCGCGCGCGCGCACTCAGAGCGCTGCTCCCCGAGCGAGGAAAACAGCTCCTCGAGAGCATTACCTCGTTGTAAGCGAGAGCGGGAAATAACTTTGGTCGCACAAAACAGCCTCAGCCTCTCGCGAATGATGTTCTGCTCTCGCGCGCAAATTTAGTTTTGGCACTATGGGGAGGGAACCAAGGCAGGGTGGGCTTTCCTATGATTGGCCGTTTCTGAAGCGCGATATTTGATTGACAGCCCTCCTCAGCCCTCCTCTCATTCAACTCTGAATTGTACAGTAAATGGCTGAAACGATAGTTACGTATTGTAACTCTAGATTCTATGAGTATAGGCGCAGCCTTTTAAGGCTATCGCTATTGGGTTATCCCTAGGCGTGAGCCGTAGCACTGAAAAATGTCAGTGTGGGCACCAACAATGTGGGCCTCAATTACGTCCGCGTGTGGCGTGCCTCAACGACGTCCGCATTTCGCAGATATAGTCGGGCGCCGGCGGACGTTCTGCTCCCAATAAACAGCTTTTCTTCAGCTATTTAAAGGACATTGAGGCCGACACTTAAAAGGCTGCGCCTATACTCATCTAGAGTCTATAGTATCTAGAGTTACAATACGTAACTATCATTTCAGCCATTTACTGTACAATTCAGAATTGAATGAGAGGAAGGCTGAGGAGGGCTGTCAATCAAATATCGCGCTTCAGAAACGGCCAATCATAGGAAAGCCCGCCCTGCCTTGGTTCCCTCCCCATAGTGCCAAAACTAAATTTGCGCGCGAGAGCAGAACATCATTCGCGAGAGGCTGAGGCTGTTTTGTGCGACCGAAGTTATTTCCCGCTCTCGCTTGCAACGAGGGTGATGCTCTCGAGGAGCTGTTTTCCTCGCTCGGGGAGCAGCGCTCTGAGTGTGCGCGCCCGCAGAGATAATTTGCGCACTCGCAATTAATATCTAGGCGTGTGATATGATATAATACGCCCAGGGCTCTACACTAACTTATTTTTTCAGGAGCACTCGTGCCCCTAAGTTATACAATTTAGGAGCACAGGAAAAAAAATGGGGGCACAATAGGTTTTTGTTTAGAACATTTATTAGCGTGCAGAAATTGCACACACCAACAGCACCAATTTACTAAAGCAAAATTAAGACAAATAAATAGACAAGATTACATTTAGGCTACACAAAACAGCACCAATTTCGGCTTCCAACGTACCAGGGTTATTGGGCTTGGTGCGTTTTAAATAGAAATCGGGACAGCGAGAATGCCTAGTGAACTCGATGTGTTTAACCACAGCATCGCATTTCAGATTAGGGTTCCCCTTTATAAACAGAGAGGATCCTGCCATTGCCAATGGGGCTTCCTTACAAAATGTAAAAAACATTTTCATGTTCTTAGCATCATAAACTAGCCACCCGAAATCCTTCAACTAGTCGGGGGTTGAATTTGTTGACTTTATCGACTACAGTAACAGCATTAACTTTCTCCACGCAGTCTCTTCATAATATTGTAATGACCACGGAAGAGGCAGTGAATGAAGCATTGATTAGACAGCGATTTAGATACCTAATAAACCGTTGGAACACACAAGACTGGTAACCATAGCAACGTAGGTAAACAAACCCCGCTAAACCCTCCCGTAGCGCTCCCCGCGCTACGGCCATCCGGAGGCGCAAAGAGCTTTTGGCCTTGATATTATATATACAATACAATTATATTATATTATATACCATACTATTCTATATAGAGCACGGGGAGTCGCAAACGGCAACAATCACTTTCTCCTCCATGCTGCGGTTCACCTCGGACTGCACTACAGGGAACGGTTGGCCAGTTGAAAACTGATTGGCTGTTACGTTACGCACGTCACTCAGTGGCCACGCTGTTGAACACTGATTGGCTGTCATCACGCGAATGTCGTAGTGCGCAAGTATAGTGCGCTGTGGAGAAGTCACTCGCACGCGTGCTCCTGTTTTGTTTTTCTCGTTCGCACGCCGAAATATTCACTTGCAAATGCGAGTGAAATGGCCGCACTGTAGAGCCCTATACGCCCGAATGCATGTTTTATCACATGAGTGCTTTATGGCACTAATGTGTTGCCATAGATATCGGGTTGGACATTCACACATGTGCATCTTCTCTGCTTGCATAGAGATAATATATGTTCAAAAGGCACAGTTGTGACCTAGAAAACATGAGAATATGCTGACATCCACACAGTATGACCCAAAAAACATGCTATGCACATCAATATTTGATGAAAGTCCAACTTTGTATTGTGTAATGATTGGGGATATAAGGAGCAGGACGAGAGTCATTCTGGAGTGTCTTTGCAAACTCACTCGGTTTTGTTGTCTCTCGTTTGCGGGTTACAATAAACTCTCCATCTATACTTGACCCGGACTCTCCGATTCCTCTTGCATATAGAAGTGAATTAGATAAGTCGTTAATAGAAATCTACGACAATGCTTCCGTCGACGGATGACCGAGGGCGTGTCTGTCGTATAGGGGATTAGTCTCTGTAGACGGATACTGCAGCCAATCAAATCGCTTCCCACTACAATGGCGATGTGTGGATATAAATACAAAAGATGACACCAACAACAGGTGGCTCAAAAACAATCTACATTTCTTTAAAAAATATATAACGGCCAGATTTCTGCTTGTTTTAGCAAAATGCATCCAGGAAACGCGTGGAGTGTATTTGCATAACCGCGATCTGATTGGCCGACGGATCCGGTGCTGCCTGAAAAGTTGAAAATTTCTCAACTCTTAGCCCACGGAGCCGAATGGACGGACGGACCCACAATGCATTTCGCGAACGCCCCATGCAAAGTCAATGACATCCGCCAATGGACGGAGGTAGTGTGAACAAGCCCTTACCAATAGTATCCGTCTGCGTCCTGCAAGACGGAGGCGTGACTGGTAGTAGGCGTAACTTGCAGTAGGAGGCGTGTCTTGTACTTTTCTAAATCGCGGTAGTAGGAGGCGTGTCTAGTACTTTTCTAAATCGCGGAAGTGATCAGTATGTAGCAGTGTTGCGCGGGTACAAAAATGACCGCAACTGGGACCTCAAATATTAGGCTTTATATACAAATAATGCACCCGACCCGCTCATTTAAAAATATGCTCTTGATCAAAGCCTTAATCGCTTAAGTGAAACTGACATCCCTGAGTCATATGCATTTAAGAAAATAATTTACAGATTTACAACTTTTTTTTACCGCGAAAAGAGGAAGATCTCGCGTGGACCGCGATTTAGAAAAGTACAAGACACGCCTCCTCCTACTACAAGTTACGCCTACTACAAGTTACGCCTCCATCTTGCAGGACTTAGACAGACCCTACTCCCTTTTACCGTGCCATTCTAGGGCCGGATTGTGGCCTTCTTGGCTTTCCATATTCTGCTCGTCCGCTGCTCGTCCGCTGGCCCACAAAATAGCTATGCTCTGATTGGAGGGGAGTGGGGAAGTGGGAGGTAATATTCAACTTCTTTTTTTTTTATAAATCTTTATTAAATCATCACGATACAAACAAGAACAAGCAAACAGTCATTAATACAGAAAATACATTGATCAAGAGCAGAGCCAGGGGGAGCTCAAATAAATACATTAGAAATAGTGCATAACTGAATAGATTTAGTAGCTTTCCTATTTTTTGAGTCATATATGGTTTTGATGTACTGCTCTGTTTCCCTACCAAAAGCAATAAAAGAAGGTTTAGAGTTATGCCCCGTTTACACCATCCCGCTAATGGCCGATGGACCACCGATGTGGAAGTCGGGGTGATTCGGGTGACATCAGGCTAAAAATGTATGATCGGGTCAATTTATCAGGGTAGCATTTACACATACCCGATGTTATAATGATAACATAACGATTTATGCCAGGGAAGACACCCGAAGTGCGTTTGGCGTCATTTCGAATGACGCCAAACACGTCAAATGACGCGTTTGGCGTCATTTCGAATGACGCCAAACACGTCAAATGACGCGTTTGGCGTCATTTGGCGTCATTTCGGGAGAAGGCCAAGGGGAGACTGGTTTAGACTGATATTTATTTATATATTTATTTATATTACAATAGCGATTTTATAATAATAGAACGCCGGTTCTAAATGGGCGAAGTACCCCTTTAATTATAAAAGTAGGACACCCCCTATTTATACCCAAGTGACAGATTGAGGGTCTTCCTTAACACAATCTGGTCACAATCGTTATTTGTCGTGAGACTATTGGTATAATTCGGCCTGCAATCTGTATGTTTCGGGTTACATTGGCTTACATCGGGTCTAATTCGGGTAAAAAATAAATAGCGTGACTCTATCGGGTGTAATTCGTGTGCATTCGTTTAATAAACGTGCTATTCCGTATGTCTTCCCTAGAGACATCGGGTGTCTCTCGGGGGTCTTTCGTGTGTTGAGGTTGCCGATATAAAGACGATAAAGCGCGGAAGATTAACGAATATAGCCGATGTACCCCAGGAAAATTCCCGAACGACTTGCGATGGCTTACGTTATACTCCCGTTCTATTCCCGATTATAGCCGATTAGCCCATAGCAACACCTGGTAACCGATTCTACCCCGATAGACCCAAAATTAACAAACATGTTCGTTCTTTGCCGATGTTGCCCGATGTTACCCGATCATTGAGCTTTTCTTACCGTTTTCTAACGATGTTCCCCGGAAGAGTAACAGTGTTTCCCGATGCAACCATGCTATTTGCCGATGTTATAACGATAGCTGCTGATTTAGCCATCGGGCAACATCGGGGCCCACTATCGGGTAGGTGTAAACAGGGCATTACTAAATTTGGCTTTGTGAATATGATATTTCCCTAAAATGATCGACAAATTAATCAGGTATATTTCTTTCTGTTTTTTACTTTTGTTGTCATGGAAACCAAACAGTACATCTTTCCACAACAAAGAAATATCAGAGACAAGTTTATCAGTAATGTATCGGGATAGATCTTTCCAGAAAGTGGTGGAGTAGGGACATTGCCAGAACAGGTGCACCATTGTTTCTGTACATATCCCACATAAAGAACAGTTAAAGGTTGGGTATGCGATTTGCGAAACGCCAGCAGATTTTGAAAATACACAACTCAAATGGTCCTACCCCCTCTCCTTCAACGCTGACTCTGACTCCACCCATTCCAAGTACCTGGACGCGCAATCATGCACGAGCGCGAACAGAGATGCGCGAGAGTGAGCCAGGCTAGCGTAGGTTTTCGTTTAACAACATGGCACTACATTCAGCTGTAAATTGCACCCAGTACCGCGGGAAGTAGGGGTGCTGGGGGTGCTGCAACACCCCCTGTCCGAGGCCCTGTCTTATCACAGAAAACGATAATTTCTAAAAACTCCGGCCAAAGTGGAGATTTCTGAAAACGCCGGTTATGTGTTGTCGTGTCAACGGGGAGAAATGGGATTTTAGGTTCTGAAGCATGGACATAATAAAGGAGTTCTGAAGCGTCACATTATGCACCAGGAAATGCTTAACGTCATGTGAGCGCCCGCTGTACCGTATTGGTCCGAATATAAACACAAACCCCATTGTAACGACCTATGTTTGGAAAAAAGATTTGAAGACCAGATCTTGTTTTTAGGAATAAATAAATTGTATTCATTGAAATAATATACGAAAATAAAAAGGCATAGAATAAAACACTGCATTGCCACTAAACAGTAGTGCAAATAGGCCGTACTGATGTGTACACCAAAGACTATTTCTGACACTGCCCCGCTGTGTTCGCTCTGGCTGTGTTCGCTCCGAACTGTTTCGGCCCGTGGCAAAGCGAGTCATCCTCGCTGCTGTCCAAGGCATTTTGAGACGCAGCATTTATTTAATGCTCATATGACCTAGTGCTGAAAAAAGGTTATATGAAAAAGTGTGAGGGTAGCGGTGGTGCGCTAAACTTGTTCTGTGAGCAGCTGGATGTGAACCATGGTGTGAAGGAAGTGAACACAACGATCGATTTTCAACTGTGCGCGCATGCACTGGTGTAATTGAGCTGCGCTGCTATATATCTTTTTTATCAATGTAACGAGTTGCGAGTCTAGTGCAGGCTGAGTTTCCAGCACCCCCTGCTGAGAATACGTTCTCGCGGCTATGGTTGCACCAGATGTTATAAACATTAAACGGTCACATAAATCATTACTATTTTTAGAAAATGTTTGTTTCATATAATTGTATTGGAAGTCCTGGTTTTCACTAGGGTTGCTGCGGTGTGGACATTTTCACAACGAGTAATACACTCGTCTCAACACCGGTATTACGAGTATAAACGGTATAAACTTTGAAACTAGGTCAACCGCCACACAAGCATCGGTTTTCAGTTGCCGCCAACGTTCGAAAGCAGCGCCTAGGATTATTCTTGATTTCAGTTTTTCTCTTTCAGCGTTTTTATTATCAATTACTCTCTGAAAAGAGTTTTCCTTCTCTTTGCTGGTGGTGGTGGGGATGGTGGCGTCTTGTCTGCCATGGAAATTGTCTTCTACTGCTAGGTCCAAATGTGGATTAACTAGTTCCAGTAGCTACCGCAGGATAACAACAAACAGGAGCTTGCTCTGGGTCACGAGCTCTGGGTCACGAGTACTGCACGAAGGGGTCGCTCGCGGGGCGCGGGGGAGGGGGAGTGCAGTACGACCGTTTGATTGACGTACTTACTGTCCAATGCAACGAGGTGGCAATCCAAATGATTGGCTGGAGTTTTTCGAGCCCTGCCCGTTCCACAGATGATTGACTTGTTTAATTTTCATGTCAGTACTTCTAACTCAGTGGCTGTAAGCGGGTTATGATAAGGATTTCAAGTAATTTTGCAAAAATGGCCAAAAAAGCAAATTCCGTACCCAACCTTTAACACATGTCATGCTTAAGCCTACACTGTAAAAACGAAAACTTAAAATTGTTGGTCTCATTATGATTTCTGAGTAAAATGAATATAAAACATTAAGTATTCATGTCAACTGTGCAATGCAATTTAGTGCAACCAACAATGTTGAGTTTTCGGTCAAGAGTTGGGCTCACTGTAGTATCTTTGTTAGCAAGACACACGGGTTTAAGTCAGACTCCTGTGTTCGAAATCGTTCCCTATCCACTCACTCACTATTCCCTATATAGTGTCCATGATATAGTGCACTATTTAGGGAACGAACAAACGAGAATTCGGACACTACGCTTAAGATTTCTAAACGTCATTTGCGTCAGTAAATGCGCCGGGTATTTGTGTGACGCAGACAGATGCGCCAACATCATGTAAACAAACCGGTCACTCACGACGAAAGCTGGAGGTTGTATTGATGTTGAATGTTACATTTCCTTGTTTAATTCATTTTGAATGTTAAATATTCTATGTTAAATCCCAAATAAATTGTTGACATTTCTAAACGAAAGCCGGAGACTCCATCATTAAATGTATTCGTTTTCGCGGTTATTCAGCTTCTTCTTCTCCTCCGAGTAGGGTCCGACTGCGTCCTGCAAGACGGGGGCGTGTATTTTGAGGAGGCGTGTCTTGTAAGGAGGGCGTGTATTTAGTCGGCCCTGATTGGTCTGATTCACGACGGCGTCTGGCGTCACACATAGCCTCGTGCAGAGCCATAATCTATTCTATTTGACATTTGCGGATCTCTTCTCTTGTCGAACCTACTCCGGAGATTTAACGAACTGGTCAACAGCAGTTAGATAGCAGAAAGATGATTGCCTGTACTGTTGTGTATCTGTTTATAATCTATATTTCTCAATAAAAAGAGGTTTAAAAAAAAAAAAAAGAGTAAAAAGTGTCTCTCTCTCTCTCTCTCTCTGGGCCCCCGAAATATTGTAGAAGGGGCCCCTGTTTCCCATTTTTAATAATAATTGTATCCCTTAATGTTATTGCACATATTTTGTATTTACTTTTTTATAATGCTTTGTGTAATGACCTTCCCTTTCTCTATAATAAAAAAATGTAGCCTACCCTTATGGCCTGAGTCATGTTTCCCTTACTAAGAATTCCCTATCGTATGCATAAGTATTGTCTGTAAACAATACAAGTGGAATAGGGGCGAAAATGTACAATTCTAAGGCTTGTATCCTTTAAGTAACTTTACTTTGTACCTCTGTAAAGCCAAGTATATGCATTTGACATCACAGTTATCAGTAAATGCAAATTCGGTTTCTCTTCATTACTCTTTGGTCAGCCTGACATTTTCAGAGTAAATTCCAATCAATATTTTTGTGAATATTAAGAGCCAGAATTTAAATGACACCGCCCATGAGCAAAATATTACACTAACTTTTTAACTCCACTGTTACAGTAAATTGACTCCCTCCCGTAGCCTACAAACACCAGGCAATATCTGGACTTACAGAAGTTAACTGAAATATTGAATCCCCATTTTGTGTACCTATGGTGTGGCAGGCTGTGTAGCTGTATGGCAAAGATAACTACGTTTTGTAGGTTTTGACAAAAACGGAACAGCTTCGTAACAGAAGAGTTAACGATGCTGTTGCTCAACAAGACAACTGCTGGAGCTCCAATAAAGTTGCTTACAAATAAACTCCTACATCAGAGTAAGGAAGGACGGGGGAAACTTCAGTGGAAATCCCATTGTCATTGTGACACCGTACTCGACAGTACAAGGAAAAATATTTCGCTATTTTTTACCCGTCTCTGTGCTACGTTGGAAAATTACTCCCCGATTTCAGTAGGAAATCACAATCCTACGTATTACGTCATCACGCTGAGATTGGTCAGTCGGTGTATAGGCGTGTATTTCACACGAGGGCCGTGTCTTTGTACACGGGGCGTGTTACTTTGTACACGAGGACGCAGGACGCAGTCGGACCCTATTGTCTCCTCCGGGAAAACACGACCGCATTGCATTGTGGTATACGTGAGTAACATGTAGGGTACATCGTATGTACCCTATTTTAAGTCCACTATATAGTGCCCTATATAGTGGACCACTGAGAATTCGAACACCATACAAAATGGCGTGCACCCTATTTAGTGCACTACATCCATGATAGGGAACGATTTCGAACACAGCTTCTGTCTGATGGTGCGTTTTAATATCCATCCGTCTCGGAGGTCCGAGGACGTTGCCTAGCGACAAGCACAAACACGCCCCTTTTCCTCGGACGGCGATCTCGCCATCTCGGTTGAACTCAGTGGTGACCGAGCGAAATTCCGAGACAGAATTCAAGATGGCTGCGCCCATTGTGACTTGAAGTATGAACTGTTTTCATTGTGTTTGGACCACTTTGGTGGCTTAAATTGTAATTTCAATCACTCGTATTACTGCAATACCTTACTGCGTCCGTATCTCTGCCTATGTACACAAATATATTGTATTTGTGTACAGCACTTCGGTCAACTACTGTTGTTTTAAATGTGATATCTAAATAAACTTGACTTGACTATGGCCTATAGCCTACTTATATTGGATCGCCTGGTCCTCTGCCAATTCTACCGCGACAACAGCTTTCCGGGTGGCGTCCATGTTTTCCTCCAACGACCGAGCGAAATAATAAAACGCTTGAAGTGTGGGCGTGGCGTCAGATCCGAGATCCGAGTCGGTTCGCAGAGAATACTCGAACGCACCATGAGGCTGGGCCAACTACGGTGCACACGCGCATTTCGACACTTTGGAAAATACGGGGTTTGTCCGTCCACACCAGAAGCGAATTGAGTGACCAAATCGCCGGAAGTCATTCACTTTCTATGGGCAAGAGCGACCAAAGCGACCAAAGCGACCAACGCTACCAGCGGCCAAAGTTGAGCGACCAGAGCGTCAAAAAGAAGTTGAAAACTTTTTAACTTTATGCAAATGACTATTATTCGCTTCAGCGACCAAACACTGACAGCCAATCGGAATGTAGACGCTCTTCGCTTGCGTGGATCCCAGGGAACATCGGCAGGCACTTTGGTTCCTACCTACCTTTATTCACTCACTGAACAAAATGTCGGCTGAAGTATTAATCGCGGCTGTAACTGGGCACCCGGTGTTGTACGAACCCACCCTTTTTCAGTTCAGAGATCGAAACGCCATAGTGGTTTGGATATCAAGTGATGATAAGCGGGAGTATTTATAGGCTACATGATCTAGAACGTTCGTATTTGAGCGGGAATCATTATAATTTGCTCTACATGCCACCAATCTAACCAACCAATCGCGTGTTGCATGCTTTAAACAAAACCGTCACATAAACAAACTAATCGACAAGACGAGGGATAAATGACAAGGGATATATCTCTTGTCTTTTATCCCTCTATTCCCCACTATTCACGGAGCCTGAGGTGAATAATTTTTAATTAAATAGTCTAGATAGATAGATAGTCAAGTCTTTATTAATACCAAACGACACAAATCGTCGGGAATCCATTTAGGTGGTTCGTCCCACACAGGACAGTAGCCTACAAGACCACACAGAACAAGTCTGACTGGACATACACACAATACATCACATTAAAACTAGACACGCGTTGATAGATAGATAGACAGAAAGGCCTAGATAGATAGATATGTTCCATTATTTGCCTTGCGGAGCCAACCAGTCCTGTGCACGTATGCAAATTAGCCATGTGCGCCAACGTCTATTTGTTTTGAATGCGACGAATGAGTGCAGATCATGATTTGCAGATCCAGATCAGTGAAACATATTTCAACTACTACAGCACGCAGGGTTTTTTGTTCTCGGTTGTAATTAGCCTACATTTTAGGATTTTTTTTATATTGGGGGGAATCACTGTCCTACTTGTTGTCGAAGCACTTTATCGAAAAAGCAAAACCGTCTCGGCAATATGGCCAAGGTGTATGGGAGAGTTCAATATTTGATATGGCTGTCTGTAGGGCCTACTAAACGCATACGGCTCCTTTAAATTCGTCTGCATAATTGAATTGTACGTCATGAGCGACTTGAGCGACCAAAGCGAACACAAAAATTCGCAGCGAAAATTCGCAGCGACCAAAGCGTCTTTGACGCTTTGGTCGCTCCTGGTGTGGACGTACAGTAACGGAATTTTCAGATGGTAAATATTGTGGCGACTCCCCGGGGAGTCTGGGTATTCGTGATGCCGGTTGGGAAAAAGGGGTTTATTGCCTTTTGTCAATTTGTTTCTGTTAGGTTAAGTGGGGTTAACGGGTTTGGGGTCTTTATTGTTTGTGTGTTGTTTATTGTGTGTAGTGTTGCCGCCACCGTTACCGAGACTTGCATGTCCGTTGGTTGGGTGTGCGGTGCGCTGTGTGTTGTGGGTGTGTGTTACATAAAGGCAGCTCTCGGGATCGTGCGGTGTATGAGGCACGAGAGTTGCGTCACCGTTTAACCTGGGCTCCCGTCTCGTGCAGAACAAGTTTGACCATAATGTCAAACTTGTTCTGCACTTTGGTTTGCTGCATTTAGACAGCGATTCTCTGCTGCTGAATTAGCTACATGTTGCTTGTTCTATTGCTGTCTGGCATTCAGAAATGTAAAATTGCAGTTTCTAATTATTAATTTTAATAAAGTGAACTTAAAACTTGTTAGGGTTAGCATTCTTTGAAATGCTTTTTTTTTTAAATAATATTAACCTTCATTTGAAATATTAAGTTAACAACCCTGACTTACTTTTTTGATTTTTGTAAAATATAAAAATCTTAGTTGGTATCCACAAGTTTCCAACGCCCCATGATGCTTAGCGCGAATTGTGGGCTCCACTTCCGGTTAGTAACCGGCGGTTACTACGAGATCGACGTAAACAATCACCAGCTGTCATTCATCAATTACAATGTGGGAACACAACCTCACCGAGTTAAAAAACGGCAACATAATTATTCCTTTGCCCTCTGCAGTTACTGCATGGGAAGACGAAGTAAAAAAATGGCCGAGGATAACGTACAGCAGCATTTTCTCTTATTTTATTGAGTCTGTGTCTTGCGATGGTGAGGCAATGATGAACCTAAAAAGCTCCGAAGCTTACCAGTATTTACACAGCGAGAAAGTCGGGCGAGTGTGGCTAAAGGAGGTCACAGAAGACCTAGTCTACTTGAAAGCTGATATAGAGCCAAGCCAGAGTCTTAATAACACCCATCTTAAGGCCTGGGTAATGGTATCAACGACAGGAGTGATACAGACAGCAGGCTGTTCGTGTATAGCAGGAGCAGGACGCTCCTGTAGTCATGCAGCAGCAATATTGTGGAAGGTATTGCAACACCACATATTATGTGCCATGACAAGAACTAAGATCTTTTGGTGAAATACATGATTTTGAGACACTAGCTCAAAGACTACTTAGGTTGTCGGATTCTAGGCCGAAACATAAATTATCACATTCATCTGATCTATCCTCACGATCCATTATCTAACCGCCCCATAAGCAGGCCATCAAAAAAACGCGTCTCTGCAACCTATGCTCCGAGATCGTACACAAAAACATGGTACTAAAACAACCACTCAAAACCGAAATAAATAGTATTCCAACCAATCACTGACCAGGGGTGGGTGTTGTGTTTTTTTTGCGCTGCGTTCATGATAGTTTTTGTTGGATGCATGAAACACGGAAGGGAGGGGCGAGCTGGCTCTGTTTGTTTGGGATCTTGCTTCAAATACCAACAGAACGTCACCGGACGTCACCCAAACATCGCTGATACAACCTTTAAGCATATAAGTCGGTTTCAGCATGTGATAATAAGAAAATGTGAAACCATTCCTTCTTGTAGGTTGAGAATGCAGTCAGGCAAGGTGTGACAGGGACAGCCTGTACTGATGTGCAAAGGAAGTGGAATACTGGTGCAAAGAGGAATGTTTGTCTGGTAAAGGCAAAGCATATTAATTTTAGGCGCCACAGACGCCAGGACACATATCCCCATCCATCAAGGCCAGAACAAAACAATTCCACACCCTCTCCCCGACTCTTCAGTAACCATGAGGATTTCAAAACACACATCAACTCCTCAATCACATCAACTACTCTATCAGCTTCAAAATCATGGTATTATCCAGCTTGCTTACAGAGCAGATGTAGAACCTAGCACAGGGCCAAACCAAGATTCAGAATTACAAATTGAGAACCATACTGATCATAGCACACATCTGACATGTAGGAAGTGTTCAGTGTTTTACCAATCATACATTGCTTTGTCCCCCAATCAAATATCCACATTGGAAATGGACACAAAGACCCAGAGTAGGTCACAGGTTTGGCATGACGCTAGGAGACTGCGTCTCACTGCAAGCACAGTGAAACGAGTCCCCAAACGACACACCACAGACCCCCAAAGGTTTCTCAATGAGCACGTGTACCCCACCTTCACCGGGAACACAGCCACGAAATATGGCTCTGACAATGAAGTCAGGGTCATCACACTCCTTGAGAGCAGAGGGCATGATGTGCACAACAAAGGACTTGTGGTGCATCCTGACCACCCCTGGTTGGCAGCCAGTCCAGATGGGATCCTTGATGGGACAAAACTTCTTGAGATCAAGTGCCCCTTCAAGAGTATGATGTCTCTCGAAGAATTTCTCACCCGGCCAAACGGTGACATCAAAATCTTGGATGATGGAAAGTACCTCGTTTTGCCAAATGGAAGAGCTGGATACTACCTTCAGGTAAGCAGGGTTGTTTTTAATGGCAAGAAATACTAGCTGCATTAGCCGATTACAAGAGATAAACAATATAATGTGAACTAATATTCATTATTTGGTGCCAATTTAATGTATTTTCTATTATTTTAGACACAGGTGGCTATGATGTGCCTTGGTCTACAGAGATGCACATTGGTTATCTGGACACAAAAGGAACATTTAGAATTGGAAATTCCATTTGACAAAGATTACACTGACAAACAAGTAGAGCAACTGGAACATTTTTATTTTCTACATATGCTTCCCAGGTTGGCTGATGATTTTGGAGAAAATTAACTACATCTCTGCCCCAAGTACCTCGAACAGTTTTGTAATTAAACGACATATCAGTTGGCAATAAGTCTCACTCTGTGAGATGCAAAAATAACAAAACATTGGTTCAAATACATTTGAAGTATAAATAAAACTTAATATATATATATATGTATCAATAAATTGTTATTGCGTTACTATTTATATTTGTAGTATAAATACAACTTCATATAATATATGTACAAATACATTTTTTGTGTTCTATTGTAAAAAGAAAAAAAGAATATGACATTAACCCCATTTCAACAATGTGATGAATGTGATTCAGAAGTGACCTTTTTCATCTTTGTATAAATGTAATTATCTCTAGAATTATCCTGTCTATTTTTTCTAAATTTATAAAGTATCTACACTGTTCTCTGTATCCATCTTAATACTATGTATGAATCTGTGTGTGTATCTCTCTGCATCTATCTCTGTACAATATATATATATATGCATCTATGTATGTATGTTTCTCTCTATGAATAAATGTGTATGTATAAAAAAAATAAAAAAATAAATAGGAATAAATAAATGTAATTCATAAATAAACAAGATGTTGTTTAATAATATGTAAGATATTAATTGCTGGAGATAAGCTCTCCTCTCAGATTTATGAGAGCTGCACAAATCTGAAGTATTTTATATCAATTTTAGGAACTAAGCTTATTGGCACGGTTTGTGACAGGATCTTGAACACTTTGAGACGCCTTATAGCCCGTTCCACATGAATGCGTACATTTGCTATCCGTCTCATCTGAGTCACTTGCTCATTGGTTAGCTGGCTGCGTTTGCGTGTAAACGCAGGTATGACTAGCCTTACCCTCCTCTCCTCAACAAGATCTCTAATTGTGAACCCACGGTCCCCCATCACCACATCACCAGGACGTAAAAAATCAAGAAACCCTGAGTTCTGTGTAATATACCTGTCACTACACTTCCCACCAAAAGCCTCTGAAATAAACATCAGCATCCCTGATGGAGCAATGGCAACAAGGTACTTAACAGTGTTACTTGCATAGTAATGGCTGTAAGACTCAGAGCGCGAGTCTAAGTTTTTGGCTTTTTGCAGAACACTCTCTGTGCAGTTAATGATGCAAGTTAAATCAGAGAAATGTGGCAGAAAAACCTTTGGCATAGTTGCTTTTATAGTGTCACGGGGCAGCCATGGAATGAGGTCCCTGGTGTGCTCAGCAAGGATATCAACCCAATGCGTAAGTGTTTTACTGACCTGACTGGCTGATCTTTTAAAGCGCCTCGCTAAATCAGCTACAGCAAAGTTATGTCTGAGCTTCATGAGTGTTAACAAAACTTCATCTTGAGCTGGCATTGTTGATGACTGGCGCACAAAACCTCGTAGACAGGAGACAAGAGTGTTGAACACAAGTAGAGGAATCCCTGTGTACAACAGACAGTCTTTATCACCTTTCAGTGTAACCTCTGCAATGGACAGTGAAATCTCAGGGGCAGGTGTGATGATCATGTCACACATAAGGATGGATCCTTTAGAGTAGGTATGGTCCTCCTCAGCTGGATCCATCCACTGTGTTTGGGCATCCTTGAAGGTTTGAGGCTGCTCGAACACCATCACAGCTTGGTCTGCAGGTAATAGTAATATGGAGACATAGATGGAGATATTTGGATGAGGGTCTAAACATGCATTGGTGTACAGAATAGATCTAGACAAGGTTTTAACAGGACACTGACCTATGATCATTTCTAAATTAAGGATGAAAGTGAGGATACACCATTGACTTAACGAACGTAAATAGAGTAGCCTATACTGTATGCTACCGTAATGTTACATAAAAAAAGAAATGCGTCGATATCAAATTTAGCATACCTGTTGTTGTTGCGACTTGACTGTCAACACTCATCCTGACGACTCTTCGGCGTTTCTTCTCAGGTGGCTTCTCATAACCCAGATAAAGCATTGGGTAAGGGTTTTCTTCCGTTGGCGCTTTGTCCACAAAATGAAACGAACAGACAAAACAGAGGGGAAAGCAGAGGGGGCTGGTAGGGGGAATTTGGGGGGGGGGGGGGGGGGGGGGCATAAAGGAGTTATGCTTAGGGCCCCAAAATAGCTAGCAGCGGCACTGAGCCTGCCAGCTGATCAGGTAAAAACACAGCTGTGGCGCGACGCGTAGTGGGCGACCGGAAGTGTGGCCCACAAACGTTTCCCCAGCAACCGCCCCAGGAAACTTGTGGATAACTCTAACTTTCAAGTTTGTCTAAAGAAGAAAAATGATGTTTTGTTGGGCTCAAAACTCAAATTGATTGCAGTAAGTTGCCTTGCAATTTTGAGTTTTCTCAACTTTTAATTTTTTACAGTGTAAGGATATATTGCTTAGCAGGATAATACCTATGTATGATTTTGAAACAGACTTCTATTACTTTATTCGTAAGGAGGTATTTGTAAGGAAGATCCAGATATTTCCCCAATTCAAGTTGTCAACAAAATTAGACCAATAGGGAACAACATTATGGGTACTGGTGACATCTCTCTGGAATAAAGAGTGAATGTTACGATTATTATTCCTCATTGTGGTAGCGAAACCACAATGACAACTTAGGGTCCAAAGCTGGTAAACAGTCTGGTTTTCCAGTCCCTCTCAAGAGAGTAAAAATACCAAATGGGAGGTAATATTCAACTGTGCCCCCTTACTCGAAACTGACTCGCTCGTTTGGTAACTGTAGGCGGGGTACTTTCAGAAATGCATATCTCACTCAAAAAATCATGTACAGACTTTTTTCAAAGTTTGTATGCGTATGGGAGCACCAGAGACCCTAAACAACACCCCAAATCCCAGGAAAAGTGTTGTTTTCATAATATGTCCCCTTTGATATTCTCTCTAAGTCTGTCTGCCCCTTACAATGCCTTTGAAATCATAGTTAAGAAAAAAACTAGAAAGTGTGACAACCACGCGTCTTTGTGTGACTGTGTTTGCACTCCAATATTAGGCTTGCCTAATACAACACCAAGCACAAGGCCTTAATCAGCATGACTCAGTGGGTTTCTTGACAGGTTCGATTTTTTATACCGCATCACATTTTCAATGAGACACAAATGTGTGCCATGGAAACAGACAAGCTGGAATTATTTAAATTAAGTTAATATGACTACTTGACCTCATAGATTCATAGGAAAACTGGACTCCATGAAGTGGACTGTTGAGGCACTGTAGCAGGCAGCGCTTTTATGCAGACATTCATTTTTGGCATGACTCGATACCCTCCTGCTAAGCGTACATAACATTACATTTAGGCCTTTTGAACCAACTTAGTATACTTTCCTTTTATATCTCTCTCTCTTGAAGTTCTGTTGACTGGTATTATCAAACAATCCAGCATGGCAATATAATAAGTATTATGCATATCATAATCTCTCCGCTGCAATGTTCATTTTAATGTCCGTCCACCAGAGAGAAAAGCAGTAGCTAGGCAGAACAGTTATTATCCCACTCCCACTTGTAATCATTTCTGACCTCTGACCCTTGCTCACCTCAAATCTTAAAGTTCCCTGGATAACTACATCAAAAAAGGGAAGGGGTTCTGGTTTATTCTCAGAGCAGAAGTTATTTTCTGGTACGACGACTCCCAGTTAAGGCCCTGCCTCGCTGCTTCCCCCATTAGTTTCCCGTTTCCCGTTTAGTTCTTGAGGTGCACACATGGCTTTGAAAATAGCAAAACTAGAGCTCAAAATGTGTTTATTTATCTTTCCTCTCATGTTGTTTTATGTAATAACTTAACATTTCAAGTATGAGAGAAACAAAAGAAATGTCGAAGAACATTTTTAATGGCTTGACTTGACAAAATAAAAGAATCAATGCATCAATATAAAGAGCACAAGTAAATAAAAGCTTTATTAATACCAACATCTCATAGGGCAGTATTCAAATGTTAAGACATTAGACGGATGGCCAAGTGTTGGGGGTGTGTTCTTCTCCTTTGAATGAATGGAGTGAACTGACGGAAGACTTCTATAAACACTGTAGGTGAGAGCCTTGCCATGATTGGTTGAAAGACCCGTCTGCCTGCGGGGCTGCCATCTGTCTGCCTGTCTGTGCCTGCTGTACAGGAGCAGAATGTCTGCACAGCAAGTGTAGACAGGCAGACACACCACAACACTGATAGTCTTCAAAAGCATCGCTGAGTGTCGCTGAACGAAGCTGCCAAAGGTCTGACTTTGTTCGTGTGTGAACTATATTCACACACACACACACTGCATTGAAGTCGCACATACATACATTGAAAAATCAAGCAGATTGACATTAGTTTTACTGTTAGGGGAAATACAGATCAGGGAAAATTGGAACATTTAGCAGCAATGTCCCCAAAGGCCACACACTGAGCAATACAAATGGTGCCCTTTTCCCCTTTACCCCACGTTAACCGATCAGTCTGTCCGGTCGTCCTGACACTCCATCTGAGTGTCTTCATCTTTGCACCATCTCCATCTTTGCTTACTTGCTTGCGTACTTTATCCATCCCACAAAAAATCTCCAGGCTCCTGCACTCACAGCACCTTATGCCGCTTTTCCACCGCACATGTAGCTCGACTCGACACGACACGACTCGACACGACTCGACACGGTAGCAGCGCGGGTCCTTTTCCACCGCAAATAGTACCTCCGGGACGTGGGCGGGGTCGGCTGCGCGAAAGGGCCGTGACGTATTTTTGTACGCGACGCAAACAACACCTACGTAACCCACACATGGACAGAACCCACATAACAACAATGGAGAACATCGATGCGATGGTATTCGTGTTCGTATTATTAGCTGGCATGTTGAAGAAGTGGAATATGTTGGCTGCGGCGCTGCTATGGATGTTACCAGCATGGTTGCCATGTCGCTCTCGTGACTTCGTCACACTCTGGCCAATCAGTGGCCGGCCGTCTGCCGACGTCACCTTTTAGCATCGGCTCAGCCGCTTGGAACCTAGAGCGAGGCGGTACTAGAAAAAGCAGCCACTTCAGGTACCAGATACCATGTTTTCGCGGTGGAAACGCAAAAAAGGTGAGCTGAGTCGAGTCGAGTCGAGTCGTGTCGAGCTGGTACCATGCAGTGGAAAAGCGGCATTATACTGAGCCCCTCCAGTCCACCCCATTAATTCCTCTTGACACCCCCCACCCCTCTCTGTTACCCCTCTTGCCTTCCTCCTCTGGGAGTTAAGGCATTTGGAGCGGTTCAGTCTGTCACAGCTGGAGCTGCCCCAAGCCAAATTAACACACAGAGACATTCAGATACACACACACACGCTCACACACACACACACACACACACACACACACACACACACACACACACACACACACACACACACACACACACACACACACACACACACACACACACACACACACACTTATATATACAGTATATAATATGAACAGAGTCTGATGTAAACAAACTGCCATGCAAATAGTGAGGGAAAATATACACTTCCTGGGACAGGCGTTCAATCTCAGATAAACACTGCATCAGAGCACGCAGTATTCCTAGACACAGCTCCAGGCATGCATATTGTACACACACACACACACACACACACACACACACACACACACACACACACTCAGTTTGTGTCTGCCTCCGCTTACTGTCATCCCCATTGCGCTACACAAGTATCTGGCCATCAACAAACACAGTTACGCCATTGACTCGGCGCATCTGCTGAACAAACGATGCACAAACTCAACACAAGCAAATCCCTACTGACCTCCGAGCAATGGACCTTGGGCGTAGGGCAGGATGACTGGGATCCTTCTCTTAGTTATTCATGTTACTATTGAGATCAGATTAGATGCATGCATTTTCAAATGTGTGCTCTCAAAGAATCCCCCCTCCCCCACACACACACACACACACACACACACTTTCGTGATTTATTTGTGACCACATTTTATTTATACTATTCTCTAAAACTCTCCCCCCTCACCTCTTTCTCGTCTGTCTGCCTCTGTCTCACTTTCTTTTTCTCTCTCTGCATCTCTCTCTGCGTCTCTCTCTCTGCCTCTCTCTCTTTGCGGTTGGCAGTCTCCCTGGGACTGTTCACATTCCTGGCTGGAAAATCTGAGGCTTTGTCCAAACACCAGCTTCCAAGATCTGCCCAGAGAAATCCCACATGGCTGTTTCTACTCTACAGCCCCCACCCGCACAGTCCTCCGCCAACCACCCATCCACCAACCAGACCCCCAGCAATCCCCCCCCCCCCCCACACTTACTACTACACCTCCACCTCAAACCCCCCCTCCCGCCACTACACCACCCCCTCCTCCCCGCACCCCCATCCCATCCCCTCTCCCGTCTCACCTCCATCAACTCCGCTGTCTAACCTCCCTCCTGTTGGCCCTGCTTTCCTATCCCCCCCACATCCCCCTCCTCCTCTCTACAGTCATTAATTTGGAAATCCCGAGGAGTTGCTTAACCTTTCCAGAAGGCCTTGCACCCTAAAGTCCATCAATATACAGCACACCGTGGTAGTTATCCGGTCAGAGTTTTAATCTCTGCTCCAACACTGAGCAGACTGGCATTCCTGTTCCCTACCCCAAACAAGGGGCCACCGTCCTGCCTGAGGAAAAGCAGACATCACACAAAACTTATATACGCTCAATCTACTACCGTCCCCTGCGCTCTCTATGTGTGTGTGTGTGTGTGTGTGTGTGTGTGTGTGTGTGTGTGTGTGTGTGTGTGTGTGTGTGTGTGTGTGTGTGTGTGTGTGTGTGTGTGTGTGTGTGTGATCAGGCATGCTATATATATCAGGCATGCTATAGGATCCATTAGTCTGAAGGAAGAAAGGATATCATCTCTTTAGTCTTGAAGACGTAACAGCTGTGATGTATGACGTTCCTTGACCACCCGGACACCAACAGGAAGATATGTAGACAGACACAAACAAATGCACATATAAGCACTCACATGTTCACACATGCACACAACACACACACACACACACACACACACACACACACACACACACACACACACACACACACACACACACACACACACACACACACACACACAGTGCCATTATATTAGTGAATCTTAGTCTCTGTGTGCTGAGGCCACAAGCTGAGCAAGTCAAACTGTAAATGTGTGAACAGGATCTTACACATTTATTCATTCGGAAAGTATTGGTTCAAACAAGATTCTTCTAAACTGACTCTCTTGGTATGTAGACATATAAGTTAGTCACTGTTTTTAAAATTGTTAACTATATCAGAAGGAAATTTGATCCATAAGCTTTTACTATGGACTATGGACTACTTCTTACATACCACCGACATTATAGTATATTGTTTTCTCCCGGACCAACAGCAGCTGCATGCAAACAGACACACATTCATGCACAATTCATCGGTGTGTCTCGACAAGAGGAGCAGGGGCGACCAGGAGGCTCTTCCTTGCACTGTCTAACCAATGTGCAGACTACTGTACACCAGTAAGAGCCTGAACAGGTAGTCTGAACACTGGGATGACCGAGCAGGACCAATATTTCTCGTCCCCTCTCGCCGTGATTCCTCCATCGTCTTTTCTCCTGCACTTAGCATGCAACAACCCCCCCAACAAAATCTCTTCTCTCTTGTCCCGTGGCGTCGGATGTGTGGCAGGAGAATGTGGGGGGTCACACGCTACACAAACACACAAACTCACGCTCACATCACACACCAGACACACACAGTTAAGCCTCTCCGCTCCTACCGGCGTGCCACCTCTGGAAACGTCTTCCACTGCTTTGGAAGGGCGGGGGGGTGTTGTCCAGAAGGCCGCTCGGTCCAGGCTCGGTATCCAGTCTTGACGTGGCACATTTGCACTTTCAGCTGCTGGGGATCTGTCTGTCCTCTCACTCGGGGTAGGCGTAAGGAAATAGGGGCGAGTGAAAAGAGAGGGAGAGAGAGTGAGGTAGGCTGGAAATGAGGTGGCTATATATGGGTTGATGGGACTCTTGGGGAATTGACGCTGGAGTACTATGCAGAATCTCCCCTCCCCCCCAGCTACCCCCTTGCAAACTTTCTAAACTCCCCATCCCTGCTGTCCAGGGCGGTCAGCCTGAGCTCTGTTGTTCTTCTCATGCTCACCTCCCTCTGTCTCTGTCTGTCCCTCTGTCTTTCTCTCTCACTCTCTCTCTTTCTCTCTACAAGTCTCCGCTCCCTCCTCTTCCTCTGTGTCTTGTCTGTACTTTCTATTTCTACCCCATCAGAACGCGCTCAGCTCCCTCTCTACCCTGACACCCCTCTCTCTCTCCGAGCTAAAGCAATTCCAGATGTTTCTGCACAAGCGCCAATCGCCTTCTGTCATTTTTTTTTCGGGCTCTGCAACAGGAAGTGGGCCCCTCTGACAAAAAAGTTTGCATAAAAAAGAAAAAGAGGGAAGAGGGGAGAGAGTCGTAGGGTTCAGGGGAGCAATGGGAGAGACTTGCGTCTTCTACCAACATCTAGGTCTGTCACTGTGGCTTCACACCCGCCTGTTCCCTGAACAAATGGGATTTTGTCTTGGGACTGGAACTTTGCCCTCAAAATGCCTATTGGTCCTATTTCAGGGGAGGTCACATCTCTCTGTATTTTTGGTTATCCATTTTCTCCCATCTTCCCCTTCTTCGAGTGAAAGAGGAGACTCGGTGAGCTGGCAATGAGAGGAGAGAAGGAGAGAGAAGGACAAGAGGGGGATGGGCCTCCCTCTCGGAGAAATGTTGTATTAGAGCTGAATCTGAGTAATGACTTTCACATGTGCAACCAGCCTCCATAGCTCATATTTTTTTTTACTTCTTCACCTACACCCCACCACCCCTCAGTCCACCTCAGTACTGTCTGGTTCGCCTCACTCTGTTCTCCTTCATTCATAACTCCCTGTGGCGATGACAGACTATGGACCCACGGCTTCTTTCTCTGAGTGGGCTTTCTCTGAGTATTTCTGATATGCAGGGCAGTAGGCATGCTAAAAGTAACAGTGAAGGTGGTGTAGGTGTTAACTACAGCACCACCTCATCCAAATCTGTCTGCATCCTTTTATCTTATGCCAGATATAAATATAGCTGAATATATTACAATGCTACATTGAGAAGCTATATTGTATGCATCAGTGAATCAGTGAGAGTGAAATGTGTCGGGCAGTATAGGATAGTGATGTTTTAAAACCAACTACCGGTACTCACCCTTTCCACTATAACTTAGCAGCAAAGTATAAAAGTGTAGAAACATAAAAAAGTTAGTGTAAAACTCTGGGCTGAAGCTTGCATGGCGAAGGTTGCCTGGGTGAGAGTGTGTGTGTGTGTGTGTGTGTGTGTGTGTGTGTGTGTGTGTGTGTTTGTATGTGTATGTTTGCGTGTGTGTTTCACTGTTTGTTAATTGCAGGGTTGTGGCTGAAACAAAGGGAGACAATGAAAGAGTGTTTAGAATCTGGAGCCGAAGCAAAGACTGTATGATTGTACCGACGCATGTGGCTTTTGTTTATAGTTCTCTGTTATGCTATGTTCTGAGAGCAGTCTGTGTTTATGTATGTGTGTGTTTGTCTGTGTGTGTCTGTGTGACTGCATATGTACATGTGATCCTGTGTTTGTGTGTGTGCTTGTGTGTACGCATGTGTATTGTGTGTATCTACATGTGCTTGTCTGTTTGTTTGTATGCCTGCTTGTGTGTGTGTATTCATGCTCATGTGTGTGTGTGTGTGTGTGTGTGTGTGTGTGTGTGTGTGTGTGTGCGTGCGTGCACGTAGACCGCAGCATACCAACAGCAGGCTCATTAAGCAGCTAATCAAAGCCAGAGTGCTTGGATCAGAGATGAGGCTGCTCTTGTTTGGAAAGAATTGCTATACTCACCACAAAAGAAGGAGAGAGAGAGAGAATGGTTGAGGGGAGATGGGGAGAGAGGGAGAAAGAGAGAATATTAGAACCATTGGCCAGAAATGTGTCCGATGAAGTATGTCCAATGGCGCCCCACCCCACCCCCTTCCTGTATTCACTTTTCTGTGTATTTATATGTGTTCTCATGTGTGTATATTTGTTTCGGTGTGTGTTTGTGTGTGTACGCATATGCGTGTGTGCGCTGGAGTGTGCGCGTTTGCATATGTGAGTGTGTCTGAGCGGTTTTGTCCCTGTGTGACAGCCATCAAAACCTCAGGAAACCTCCTCAAACATAAGACCAGACTGTGTGCAGAGCCTCCGAATGAAAAACATGGTTTGTGCAACACTAAAGTTCGGTTCAATGTGTGCGCTACTAAGTTACGAACATCCGTCTTTATAGTGCTGTCATCTTTATTAAGTCATATAGTAGGCGTTGTCCTTCCCCCTGTCCCTGTGTTCTCGCTTATTGCCCCGACCCGAGCGTCCCACAATTTCTCTCTCTCTCTCTCTCTCTCTCTCCCTCCCCCCCCCCCCCAGGATCAGAAAGGTCCTTGTAGTTGAGGTGGTGCAACCGTGAGAAGGGACCCGCGTCAGAACAACAGAGTGATTAAAGATAAATGTTTAACAGATGGGCCTTGGCCAGCCCCAGATTCTCACCCGCTTTCAAGATAGCCTTGCTGAGACTATGGAATGGGAGAATTTAAGATAATCTTTAAATAATTTATTTTTGTATGTTTTACAAACATAAAAAAATGTATTATGTATTTTTTTGGGGGGGGGGAATTATGTCTAACTTTGTGTGTAGCTGTGAGCATTTCTTTGTGTGTGCATTTGACTTTATCCTTTCTGCGCCTCTCTCCCTATTTAAATGAATTGCTTGAATGTGTATAAGGACTACAGGTCCCTGTAGCTGGCCCGTAACTCTCAGGAGGCCAGCTGGAAAGATTATCTTGCTGTGAGCTAAGGTGGGGTCAGCAATAGCACTCTCCCTCAACCCCAACCCCACCCGGCCTAGCCACCGAATTACAACCAAGCTTGACCTTAGCTATGGGAAACTGCACCTGCCCTCACCTTAACAGTCTCCCCTATGAACACTGAGGCTACATTAACCTCGGAAAATAAGGCTGGAACCCCTTTCCTTTTCACCCTCGCAGAGAGTGAGACAGGAGGGAGGGAGAGTCCCCCACCCCTTCCATGCAGCTCTGTCGTTGGCTCCTCAGCAACACATTCTTAGCTTATGATGTCACTATGAATGTGTGCCTGTGAGTGAGTGTTTCTTGTGTGTGTTTGCCTGTGAGTGTGAGTGTGTGTTAGGGTTACTATGTGTGTGCCTCTGCTCGTCTGTTTCTAATCAGCAGTTTAGTTGGCCCCCCATCCCTTACCCCCTCAACATCCCTCCACTCCTTCCCCCTCCTCACCTTCGTTGTGCCCAAACTGCTCTCTGGCTCTGCAAGCACAGACGCTCCCTAAAACTTGGATTGTACTGAGGTCTGGCGCATAGCACAACAGCTCCGATTTAACAATGGGTACACATGCTGCTTGCAACCACGCCTGGAACCGGGTTTCATGGAGAAGCCCCTAGTACTGCCATAACTTCTAACTCTCTGATAGTCATTTTCCCCCTGTAGTTGTAATCAAGGCTAGCGTGTGATTGTTTGTTCCGGTCAGCTGGATGGGAAAGGGGGTTGGAGCCGAGAGCCTGCAGGACTGCTAATTTGAGCCAACTGGTGCTGGACAGATCGTTGCCAGGTCGACGATCATTCTCATTACTTCCAAATACATATTAGCAATGACACTCGGGCACCTTATGGACAAACAAGGAAATTCTACCTTCGCTCCCAAGTGATAGATTGCTCACAATTTTTGATCTGCTCTTAGATACTCTATAGATATGCTCTGTTTGACACACACACACATCAGTTCGATTTTTGTACTATGCTACATTCAGGTTAAACAAGTGGGCGACTTCATGTACGAGATAGTGTGTGTGTGTGTTTATCGCTACACACCTTTTATATCTGTTTCATATCGAACAGCGACCACATGTGCGTAAATGGCACCTATCTTACTCCTCATCTAACGCTGTTTTTCAAATGGCCATTTCTCATCTCCGCACGCCCCTTCCCCCCTGACTCCACTGATCCTGCATTGCATTGTACACCTCCCGTCGTTGATGGCTTCTAGGAGTCCACAGTTCAACCCGGCGGTGGCTCAGCCCAGGGACCACATGTTGGGTTAGCATCCAAGCACAAATCCACTGGTTTAGACTCACCCGGGCCACATTCTAGCCCACCCCCCACCCATTGACACACACGCACACACACACACACAAATACAATCACGTACAGGACATGCATGCACTTACACACACACACAAATCCTAAACTCACACCCGTAACCAAACCTTGGGCTACAGAGGCATAGGGGGGAACGAGTGTGTTATTTGAGCTGGGTGGGGGTCTGCTGGAAAATGTGTTTCTCATATTCCCTTTCCCATCAGCCACAGCAGACAGGCCAATGTTCGTTCCAACTTCACTAGCCAGGAGCCAGAGACAACAGGCTAAGCCCACTCCCTCAACCCCCTTCAGTGCTTTGTACCATGCATTTGATTTATTGCACGTTCCCCATTTTCCCTCATACATCTCTTTTCCCCTGCCTTTCTTTTTTCTCTCTGCTCACTTTCCTCCATTGTCCGGTTGCACCCCGACTTTTGGCCAGGGTCCCCCACTCTCTGTATTTCCTCTGCGCTCTCCAACAGTTTCTTTAGGGCCTTTCCCGCTTTTTACATTCTCTCGTCCATTTCCCTCACATTTTTCCCCTACCCAATCTATCTCTGCCTCTTATCCCTCATCTATCACACACTGCCTGGGCGTAACCATCTCAACAACTAACCATTATACCCCTTGTACGTCTAATCCTGCATAGTGCGCACAGTTCGATTCAATTGTTGCAGCTAATACAATTAAATACAATACACAATAGCTCATTTTGACCAGAATAAATGTTTGAATGGTAGGCTATAGCATTTCCATCTGGTTCCCATTTAAGTAAACAATGAAAACCAAAATGTCAAAAAACCATACCCCCCCCCACAGATTTTTTTCTCCTTCCTCCCTGACTTTTAGAACATTTGCATAAATAATAGGGTTGGAAAATACCCACATATTTAGATGTTAAAGCATGCTTTTATATGTAGCATTATAATATCAAGTATATTTGTTCATTGGCCTAAACTTGACGGCAAGTTTCAATTTAGTGAAAAAAAATATTACATACAACACATTCAACTATTTCAGGATGCAGCATCCAGTTTGCTGTTATTTCAGATTATGCTTTTCTATCGATAACTACATTTCCCATATACACCAATAATCATTCAGGCATGAGAGATGTCAATGAGGTGCACAATGCGTAATCCAGCAGTATAGTAGTGTGCCAAATTATTCCTCCCCCAGAAAACTTCATGTCTGCGTTTGGACCTGTGTTGTACATAAAAATCTTTGTCCAGAAAGGCTTTCTGTCTCCGGAAATCTCTAATTTGCCTGAGCTCCGCCAACAAAAATTTGTAAAATTGCTCAAACTGCTATGACAAAGGTGAATATATACAATTGGATACATTTACCAGGGGAAAACGTAGACTTTATTTTAAGAGCAACCATTCAGCAAAATACTTAAGTACATACGTTTTATTAATATGCATCACATCCAAGTCAGAATCGGTTGGGAAAGACATGGTAAACATGTATGGCAGTCCCTGTAGTCTTCACTCTTTGAATTCCAGAGAAACTTTGTGCACCAGAAACTGTAGAAAACATATACATCGTGTCTATCACCTAGGAATGTAGTCACACAGAGGTATTGATATATATTGTTCCAGCTCACATTGCTTGGAGAATCAATGTGTAATTAATTTAGAATAACAAAATTATTCATACCACAGGAAAACGAAAAGTCTTAACCTGTCCTCGCTTTTGGCCCTGTTCTATAACAAGTCACACTGGACTACTAATACACCACCAGAAGTTAAGTAAGGACATCTAGTGGCTTTTTCCGCTACTACACTGTGCAACTGGATCACAGACAGCAGTCACAAATGTCATGTTCATCTATGCGCAATACATTTTTATTTGGAAATACTTATAAATATATAAAATAGAAAAAAGTATAAATAAAACAACCATGAGATTTATCACATAGTATAAAGAAGTAGCTTTTGTAATTTTAGGCAGAAAAGCACATCAATCGCACACAAACAATTTAAAACTGTAGCAGCATTCACTCAAGTTTTACCCATTATCTTTGGTGTTGACAGGAGAGCAACATAGGCTGCACGTCCCTCTGCATATGACTGCCTTATCATCATGTTGGGCGCTCACCCTATACACCTCAGTATGGGACTTTACAGAGGTCCTCATGGATCTCAGCCTCATCCCACGGTCCCTGGATGTTGTCTTTGTGTCTCTGCAGCTTGACCAGCAGTAAAGGACAGAGCAGGATGACACTCACAAGGGCAAGGGCCAGGAGTACAGCCCCCCCCAGCCACCTGGACCCCAGGCCCCCCACCCCTCCAAGACACACCGCGACGCACAGCCATGCGGACGGCCCGATGGCATGGTCCCTGATGCTCTGCAACAGGCAGGGCCACAGGGCAAACATCAACAGGGCACAGCTGAGCATGGCGAAGGTGTGCAGGGCCCCTGGGAGCCGCGACGCCAAACACACAGAGGCAAACAGCGCCGCATTAAGGGATAGGCTGCCAGTGGGTGAGGGGTGGGCGTACGGGAACGACACCAGGTGGGCCAGAAGCATCAATGCAGACATGGCGTACACCGTGTCAGTGCTCACAGACTCCGTCAGCGTCTTCAGAACTGGCGAAAAGCCAAAGGTGAAAGAAAGGAAAATGGCGGCACTCTGCAGGTCTGCCAGGTGCGTGCGGGGCTCGCGGTCTGTGCCCAGCTGCGGCCTCAGTGCGTTGTGTAATCCATAGCCCAGTACGCCAACTATCAGACTGGTCCACAGAAGAACTTCTGGGGAGAGCAGACCCTAGAACAAAACCGGTCAGGTCAATCACAAGTGGCAGAAGAAAATAAGAGTAGTAAACAGGGGTATTCCATCAAAGTTAGTTGATTAAGCTAACGCCAACTTCCACTTGAGGCTAAAGCCATTCCATCAACCCAGTTCAGCCTCGCCTTGGTCAGGTTAGTTCAAATCAGGCTAACGTTATCTTGGATTACGCACAGTCACGAGAAATGCAACCCGCCCAGAACCGTGAATGTCGAATCATGGATCAAATGTCCGTACAGGACCAAGCAGCATCTTTACCAGCAGCGAACAGAAGCTGCTGGTGGAGGTCTAGGAGGAATACAAGCATATAATAACTCAAAAAGGGAACACCGCAACCATTAATAAAAACGGCAATAAAATCGCAGATCTTTTAAATGCAGTAGTATTAAGCGTAACATATTTGAATTGAATATTGACAATAGTTTTGAAATCAGGGTGATAGTCTCGAGGTAACTTGTCGGACTTGCACCCGGTCGTCCGTGGTTCAATCCCCACCAGTGTTTCCCCCACGTTCACACAACAGCGGCGCGCCGCCGCTGCTGAATCTTCTCCGCCGCTGCAATAAAAATCCTTCTCCTAATTTATAGATATATATTTTTTACGTAGCTCCTTTTAGAAAATGTACAGCGCGTAACGTCAATTGCGCAGCACGCGGCACATTGTCACATAACCAACATCAAAGAAGAAAAATACACAGCGAGTGTGGCAGTTGTTGGCAGTAGGCTACCCTACACGGTTGCAAAGTTACATTGATTCTAGCAGTAGCGAGTGAAGCGGAAGATCGAAGAAAGAAGGAAAGAGAGACAGACAGACAGAGAGAGAAAGTAAGTTGCTAAAATGTGTCGCTACATGACCACCAGTGTTAAAAACCCTCAGAGCCCAATCATTTTATTGTATCTATAAACCGCAACCTCCGTGCCGTTTTTCCTCTAGTATTGTGTGTGTGTGTGTGTAGGCCTATGTGTGTGTGTGCGTGTTGTCGCTCTTTTTGGGATCACTCATAGCCTTTACAGGAGCTTATATCCAGTCAGGAATTTATAGCCTAGGTATTTTCGGGAACTTTGAAAAATGAATCCATACTGTTAGATCCGATGTTGTTCTTTATTGCCATATAAAATCAGTTTTCATCGCGTATTCTAGTTAGGGATTTATGCTAATCGCCTGTAGCATGTGGTCATTAGCATAAATGCAGGGAAAAAACCTAAGGACTTCTTAAAAGATCATGAATAGTTCACTTTTTGACTCCCAAGACTAAGAAGAAGTGTTTTAAGCAATAACAAGCTCATCATCGCTCTCTTGTCCTCTTCCCCTGACTCTCACTGTCTCACAAAGGAGCTGAGCTCACCTGAGGTCTATTTGTAGTGCTAAGGCTCACACTGATTGGTATTCAATTAGCTTTATTTTTTATTTTTCATATGTGTGAGTCTGTGTTCTTTTCAAATTTTAGTTAGGTTTATAATTTAAAAAGATGTGTTTTGCCCATTGTTGCAGGAGATTTCATTTTTGAACAAAGTGTCTTATGTAAAAAACAGTTATGCTTTGGGCATAGCAACCATGTTTAGTGTTTAAGCATCAGGCAAAAATCTGTAAATAAATTGTGCAAATTATATTTGCGTTGTGGCATTTTTTGTTTGAATATTACTATACAAAAATATAAAAATCTGTAAATGAAGACACAAAAGGCAAAGTTACAACACCAATAATCCCATCTACAGTAATACACAGGACTGTTTGAATAGGATTTAAGTGCATATTCTCCTCTCAAAGTGCACCAGATTCATGCATTCCAATGTAAAGGGTACAAAAAAAAATCCGTCGGGGTAGCATGCCCCCGGACCCCCCTAGAGGGATCGGGGACCACACCGCCGCTGCTGAAAAAAATCCTGCGGGAAACACTGCCCACGCTATTAGTAATTTAGGAAGGATTACTGGAGAAATAAAATAACTTTTCATGCCATATATTTTTAATTTCTTTGAATATTCTAAATTGAATAACCATAGTATTTATCTCAGAGGTATTCTCGGCTGCCTGCCGAGAAACTCACCTGAATGGAATTTATGTGGCTGACAATTTCCCATGCAGCAGTGTCTTTGTCATTGTGGCAAAGGCTTCACTAACGTTATTAACATTAAGTAAGTAACATTAAGTTATATTTGGTTTCGTGAAAAATTGTAAAACATATTTATTATATAAAAGCCCATCGTTAGGCCTTCTTACTCCGACATAAAGGGAATTACAAAATTAAGCCAACATCAAGAATTCTATTACTTACTCGGGAAGCGAACTCGGGTCGCCCGTACCACAGGGCAAATGCTAGACCATTTACCCAGAATTTAATAAAAAATGTGTTGAGAAAATATCCAATATAGCTGATAGTAATTCATTTAATTATTTTATTTGCATCATTCAATCTAAGACCCTTAGTAAAAATATACGCTGTTTGTACTTCATATATGTACATTTTTGACAAAATCGTGAGGACTAGGCTCGGTGGAACCTTCTGATGGTACACTTGTTTCCAACAGATGGAATTCTCTCAAACACCGATCAAATAAGCCCGTCAGTTAGCCTGGTACCAACCAGGTTAGTTTGGTCGGATAAATTGCCATGGTAACTTAGCGGAGATTCCCTTAAAAACATTAATATGAGTTCACCCAGCCTGCCTATCGTCCCCCACACAAACTTGATTATTTTATTTCTTTTTCTCGCAGACACATCGTTACGCCGGAAATCCGACGGGGCGCCTGAAAGCTATCAGACAGGTATATGATGTTATTTAAATATAGAGCTCCAGGACTGTAAAGCAAGTGTTGTAGGCCTACACTTTTGTTATTTGGATAACTGTTCTGCTGTTGGTGTTATGGCGCATAACACGTCGGACTCTCGTCTCTGGTATTTCCACAACGAGACTCGTAGTGGGGGTTATCTCATCCATGGTTGAGAAGGAATTGGGGGAAAGGAACTTTGGCTTTGTTGCCCGCAAAAGAAAGAAAGGGATTGTTGCCCGCAATGTCTTCCACTTGAGCCCCGGACCACCGCCTCGGCACTGCCTGCTGCAGGCCTCCTGGTTGGTCCCTCTGCAGCGAGAAGCGGGGCTTCTCCCTTTCTCCTCCATGTCGTGGTTAAGTCTGCTTCAGATTGATGTTGACGTGTTAGAACCCGAGAAATCAGAGAACCCGACGCAGACGTCTGAGATTCATAATATCGTCTGGAGGCGACCACATATCTATGTATAATATATTAATTAGATACAGCACTCCAGGACTCCCGCCGGAGCACCCGGAGTGTTCTAGAATACTGCCAAAGGTGTGCGCCTCGCCATAAAGTGGCAAAGTCACGCCCCTTCCGGTAGAGCCCATGGGACCAATGGGATCAAAAAATATGAATGGGTTTCAATGGAGAGAAGTAATTATTTTCTGGTTCAAGTCTTTATATGCCCTGGATTACATCAGTGTTTCCGCTAGAAGAAATTGGTGCCGGTCATGTGACCGGGAAGGTTTCATTTTACCGGTCAAATTGGAAAAAAAAATCTGTCGGATATTGTCCGTGTTTATTGCACTTAAAAAAATGGATAGGCAGACTATATAAAGAAGAAGAATAAGTGTGTGAACATATTTAGATTCACCATGGTTGTTAAAGACCGGTACTCCGCAAAGCTTGCCGCCGGCTTTCGCTAGCTTGCCGCCGTTTAGTTCATAAACCTACGGTAGTCTATAGCGATCAATTTGAGCGAGTGCACGAAATGTAACAACTTATTTATTTTATCACACAGGCTACGCTACAATCAAAACCCTCATTGTTTTACATGAATTGGCTCAACAAATGACCACTGTAGCGTATTTAAACACAAATCAAATGAACACATTCAAAAGTATTTCTGCTCAATTTAAAAGGTTGAATCGCCTCGCAGGGTTGATGCGCTCCACTTTTTTCTGTGGAGAACCACCGCCTTACTTACACATTACTCATAAAACGAAACCGGATAGTTTTCGCCCGTTTCGGCTCCGTGTGGACGGGGCCTTATTTCCAATCGGTCATTCTGACCAGAGACATTTAGAATTTTCGGTCCTCCTCATTTTTTTCCGGCCAAAGACCAGTAATTAACGGACAACGGGAACTCTGGATTACATATATGTTGTTTGTGGATTTAAAATATAATTTTTCACGTCAAGAGTTTGACCGTTTATTGTGCAATTGTTCAGTTAAAGGCTGTAGACAAAAAACAATGAGAAAGACTACATGTCTCGTATGTGACGTCAAGCTCCCTGCGACTGGCGTGGACAAGACCGACAATCTCCCCATCGGCATAACTGAAACTCTCCACATGCCCCGACTTATAATGGTTTTCACCTCTTTTGATGGTTTTATCCTGTGGAGCAGAGAGATCAACATGAGTTCCAAGTGCGGGTGGTGACGTATATCATTCGCGTCAAGAGCAGCGAAGAGCTGTAGTTCACAGAGCGGCCTCACACAAAACCTCACATAATGAAACTTCTTCGTGAATTTTTTTAGTTTTCATTGCATGAAAAATTGTCATTTAAATGCACAAACATCATCCAGGTGTGGATGTGTTTGTGTTATCCAGGGCATATAAAGACTGGGACCAGAAAATAATTACTTTCTCTCCATTGAAACCCATTCATATTTTTCGATCTCATAGAGTGGCGAAGTCACGCCCCTTCCGGTAGAGCTCATGGGACCTATGAGATCGAAAAATATGAATGGGTGTCAATGGAGAGAAAATAATTATTTTCTGGTCCCAGTCTTTATATGCCCTGGATTACACATATGTTGTTTGTGGATTTAAATGATAATTTTTCATGCAAAGAAAACTAAAAATTTTCATGAAGAAGTTTGATAATTTTAGGTTTTATGTGAGGCCGCTTTGTGAACTACAGCTCTTCGCTGCTCTCGACGCATATGATATACGTCACCACACCCACACAGAGATGGCACATAGAGATGGCACATAATTAAAACTCTCCACATGCCCCGATTTATAATGGTTTTCACCTCTTTCTATGCTTTTATCCTCGCCTTGAAAAAAAGTGGCGAAGTGTAGCAGAGAGATCGCCATCTCTGTGCCGAGTTCCAAGTGCGGGTGTGGTGATGTATATCATATGCGTCGAGAGCAGCGAAGAGCTGTAGTTCACAAAGCGGCCTCACATAAAACCTAAAATTATCAAACTTCTTCACGAAAAATTTTAGTTTTCTTTGCATGAAAAATTATCATTTAAATCCACAAACATGTGTAATCCAGGGCATATAAAGACTGGGACCAGAAAATAATTATTTTCTCTCCATTGACACCCATTCATATTTTTCGATCTCATAGGTCCCTTGGGCTCTACCGGAAGAGGCGTGACTTCGCCACTCTATAGTGATACATCCACTGTAAACAGAGCGCATGGTACCGTGGCCGCAAGCTGCTCAAGGCCACAATCCGACCCTCCTCCTTGACCCACCTCTCTCCTCCTCGTTTGCATTAAAGGCCCACTATAAAAAATTACATTAATTATGCTGGTTGAGAGTTATTCTGATGGTTCTTCAACCATTTCTGGGTTGTTTGGTGGGTGTGTCATTGCCCCATGTCACCTCTCCAAGGAAAAAGCGCATTTGCAACTTGCTCTGTTCGGACCGACACAATCCAGATGTGACGCAGCGGAAGTATCCAATCGCGCCTCGAAAATGTAGTCAGATTGTAGTTTCGAAAATGCTTTACGGCACAGACACACACCCAAACATGGCACTGGCTAGATATAAACAGCCAGTTGCGAGGCAATTGTTGCATTCATCATGGATCAATCGACTGATAAGGGACCCAAGAGGCGACTGTCGGTGGAACAAAAGAAGAATGGACCAGAAAAGAGATCAGACACGAGTGAAAGGGGAACTATGCAACTTTTTTGGCTTGATTTACCTTAATATAACAGGCTAAGAGTCATTGCGATGGTTCTATTATACATTTTTGTTCGATTGTTCGTTGTTTCGACTCCCCCTTGTGCATCTTGGCGGAGAAAAGGAATATGTTTTCCGCCGCCCACTCTCGCGGGAGTCTCGGGTCTCGCGAAGTAACGAATTGCTTTACGGCACAGACCCCCAAACACGGAACCGGCTCGATATAAACACAAGTAACTAAGGGATTTCCAATTAAAGTTGAGGAGAAACTGGACAGGTGAGAAGAACCAGAGAAAGAAATTCAACACAGCACTTTTAAGAGATCCAGCAGCAGCAGAAAAATTCAAGATCGAGCTAAAGAACAAGTTTCATGCCCTGCAAGAGCTAGATAAAGAAGGTGAGGAAAGAAACATAGATGGGATGTGGAAGATGGTAAAGGAAACGGTAATTACAACCTGCAATGTAGCACTGGGACCACAGAAAGATAACCACAAGGCTTGGATATCAGCAGAGTCAATAAAGAAGGTGAAGGAGAGGAAAGAAAAGAAGGCAGCTCTTAACAGCAGTCGTACAAGAGCAGAGAAAGTAAAGGCACAAACAGAGTACAGGGAAGCAAATAAGAACGTGAAAAAAAGCTTGAAGACCGACAAGAGGAACTACATAGAGGCCCTTGCATTAGAAGCAGAAGAAGCAGCTAGACATGGGAATCTGAAGGACCTGTATGACACCACCAAAAAGCTGGCAGGAAAGACCAGTAAACCTCAAAGACCAGTAAAGGACAAAGAGGGAAAGCCAATAATGGGGGAGGAAGGACAAGAAAAGATGGTTGGAACATTTTGAGGAACTTCAACAGACCAGCCCCACAAGACCCACCACACATCCAACAAGCAGACAGGGATCTGCCAATAGACCTCAGTGTACCAAGAAGGGAGGAGATCAGGAAAGCCATTAAAAAAAATTAGAAACGGCAAGGCTGCAGGACCAGATAGCATCCCGGCCGAGGCACTGAAGACGGACGCAGAGACCATGGGAGAGATGCTCCACCCTCTCTTTAAGAAGATGTGGGAAGAGGAAAACATCCCATGCGTATGGAAGGAGGGCTATCTTGTGAAGATGCCAAAGAAAGGGGACCTGAGCAACTGTGGAAATTATAGGGGGATCATGCTACTCTCCATCCCAGGAAAGGTCTTCTACAGGATCTTACTGGACAGGATGAAAGATGTGATTGACCCCCAGCTTAGAGACCAGCAGGCTGGCTTCCGCAAAGACAGATCGTGTACAGACCAGATTGCTACACTGCGCATCATCCTGGAACAGTCACTCGAGTGGAATTCACCGCTATTCATCAACTTCATCGACTACGAGAAGGCCTTCGATAGTGTGGACAGGGAGACCCTCTGGAAGCTTCTCAGGCACTACGGAGTGCCAGAGAAATTAACTAACATCATCAGAAACACCTATGAGGGAATGACCTGCAGAGTGATCCACGAGGGACAACCTACCGGTGCTTTCAGTGTACAAACTGGAGTGAGACAGGGGTGCCTACTATCGCCATTCTTGTTCCTGCTGGCAATGGATTGGGTAACGAAGCAATCCACAGCAGGAAGGAAAAACGGCATACAGTGGACAATGTGGGCGCAGCTCGAAGACCTGGACTTTGCAGCTGACTTGGCCCTTCTCTCTCATACCCAGCAGCAGATGCAGGAAAAGACCAGCACCATCGCAACCAACTCTGCTCGCCTCGGTCACAACATCCACAGAGGGAAGAGCAAAGTCATGAGAGTCAACTCTGCCAACACTGCACCCATCATGCTGGAAGGTGAAGCTCTGGAGGAGATTGAGGAGTTCACCTACCTTGGCAGCATTGTCAACAAGCAGGGTGGAACAGATGCAGATGTGAGAGTCAGGATTGGCAAGGCCAGAGTTGCGTACCTCCAACTAAAAAACATCTGGAGCGCAAAAGACCTGGCCATCACAACAAAGATCAAGATCTTTAACAGCAATGTGAAGTCAGTCCTACTCTACGGTGCTGAGACATGGAGGACTACGGTGAATACAACAAACAAAATCCAGTCATTCATCAATACCTGCCTGCGACGAATCCTCCAGATCCACTGGCCTAACACCATCAGCAACAAAGAACTGTGGGAACGTACCAGCCAAAAGCCAGCGGACGAAGAGATCCTCCAACGACGTTGGAGATGGATAGGCCATACTCTCCGTAAATCAGCCACAAACACCACAAGACAGTCCCTCAAGTGGAATCCCCAAGGGAAAAGAAAGAGAGGTCGGCCGCGAAACACCTGGCGTAGAGACTTGGAGGCAGACGCCAAGAAAATGGGCTACACTTGGGGACAGCTTGAGATGTTGGCCCAGGACCGGGATGCATGGAGAACTCTTATTTGCGGCCTAAGCCCCAGAAGGGGTAGTAGGCGATGATGATGACGATGAACTAAGGGATTGTTACATTCATCATAGATCAGCCGACTAAAAAGAGACAGAGAAACCCAATGTCGGAGGAACAGAAGAAGAGAAAAGGGAGACTGACCGACAGAGAGGCCAGACACGAGTAAACGTTGGGCAAGCTTTTCAGGAATAGCGTGAACTGAAAGAAAAAGAAGACTGCAAATCAGACGCCGACTTGGCCGTGTTACTTTTGAAATTGAAAGTACCCTTGGGTGAACTTTGTCTTCGTGGTATTCTTGATGTTGATAGTCTCTGTACAAATGTGTTTGCTCAACCATTTTGTTGTGAGCCCTGTAAAAATTGTTTTCTCGACCGTTTTGTTGTGAGCCCTGTATGTTTCTAGCTTGCTTGGTTGCAACCATATAAACACCTTTGTTTCCATGGGTGTTTTGCTGTTCGTCTGTCTCGTCCCCCAGATACAGACTGAATCCCCGAATCCAGGTTCTTGTTTATTTAGATTATTATGTTGGCCAGCACTCTTACACTGATTGTTCTGTTCAACCTAAAATAAAACAATTATAATCTAGGATATAAATTCTCCCCGTCAACTATAAAAAAGGATGGATTTATGTTTATTGCAATACAAATACACCATTTAAAAAATGTATAACCTTGCCTACACTTTATGAACATCTACTTCGGACATGGCTCCACGCATTCGCCGGCTTCTTTGAAAACAAATGCACATGGCTCGCGTAGAAGTGCATGGGGAAGGGTCGTCAACGAGTTGTTACGACAGTGTTGTAAAATATCTACTACGAAGCTGTAGAGGGCGCTGTGTAAAGAGAAATGTGCGTGCCAAAACCAAGAAAACAGCGAAGAAATGCCCGAAGTTGCATAGTGGGCCTTTAAAGCTAGACACCAAAACAGCGCGTTTGGGGAAAGCTCAATGTCCGACTGGATCGTAGTGGCTGTAATTCTGCACCACAGCTGAATTTTGGGAGCTATACTGTGTTAGGGGCCCACTAATATTTATATTAAAGCATCCATAAAGTAGCATGCCATGGGACCTTTAAGTCAACTTAATGGAACGCATCTCTAGCTGAAAGTAGCGAGGCTAAGCAAAAAAATAAGCCCGGCTTTGCCTTTAGCTTGCTTGATGGAATACCCCTCAGGTCCCAGAACCAAATCTATATCGCACCAAAAGTGGGAAGGTCCATTCCATACCTGTTCCATGTAGAGCCAGAAAGTGATGAAAATGGCCACACAGGACAACTGCTGGCCGACCAGAACGGCTTCCTTCACCACAGCCCAGTAGCGATACTGCCGGATTCCCTCATTCCTTCGGAGCTCCTCCAGGAAGCGTTCATCCACATAGTTATCAGGGAACGGCTGGCGTTCCCACAGAACCTTCCGCCAGGGAACATTGGGACCCGGAGCAATGTCTAGCCCCATCACATTGACCAGGCTTCCAGTCAATCAGATACTTGGCATTATCGGGGAAGAGATGCAGACATATTATTCGAAGGCTCAAGTGGACGTGCGAACAGAATAAGTGACTTAGGACGACACAAAGTAGAGTAAACCAGTTAAACCAACCACACACGGCTGCATTTACTTTTAAGACTACGTATTTCGTAAATCCCTCACATTGGGCTTTTCACTTTCCTATAACATGCCATCTTACCTGCACATATATTACCACACTAATGCCAAGCAGCATGCGTTATGAATTGTAACCTTACGTAACACACAGGTTAAATACATAAGTATATTTCCGGTCAAGTATCTATGAACTGACATTAGTTAGCGGATGTCAAATACAGAGATACTATTTAATTTCTTCGGAGAATGTAGAAATGTATATCTACCTGGTATATGTTCCGGTTTCTTGCCCGGCGTCTCGTCCCGTCACATCCCGGAAGAGACGCAAATAGAGAACACCGCGACGAATCCAAAGACAGCGCCCTCGTGACAGCTCCGTATGCCATACCTGTGACGTATTTCCTCTGATCGGCATTCTCGCAAAACATCCAATAGGCAATTCAGAAAAGGTAGTCTTTTAATGTACATGTATTTCCATCAAATAGCCCAGGTAATACTTTTGTTTATTTATCTGGAAAATAACTGATGCGTTTGCTGAGTTTGTCAAACCAACTACTGTTTAAATACAGTTGCAAAATGTATGTTTACGCTAAAGGTAATTGAAAAACACTTTATGTAACGCTAAATCTCTAATTGGAAATGTAGCCATTTGAACATACCCTTAACAATGGTTAACATACGGAGGATTTCCATTAGAAACCCTTAAAAATGTAACAATGCATTTCATTGAACTGAAGTTAAGGCAAGGATAAACAGACATATTTCCTGATCCCTAGACAGCCCGTCAGTGGATCAGGTCACTGCAATGTGCAATGCAATGTCCACAGCAACTGTCAGGATTTATGTCCTAACAAAAAGATTGTTCACAATGCAATTGAATGCAGCGACATTTTTGTACAAGAATACTGTACATTAAAACCTTCTTTAGCAATTTCAAGTCCCACCAGAAGATGGAGACAGAGACCATTTAGTTGACAAAGTAAAAAGGAAAACATCAATGCAGTCAAAAGATAAAATAAAGTAACCAACCTCATAAAATACATTTTGTTTGACGTTATGAACAAAATCGAATCAAAACCCATGAACAGATGCTAAAGATTTGAAAGGTTTCATAAACCCACACAGATCTAGAGCTCTGACAGTGCATCCATTTATCACATTGCTGACCATTTGTCTATGTGTTTCCAATGACCTTGACTATACAGACCAGTAAATAAAGCCAACAAATAACGGCGGGGCCTGTTCTCAATTTTGTTGGGAGTTTTGTTTCTAGACTCTCTAGTAGTGGCGATGACCCAACTGCTGGTCAGTAAAGCAGAAATAGACTTATGTGACTCAATATCTTCACAGGCAAGGTGGCTGTAACCAGAAACTCATAGTGGCCACACAGCTGAAGAGAAGAGGGCGAGTGAAGCCAACTGCTGTCCAGTCAATGCAGCCTGGGAGCCATGCCATGGAGATGGCCCTTTCTCCCTACTCCACTCTCCCCCTTGGTGCTATGAACTACGGTTAGCAATGTGTCCCTATTACTTCAACACAGAGCCCTGTGGAGAGGGGTCATTTGTAAAGGTTGAAATAGCTATTCAAGGCGGCAAGAGACTGGTAAAGGAGGCACAGATTGGGGAAATTGCTGATGAATGATAGTCGAAAGTGATATTATATCACAGTAAGTCTGATGGTAACAAGTTTTTAAAAACATGAACTATGAGAAAAAGGCAAAGGTGAAGGCATCTCAGTAACTTATATCACATGAAAGAAGGATATTCCCCAACATTCTATAGCTCCAGGCCTGTTTGGAAGACATACACCACAATATACAAGTATAGAGCATTTCTATGCTCAGTTTTACCCCATTAAGTTTATGTAGTTTAGAAAGAGTATTCCTGGGATAAAGTTGGCATCATAGTAAGATCCTCGCACTGCTCACCTGACATCAGTTAGTCAACACAACAAAATGACCTTTGGCATTCGAGTAAATATGTATACGTTTTAAGTTAAAATATTTATATCTCTTTGTATGATTCTGTGTTTAGACAGTGCCCTTGTATAGTCATGTACAATGCAGCCACGTCAGTTCATCTATTTTTGTACTTGGTGTGTTTTGTTCCACCTCTTATTCTGCCACTGGGGCAAGTGTTACGTCCGCATTCTCCTTTTGTCATCAAACAGGGAGCGGAGCAAGTACACCTGAACGCCAGACACCAGCACCATAACGAACATGTTAATGACAGACCAGACGTTCACCCGCTCAAAGTTGCTCTCCTGGATGTTGCGGTCGCGCGCCTCAAAGGCCCGCAGCACCGTTTGGATCTGTGCACTCTTCCCCAGTCGGGCCTTCACACTGTTGATTGTGTCCTGCAGGGGGAAGGAAATGAGGAAATGGTTAGAGGCGCTTCCTCCAACACACAGGGGTTCTGGGTAAAAGGTGGACCCCAGCTCCATTGCCCTCCACTTCCTGACTGTAAATGGAATCCAACTAGGATCTAGGCTACGTTTATGACAGAGATTAGATTTAGTCTTATGCAGAGGGATCAACAGCCTTTGTTGCTCACATGTCAACACCGAAGATTATTGGTAAAACTTTTAATTGTAATCAAACACTGCTACGGTTTTAATGCGATTGCTCAGACCATTAGTGAATCGTAGTTGTTCATTAACTGGTACAATAATCAAGTTATTCAAATAATAAAATCTATTCTAGATTTGGAACGTTCACACTGACCCCGACTCTCAACTAGGTCATCTATTCAGCAGACTGCCAACACAACCCAGGCTGAATAACAAACATGACTAGCAACTAAGACACATTTTAAAAAAATGACTGCACCTCATGAAATGAGACACCTAGTCAGTTCTCCTTCTCAAAAGATAACATTAAATACTCACACTTGTTGCAGAGAAATATTTTGCAAACAAAGATTATAATGATTTGTTCAATATTTCTGTACGACACAGAGGTTATTGAAGTCAGGACAACTTCTTACCATAATGTCTTCCAGTTTCATGTCCAGCATATCTGTTCCATGAACATACTCCTTCCAGTCATCGTCGTCATCTAAATCTTGATCCATGTTGTCCAGGATCAGCTCAAAGAAGATAACCTTCTCCGATATGGAACTGAATGTGTTGTCAAAGCATAATGCGTAATCTCCATCCTCTGTTTCAACTCTAGAGGAAAAACAAACAGGTCGTTGGCATACGCGATGACGATGCTGGCGGTGATGGTGTTGAAGGCTTCTGATTATTGTGCATAAAAAAACTCACGTGTGCACGCCGTCTGATTTGCGATAGTCACTGAAAATCACATGACCAGTGGGAGAAGAAATGTGGAAGTCAACATCCAGGCCTGCGCCATCTAACACCTACAGATAGAGGCAAAACACACAGACACACTTTTGAATAGCACTACACGATATACAAGATGTTAAATACAATACTCGAGTAGACCATAATCCAAAATCCCAATGACATACATAACAATGTTGAAGGGGGGGGGGGGTGTTAAAATGCCTGAACGAAACTATTTGTCGAAAGGCAACACATTTGAGGGTACATTTCAGACCAGAAATTCCAATGACATCATGAATAATCAAACAAGCTGTCATGCACACAGAAAGTATTGGTGAAGTTTGTATAACCAACTATTTTCTGACATGGCACCTGACCACGGCAACATCAATTTTTTATTTGAATCTTATTTAAAACAAACGTATTTGTCCGAAGAACATTGGGCTGATATATGTTAAGAAAAGTTATTACGAATTTACTTTACTGATAGTTCCATGTTAACAAAATTGTGCTGCGTTTGTGTTGTTAAATACCATCAGAAAATATTAATGTCGGTATTTAACTTGGAATCTACCTGGTATTCAATTTCCAACGATGCATCTTTCTTCATGGTCTGGTAGAAGCATTCCTTCCGACCGGCGGGTAAGGTAAACGTGAAGTCGCTGTCAAAAGACTGCGAGAATGCGGCCAACGCAATAAACCTTGTAGAGAAAGCAAAAAACACTAGCGATAATTCCAGTAACATCCTAATAACTCCCATAGTAAATTGACAATAAACAATTTGACAGCCTAAAGTCCTTGTTCTTGCACTCTAAAACTTGTTGGACAGCTCATACGTTCGCGAGGACAGGACTGATATTCTTTGAGGACCCCGCCTGTAAAAAAATCGTAGTCGAATATTTTTGAAAGAATTACACATTGTCTTTTCTTTTCTTGTATTTATTTTTTGTGGCCACAATTATTCAATATCTCGTGTAGTGGTATAAAATTTCATGAAATTATCGCACTGGTATTGGGTTTGCAGTGATCTCTGGGAAATGAAGTTCCATGTTCCCTGGACCAGGGACAATTACAATTTCTAAGTAGAGATTTGATTCATTGATTTATTTATTACTTAAAATTACTTAATTGAGGAAACATTTGTCTTTCCAAGATTGATAAAGCGACCTACATCTGAGAATACCAACAAGAATTAACCCATAGATGATCAACCAAAGAACTGCAGTCAAAGTGTGCACGACAGACGAGTCCAGAGGAGGTTTTTAATGTTTAGTTGTGGTAGTCAATTTGATACTTCGCAACAGTTGATGTGGTTTTCAACGTCTAGTAGCCATATAAGACCGTTTTTTTTTTTTTTTTTGTTTTTTTTACTATAGGCCTACACAAACATTTTCTTTGGATACATGCATACTTTGAATCGATAATTTATTTATTTTTTCGTTAACAAAACAAGGCAACAAATAAATAACCAAAACAATAAAACAAAAAAACATCAACAAAACATGAAGAAGCTTTGCTGTGTTAAAGTGTCGGAACATGACATTGTTTGATACATTTTAAATTACATTTTAAACGATTGTATACAGTCTGGTTCAAACTGATTTGTGACCCACAGAAATGATCTGAGACAGTTTATAAGTGAAGACCGCACAAACCTCCTTCTATTATTATTAGATTATCAAATAGTTATTATTGATAAAATAACAACAATAATATTTATCCTCAATAATAATCTTATTATTATTACGACTTCTACCTACTTATAATAACAATATTAATTGACACCAAAATGTGAAATTGTGATATTGCGAAGCTTATTACCAATAATATTGCTATAGCCAAGTGTTTCGTAATCTTTTATCAAAACGAGTCAGCAAACGATTAGGCAATACCTTTTCACTGGTTTGAGGAGTTTGCCTGTCAAGAAATCGGTGACGCGTCCACTTCCAGCATGTCCAAGTCATCTAAGGAGGCGGGGCTGCAACGGATTCTGTTTGCAATTTCTACCCTGTGATTCGTCCGTTAAACTACAAGTCTGATCCAATTGGTCTGTCGCGTGAAGAGGCTGCGCTTACCAAAAGCTTGCTATCGAGCAACTGCAGAAGCCACCAAGCAAGCAAGAGGCAGCGAACGTTTGATACAATGAAATTTAGACCTAGTAAGCTGTAGATTTGACCAAAAAAAAAACATCTTCATGAATCTAATTTAAAATGTGCTTTGGCTCTCAGTCGATACATTATTATCGTCCATAGCCGAGTATCCACGACACATTAGAAATATCACCAAAAGAGCGAGGATGTTGGTCCCCGCGGGAAGATAATGAAGAGGTTGCGCGATTTGTTGGTGTGCCTCATTGTTGCTCTTCTGTGCTGGTAAGCTAAGCAAACCTTTGCACCAATGTACAAAATGTGGTTGACGTTACATTTTTTATGGTCATGCAGAAGTGTATGAGGATAATCTTCATAATGTCTGCCATGGCGATGGATCATGTTTTGCCACATATTTCTTATCATCATGCTAACCTTAATAGCTGGTCGGGGTGTGTTGAGGGATGTCTGGTTGGCCTTAGTTAGGCTGTTTATATCAATGTATTATTCACAAGACAAATGCTATTCTGACCCGTAGACCTGAGTATATTTTAATAGGAATCAAGAAGTTGATTAAACCTTAAACTATTCGCATAACTTAGACGTTCGGCACTAATACAATAGGAAGGAAACCAACTTGCTAGCCTTACTAACACAATGCGCATGATAGATTGGCGCAAATACGTTCATATGTGAACGTATTTGCATGGTTGTGTAGCAACAATCCAACCTTTTCTTAATGTCTAAGCTATGTTGTACACCAAGTCTTGATCTGAAAGGATGATAAAAGGAGCATGCTTTGCAGGAAGCATCGACGCATACCATAACAAGTGTGTGTATATATATATAATATATATATATATATACACACACACACAAGTGTGTGTGCATATATATACAAGTGTGTGTGCATATATATGTATGTATGTATGTATGTATGTATGTATGTATGTATGTATGTATATGTGTATGTATGTATGTATGTATATGTGTGTGTGTGTGCATATATATGTGTGTGTGCATATATATGTGTGTGCATATATATATATACAAGTGTGTGTGCATATATATACAAGTGTGTGTGCATATATATATATATATATATATATATATATATATATATGTATGTATGTATATATGTGTGTATATATATATATATATATATATGTGTGTGTTTGTTCTACCAAGTATTACGTATGATTCATATTTTTCAAGTTTAGCTTTATGTGTGTCTAAATAAGTGATGAACTGCTATGGAAGCTGCTGTTACTTCTACATACTAGCTAGTTTTATGCAGAGTGTAAATGCTATCTAGTTTATTGAAATAAAACACTATCTATTATACTTAGTGATAATACCAATGTCAATATATTTCAATCAGACCTATTATTTGCTTATCAAGTAGATAAATGCTTTCTTATTATAAACTCGATTGCTTATCGAGTTTACATAAACAAACTTTGTTTGCCCTTAAAGTAATATGCTTTTTTTTCTTTTAGTTTACACTTTTGGTTGCCAGGTACATTGCCATCCTTTTGTCAATTTGTGTTTATAAATCTTTTATTTTCTTTGGTGATATTTAAACCATATACTTTTTTTTTTGACGGTAAGATAGCAGTTAAAGGTTTAAGGGTTTCCAGAGCAGAAACAAGACAGGCCCTCTGTTATCAGCTCTCTGCGTGACCAAGTGAGGGGGAAATGTGCAGAAGTGACAAGGCTAGTCGCTAACGTAAAAATTAAATTGATTAATCAGTCCAAGAAAAAGTTGGTTTTCCGATAATATTGCTTGATTCCTGTATGTTATGTGTTGTTGAGAGGCTTTCCCCATAATTGGCAGGACAACTTCATCTATTCTATCTTCACTTGGGGAAAGAGTATTATAGTGATGCAAAATCACATCCACTTTGGTTGTTTTCTATTCTACAGAACATTTTCACTTTCTCAGTCATAGCAATGCACCTACTAGACTTATTTTGGAGCCCCTACTTGTGTGTTGCTGTCCTATTCCTGGTGGCAAGTGTACCAGATCGTCACACTTCCCAGGAAGCACAGCGCTGAAAGGGGAGAGGGGAGGTGACTTGTGTTCATGTCCATGGTGTTTTTAAAGCATGAACAGGGGTCTCTATCATAAACGACTGTTGGAAAGGGACTGTGTCTTCCTCAATGGATACAACTCGCCTGGCTAGAATGGATGTGTTTCTGCATTTCCTAAGTTACATTATTCAGCTGGCATGTTCAGCCTTCCGGTTTTATTCTAATAATTGCATTTGGCAATTTGGCAATTTAAGTATCAGAAGATGCCAATTTGAAATCTCAAGCTGCATTCTCTGCTTCACTGACTTTGCTTCAGTTCTTGCCGGGCTTGCTGGCGTTTTTTCTTTAGTTTTCCTGCTTTTGCATGCTCCAACGGCTGATCTGCATGCAGCAGTGTGCATGGATGTTGACTGGAGTCGAAAGGAGCACAGTTTAGCGGGATAGGTGCCTTCCTCTTGTCGCAAAATCAACAACATGCCCTGCGCTAAGTACACCCTCCGCATGCTGCTGATGTGTGTGTCTCCGTAGAGAAGTCTGCCTGCTTGAATACGGGAAATCCTGTTGTATCTCTTAGGACTCACCTGCCACTGATCCGTTCAACCAATGCATCTTATCAGGTGCCCCCATAGTGACTTCCTAAAGTCTCGTGACAGAAGGCCCCTTCTGCCATTCTCTGTGCCCCGCTCCTGTTAGTGACCTGCTGCAGTGTTGACTCTAGTCAACACTTACTCTAGTGTTGAATTTAAAATAGCTATATTCATGCACTTGGGCAAGAGATAACCTTGTTACCTTCTCATGACGGAACGCCTGCTACTGGGTTCTCCAAATATGAGTGATTGTCAAAAGAGGCTGGGACTCGTTTCAGTCATATGGGTTTAGTGGCGAGAAGCATGAGAGGGGCAGAGACTTCCGCTAGATGGATATCTGTCCCCGTTACACGTTTTCGGATACTGCTTTTTCAAATTCTTAATAAGCCAACGTCATATTTATATGATTTATTGTGTTCTTCTCACTCCGGGCACTGTTAGCTGGGATACATGGCTCACAGGACATACAAGAGAAGATTTTTATTTGATGAAGCTGGTTGTGGATAATGCTACACTTCATAACCATCTTGCAGCCTAGGCCAGAGGAGGGCCTTTAAAAACCCTTTGTGATATCTTTTCTATGTGTTTAAGTTATGTCGAGCCATTATGTCATCCAAATGTAGGTAAATGGAATGGTGTAACTATTACTTCTGTTTACCGCAATAATTGATTTGATGCATTGAAATGTTTGGAAGTGTGTAGTTGCTGGTCGATCATAGCCCATGGTAAGTCTTTAGATGTGGGGATGTAAGCAGCACAGCCGCAGGTCCAGTAATATAACACCAGGAAAGCTTCTGCTCAACCAGTTTTTTTTCTGTTGAGGAGAACATGGCCTTTAAAACTTTCCAGTCAAACGATGTCCCTGAAGCATGTTTGCGTTCCCTTGTATTCAGCAACGGTGTTTATCAAATTTCCCACTCACCATACCTAAGTATACACAAATGAATCAATTAATTAACATCTTAATCAAAAAAACAAGTTGAAAAGACTTAAAGGCCCACTATGCAACTTTTTTAGCCAAAATTACATTAAGTATGCAGGTTGAGAGTTATGCTGATGGTTCTGCATCCATTTCTGGGTCGATTGGTGGGTGTGTCATTTACCCATGTCGCCTCTCCAGTGAAAAAGCGCATATGCAACTTGCTCTGTTCGGACCGACACAATCTGGATGTGACGCAGCGGAAGTATCCTCGAAAATGTAGTCAGATTGTAGTTTCGAAAATGCTTTACGGCACAGACACACACCCAAACATGGCAACGGCTAGATATAAACAGCCAGTTGCGAGGCAATTGTTGCATTCATCATGGATCAATCGACTGATAAGGGACCCAAGAGGCGACCGTCGGTGGAACAAAAGAAGAATGGACCAGAAAAGAGATCAGACACGAGTGAACTATGCAACTTTTTTGGCTTGATTTACCTTAATATAACAGGCTAAGAGTCATTGCGATGGTTCTATTATACATTTTTGTTCGATTGTTCGTTGTTTCGACTCACCCTTGCGCATCTTGGCGGAGAAAAGGAATATGTTTCTGCCGGCGACCCGCCGCCCACTCTCGCGGGAGTCTCGGGTCTCGCGAAGTAACGAATTGCTTTACGGCACAGACCCCCAAACACGGAACCGGCTCGATATAAACACAAGTCACTAAGGCTGCATCCGAATACTCATACTTGCATACTATATAGTATGCATTTTGTAGTACGCAAAAAATATAGCGCGTCCGAATACTCAGTATGCATTCTGTAGTACGGAAGACGTTTCCGAATGCGTACTACTGCCAAAGTAAACCATGGACTTCACTACGCTATCCCACAATGCAACAGGAGTCTAGTAATGAACGAAGAAGAGATGGCTGACTCGTCACCACCAGAAAGACGTCGTAGAAAGCGGCGAAAAAAAGAGACATTAAAAAGAGTAAAATAAAAAGAGTAAAATAGTAAAGTAAGTAATTAAGTAAAAAGAGACATTTTTAATTTAATAGCAACGATGACAAGACGGAAAACAGGTAACTTATCAAGGTAATTTTGCCGGCATCTGAGGGGAGATACGTCATCTCCAAACTTCCGGTGGAGTTTCGGCGATGTTCGGAAGCGTTCGGAGGCGTTCTACGCATAGCTGTAGACCGTACTACACAGTCAAGTGTAGTATGGTCAAGTAGTAGACACTGGACAGAAATAGTATGCACTAAGTATTCGGATGCAGCCTAAGGGATTGTTATATTCATCATAGATCAGCCGACTAAAAAGAGACAGAGAAACCCTATGTCGGAGGAACAGAAGAAGAGAAAAGGGAGACTGACCGGCAGAGAGGCCAGACACGAGTAAACGTTGGGCAAGCTTTTCAGGAATAGCGTGAACTGAAAGAAAAAGAAGACTGCAAATCAGACGCCGACTCGGCCGTGTTGCTTTTGAAATTGAAAGTACCCTTGGGTGGCCTTTGTCTTCGTGGTATTCTTGATGTTGATAGTCTCTGTACAAATGTGTTTGCTCAACCATTTTGTTGTGAGCCCTGTAAAAATTGTTTTCTCGACCGTTTTGTTGTGAGCCCTGTATGTTTCTAGCTTGCTTGGTTGCAACCATATAAACACCTTTGTTTCCATGGGTGTTTTGCTGTTCGCCTGTCTCGTCCCCCAGATACAGACTGAATCCCCGAATCCAGGTTCTTGTTTATTTAGATTATGTTGGCCAAACCTCTTACACTGATTGTTCTGTTCAACCTAAGATAAAACAATTATAATCTAGGATATAAATTCTCCCCGTCAACTATAAAAAAGGATGGATTTATGTTTATTGCAATACAAATACACCCTTTTAAAAATGTATAACCTTGCATACACTTTATGAACATCTACTTCGGACATGGCTCCACGCATTCGCCGGCTTCTTTGAAAACAAATGCACATGGCTCGCGTAGAAGTGCATGGGGAAGGGTCGTCAACGAGTTGTTACGACAGTGTTGTGAAATATCTACTACGAAGCTGTAGGGGGCGCTGTGTAGAGAAATGTGCGTGCCAAAACCAAGAAAACAGCGAAGAAATGCCCGAAGTTGCATAGTGGGCCTTTAAATAATGCATTATATTTTGCAAAAAAAAATGTATACAGGCTTGAGAAAACACAACTATTCCTTAATCCTTTGCTCTTGAGTCTTCTTCAGTGTTCGTGGGCTTCTTCCTCATTAACGATGGGAGGACATAATGTTCAGAATTACCAGGCCCTCTGTAGGTAATGACCCTCCGCCCCCACTCCTTGTAAAAAAATAAAGAAAAGGCTGTATGGACCCTGGCCTAATTGTAAAAGTACCCGGTGTGCCTCAGCATTGCTACAGTCAGGAATCTTTCCTGTTCTCATCGAGTTGGACAGCAGTATTCGGCACTGACCACTTGTTGGTCAGTCTTTGCCTGGCATTATTTTTTTGTGTGCAGAAAAAAGGGAAGCAAAAAAAAAAAGGGGGGCGTGGTTAAGTAGTATGTATTTTGATTGTACTTGATGCATGAGAGATGGAAGGTCAGTAAACCTCATTAGTGCACTTTATTATCTGCAGCCCTTTGGTCTCACACTCCTCACCCTCTTCTTGCTGCACTCTCCTCTCTCTAGGATTTATTGTCCTGCAATTGGTTGCATGTATGCCTCCTAGATGTGTTTTTTATTTTCTATCACTATACACACAACGCTGATATTGTTGCTTGCACTCTCCTTTTTTTTTACTGAACACCTTCATGGCGTTCAATACTTTAAATGTCCAGGGTGTGGATAAGTTAAACAATGCAATGTGGTATTTCTCCTCTGGGTTTATTATGTTTCTGCTACATTGTCAGCTCCCTGCCACATTCTGCATCTGCTCCCAGTAGAGGAGGTCTGGGCTAAGTGGGGTCCTCCTGATCAGTGCCTCATTGCAACACAGCCATTCCATTGAAGTGATTGTCGGTGGGATGTGCAATAGGGTATAAAGGCACATGGAATTTTTCTGGCACTTGTCAATGCTGGAGATTCGCGCAGTAAATACCCATGCTGTGTCGATAACTCACCAACACTCACTCGCCACTAAATTTGTATGTAGTTTGCATAACGTTACATGTTATATGCTTGCATGTTAATCTTGTGTTGGGATTCTTTTTTTATGATTTATTTTATATTTATATATTTAATCTATTATATAGTCAGTCAGCATCTGCACTGATTTACTACTCCTGTTCTGTTGCCTACATATGCATTGCAATGAAGCTGTAATGTTCGGCTATGCAGTAAATATGAACGGGACTCTTTGTTGTCTTCTGATCAAGGCAAGCATGACAGGATAGACGCAACTATAAAAGGAGCTGCAACTTTGTGTCAAATCGTTATCAGCTATATGAAGATTTATCAACTACCGGTATTTACTTATGACAAGAGTAAATAGTTATCAATGTTGTTAAAGGACATGATATTGACATTTTAATGTCAATGTCTTACTCCAATTATGCTTTCAGGGAATGTTCAAAGGAGTCAAGATGAAAAGGGGGCTATGCAAATCACATTGACTTGTTTTAATTACCATTCAGCGCGGCCTTGGCTTGAACAAACACTTGGTACTGATTAACACACATCCATTAGTTTTACCTCTAGCTCTTTTTAAGGTAGCAGACTAAGAATTGAATTGGCAGCCCTCCTTGCAAATGTCTATTAATGTTCTTATTGTTGTTGTTGTATCATGGCTTATTGCAACACATTGGTCGTCTTGTACCTTAATCCATGGTAACACAGACTGGACATTGGCATTGTGGGTTTTGCCGTTGTTCCAGCCCACTGGTCTGGCACACTGTAGAGCAGCATGAAAGGCCCTTGTTCTATGGCCTGCTTGGAAACTCGCATACATATCACACCAGGACTCAAAACTATTCACTTTCCATTGCGTTTCTTCATTGTAACCATTACTAAAAATTTTAATGCAACCATTTTGGCATGTATACAAAGGATTTCCTGATTTATATTGAAACTTACTGACTGACTTTGAATTCCGATGCAGGTGTCTTTAACGACCAGTTGGGTCTGGGTTGCTTCAATGATATGGCCGGTTTGCCAAGACCGCAGCCCAGGTTAATCTTTCGCATTGTCTTATGTTGAGCTGGAAACCAGCCATGATTTCCAGATTTTCTCCAATTCTCCACAAATCCACAGGTTTGGATACTGTGTTCACAAGCCACTGTGTATGCTCATTGCTCACTGACTTAGACTGGGGGATACTGTGTTTACCGGCCACTGTGTATGCTCACTGACTTAAAGACTGGGGCATGCAGTTAGAACTATGAGCGATTTGGCTGTGTTTTAGGCAGTGTAATAATTCTTGAGTTTTGACCGCAGAGTCATATTTCAATTAGTTGCGAGGGTAAGTGTTTGAGGAGGAACTTTAACTGAATGGAACGTATCTCAGTGATCAATTACGGATTCAAACCAGTTGTATGAATGTATGTAGAAGCCTCCAATAGTGCCAGAAAAATGCAGCTGTGTCTGTCTACATCTAGACATCGATGTCAACAATTACTCAACAATTACAATTACTCAAACTGCCTGATGGCAGAGGACATAGGAGATCAAACCAGCAATCTTTCAGGCGAGAGTTGAACACCCGAGCCATTACACTGTAAAAAACAGACATTCTCTCTGTATTAGATTCAAATGGCCATTATTCGTCCCTCATATTCCATTAAAAAAAAGGGAGAGAATTGTCAACCTTTACTTCTAAGTGTATCGGTCTAGTTTCCTGAGAAAGTAAATCATTTGCAGGATCCGAACTCTCATTGCAGGTGGATCAATAGTCTTTTGGCCAAAGGTGAGAATTGGATCCTAGCCAGTAGCCTCGTGTCTTGAATCGAAGGCCAAAAAGCATTGTTTACTGTGAAGCTATATGGTATCAAATGGATAGTGATTGTTGACTTGAAAAAGCAGGCTTTTTTTGCCTACACCAAAGGTATAGGTTATTTTTCCCATACTGTTATTATATTTAAAACATAAATGTGTATTATTCTTTTGGCACAGGCATAACTAGCGAATGATATACATTACAAAATATATATACATTGATGTATATCTTGAATTCTTATCTCTTCTCTGAGAGGAACACAATGTTCTTTTTCCTCTATGGACGACTCTCCTTCCCTACCACCCTATTTTGAACCCTCATCCCTCTCGCTGCTTATTGTCCTGTCATTGTCTTAATCTTAATTTAGGTCGCTTTCTGCCTATGCTTTTATTTTTATTCTTTGTGTGTGCAACAACTTCCTAGTTGTGGATCCAGTTTTGGCCTGCATCCAAAGCCCACTTCGGGGGGGCGGGGGGGGGCTACCGTCAAGGCTGACTCGAGAACATTATGTACTATAGCCAGTGAGGAGGAGTGGCTTTGAGGGAGCTTTCAGGCAGTGTTGTAGCCAATCTACAAAGCCTGCTGAAAGCCCGCCCACATACATTGGACATATAGAATGTCAACACGGACGTTAAGCCCTCTGTAGGGTTTGTTTAGTCAACCAAAATGTGTTGCAATGTTTCTCCCTGGGTAGCTCTGTCCTTTACAAACAAGCGTGTATAGTGAGGGTAAAATATTTAGGCTCCATTTTTAGAAGATGTTTGCCACAACAGCAGTCCCAATTATATGAATGAGAAACACTGCACTTTATTTACAATTTAGCAGTAATTTAGCAGTTATTGTGTGAAACATTAAATATAATCATAATACCCGTTGTATCATTCCACCAAACTTATAGATGGATAAGACTTAGAGGGGGCTTCAGGATCTTTAATGACGCTGGGTTGTTGTACAAAACCAGTCTTTGTCTCATAGCACTCCAGACATTGAGTATCTGTGTTCCATGAGTTCCTGTTCTGCTGCTCGGCCTGATGCATGTGCACTGAATTCATGTCTGTGGTGAATCCACACACACGCAGACACGCTTTAATGCGCCGAGCAAGTGGCTTTACCCATCACACGTTGTTATACCGCATGACTGCGTCCTTAGTTGTCCTACTCACTCGCTCTCTCTGGGATGGTGTTCCGATCCTCATTCCCGGCACTCCCCAAGGCTCTTTGATACCCTACTGACTCTGACTGCTGCTATTCTTCCCACTGTTCAGCTTCACTCAGCCCCAGACCCGGCGGGGGGCTGGGGCTATCTGTCCAGCTTTTTCTAGGTGTGTGCTGACTGGCTTTGACATGAATGCGTTAACCAAGGACAGTAGACCTCATGAGGACTGTATTTATCCAGACATTGTATTTTTTTGTATTTACTCTTTTTTCCTATAATGCCTGCATTAATTGATTGCCGTCCTGATCGAACAACCCTTCATCAAACCTCATACAATTGTATATTATGTCATATTATCTTCCCTTTGTGTCTAAATGATGATGCAAATTAAAATGTAGCTTCCCTTTTTGAAAGAAAGATCACTGCGTCGGACCAGAAAGCAATAACCGATCGCTTCCATTACTTCGCCACTTTTTCCCTTCCCCGATCAGGTTTCACCAGCTTCTGTCGATTCCTTGGGGGACAAATACATCTCCATGAATAAGTGGATGATTTGCTCTTTAATAAGGATGTCTTAACGTCAACTGGAGCGTATCCTGCTGGGGTTTAATGAGTCAGCCCCTCGGGTGACGTGGTGTGTTTTGATTCTGGGTCTAGCTCCAAGGCAGAGGCAGGCCTGTTTATTCATGCAGTGCTACAGACAAACCGGCTCTAATGTAAACCGAATGCAGTGAGAAGGAGTTGTGTGTCACACCGCTATTGTGAGACTCGGATCCTGACGAGAGGACCACCAATTTCTCCCATGGTTCATCATGGAATTGGAAGTGTAAATGATGTTTCATGTGCCTCACCCCATATAGGAAAGCCACAAAGTGATATGTGCATTATCGCTTCCTGTTGCTCATACCTGGGCCTCTTTGTTAGCTTGATTTAGGTGTGTTTGAGATAAGAGTCTTCCACATATTTGTTTTTCTGTTTTCCTTGTCGATGTGGAGCCATTGCATCACCTGATTTCATCAGGCAGGCGACGGCTATTCTGATAAGCACCTGGAGCTGGATTGATTTGGGTCAGTAGAGCTTCTCAGATAATCAGTAGTGGTTGTCTATTGGCATTTATTCATTCTTCAGTATGGTCTTCTCATCTTAACGAGGGCCAATCTGCTTTTTGTATGACACAAATCTCCAAATGTTGAAAGCAATGTTGTGGTTGTATGCGGTAGATCTTTTTATGGTATAGTTTCTTCCTTTCGGAGTGTGTTTTTATGTGCGTGAGTCCGAGGGAGCTCTTCAGCTGAGCCAATGTGTGCTCCAGCAGCTGAGTAGATGTGCCAGCATAGGGGAGGATTACAGAGGCTAAGCAGGCTTTGGGACAAACTGCTTCTGCTCAAACCTCATTCTATTTCCTTGTTGTGGCACTATGCTAGAGATTGGAGCAGGCTCTATGATTGGATCCTCCCCGGCTCTTCGGTGCCGCTGCCGCTTCCTCCAAGCAGTAAAATGTTTTTTGTCAGTCTGGCTGAAGCCCATCCCCTACTTTTTACAAGCAGGTCCTACCATCTCTCCCCGCCCTTTACCCCGCCCCCCTACGTCCCCACCTCCGCCCACGTGGCAGCTGGAACTTCTTGCGATTGCATTCTCTCTCTGCCTCTCTGTTTCAGTATTTCACTCTGGCTCTCTGTTCTCAGTCAGCTGTTCTGGAGGAGGAGGAAGCACTTCAGTCCACATTTCTTCTCGCTTCTGCTTCATGAGCTATGATTTATAGTTGGTGAAGTGTTTTTAGCAACTGCTGCAATGCTATGGCCTTCTGAATGGTTTATTGCCCGATTTGATGTACAAGTATATTTTCTTATAATTTCTCATAGCTTTTTACGTTCTCCACGTCCCCGCCCTGAAGAACCCATATACAAACAGTCCTAGTGTTTTACAGAGTGCATCACAGAATCAGCTACACTATTCCTTTCCACTGAGAGATTGGAACCACAGTGTAAAACACAGTGGTATCTTCAGGTGTCAGCCATTGCTGACACCTAAACAATGAAACAGTCATATTCTTTGTTAGTCTGTCTGCTCTCATGCATCCCTTTCTGAGTGTGTTTGTCACCCTTTTAACATTTCTAGCAGTGGCTAATGGGCTTAGCGGTGAGCTGATGCATTCAGAGATACGATGGTAAACTGGTTTGAACACGGTCAAGGCTTGCTTGCTGTGCAGTTGACAATTTTAGCCACTGCCAGTACGTCATCTTATCTCTGAACCTTGGCGAAAGATACTTGACCGTTGCAATGGTGACATCACATTTATCAGCATACACCGTGACCTGGGCATGTGTGAGATACAAAGATGCAGGGTTATTTACTGCTTCTAAGGTAGGTTAGTCCCTTGAAGTAAATGGCAAGCGTGAGGGATGTAGGGCAGTCACATAGTTTGCCAGAAACTTTTCAGACGGACAGTCTCACATCCTGTGTGTGTGTGTGTGTGTGTTTGTCTGTGTGTGAGGCAAATCTCCATTGTAACTGGGACTGGCGGAAGCTTTGTGTTACTGGGCAAACATCCTGCCAGTGACCAGACAGCTGGGTGGTAGGATAACGTGTATAAAAAAACCTGCAGGTGGATTAAGCTTCCTCCGGTCGATTAAGTTGGGCCATCAGTTTGTATCGTGGGGTCCCGTTGATGCAGTACACTCATTTTGCTGCAGTACGGCAGGCTCCCAAGCCTGCAGGATATTCGATGCGATTTGACTGCATCCAGCAAACAGGGACTAAACTGTTTATAGTTTGGTATGAGACAACAGCAAAGGCCTTTGTAATTTGATGCTTATATAATTATCTGGACTGCTGATAATTATGCTTTTTTTTTTACTGCCCAAAGGGAGAATAATTTGGAATTGTTCTTGCAGTTGCTTTATTGAAGAATAAGTTTGCCGCTCCGTCATACTCGGATGGATTTTAGAAGATGAATTACCCTTACCCTTTGGTTTTGTCACAAATATATTTGTATAATGTTGTTTGGTCTTTTTCTAAATTATTTCTCATCTAGGCCGGTACAAGGACGCATGAAGCCAGATGTATTGCATGAGCAAACATCCTTCTTGCTCCTCCTACTTCTGTAAATAATATGAGAGTGAACCAACTCATCATTGAAAAACTTAAGTGTTTCCCTGCATTTTAATCAGCCAACCTAGCTGTTAGTTATACCCAGTCGCCATCGCAGTTTGCTCCTAAACTCAACGACTGCAATACAGCCTTCTGTCTGTATTTTAATCAATCAAAGGGTTGGATTGGGAAATATGCAGTCCACCTTTTGAGACATTAGTTGATAAGATTAAATAGATCTTGGAATGCATTATTGCCAGCACGCTCAGTAATGCAAATACCTAATATTTTAGGATGGCAAAATAATATTGCCTGAAAAGGGAAGGGAGAGGGAAGAGGAAGGGGGCTACTGCTAAAGTAGAACAGGATGGATGACTGACGAGGGAAGGAGTAGAGCAGATATCTGTAGATCTGCAGAGTCATGAGTCTTGCCCGAGGTTCTTCCTGAGCTCGGAGAGCTTCAATTCTTGGAGCTACCGTTTCGGACAACACTTTCTCTCGCTCATATTTCTGACCACACTTTCCCCAAGCCTCCTGAGTTTGGCCTCTTAAGCAGCCTCCAATGTATTTCTACTCAAGGGTGGTTCCGCCCCCAACCCTCAGTGTTGCATAAGAACCAGAAGTAGGTCAAACCCCGCCTCTCAAAGCGGACGTAGCACATGCACACTCGCACCATGGCCGTTTCTTTCCCCTTCCTCGTCTTTTCAAAACTTTTTCTCTTTCACCATTGAGACGATTATGGTGGGGGGGAAGGGAACACTGAACTTGCTTTGTCTATTCCACTGAAGAAGTTGAAAAGGAATGTTTTGTTTGGACATTCATTGATTAAATTGTTTATTTATCATCCAATGCACGATTCGCAAAAGGCTGCAGTATAACTGCCTGTATGTGCAATTAAGGTATAACTTCTGATAATTGCTATATCTCAAACCAATATTGATGAAATTGTAAATAATGTGTGATTAGTAGGGCTGTAACGATACACAAATTCACGATTCGGTTTGTATCACGATTTTTGACCCACGGTTCGATACATCCCACGATTCTTTTAAATTTAAAAAGCATTTTATTTAAACACTTAAATACCAATTATCTTAATGTAACATTTAATAACAAATAATTTGATCCGAAAGAATACTATTAAAGTATAGCTAAATTAATAAAGAAATAACCAAAGATTGCAGTTGGCGGATGCTTTTTGCTGGTAGGCATAATAGGGCCCCTTTAACTGTTTGGTTGGTTTATTCAAATATCCTTATTAGCGCTTCTTATTAGGCTATGTAGCTTGAAGGCCGATTTAGGGTCGTTTTAGACGCAGAGACGTAAGCACGTAATTTACACAAGGGACTTGTTTTAGACAAGTTTTGATTTACGGTTCCTTAAGGATTGCGCGTGTTGCAAGGGGATTCTCCGCCAGAACAGTAGGGGGAGCAACGAACGAATCTGTGGGCGTGGAAGTGGAAATCGCTGGCTTGTTTATATTTATGCACTTCCAGTATTTTCGACGAGAGTAGCAGTAGCTAAGTTTAGGTTAGCGGTCTTTTTCCACACTCTAGCTGTGTTCGAAATCGTTCCCTATACACTCGTTCCCTATTCCCTATATAGTGTACATGATTTAGTGCACTATATAGGGAATAGGGAACGAGAATTCGCACACTACGCTGAACATTTCTAAACGTCATTTGCGTCAGTAAATGCGCCGGGTATTTGTGTGACGCAGACGGATGCGCCCACATCATGTAAACATACCAGGCACTCACGAGGAAAGCTGGAGGTTGTATTGATGTTGAATGTTACATTTCCTTGTTCAAGTATTTTTTTTATTAATTTTGAATGTTAAATATTCTATGTTAAATCCCAAATAAATTGTTGACATTTCTAAACGAAAGCCGGAGACTCCATCATTAAATGTATTCGTTTTCGCGGTTATTCAGCTTCTTCTTCTCCTCCGGAAAAACACGACCGCATTGCATTGTGGTATACGGGAGTAACATGTAGGGAACATCGTATGTACCCTATTTTAAGTCCACTATATAGTGCCCTATATAGTGCCCTATATAGTGGACCACTGAGAATTCGAACACCCTACAAAATGGCGTGCACCCTATTTAGTGCACTACATCCATGATAGGGAACGATTTCGAACACAGCTTCTGAACGATGTTAAGGTTGCTGTAAAACCGGAAATGTGAGACTCCTGAAAGGATGTGGTTAGCTGGCCAATCACAGTCTTTGCGAGCTGCGTAGGGCCGTAGTGTTTATCTTACGTGCTTACGTGTTACGTCTAAAACAGAGCATATATCGGCCATAAATAATGACATAATCAGGCCATATAGAATGCAACATGTTTAATAGCCTAACTTTCAATAGATGAGGAAAAACATGAACGTCGCAATAATGAGGCATAGTGTTACGAGTAGCATATGTGTGTGCGGGAGAATGGAAATGTGCGTATGCGTGTGTGAGTGACGTCAGCGAGTGAGTGGACGAGCGAGGAGAGCGAGCGGTAGCGCGTGTGTCTAGTGAAGAAGCAAACGAGTCCGGTAGAATAAAGTACCCATCCTGTCAATAATCGGTGGCCGCTTCATTCCGACCTATAAGCAGACAAACTGCCAGTCAAATCACACAAAACAATAGAGACAGGATCACACAGGCAATTTTTTTCGCGCTTGGCCCACTCTGGATAAATGTCGTTCATATCGCATATGAGGACTTCGACGGCTGTGGAGAAATGCAATCCTCCGTAGCCACGGAGAGCTGTGATCACAGAGAGGGCATCTCGTCACATATTTACGGCATCGATAGGAGGGGTCGCTGTCAGCAGACTATTATTTAGACAAATTATTAGCAAATTTCAATCAGACAATTTGACCGAAGAGTTAGAAAGGGCATATCGCTCTTCTGCCTTCTCACACCGCGAGACAGGTTCGTGGCTTTGAGTATCGCGATTTTCGGTTTGATACGGGTATCGTTACAGCCCTAGTGATTAGTGAGAATTGTCTTTATTGTATGGCTCGAATGAGTAAAATAAGCGCATGTTTAACGAGTTTGTGCAGGTACATGATGGTCAAGTAATTCATTTTGCCACTTGTTTTCGTAAAAATACTTTACATCCATTGGCTTTAATTAAATACATTTTATTTGCAAGGGCTTAACATTGTCTTAATTCTATGCAGGCTTTTTTCGATTGATGGCCAAAAGAAAAGGCATTTTGTCGCTGCTTATAGCAAATTAAAGACGTCATTACAGTAAGCTTTCTGTTCTACCTCCATGGACTGTTATAGAATCAAGTGGGGAGCTACATAATCTTGATATACCACCCTGCAGAAATGAGTACCTTCCTACATTTTATTCAGCATCCTACCTCTATTTTTTTTAAAGGAATACATAGTGACGAAACATTTATGGGCAGAAGTATGTGATTTTCTGTAAATTAATCATGATTTATTTATTCATATCTATGCCACACGCCACTTGCCCCTGGTAGTGGGTACATAATAGGGATGGGTCAGAATATTTGATTATTCGTTCTTGAGGGTCAAAATCGATTTTTTACTTTTGGACCATGAACATATTTTCCCATTCAAATATAAAGTTTTTCACAAGCCATAACTTTGTTTACCTGGTAACGCCTGAGGGTTTGTCTAATACCTGGTACAATCATTACCTTCCCGTAAGGTTCTTATGCAACGGAAACGTTGTTCACTCCTCAAGTAAATAGTACGGACCTTAGTTACAACTTGGCAACGGGAGGTATTCTAGTCCGCTCAGCTATGAGCCAGAGAGCTAACGTTATGCATTATACATATTTATAATTCTAAATTCGTCCAAAGCCTTTATACAACAGATACTCTAGGGTCTATAGCAGGGGTGCCCAACCAGTCGATCGCGGTCTACCAGTAGACCGCCGACAGATCCCAAGTCGACCGCGAGGGGTGAAGATTTTTATTTTTTATTTTTTTTAAATAAAATAAAATTTGCGCGGGACATATACGCGCGGTAGCGCATGCGCTGTCAACAGCAGTTGACAGTAGTTACGCACTCCTAAACGTTGGCATGGCTGAGGGGAAACGAGCTAAGACCTACCATTTTCAATATTAACAGAGGATGTACTGCCGCAGCTTGATGCAGCTATTCAGAGTGCACCATATTATCCTTAGCTGTTGATGAATCTACACAGATATCACTGATAAAGCCCAGCTTCTGATGTATGTTCGATTTTTCCACAAAAAGAAAGAATTCTGTGAGGATCTCTTAAGTGTAACATCACTTGACTTGAGACACATACAGGAGGAGAGGACATATACAAGGCCATAAAGGAGATGTTGAGAAAGGGGGATAGATCTGAAACAAGTGGTCTCAATCACCACAGATGGAGCCCCTGCCATGGCAGGAAGAGAGAGAGGAGCTGTGGCACGGATGAAAGAGGACAACCCTGATCTCATAGCTTACCGCTGCATCATCCATCAATCTGTTCTGTGCGCTTATCTGTCAGAAGAGTATATGAAGTGATGAATACAATGATGAAACTCAACAACTGCCTCAGAGCATCCTCATCCCATCAACATCGCCTGCTGAGAGAATTCCTGAAAGAAGTTGATGCAAATGCCGACGACTTACTACTGCACAACAACGTAAGATGGCTCAGCAAAGGCAGGGTGTTGGGACGCTTTTGTCCATTCGTAAAGAAATGGCCACTAATTAGTACAGCTCAAGAGTCAAGTGCTTCGTAAATTAAGCACATCAGCTGCATTACCCCCATATAGCCACTAGGGCTGTCAACGAATATTCGAAGTTCGAATATTCGTTCGAAATGAATCCAAAAACGCGAATTCGAACGTGAAAATTAATATTCGAATGTGAAAAAACACTCCCGCGGTACAAGCGCCTCTATCTGCTTTGTGAATGAGCCTCTGTCTGTTCGCGATGTCCCTCATAATATTCAAATTCGAAAAACACTCCCGCGGTACAAGTGTAACAGACTAGTATTGTGAAGAGCGAATGTATTTTATCCCCTCGGGGTTTCCGTACTTGGATATAGGTATTCCAGCTCTCACGCTGTGACTGGGTGACTTCTGATATGTATTAAGTAAACGAGACTATTTTCCCTTCCACGCTTGTGTCATTCTTGTCATATAAATATCTAAGTGCCAACGCTCGGTTACACAAGCGCCTATCTGCTTTGTGAGTGAGCCTCTGTCTGTTCGCGATGTCCCTCATAATATTTGAATGTGAAAAAACACTCCCGCGGTACAAGCGCCTAACTGCTTTGTGAATGAGCCTCCGTCTGTTCGCGATGTCCCTCGTTTTAAAGTAAGGAAATGCCCAGCAGGAAGCCGCCGCCCACCAGCACTCTCAACGAGGCGTGTATATATATATACTGTGTGTATGTATATATATATATATATATATATATATATATATATATATATATATATATATATATATATATATATCCCCCACTAATTTGAACCATGGTTTTGTCGCATTATTGACATATTGACGGCAACTGTGTAAAATAGGCAACCAGATATTCGAATAGTTCGAATTCGTGATTTTTTTCCAAACGATCATTCGAATGTCATTTTTGAGCAATTTTGACAGCCCTAATAGCCACATGGGAGCACGATCAAACACATAAGCTGCATTACCCCCACATAGCCACATGGGAGCAGGATCAAACACATAAGCTGCATTACCCCCACATAGCCACAAGGAAGCAGGATCGAACACATAAGCTGCAATTACCATACATTGCCACAAGGGGAGCAGGACCAAACATACAAGCGGTAATAGCTACTCCAGTCACAGATGGCAGCACCTTTAGACAGACGAGGAAGCCTGAGCCAATACGTCACATAGGTCACGCCTACTTGATGCAAACGCAGAGCGGGAGCCAGAAGAGGGCAGAAACATGGCAGCCCCGTTGGCAGCCCCGTTGCTAATAGGTCAGCGGTATGTCGCTCCACGTGAGTGTTAAATACAATTCACTCCTTCTGCTTCATATTTACCATACCGAAATACTTTAACAGAAGGAACCACAGTTTTTACTTTTTCTGCAAGATGAGAGCAAAATCGATATTGCAGGGGTTGCCACTAACCAGTCCCTCCAGAAAAAACGTGATTATGCGATCACATAATTCAACGAATAATCAGCCAAAGTCTGCATATTCATGCGGGGCCGCATTTTTTCAAATATGCCTCACTTTCACCGCCTAAATTGCTGATTTCCGCGAAAAATATGTGGGGCTGCATGATTTCATAATCCCCGCATTTTTGTTGCAAAAAAGTCACATATATCTTAGCAGAAAGTTGAAAAACGTTGCGTTTACTTCACACAAGAGCAGCCATTTCCCCCTGTTGCCATGGGAACGTTATGAAGCAACGTAATTAGTGACGTGAAAAGCTGCATTTTCGTCATCGAAAAGCTGCATTTTTCGCAAGTTCCCGCATTTTCATCGCATAAAATTGCATAAATATGCAGTATATTTCATCGCATTTTTTAAGAAAACGTGCCGCATAATCAAGGATTTTTCTGGAGGGACTGTTTATTACACACGTAGAATAACTACATCTACCCCTGAATCATAGCGCAAGTTAGAAATTTGAATGGTTCGGACCTTTGCTGGGCGGAAATTTGAGTCACTGGACCTCTTTGAATTCTAATTTGGTACCCCTGCTATAGGGTATACCATGTAACCGCCTTTTCTGATTAGATTATAATGCATTTTTCACAACAGACAATTTGACTTTTTTGCGTTTAAGATATTAAGGGATTTCTTTCCAATGATCCATGGATACCTTTGAATGTCGGCACACATCGAATAATACCACCATACCACCCACTGATTATTCGACCATGAAGAATTTGAGTTTTTCACATCCCTAGTACATAAGCATCTGTTGTTAAATGACAAATCAAATCAACAAGAGGTGTTGGTAGGTCCGTAATATGCCATTTTTCTTTTTACAAATTAGTTGACCTTTACTGCTTTTAACTGATACTGAAACTATCGCAGACGGATTCAAGTTTCTTAAAATCCGATGTAGGCTAGTTTTGATGATGTCACACAACCACTGTTTGGCCAAGGACAAGTCTCTTCCAGAAGAATGTAAAATGCAGAGGATGTCATCTGCTGTTAAAGTCACCTTGGCTTCCAGTTGACTGCAGATGCGTCAGATTAATACATCTTTCTTCTTGCGGTGAATATGCATCCGTTCTACATTACTAAATGTGTAATGTATTTTCGTGATTACTCACTTCCTTGGAGTCGTGTGGTCTGCATCTTGTGACATTCAATTGATTTACTTAAAAAAAGCAACGGCTTCAAGATTCAGTTGAGCATTTACATGTGCGCATTGCAATATGTGAAAGGTGCAGGTGAGTTTGTTTAAGTCTTTAAAAAAAAAACGTATCAGACTTGGTGGTTCTGAAAGGTCATCCTCAATGAACTTTCCTAGCTTGGTCTTGAACAACCAGAAGCTTCAACTGGCATTCTTCGCAGATAAGCTACGTTAATCAACATAGGTCCTGGCTCCAAGTATAGCTCAGGATCATATCACCAGCCCCCCCCCCCCTTACCCCCCCACCCACAGACCCATATAATCTGTATGCTTCTCTGGTTTCTGTAGGTGTCTTGTCGTTTTGACTAACCCTCATGTGGACATGTGGGTGAGTAACATGCCAACCAAACCAAAACGTGTTTTACCGACCAGTGTGGATGTGACCAGTGTAAACCCAGTTCATGGGAAAATGCAATAGAAAAATGTGACGCGTTAAACCAGTTTTTCCACAAAAAATAAATATTGTAATATGTTTAGGCTTTATCGAGCATACTATTTATATCTCAATATTTTTAAATCTCCTGTAAATGCTTGATTTGACTTTTTCAGTGTACAATCAAACCAGTATGATGATTATAGTAGTTCCTCCCAACATATGGTGGCAATGCAACATTCTTGTTTATATTGTGGAACCGTTTTAAAATGCAGAAAACTTACAACCAAGTTAAATTCAACGAAATTGTTAAATGAAGCTAGGCCTGCTGCCTACATACTGTAGTCTCTTGCATAAAGTGCACTTTTTGCAAATGATGTTTGTGCACAAGGTCAATTAAAAAACGGTAAAATTAAATGGCAAAGAGTGTGAACCATAAAAGGCACACACTGTTTTAGCTGTAATTCGAATACTTGAGTTTTGGGCTGAGGTTTGTACGAAGGGTTAGCGTTTCACGACCCACAGCAATCTTGTGATGCCTTTTTAGTAGTTTAGGACCGCACGATTAATCGTATCAAAGTCGGGTGACGATTTCCGTTTGGAGAAATCGCAGTTCGTTTGACCAATCACATTCGGGTATAATTATTGCTATGTTATATGTACTGATCATTAGGGATGGGCATTCGATTTAGTTGTCTTCGTCGATCGTCGGGAGAATTAATCAATTAGTCGATTAATCGTTATTATTTTACATTGAAATAAAAAAATAATATATATATTCAAAATGAAATGAAAATACAAATGCAGCGTGTTTTCCTCATTGGGATCTTTATTATTAGATCAACAACTCAGTTAAACCAGATCCTTTGAATACTTATGCGCTACTCTGCTCTAAGCAACGGAGCATGCAGCTCGATGCCGGTGCTCATAAACATAACAAAAAATAAACACAACCCTAGTTTCTTCCCAAAATAATAACAATAATAATATCAAAAAAACAATTATGTTATAACTTAGCCAACCAGTCTACGGATTTTTGTTCAGAAAGATGAGCATGTTGACATGCTCTGGGGTCAGACGCAACCGCAGCCTGGTGACAGTCAGTCCAGCCGCCGAAAACACCCGCTCTGACGCCTCGTGCCCACTACCTCCGTCCGTTGACTGATCCCCATTGACTTTGAATGGGGACGGACGCGCAATGCATTGTGGATCCGCTCGTTCCGTTGGAGCCTACGGCTCCGTCAAAAAGTTAAAAAAATTTCAACTTTTTCGGCAGCGACGGATCCGTCATCCAATCAGATCGCGTATGCAAATTTAAGCACTGTGACGTGACTCGGGCTCTGACGATCCTGGAAAGCGGGAAAGCGGGTCATCGTGCAATGACAACGCAACAAGCAGGAAGAAGCGGGAAGAACCCGGCTTTGTTGTTGTTAGCGGGAAGCGATTTGATTGACTGACAGATGCCTCTGCAAAGACTAGTCCCCCATCCGTCAGCCACGCCTTCCCACGTCCTTTTACTGACGGTGCAGTGGGCATGAGGCGTGAGGGGACCGACGTTGCCGTGATGCACAAATACCTCCGTGCTAACTTGGCAAGGCGGGGGAACAACTTTCCACAATTAGGGGTGTGACCGGGTACACGTGTAACCGGTTAGTAAATCATAACCGTTTAGGAAAAATCAGTAAACGAAAACCGAAAAAATATAATAATTAAATCAAAAATAACACATACTATTTATTTAGCGATTAATAAAGCTACAAATGTTCCACTTGGACAACATTAAGGAGCTAATAAATGCACGCGATAAATGTTGGGTAACTGAACACCGGGCATTAGGCTACATTCATGTAACGTGTAAGTTCACGGTTCCAGTGCTGGCCTTAACGTGCGTTCACACCAAACGCGACGGGGCGACAAGATCCCATACAAAGTCAACGTAGAGACACGTATCGGGCGAATTTTTCGCGAGAGAAAACCGGCGACAAGTTCTGATTGGTCGCGCCACACTTTTGCCGTGCACAGGCGAGCGCGTTCACGAGAATTTGTTGCGCAAAAAATTCGCTCGAGTTCAAATATTTGAACTTTGACGCGAATTTCACGTGATGACAGCCAATCAGCGTTCAACAGCGTGGGCACTGAGTCACATGTGTAACGTAACAGCCAATCAGCGTTCAACCGTCAAACTCAATGCAGTGCAGTCCGGGGTGAACTATGAATTATGAATATACTGCGTCGGGTCCTCCGACGTCTCTCCCTCTTCCACAAAAGGTAAAGAAAAAAATAAACGGTTAACTGTGTGCACGAAAAAAAAGTGGTTGTGTAACAGTTTACATATTTTTGAAACCGTTCACCCCCCTATCCACAATCCAGGGACTCAGAAAGTTCTTTATTTCTGCTTCGATGCTAACCTCGCCTTGAGTGGTAGGCCTATATTGCTCCCCAAGAAGTCATTTTTTAAATCATAATGGTCCCACACCAGACTTCTCTGTTGCCTCGTCCGCTTCATGATTACATCGCCGTGTTCCAATATCCATACTATCCGTACTTACTAGTCTAAGTTTGAGTACGCAGGGCGTTCCGATTCAGATCGGGCGGAAATAAGTGTACTGAAAACGGTCAAATCACAAAGTGGGTGGCGAATGGCGATGTACACTTTTCGTACTCAACGGCAGCCATCTTAGCTACGTAGCGGAAGAGGGCGGAGACAGGCTGAGCCAAAGTTTTCGCATTTTCCACCGCCTGCATTCATAGTCATTTTGTAGTTTTATAGCTTTTTATAGCTGCTAGGCGTAAAGAGTTCACAGTTCAAAGCTGGATGTTTATTGCGGGGGAGGAGCCGCAAATTTAAATATTGGCCCCGTGTGGTAAAATGTTTAATTGCACACTGCATTAGTTTAATCGATGAAAAATGTACGCAATCGAAATTCTTAACGATCAATTAGTCGACCGTCGATTAATCATGCCTGGGATCAGTAGGATTACTGATCATACGCCTTGATAGCAATCGGGTCTACAAGCCCTTGTTTACTTGCACCGCGGTGCCTGAATCCAGGTCGCTTTTAATAACATGAGTGTGCAGTTGTATCGCAATAGTTTCGTTTTGGATATCAACTTTTTCCGAAAGAGTGAGGGCCTGGTTTTAGTTATCGAACATGGAAAGTTACCTCTAATAGTAACGTCTCCAAAACATAAATGTATTAAAGAATGCACACCCAATTATCATAAATCTTTTTTACGCTGCTACATATGCCCATCTTATGCCCACCTTTTTAAGGCATGGTCCGCGTTTACACTAACCAAGGTAATATACTGGGTTCATTTCGCACAGTTCATTTCCTACACATATTGGGGGTTTCATTTTTATGTAAATGCATTTAGACGGCTTTGCGGTTCCAGAGGCGCGACTTGAGTAGAGGTGTTGTTTTGTTGTCTCTACAACAGAAACAACGCAGCGATATCAACATGAGTAGTTCTAACTTGAGAGACGGTGAAATCCGCGAGATGCTGACCATCATGGGAGAGAAGGTGATGCAGTCGCATTTAACAAAGATGTTGAAAAATTGTTATCTATGAGAAAGACGTAGAGGAACTTTCCTTACTAGGCTTTCGTCAGGATAAAAATTATGTGGTCAGCAAAATAATGAAAATGCTGTCATTTTTGCACTTGTAAATAGTAGCCTACACTGCGATGTTAGTTTACTCATTCGTGCACGCAAGTGGCTTGAATAACAAAAAATGAACCAAGAAAGCCTTCGTCCCGGCTCTTTGACGAAGGCTGATTAAACCCCTTCGGTTTTACACAGGCAACACAGTGTAACGCAGCTTGCCCACTGCATCCGTCCGTCAACGGACGACGGAAGGCGTTTCTGACGGATGTGGTAGTGGTATTTGCAGACGGAGCCACGATCTGATTGGCTGACGGGTCCGCCTGAAAAGTTAACATTTTCTCAATTTCTGAACGCAAGAGACGGAGCCAACGGAACGGACGGACCCACAATGCATTTTGGGATCGCCCCATGCAAAGTCAATGAGATCCGTCAACGGACGGATGCAGTGGGCAAGGGGTGTAATTGCAGGGGGTGCTAAGCTGCGACCGTACCGGCTTGGCAGTGTAAAAATGCCTATTGACCGTCTCATCTTCGAACTGCCATTCGCTACACTATTTTGCAGTATAACATTATAATTGAATCCTCTTAATACAAAATATATTTTGGTGATAGGCCGGAATATTAGTCTTCAGTATGCTATAAATTGGGAGTTGAATCCAACTTTCTTTTTCACTGGTGCGATTATTATTGGAAATTACCACAGAAGGAAACACACAAAATGTTGATAGACTGATGTTTTTGCTTTGGTTGACTTTGGTTTTCATTTTAGGAGGCATACAAACACCTAATCTCACGCACAGAAAACAGAAAAAAGATTGTGTAACTAAGAGAAGACAAGATACTGAAGTCGATTTTGTTTTAATTTCAGTTTCAAGCTCAAAGTGTTCCCTTCTGTGTTCAAAGTTGATATGCCAGCCCAATAGCAGGTAACATCATATTTGTTTGTGGCGATTCCTTCTGTAGCCTATCTGGTTAATTAGTGAATTATTTTTTAAAAGGGGACATATGAAAAAAACACTTTTCCTGGGATTTGGGGTGTTTTGGGTCTCTGGTGCTCCCACATGCATACAAACTTTGAAAAAGGTCTGTACATGATTTTTTGAGTGAGATATGCATTTCTGAAAGTACCCAGCCTACAGTTATGGCGCATTTCCACTGCAGGGTGCGGAACGGATCGGATCGCAAAGGTGCGGGTCGGATCGCGTTTCCACCGCCAAAAGTGGGCGTGACCCGGACTTTGCCGTACCCGTTCCGACCCCATTCTAGGGACTCCTCCGTTGCGGTACCCAAAACGAGACCAGACGCCTGAAAGGGTACCCTGGAATTCTAGCTACACCCCCCCTCCGTTGATTGGTCGACAGAATCGTCACTTCCGGGTGACGCGGTGATAAAAACAAACAAACAGTAGCCTCGAGGTAGGGCTGGGCGATATGGGCCAAAATGAATATCTCGATATTTTTTTACTATATCTCGATACACGATATATATCTCGATATATTTTGAATCTCCTCTAGAGCACATCATCAATGCTCGATTCAACCATGTCTGGCATAATGTTACGTCAGTAATAATTCTAGTATTACTGAAACATAAGTCTGCATGTAGATTACATGAAACAACATATTGTTTAAACTCATTAGTGCTTTGTATTGGAACAATTTAGAACTTGCACATAAGAAAAGGAAAATCACAGCAAGTTAGATTTACCAACACAGCATTTATTCAAACCGTTAATTATTTATTAACTGTTTGCATAATAATTATTATATATACACTGCCAGACGACGGATCCATTGCTATTCTTTTTCGAAACCAAATCCTCAGTTTCCATCCTTTTTTCTCTCACGCTGTTCTCACTCACCGGTCGGAGGTACACGCACCTACAGCAGCGCGCCTTCCAGACTACGTCACACACGCGCGTCCATGAGAATCTCGTGGACTCGCAACGGGCGGGGGGAGTGAGTGTGTTTAGAGAGCCACCGGAAATAGCGAGAGAAGGGAACGCTGTGCGTTAAACAAACCCCGAGAAGCCCAATCCCTATGAGAGCTCCACACGCTACGGCCATCAGGAGGCACACAGAGCTTTTGGCCGTGATATTATATAAACAATTATGTTATATTATTATATATAGAGCTCCGGGAGTCGCAAACGGCAACAATCACTTTCTCCTCCGTGCTGCAGTTCACCCCGGACTGCACTGCACCGAGTTTGACGGTTGAACGCTGGTTGGCTGTTACGTTACACATGTCACTCAGTGGCCACGCTGTTGAACGCTGATTGGCAGATACGCGTCTCTACGTTCACTTTGTATGAGATCTTGTCGCCCCGTCGCGTGAAAGCACAACGAGTATGCCGGCGGCGGCAAAAAGAAACATTGCGTGCCAATTTATATTCGATGTTCGCGATATGGACATTTTATACATCCCCTGGAGAACATCTCGCGATACATCGCATATATTCGATATATCGCCCAGCCCTACCTCGAGGTATTATTCTTTACAATTAACATGTCGCGTAAAAAGCTTGCTTGGGCGAACAAGGAGGTGGAGACGTTCGTCTGCATTCTTGCGGAGGAAGACGTTGTTTACGATGTTTACGTAGCTGCCGCGGCGATTGACATCCGGCCTACCACCAAGGGTACTGTCGGCAGTGGAAACACGACCTCGGAACTGAGCTGGGCTATACTGCCCCCTCCCTACCGCCCCTTTGCGATCCGATCCGTTCCGCACCCTGCAGTGGAAACGCGGCATTACCAAACGAGCCGTGACATTAGATATAATATTATATAAATGCCCATATATAATAGTGCTCCAGGAGTCCGCAAACCGCATCAATCCCTTCTCCTCCAGGTTGTGGTTCAGTCTGACAGCTCATTGGTCAATGGGCAGCAGCTCATTTGCATTAAAGCTACAGACACCAGAAACGGCGCACTCTGAAGGGACTGAAACAGAGGGGAATAGCGGTAGGCAAGATCTTTTTTTTCCTAAAAGCTATTTCCAGCAAAAAACTTAAACATGTTTTCTAGAACTCAAATACTATGTTTACTTGTTGGGAAAACACCATATTATGTCTCCTTTAAATTAAATAAAAAATTATCGTGAGATTCGTGATCCATTTCTAATGTCTCGTTTCCAGTTGGACAGGTTGGTTACGCTAAATCAAGCTTTCTTTTCCACCGCCGACAGAACCCTAATCGTAGGGGCTGGGTTTAAGCCGGATGGCGATAGCCGCAGCAGCTACGGAAGCATTGTGCATATAATAATAATAATAATACATTTAATTTAGAGGAGGTGTCACGTTAAAATTGTACCAAGGGCGAAAATTGTACCGGCCTACATCATCAGTTGTTGACACCTTGACAACTGATTTGATTGGGTTGTCCGTTGCCGGGCAGGTTTCAAAAAACATTCGGCTCATGTTTCCAAAGACGAAATAACATAATACAGATAACGGATCGCTAGATAACACTTGTTTTTACTTTATATTTTTATTGTATTGAATTGTTTAATCGAATTTAACTAGTAAACTGAGTGTTTAAAGTAGGTTTCAAAAACCTGTCTTGTCACGCTCAATGAAGGAGTGCAATGAACGAGCATGAAAGTTCGCGAATGTTCAAGAACCTTCCTACGTCATTCGACGCGATCGCCCGTTGCCAGGCAACAGACAATCGCGTCGTCTGTTGCCAGGCAGGTTTGGAATTTGTCAACAACTGATGACGTAGGCCGGTACAATTTTCGCCCCCGGTACAATTTTAACGTGACGGCGCCTTTCAAGGCACCCAAGGTCACCTTACAGAGCATAAAGTCATCATAAATCGTTTAAAAACAAGACATTGTGAAAAAATAAATAAATAATACTAAAACAAGACAAAACAAACAAACAATCAAGACAGTGATCAGTTAGACCAGGGGTGCCCAACCAGTCGATCGCGGCCTACCAGTAGACCGCCAACAGATCCCAAGTCGACCGTGAGGGGTGAAGAAGAAAAAATCAAAAAAAAATCCGCATGCGCTGTCAACAGCAGTTGAAAGCCGTCAACAGTAGTTACGCACTCCTAAACGTTGACATGGCTGAGGGGAAACGAGCTAAGACCTACCATTTTCACCCTGAGTGGGAGGAAGATTATTGATTATTGTTGAGAAGGTGCCGTGCGCAGACGGAATGAAACCCCCACTGAAGTCTGTAGGTTCCCCCCCCCCCCCCCGCTTGAAGGTAGGTTTGCAATGTTGACACTAGGCTGGTAGATCTCGGGAGGTTGGCTACTTGAAAAGTAGATCTTGGGTCAAAAAAGGTTGGGCACCCCTGAGTTAGACGTTGTGCGCGAGTTTGAACAGGTGAGTTTTGAGTTGTGACTTGAAGGTTGTAATGGTGTCTGACTGTTTTATGTTTGTTATGTTATGTTTTATATAAAGCATATAAAGAAAATCGTGGTTCTCATTTTATCAAAAATCGTGCAGCTCTACCGTTTTTGTGTATGAACCATTGTGCATGAAATGTGCCACACACCGTGGCGTTGTAGCAGAAATTGCTTGGAGAGATTAAACCCTCACTTAGACACGGATATCAAAATATACCTCTGCTCAGAAGGTGCTCAACACACCAACCTACACCGTAGCATAATAAAGCTGTCTGGAAAGCACAACGCTCTCTCGGGACGCTGCTGTCCACCGCGGTCCTACGTAGCTCTACATGTCTACACATGAATCAATGCTTGTGTTCCTTTGTTGTGACGTCAAATAACAGGCACTTTGGCGTCACACAAATGCAGTTATATGGAATGATCACAGGCTAGCAAAAACATAAAATTATACTCTGGTTTCTCTAAATGGTCTAATTTCATTATCATTGCTAAAGTGGCATAGATTACTCTATGTTGATGATCATACAAGACCTATTACCTTATTTAAAACAGCCAACAGTTTTGCGATCACACACAGCCACAGTGTTTCCCGCAGACCAGGTAGCAATGTGTGGAGTCTTGCGATTAATGTGTGCATTTAACATTAATTGCAAATATCCCGCTGCTTCGGGTTTTCCTATACAGGCGCGTTGAGAGGAGGCGTGGATGAATCCGCTGTCGGTGCGTGTGCAGTGTATCAGTTATATGCGGGACAGGGAGAAAGAGTGCTATGCGGAGATGAATGAATGGAACGATATTTATAAAAAAAAAAAAAAAAGAAGCAGAATCAATTTGTGGAGCTCGGTGTTCATTCTGTGGCGCTGTGCCACACATTGGTCTATGTGTGGGAAACACTGAGCCATGTGTGTGGATATGCGGATGTGTGGTGCTCATTCTGTGTAGCCATTGAATTTGATGATTGCGAGAGAGGGTCAGGATTCCCGGACACTCTAAGTATAACCCAACAGTTGTGGATGTGCGGAGCTCAGTCTTTTTATTTATTTTTTATTGTACTGTTTGGCCTACTGCACGTGTCTTTTTGTATCTGGAGGGAAGCAGGGAACGGCGAAAGAGCCCAGAGAGAGCTGAGAAGCTAAACGTCAAAAAGCAAGTCTCATGCCAGTAGCTTAAGAAATGATGTCAAAATTTGTTACTAGATGTTCCTGATAGTCATTTACTACATCCCATTTTGAACAAGTCGAAATATATAGAGTGTACGCGATACATTGCCCAGCCCTATTATGAGAACATTTCAGGTGGAATGAGCCAGAACCCTTCTGGAATCAGTGATCACACTAAAACTGCTCTGCCCACATACAATAGCACTGCAAGGCCACATCAGCACCACGCACGCGTACATCAGTATCATGCACTTCCGCACCTTTTGATCATAAATGAGCACCAGTCACTTGCATATCAGCAACTTGCACGCAAACACACCATAGTGCAGTCAAACAACTCTCTGCCCCGCTGCTTGAAACTCATTCCACATTTCCTTTTCACTTTGTGGCTTGTCCACACAGAAATGCAAACAATTGACCCGAAAATGCAACGGTTATTATCTTAATTGCCCACTTGTTTATATTCATAATCAAGAGTCTTGAGCTGTATGACTGTTTACCATATATTGACCATACCAATTGAATATTGTTCTGTAGCCTACTGAACAAAATTCAATTGGTAAGGTCTGATGAGCCCCCTCTATTAGATGGTGAGTAGAAATATATACATTTGGTTTCAAATTCAGTGTCACGGAAGCAACAGTTTGAGTGTGCCCGCTTGTAGTGCCGCTTGACAGGACGCTGCCCCTCCTCTCTGCCCACTTGCCTCTCCATTGAGAATGCATTAGCAGACGCGACAAACGCTTCCTGTTTAAAAAAGCCCTTTATGGCACCTGAAGCAGAGTCCTGCACGGGTTTGGATACCCACTAGGTGTGTAACGGTACACTGAAGTCACGGTTCGGTTCAGACATCACGGTTCGGTACGAGTTCGGTACAATGAAGGGAAAAGAAAAAACAAAAATGCAGAAGGCAATTCTTTTTTTATTGTCTCAGGTTGTACCACCTAGTGTCATACAGTCTCTCCCCTGAGCTAGCTGCAACAGCCTGAACTGTGTATTCTAAGATGTAAACAATAAGTACCCCACATCACCTCCAGACTCCATCTGTAACTTGTAAACAAAATAAGACCAGTTGAACTGAAAATTCTGCATGTCTTATTTATGAATCTGAATCTGCGCATTTCCACCGGAGGGGTTGGTTCGGTGCGGCTTGGTGAAGTAGGGAAGGCGCGGTTCGGCGCAGCTCAGTTATGGCTCGAGTTTCCACTGCCGACAGTACCCTTATGGCGCATTTACACGTGAGGGTTGGTTCAGTGCGGCTTGGTAGAGAAGTGAAGGTGGCATTTTACAGATCCATACAATGGTAGATGTTTAGTATGGTCCTTCACCGTTGCTTCTTTACCTATAAAAATCTACAGTCAGTGTTAAATTACGCTGATTTACCTTTGAGCATTTCCTATTATAGGCTACTGTGTAAAACAGTGTTTAGAATTATTGTGAGTATCAAGAAAAGAAAGACCCACCGATGGGGAAAGATCTTATGTTTTATGTTTGTTTTTGTTATTATGCATACGTGCATGTTGCAGAAAATGTGCAACAGCGCACACTGAAAAGGTCACACTTTTCGGTGGGTCCAGGGCTCTAAACTAACTTTTTTCACTGGTTGCACTGGTGCGCCTAACTTTTTTTTTTAGGTGCACCAGCGCAAATGTTAGGTGCACCCAAATTTTCGACCTATCGCATTCAACACTGCAGTTTCACAGGTTCATGTTTTTTAAATAGCTGCCCATATGGGCATTATTGACTTGTAAATGAACTAAGAATCTGGTCAACATAAAGTTCTTTATTTGAATGTTTGCACAAGAAAGGTAATTTCACTGAAAAATGTTGGTGCTTAAAGTGCTTCACTGAGCTGAAATCTAACTAAAAACATCTCAAGATAAATTAAATAAAAAGAAAATCTAAATTAAAAGTGCAAGTGTTTTAAACTGAAACTTCAAACTGAACATCTCATGGCTCTATGTCTTATGGACTATCCTCAATTGCAGTCACATGCCGTGAAACACGCTGTGAAAAATCATTAAATATTATCATAAATAAATATCGTAAATATCATCAAGATGTAATTAATAATAATGACCAAGTCAAAACATATGAGTATATTAATATTATAGGCTACATGACTCAGGGCATCAGCTAATCAGATGGTCTGCATTTATAACTACTACAGTCATTAGTTACCCACACAGCCCGACACAAAATACAGAAGTTAGCCTAACACACACAACTATCAACCATTGATTTATTATTAATTAATTTATTATTTTTAACAGTCTCATGTTCCTATGCCTACAGGAAAATCATATGTTACCAAAGCAGTCTTCCACCTCCCCCTCTTCCAAAACAGAGCCACATACAATGTCATCATCTGGTAATCTCATGCTAACGTTAACGTTACAGCGTCACTAATGACAGATATGAAAACATTTTCATAATGTTAACGTCCACTGACTTTTATAACGTTACGTTAGGTCTTCAGTTCAGATAAACAACTTACTTTAACGTTACCACACACACACACACACACACACACACACACACACACACACACACACACACACACACACACACACACACACACACACACACACACACACACACACGATAAATAAGTTCATACACAACATACCATTTATGAGCGGGGACTTTGACCGGGGACAGGTCACCCAAAACGGGGATGTCTGGTCACCCTCCTCCACATCCACTCTCTCTGTCTAAACTGTGTGTTCACACCAAACCCGACGGGGCGACAGGATCCCATACAAAGTGAACGTATAGACGCGTATCGGGCGAATTTTTTGCGAGAGAAAACCGGCGACAAGTTTTGATTTATCGCGCAACACTTTCGCCGTGCAGCGTGCACAGGCGAGCGCGTTCACGAGAATTTGTGGTGCAACAAATTCGCTCGAGTTGAAATATTTGAACTTTGACGCAAATTTCGCGTGATGACAGCCAATCCGCGTTCAACAGCGTGGCCACTGAGTCACATGTGTAACGTAACAGCCAATCAGCGTTCAACCGTCAAACTCAGTGCAGTTCAGTCCGGGGTGAACTGCAGCATGGAGGATAAAGTGAATGTTACCGTTTGCGACTCCCGGAGCTCTATATATAATATAATAGTATATAATATAATATTTGTATATATAATATCACGAAGACATGCAATGGTGGTTATCTTGGAGGTTTTTTCTTTTTGAACAGCTGGTTGCACCGGTGCGACCTCTGATTTTTTTTAGTCGCACCATTGAGAAATTAGGTCGCATGTGCGACCAAATTGGTCGCACTTTAGAGCCCTGGGGTCTCAGAATTCCGTGTAACAATGGCAAACTTTTGTGCGACATTTTCTTCAATAAACGAAGCTTTCGACGTTGTCCAGAAATACCTTGCAGATAATGTGTTTGTTTATTATCCCCCTGTCTCATGGAAGTGCGATTCTGTTGACCAATCAACGGCCTGCATGTGTAGCTCAAACTTGCCGGCACTCTTTCAGGCGTCACGTAGGGATTGGGCGTTGCGGGGTTTGTTTACCAGTGTTGCTATGGTTACCGGTCTTGTAAGGAAGCGCGTCAATTCTCGGCGCGCCAATTCTCCCGCACAGAGCACTGTGGCCTATTCTACACATTTTAATTATCTTAATTATAATTATATTATTCATTTTTACTGAATTTGTTTTTTATTACTGAAAAAAAAAATTGGTGTTGCCGGTGTGCAACACAGAGTAATCGGTGTTGGCCTCAACACCGGTAACACCGGTAATACCGTATACCGCGGCAACCCTAGTTTACGCATGCTCTAATTTCTAGAACTCTCCCCCTCCATACATTAGCCACTAACAGTGGCCATTCCCTATCCTTCTCACAATCATTGGCTTGCTACAGATTCCGGTTTCATTGACGCCCCCCTTCAACGTTTAACTTGCAAAAATAAAAGATATTACATTTTTAGTGCCCCTTGTAAGGTTCCCCCTTTGATTGCATGCCAACATGAGGGTCCATCTGCTGTGTGCTTCAAAGTGTTGAATGGCTGCTCAAGAGGAACCACTCCAGTTGCTGAGAATCAAAGAGTTGTATTGCTATTCCTATATCCAGGAATGACTCATCTTCTGATGTATACACAAAGCTGCAAACTTGTCGCTTTTCGGCGACAATCGCCGTTTTCTTGGTCAATTTGGTCATTCACGTGAATCGTGTAGAACCGGAGAGTTTTGTTTTGGGGAGGGGGGGGGGGTCCAGAATTGCGAAAAATTATTGGATCATTCTTATAATTGACATTTCTCTGGGCCAATCGGAATCTCAGCACTTGCTTCAGAATCTTTCTTATAATTGACATTTCTCTGGGCCAATCGGAATCTTGAAGCACACGGCGCCAACTGAGCTCGCCATTGGATGAGACGGTCGCCTGGCTTGCGAAACACTCGTCCAGAGGGGTGTTCCACGAACGGAGGTTTAACAAACACTGAGTTAACGCTGAACTCTAGGTTGATTTACCCTGTGCCGACTAACCCAGAGTTTTCGGTTCCACAGCAGCGGTTATGCATTAGTTCAAATCAACTCGGGGTTGGTTAACACAGGGTTGTGTGCGTCCACGCCAAACCTAAAAAGACGTGATGTATGGATCATGGAAACCCTGATCGAAATGGCGAAACGGGCCGCTTATTTCAAAGAAATGGAACTTCAGGTTCCCCTGGAGAGCTATGACGAGGAGAAGGACATTATCACAAGAAAAGGGAACGCTAAAGCCTCTGCAACCCGGAGAACCAAAGCCTGGCAGCGGATCGCTGACCGCGTAAATGCGTTAGTTACACGTCAAAAGCATGATCCTTAATATTTCAGCCATGAATGTATAAATATCCCAGTTAAGGATTCTTAAAGATCCTACCACATAACCCCTTTTTTCTAAAAAAAATCAGTCAGCGGATCAAGTATAAAAAATAGAGCTGTCAAGCGATTAAAATATTTAATCGAATTGTCATAGTTAACTCACGATTAATCGCGATTAATCGCAAATTCTTTTTCTATGCTAAATATCCCTTGATTTTTTTGTCCCATAATTCTTCTCATTTTAATTCTCTTGTCAACATGGTGAAGTGCATCGGCTTGTCTTGTGCAAATGATTTTTTATTGATCACAACATTGGCAAATACTGATCAAAACAGGACGATACAAAAAAAGAGCCTATAGTGCAATTAAACGACTGCTTTGAACAAATGTCATTTGAACATAGCAGTCAGGCTACTGCTTCTTTGTTTTGAGCCAAAGAAATTTTTTTTTTTAACACCGTTAAAATTGGTTTGCGTTAACGCCGTTAATAACGCGTTTAACTGACAGCTCTAATAAAAAACAAACTGGTAAGCTTTTCCCACCATCGTATTGGTATAAATTTAAATAAGCCGGGGGCCATACCCCACTGGTTGAATGTAGGTTTTTGTGTTTTCTTGTATTTTATATATTTTTTGCCTTCGAAGTAACACATGCAAACCATGTGCTTGCCACAGCGCATACTATTCCAAAAGTTTATTTTTTTGGTAACTGGGTAGAAAACCTAAAAGTGACAATTCATCAACTTCACAGATCAAGATGGATTAGTGCGTGTAACGATCAAACATTCTCCAGTGGATGCAAGTCCACTGGAGACTATAGTATAAAAGAGAGACTATAGTATAAAATAGTCCTCCACTGAGGACTAATTTATACTTTGTGTTGTAAGTGCCTCTCGGCATAGTACTCAGACAATATTGCTGTTTGTATGATAGGAGGCCGATACAAATCTTGGATGGGTCATCTGAAAGGACTGAGATGTGCTCAGCATCTCCAACATTATAGCCTAGATAAAACTACCTTTTGCAAAAAACGGAGGGCTACGCAAATAGTCTGGAGTGAACTGAGGCCAGGTCCTCGATTGGTAGTGTTGGCTATGTAAGGCTATTTAAATATATTAAAGATTTGCGTGAGAATCTATAGGCCTATCTCTCCACTCCAGCAAAAAGTCATTTGATATGCCAAGATGTCGAGCCGTGGTCTTATCAATCGCTCCTGGTGGATGCACGTATAATTTGCGCTCCGATATCAGCAGTTCTCTCATCAAAAGGGCATGCCATTGTGAACACATGAAATCTGCGGTGAACGCGGGTTTAAATACCCAAAACAGGGTTATGTTTCAAACTTAACCTGCGCAAAACCTGCTCCGACCAGGTTTGATTCAGAGCATATGTTTCTATAGCAACTAACATACCGTGATCCTTTTGGAACGGAAAACCTAGGGTTACAGCAAACCCTGGGTTAACTTACCCGGTTATGTGATAAAACCGGCTTTGTGGAACACCCCACAGGCTAAGAGTAAAAAAAAAATGTTTGTGACAGTTGTAAATAAAATATTTTTTATAAGCCTCAAGGATGTTTTGACTTTGATTTTTGATAAAGTATGCTGAGTTTTGTTAAGTCACGCTCAGACTAGTGTAATTTGCATATTACAATAAAAAAAAAATCCCCCCGTGACACTGTCACCTTTTTTCCTCTGAGGAGTTTGCAGGTCTGATACAGGTGGGAATTTTACCTTTTTAATGGCCTAGCCATGGCCTGTAGGGTCTGTTCAATTTCTGAACTGCCCATTTCCTGTCTGAACTTCTCATGATGCGATAAAACGCAGCGGCCGTCAGAGTAGCTTGCTCCTAAGTGTTCCATCCTCTCTGTGGATTCACACGGATCGTAACGAGTAGCCTTGTGTTCGCGACACAATCTCTGCCTTCACTACGAGATTCATGACAAGTGCAGAGCACTTCTCACTGCACTTTACAGCTTAGGCGGCTGCCTAAGATACACACTATTTATTTTATTGTGAATATTACACAAAAGTATAAAAAAAGCATTAGCATTAATGGTCCACCTGTCAAAGAGTGCACCACCACCCCCCCCCCCCCCCAATCTGACGGCAAACCACACCACCTTAACTAACACCTTTTCTGCAGGAAACCCTGCAGTGTGTCCTTCTCTTCTTCTTTGCTCTTCCGGTTCTCAATCACTTACTCTTCTCTATTCCGCGTCTTCTTAAATGACGGTAAATAATCAATGTTAAGATGTTGGATAAATATTGCTATTAAATCATCAATTATCGATATTTATAGGGGCAGTGGATGTTAAAAAATAACAGGAATAAATAGCAGTTCAGTCTTCAAAACTTGGTATTTTTTCCATAGTACTAATATGTCTAAAGGACATTTGCTTTGTAAACAGTAACTTAATTTGATGGCTGGCCCAATGACTGCAGAAGCTAAATCTCATTTAAAGTGCTAAAAAGGTACAGGGGCGCCCACATAATGGGATTTCTAAAGCAGAGACTGAAGCCGGTCTGCACTGTCTCTCTAGTAGTGGACTCTCCAGCACTCCAAATAAAGGTTGCGCGACAGGTAACCATAGCAACAAGTCAGTTACAGCCAAACTGAAGTTAACATATGCTGTTGTCCCTCCATTAAATTGAGATGCAATCAATTGTCTCATAAGACCAGAATTAACTTCTCTTCTTTTTTTTACCACACACCTTAAACTAGCCGTTCATTTAATTTGTGTTTTTCTTCAGTTGGGAGACCAATTCTCTCTAGCACAAGCCCATTTCTCACTCCGCCTGTCCAAAATTACTGCCTGGACTCGATACCCCGTTGGCCTCTCATTGAAAATATACGAGGGCTGAGGATTCTTGTCTCTTGCGGATCTACAGAGATATTGCTTATCCTGGCAGCATACACTTCCATTGTTGCCCAAAAACACATAAAAGCAAGTCACAGAACAGAATAAAACCATTTTGTTTTTGGAAGGTCCGTCTGGGGTTTCTTGAAGATGTATGATACCTTGTATGATACCAGGCTAAATATTATATATTTTTTTGACTATCGTTTTGGTGTACAAGATCGCCTTTCCAAGGTGATGTATATTTATAATGATACCAAATGGATGGTTTTCCTGTGCTTGTTGTCTTCCAGGTGCCCCAGTAATTATGTGTATAGTTCAGAGCAAAGCGTGCCCAGTCCAGCTCAGTCTGGTGGGGACACAGACCCTGAGGTCCACAAACGGACCATGGAGGGGGCCCTGGAGCAGGAGTCCACTCGGCACAAGGTTTGTCCTGTTCATTATACGGTGTATATATATATCGTCATAAAAAACACTCACTTCTACACTGAAGTTTATTTTGTACACGGCGTCTCTCATCGTCTTCTGATCACAATCAATCAATTACACTTTCAGCCTAGAAGAGTTTGAGTTGACGAATATGGTGCTTTTCCAACGATGGGCACCCTGTTCCACCGAAGTGCGATTCTGTCGACCAATTAACGGACGGTGTGTGTAGCTCGGAACTTGCCAGCAACGTTTTAGGCATCTCAGGACCCCAACGGAGGAGTACTGCAAGACGAGTACGGCTCAATACGGCTCAGTCCGGGTCACGCCCACTTTTGACAATGGAAAGGCGATCCCTGCCGCATCTTTGCGAACTGACCGACCCGCACCCTCAGGTGGAAATGCGCCATTGCTTCGCCGGCAGTCCGGCGTTGTACTCCCGGAGCTGAACTGCCACCGAATCAGTGTTTCCCTTTGCCAGAGATCTTAAGGATCACAAGGGAAAAGACAGATAGGGATATCTGTGTAAAAAGTTATGATTGCGTCACTGCTGGATGTGTGTTAAATACATCTAATCCACTTTTCTAGAGCTGCCCAAATATTGTGGAACAGTCTCACTTTTTCACCTGGTTGCCTGCCTTAACCAAGTCTTTAATGTCTAGTCTTGAAGAAATATATCACCCAAACCTCTACTAAAGTTTCACGGTCACATCCTTACATACTAGCACATAACCAAAATGTCATTGGAATCTCTGATTACTTTAAGGGTTAGGGTTAGCCAGGTCTCTGCCATCTTCTCATTTTAGCACCATCACGTGTTCCCTAACCATTTCCTCTTAAATGTATTGGTAAATGAACATGTTTCATGCACAGCATCGAAATATGCCATGACCGATATTTCTGCGTCAAACAGGCTTCTGCCTGTTTGACGCTTTCATAGTAAAGCATGTGTAGGTAGTACTGAATTGGGCAACTTTATAGTTTAGTCTGTTGACGTTGACTGTCCTCCAGAACGGTATCTACTGGCTTATGTTGTGTTTGTGTATTCTTTTTTTGTCTGCCTCAGTGTAATGGAAAGGCGTGTGTATCGGGAGTGAGTGAGCGAGTTGTACAGTAAATGTGTGTTTGTATGGAAGAAGAAGGGCCATTGTTTGATGTCCTGTGCCCAGCCACCCCACCAAACATGCCTGTCAGTCTGTCAGTGCCCTGCTAACACACTCTTTATCTCTTCCAATACTGAGTCCAAAAAAGTTTATCTCACAACCTGAGATGGAAACTCATCCCCCGATTTTGTTTCTGTCCCTTGAGCTCAATGTAGGCTTGGCTTGATTATTTTATGCCAACAGGATTTTCTAGTTGAGACAAGGTATATGATTATTGATCGAACTCTTAGAAATTGAAAACCAAAATCAAATGAATATCTCGAGCGAAAAGCAGTCGAAACACTTTGTTGCGTTAACCTGCTTGACAATAAGTCGAAGTCTGTGAAACTTGTTTTTCAAAATGCTAAGCAGGTAATGTGTGTGTGTGTGTGTGTGTGTGTGTGTGTGTTTTTCCCAGATTGAGGAAGAGTCGTTGCTTACGTCATATGATGTGGGACTGAAGACGGAGAGAGCAGAATCACTAAAGCAACCGCCAGCAGAAAACATACACAACAGTGAACTGGTTAGCGTCCAAAAAATATCCACAGCATAAAATTTCCCTTGCCCCGAGGGCTTTTCTTGTCACTCTACCTGTTTAGTACAAACAAGGTCATAGCACTGATAACCAGTTTGTATGTAAGGCACTAATTTCTTTCAAAACCATCTCTGGCCAATCAGTAAGTCCTCTGAGATGTAGGCAACATATTTTACTATACTAATCAACAGTACAAGTTTGACCTTGGGTGTCTTGAAAGGCGCCTCTAAATTAAATGTATTATTATTATTATTACAAACAATATGTGATGGTCCGTGATCCATTCCAAGTGATGCATTTGTTTTGTTGCGTATGTTTTAGTTTGTGGGCTTTCTCTGTGGTTAGGAGTAAGCCAGTGGTTGCAGAGCCACATCAATTCATCCTACTGTCTTTCTCTTCCCTTAAGACTCTGACCCCAGATGAGGCGTCTTCAGCGGCAGATATCCCACCAGACCATCAAACCGACTTTATACCCGGTTCTCCTGAAACCAGAAAAGACACAGCGCCCCAGACATACTCGGATCCACACTCTGAAGGCCAGGACCACGACCGGGCAGCCCAGGCTCTACAGTCCCCCACTCCCTCTACCTCCTCCACGCTGGTCACCCCAGACCAGCCGCCACCTCCAGCCCAGGACCAGGCTACCACAGACATTACTCCACCCCGAGCCCTCCTCCCCGAGCCGACGGAGGGTTCCGGCGATGCCCCCGCGCCGCAGCCCACCTTGGAGGCTGTCCCATCGGCTGACCCCTCCGGGGAACAGTCCCCACGCGACATCCAAGACGCGCCTACCTCAGGGAGCGTCGGCTCCTTGCACACAGGGTAAGAAGGACCCCACTCCTGCCAACGCAGGACCTCCATGTCTAGCTCCATGGAGGATTTGACACTCACTGCTCAAAATGACTGCTTGTCATTTCTGACAAGTTCGCAATGTAGGGTCTATCATGGTAGTCTCTCAACCAGATGGGCGATATGGCCTAAAATCCATATTGCGATATACATGCAACCTATTGCGATAACGATATATATCACGATATATAAATCATAATAGAACCATTTCAGAACAGGTTACATAGACTCTAAGGAAAGCTAAACTGCTAAATGTATGTCGTTTTGAGAACATTTATTGTGCAAAACTAATCATACAACATAATGTTGTAGCTGCAGAGACTTTAAAAAAGAAAAAAATCTTCTGTGTAATGACGTATACTTCTCTTAATGAAATAAAAATTGGTGGTGTCTTGTTAATAAAGAAACGGATACTGTGAATTAGGGAAATACGTCCAGTATTAGGCATGGCTATTTTAAATAAAGAAAAATCTTCCAAGTGTGTGCACAGATACTTGCTATTAAAACATAAAATAATAAGTGGAAAATGAACGCATATAATTTTGAAATGAACATGAAATGAGAGCAATCACCAGCTCCTCCGTTTCGCTTTCAGCCATATTTACTTAGATGACGATGATGCGTTGAAGCCGGTTGGGGCTCATGGCTCTTTAAATTCCGCGGGTCGCGGACGATGCGTTGCAGCCGGTTGCAGCTCGTGGCTCTTTAAATTCCGCGGGTCGCGGACGATGCGTTGCAGCCGGTTGCAGCTCGTGGCTCTTTAAATTTCGCGTGTCGCGGATGATGCGATGCAGCTGGTTGCAGCTCGTGGCTCTTTTTAAAATTCGCGGGTCGCGGACGATGCGTTGCAGACGGTTGCAGCTCGTGGCTCTTTATATTTCGCGAGTCATGGATAGATCGCGTCAAACATACATTATCGCGATAGAGCAATATAACTAAAATCTCTATCGTAGGCCATTTTTTATCGTTTATATCGCGCATTCCTACCCATCGGTATAAACTACATACTTATTTTGAAATGCATCATGTGGAATGGGTTAACCCACTGCAGCTGTCAAGTGCCAAATTACGCACATCATTGGAGTATGCTTTGCTTTTCGATGTGTGCTGAACTTTTACGCAGTGTCTTCCAAGTCGTTATCCTCATGGAATTCCGCCACAATTGGATGTGGTGGAAGTTGGTCATTGCACAGTCGCTAACCTAGATTCATTCAGGATCCAACCTTCAAAAAGAGTGGCCTCATGGCTTCCTCACTGTCCGATTCCTCGAGCAAAAACACCTGCTTCCGAGAAGACTGTTTACTCTTCATTTGAGCTGAACCACAACAGCCTTTCCCTTTCCCTCCCCTCAGTTGAAGAAGCTGTGTTAAACAGCATATCCTTTCTTTCCCCTCAGTGCAGTGTGGGTTGCCAGTGACGGAGACGAACCCCCAGTAGACAGCTTTGTCTCTGCTGAGCACTATGCTGAGCTCTCTGACTCACAATGTGGAGTCAAACTGGCAACCTGTGCAAACCCTACTTTTGGCAGCCCTCTCCCCAGGTGAGTTAAGAATCCAGAAGGCCAATCAGAATACCAAGCAAGGTAATCGTAGAAACGCCCCCTCGCCCAATCACTGCTCACTCACGGCTAAGTGCATCCGCTGTTCGCTGGCCTTGCTCTCCTCCTACGCCTCCTCCACTCTCTTTCACTGCTGTTTCCTGGGTAAAGCCAACAAAGGCTAGCTGGTAGCTGAAAGGGGATGCCATATCCCCTGTTGGAATACATCTCCACATCCACGTCATTCTCGACACCCACTGGTGAATGCTGGCATGTTCACCAATGGGTGTCGGAGGAGCAACGTGGGTGGTAGAGATGCACTTGCACAGTTGTGTTGTGTACCTTGCCCATTGTTTTAGTGAGGCCTACTTCTGTTGTCTACCCTACCATGCTCACTTTCCACCTCTCCCTCTCCTACCTCCACCCCTTTGTCTCTATGCTATAGTGAGGATGTTAATGAAGCGGAGAGCCAGTGGTCCGAGCAGCAGGTCCAGGAGGTGGAGGTCCAACAGTTAAAGGTGTCTCTGAGCCCAATAGAGCGGCAGGAGGAGGATCTCCAGGTGCTGAGGGACAGGGACCTGCAGGGAAATGCTACCGCTCCCCACCAAGAAAAGGTCAGTCATTCACAGCCATGTGAAGCATGTGCTTTGGGTCTGCCAGTGTAATGCGGGATACAATGGCAAGGTCTCCCCATCACCATCAAGAGAAGGCACTATATGGTAAACCTTGTCGTGACCTTGGTTTGGTGTCTTCAATGTCCTGTTCCTTATGACAAAAGGCTTTTCACACTGGAGGCATTTGTCGCGCCTGTTAATATATTAGCAGGCGCGAGCGGGTAAAGAGGAGGCGCAGCGTGCTCGTCGAACGCATGCGCGCACACGTGGAAACAGTTGCTATAGATGAGAATCACAATAAAATGTGATACTGAATTTGAAACAGCACATTGTAATTTCTGCATCTATTATCAAAATATTTATTAGTAATACAGTGAAATAAATTAGAAAATCACATTGGCATGTTGATTTATGTTGTGTGCCCCTAAAATGTCTGGTTGTGGCCCTAACAATTTCAGTTAGGGGCCACAGTGCTCCTAGTGAAAAAAGTTAGTCTGGAGCCCTGCTTGTACCTTTTGCAGTGCTTGAATATTTGCCGTCTCAGATGAGAGGTGCTATATAAACTCAAGGTTATTAAGGTAGATGTGTGTCATCCCAGCTACGACCATGCCACAGAATGTGTGCACGGGCAGAGCAAGAGATGGTGGCTCTAGCTAGCCAGAATAAATGGCACTCCTGACCAAAGGCGTGGATCATAAATGTTTTAGCCGCACAGTCACGTGAGTGTATGGATTTATTTTCCTGTTTTTGTTGGTCTAGTCCGGAAAGTATTTCCTGGATTTAATTGTGAGCCTTCGCTCTGTGTGGCAACTAAGTCAGCCAGTGAGTGGCTGGCTGCCTAGCCCACTGGCATTCTGCATGCTGAATGGCCGTGGCTGTGCTTTTATATGTGTAGATGTATTTGGGTTGGTGGCTTCGTAGACCTTCTCCTGGGACACCCCTAGGTTTATGTAATCCCTCAAAGAATTATTCACAGTGCAATGTATCTCCCTGCACTACCAATGCCAAAAGCTCTTCACACTCATCCTAGGTAGAATCTACTTAGGTTCCCATCCCACTATATACTACTCTCTTACTCTATTTAGCCAAAACATATTTAATTAGTAGTTTTGTGCCTGTTGATGACAGAGAGGCGAGTTGTTATGCACATAATACGAGAGTCTATTATAATTCATAGCTCACTGAAGCCAGGAGGACTATAAAATGCATCCCATGTAATAGTGAGTGGAACATTTGTTCATGTGCTAACTGAGAATCATCCTGATCTTAGAAGGCTGTGTTCTGCTGCGTCCTCCTGAAACAACTGCTGATTTCAAGGGGGTCATATGCTGCTTGTTGTTGCTTTCAGGCGGGGGATGCCGACATCTCCAAAGAGACGGACTCCTCGGTGCCGAGCAAAGAGGATATCCCAACCTTTGATGAGTGGAAGAAACAAGTCATGGAGGTGGAGAAAGAGAAGAGTAAGAGACACGACGCATGCATGCATGTATGCTAGCACACACACATGCACACATTCATGTGTTTGTGTATTTGATTGTGATGAATATATGAGAAACTGTTTTTGTTGAGAGGAAAATGTATGTTTTGTTATCACAAAGAAACTTTTAGTTAGTCTGGACTCTTATTTGCGCTTGAAAAATAGTCTATACCTCTCTGTTCAGGCCATGTGGCATACTCACTTGAGCGTGAGTGTATTGGTGTTGCGTAACCTCTTACTCAATGTGCTCTGCTCCTATGTCAGTTTCCACTGGGGCCATGGGCCCTGTCCTACTGGATTCCAGTTTCCATTGTGTTAGCGTGCCCTGTCCTAAAGCATTGAATTAAAAAAAACACATGTATCCTATGTGAGTGGAAGCTCTACATGGACTTGATAGGCTAGGCATGTGTTCAGTGTTACCCACAAAAAATGGTTAAGTGGAGGGGGAAATGCTTTGAGAAAGGGGAAATTAAAGGTGTCAGGTCGTACCTTAAAATAGTCTCATCATTGTCAGTCGATTCAAATTCAAAAAAACTTTATTTGTCCCCAGGGGGCAATTGAGGGGGCACATAGCAGCAGCATTACAAAGGACAGGGCCAGATTCGCATTGTTTACGTAAAAAAATCTTGCGCTCAAATGTATAATCATGTTCATTATATTAACCCAAATTAAGCAGGTTATTTCGACCGCTAACAACACAGGGAAGACTTCCACTGTTGACTTAAATGGTGGCGCTAAGATCACATAGGCAGGTGATAGATCTTGCCCACAGCACATTCTAATAGGCCCCCATCAATTGGGGTAACCCTGGTGTTCACTTCATGCCTTTGATGACACTGGTCAACCAAACATCTAAACAGACGTAGCAAGAAGCTTCAAATGCAATGTTATAGTTCCCCTGACAATTATGGTAAAACTTTTCCAACACCTTTCATCTATATGAATAGCTTTTTGGGTTGGTTTACAACCCAAGTTAATAATAATCAATTACATTATTCAGGTATGAACTTATTTTGAGTAAGATTGGAGTATATGCATAATTTTCTATTAATTCCTAACCCGTTATTATCATGACCATGATCATATGGTTCACATAGATCAAGGAGACGCGTGTGCGCTCTTTGATGTCCTTCTACTCAATGAGCCCCATGACTTGACCCTTTGCATTCAGGAACCCTCTTTGTTCTACTGGCTTTAGTCGCTCTGTTCCTGCCTTTTAGGTCAGTCTCTTCATACCTCAACCAACGGTAGCCCCCACCCTGTGAAAAAGGTCAAGAAGAATTTCAAGAACAACTACGCTTCTGTGGAGTGCGGTGCCAAGATACTGTCTGCTAACATTGAGGCCAAGGTGAAACATCTATTCCAAGAAACCCACTGCTCAAGCTGGGGCTTCATTGTCAACAGTGCGCCGACATTGCTTTCATGCATTTCATTCTACTACAGATAAGGAATTCTCCAATATGCATAACATATTTATTGGAGAATTTGTATTTGAAGGCCAGTTATAAATACATGTAAGCCATGTGGAAGTACAGACACACACTCAAAGTGAATTGCTCATACAAGGGGTTTTGACCCCTATGACCGGGTGATATTATTCAATGAATATAATGATAATACAACTTTATTTATATAGCACCTTTCAAAACAAAGTTACAAAGTGCTTTAACAATAGGAACAGATAATCCAAGACAATTATTGCAAGATTACAAGATGCACTACATTAAAATATAATCCAAAAAAATAAATAATAATAAAACAAGATAAAATAATTTGAATAGTAAACGAAATGCCATCAGTTGGGAAAAGCCATAAGATAAAAGGGAGTCTCAAGAACAGATTCAAAGAGGATACTGAGTTTGCCCGCTTGAGATCTCCAGGCAGGAAGTTTCCCCAATTTAGGCGCCCAAACAGCAAAGGCCCGGTCACCTTTATTGAGAAGACCAGACTTTGGAACCATTAGACGGGACCTGCTGGAGGATCTCAAGCAGCCTTCAGGCTCATGTGGAGTTAGCAGATCACAGATCACAGGCAGGAGCATAACCATTGAAGGCTTTAAACACAAGCTATAAAATCTTAAAATCTATTCAAAAAACGTCTGAATATTGAGTTACCAAATATTATGTATATTATGTCAACGGTAAGCTCATGATACTATGCTCTTTTTTATTACAGAGCACCTCTGCTATCCTCATGGAGAATATGGACCTGTACATGTTAAATCCATGCAGTAACAAAATATGGTAAAGGCCAAAAAGAAAAAATATTTGGCTGCAACTATGAATCATCTTTTTTTTTCATAATCAAGTCAGTTTGTTTTATTTTATTTGAAGCATGTATTTATACCGTAATGTATCACATTTGGAAGTTCCATTAGAAATGTAAGATGCAATGCATATTCTGTGAAGTACTTGATGGATGATTGCGTTCTCCATCCACTAACTCTATCCCCGGGCCTCCAGGTTTGTAATTGAGCTCTGTGAGCCCATCCAAGTGAAGCAGCTCGACATCGCCAACTTTGAGCTTTTCTCGTCCACACCCAGAGACTTCCTGGTCTCAATCAGCGACAGGTACACTCACAACCGGGACACTTGAGCACATGTTGAAGAAACATGTTCTGTTTGTGTACACGAGTGCTTAACTCTTTGACTCCGTTTTCCATGTTCAGGTACCCCACTAACAAATGGGTGAAGTTGGGAACGTTCCACGCACGGGACGAGCGCACCGTTCAGAGCTTCCCATTGGACGAACAGCTCTATGCAAAATATGTGAAGGTGCTGCTCTTGTTCATTTTTGTTAACTGTCTGATCAGACATTAATGCAATCTGTGTTGTCAGATTTCGATGCAAATAGATGGGATCCGTGCAAACAGGTGGGAACAGGTTTGCAAGAGATGAAGGCAACAACGTTCAAAACCACCCACTGAGGTGGCGCATGCTATTCTCAATCTAGATTGGCAAGAGATAGCTTGCCGTCTCATGATGGGTTTCAAATTGAGATGCAATCAAAATATAAAAAAGGTTATAGAATCTAGACATTTGTCTCATAAACAGAGCTGTTGAGTTGTTACAAATACGTTGTTACTTCACGGTTGTTAATGACGGTCTGTCTGATGTCTGGGAGCCCTAAACCTAATCCATTTAATGACATTTAGTATCAATAAAATGGGCCTCAAACCAACACTGACCTTTTCCCTGTTGAATTAAGATAGCCGTGTGATCAGACTGTGAATAACCTCTTGTGTAATGCATTAAGTTATATACAGTAAGCGTTATACAGTAAGATAGGCACTGCAGCCTAACTGTGTAAATCTGATGTCTTTGTGCAACTCTTGTTCTTCCCTTTGTCCTTGTTAATGTCCTTCCCTCTGTTGCCCTCCTTTTATACCTTGACAACAGCTTATTTGAGTTTGCTGCTTGTAGATGTACTAGCTTAATCGTCCTGCGTTTGTCAGCAGTGCATTGCCTTATGAAATGAAAAAACACTTAATGCTGTGAGCTAAATGCTGACTTTCTTGGAGCATGACATACAAATCTAATGACTTTTGTCTCTTTCTTTCTGTCCTCTTCTCGCATCAGATGTTCATCAAGTACATAAAGGTTAGAACCTTTCTCTCTGTCAGGGCTCACAAAGCGCTTTTACTTTGATACGGTGTAATGAGTATTTTGGTGGCGGAGCACAATACTGATCTGTAATGCATGAGGAAGGCATTAAGCCGATGGGACACACACAAGCACTGCCATTGATTTGGGTAACCCTGTGTATTTTTTAATACTTTATTGAGTGGGAATACAATTAAATACGTGCCTGTTTGTTTCCATGGGGATGATTGGAGTTAAATAAACCAAACCAATGCTTGTGGGTTTCTTGCTTTAATGTGGATGACTTGTTTGTTGACCATGTGTTGCCTGAATATCCCTCCCTTACAGGTGGAACTCCTGTCCCACTTTGGATCTGAACATTTTTGTCCCCTCAGCCTCATTAGGTGAGACGTCTTGAAGAGCTCTTGAACCGGTTTTATCCAGGCTTCCAATATATTCCATTTCAGGTCCTCAGAGGGCTACTACACTCTGGGTCAGTTTCCCACAACACGGGTGCAATGGGGTCTGTGAAGCTGGTGGGCCTCAGGACATTTCATTAATGGAACTATTGTGTAGAGGTTATCATTGAGAAAACTATCACTTTCCACTCTAATTATTTAATTATTTGTTTGTAATACCAACAGGCACATCAATTAAGATCGACATTTAGTGTGGGATCCAAGATTCTTATCAACCAGAGTTGCCTGGCCTTATTATTTTAATGTAAAGGAAACATTGTGAAAAAATCATCAATCGTCATCAATGACTTCAAACTCTTTCTCTGTGTTTATCAACCGCTAACCCTTTTAATTCAGTAAAAGACTTGAACTTCGGTACTTAATGCATTTAATGCATGTATAAATGTGTTAAGTTATGCAAGTTTGTTTGTCTTTGTTTTCATAGGGTATTTGGCACCAGTATGGTGGAAGAATATGAAGAAATAGCAGATTCTCAGTATCCCTCAGAGAGACTTGAGTACCTGGAGGAGGACTATGGTATAACACAAACTATTGACATTGTCAGTTCCTTTTATTTATTTACCATATAAAATTTTTCCATATTAATTTACAACCAAGTTACTGATATTACAATAAAGATCATTCTTTCGGCAAAGCCTATTGAGAAGGGTTGCATAATATTTATTCTTAGAACACGAAAGTGTTTTGCTGCCAATGCATTCAGAACTGACTGGTGTGCAAATTAGAATTCATTGAACTAGCCCCAACTTGCTTCACAAAACACAACGTTTGTGTGTTCAAAGTTCTGTCAAAGTCATCTTTAACTGTGTTTGTGTGTGTGTTCTTCTCAGACTACCCTCCAGGTTTCCAGCCCAATGAGGACAAGGCTGCAAAAAACCTCCTCGGCTCTGCTACCAGTACGTGTGTGTGTGTGTGTGTGTGTGTGTGTGTGTGTGTGTGTGTGTGTGTGTGTGTGTGTGTGTGTGTGTGTGTGTGTGTGTGTGTGTGTGTGTGTGTGTGTGTGTGTGTGTGTGTGTGTGTGTGTGTGTGTGTGTGTGTGTGTGTGTGTGTGTGTGTGTGTGGTGTGAAATACACTTTCAGAGGCCGATCACGCAGAGCAAGTAAAGCACACTACTAAACCAACCATTGTTTTCCTCTGGCACTTAGCTTCTTCTGCGCTTTGTTTTCGTGGTGTTTTTTGTTAACCACACTGTACGGGCACTCTGAATAGTTCCCACAAAGCACTATGGTATGCTGTTTTCAGAGCGTCCGTGTCTGTTGTGACACTGTTCTGTGTGATTGGTCCCCAACCCAAAACAATCACTGGATTATTTATAAGAATTTGTTTAGTTCATATTCAAATTTCTTCAGATAGACGGTTTGGGAGTCTGCATGTATCGTATGATTTCTTTATTTTTGGTACTCTGGTTGGGGATGTCCGTGTTTGCACGGGCACACACCAGTGCACACACAAGCACACTGTGGCCCTTTTGTCCACACACTGTGGCCCTTTTGTCCACTGATTTAGTTTGAAGGGGGATTCTAAGGGAAAGCAGAAGTTGAAACATGCACACACATGCACTCATGTTATTAAACATGTTGAGACCCAACGGAGGGCTTTAGAAACATCATGTGTCCATTGAAGAGTGTTTGAGCCCCTTATAGACAAAAGATTGGAGCAGAGCAGAGTAGGCAAAGAGCCGGATGGTCGAGTGCTTGTGGCTGAGATCCTTGTGATTAAGCCTCCAGTTGCTGCCTGGCGGATGTTAAAGCCAGGCAGAGACATTGAGCCTGTTAAATAAACTCAAGTCTGCTATCTTCATTTTCAGATGCCATCCTTAATATGGTCAACAACATAGCCGCCAATGTGCTGGGGGCCAAACCAGAGCTTGCCGATGGGACACACCTAGAAGGTAACTGAACCCATCTCCATCTCCTCCCTCAAGGCCGTGGGGGGCCCGGGTCAAGGGCCCCGAGGAAGCCTCCGTCTACCAGAAGGCCTGTGCAAATGCACAAAGTTTTGGGGATATTTGTAAAGTTCTAGGTTGTGTGATTCATACCGGCCTGTGGGGCTACATGCTAGGCCAGCTTATGCACGATGGAAGCGGCGATGCCTTTCTATAGCAGGGGAGGTGGTTTGTTCTTCTGCTGTGCTAACCCTCCTTGTTCCTCCTTGAATTAACCATTCCTGATTACGTGTAAGAGCCTGGAGGAGGCTTTCATATTTCCCTATGAAAAATTTATCAGTGCTTACTGAGTGCTTTTGAGTAGCCTACCAGCAAAGTGTTTCATACCACCTCAGGTATGTAGCCTGCAGTTGTGTGTGTATAAAGAGGACACATGAATGGTCAAAGGACTGCATTGATATGTTATGGAACATGCACTACTCCAGGCTCACTAGCACATATAATAATACACTCTACAGCTGAGAAACACACTTTTTTGCAGATCGGACTTTGTCATTTTCAACAAACAACTCTCATTAAGGGTCCGCCAATAAGGGCCTACTGTTGACTGCATCTCAATCAGACTCATTGGTTTTGTAAAAGGTTAGATGATTAATAAAGTTTGCATATAATCTTGTGTTCAGTGGATGTACAAGAACATGTGGACTTGAGTGAACTTTAATCATAACAATTGAGATCCTCACCTTATTGCGCCTCATGCAGGAACAAAAGGGGACAATTTATATCTCATCTGTAGTTATTATTAGATTGCCTTATATAAACACATTCATCTACTGTTTTATGATGAAAAGTTTATTGGGTGATGAATTTATTTTTTTATACTATAAAGATGAGGACACAACCTATGTAATGCTTTGCCCTGTTCTCTTTACTGTTGAATGTTGTTGGACAGTCTCTTTCAGTTCTGCCTCCTGATTGGTGGACACTTTTCCGCCCATTTCTCACACGTCATTCCTCCTTCGAACCAAACTTGTTTGAATTAACTCAAGCAAATACTGCTTTGACTCGTCCGTCCACCCTCTAATTTCAGTCTCATATGTGTTAAACTGTGTGTGCAGAGTCAACCAGGTGTTTACTTTGCCTGTGGCACTGCGTCAGCACGGTTTGCACAAAACCATGGTTCTCTCTGTTCCCTCTCAGTGGGGCGCAGTCCTACCGTGGGACGCGGGGAGCAATCTACACTCCATTCACAACGCACCCTTTCCATCACTGCATTCAGGGGCGTGTTTAAGATATATAAGCAATTTTTTTGTTCTAGAGTAAGGTACCAACTAATGGGTGTACCCAAGCTCTTAAAAATACACATGCAGTGGCTGAGCAAGGAATACCAGCGCCCTCTTATACACTATTATATCTGCAAGAAGGCCAGGGCCAGTGGGAAACTGGAAGACAAAGTCAGCAACCCTGCTATGCTACTACTGTGTTTATTTGGTTAATACAAATAATTACAAGCCATTATTCTATATGATATAGTTATGATGTAATTCTGTATCATATGGGCTATGTCTGTTCCCATCTAATAGTTGCTAACATTCCTTCAAAGGAGATACTCGTGTGAGATTTTGGTGAACAAATATGTTCATCAAAATGATTAGCTAACGTGTTTACTATCAGTCCTCCCGCCTCACTCAGGAATAATTTTTGTCACGGTTTTTGTATTAGGGCTGACTCAAGTAAATATAATCATTTATAATATTCAAGCTTTGTGTATACTTTTAAAAACAAGATTACCTGGAATGGCAAATCAAGAGAATGCTGCAAACAAAATGCTGCAATCCAAAGCCCAAGTCCGGATCTGGTCCCCGCTCCTATAGCTGGAACAAACTTATTTGGAATGCAGTTGCATTATTGTCGATAATAACAGGGATTTAAACAGGAAATGTGTTTTGAAAGTAACTGGTACGTCATGTGATGCATAGTTTGGTGTATATTTTTCCGTTATTGCACACCTTTGCTCTTACAACATACATTTCCTTTCCATCATAAATCATTTTATTTATATTTGAAGGATTCAGAATTGTGTGTGTGTGTGTGTGTGTGTGTGTGTGTGTGTGTGTGTGTGTGTGTGTGTGTGTGTGTGTGTGTGTGTGTGTGTGTGTGTGTGTGTGTGTGTGTGTGTGTGTGTGTGTGTGTGTGTGTGTGTGTGTGTGTGTGTCCATCTCTCAGACAATGACACGGAAGAGGCGGGCTATGTAAAGGATGAAAGCCCGGAGATCCTGCTCACAGCAACGCCAACGATAAGCGGTTCCGCAACGTGAGTCTCTGTCTGTATGAAGTAGTGATTTGGTTACTTAATCTATTTTCTGCAGATGGCTGTGATCGCATCAATGACAAACTAAGGATGAGTTCATTCATTGCAAGTCTTAGTCTTATTCATCTCAGATTGAATACTCGGATATAAAGAAAATAAATTTGCATGTGGCCAATATCAGATTCCAGTGTGAACTGGTCACATTCTTAACTGACCGGCACTTGCAGAATATCAATAACAAAGACGTCATAAGCAATAAGCACGGAAGTGAATGAGGGGAAAAACGGTCTGTCTAGTTACTGGACCAGATGAAATGAGACGGAGAGGTAATAAAGTCTGTCGGCACGAGGACCTTGGATTTATTGAGTAAAGTGGCAACGGTTATACAGAGTCATAAAGCGTGAGAGATCGAATATGTCTAAGTCCCTAATCAGCGCTGATGGTTCGTCCAGAGCTTCGCCTCCGTGGAAGGTCTGCTTCAGAAGAAGATGAAGAGTCCCTGTGTGATAGTCTTATGCTGTATCCTCCTCTCGATGAGGTGTGTGCGTTTGAGGTGTGTGTGTTTTTGCTTGACCTTGGCTCTCAGGCCCTGGTATATGCATGTGTATCTCTTGTGTTCCTCCTAACGGGGGAGAGCTCCTCGAAGTGTCTCCTGTGTGATAAATTAATGTGGCTCTCAGGCCCTGGTATATGCATGTGTATCTCTTGTGTTCCTCCTAACGGGGGAGAGCTCCTCGAAGTGTCTCCTTTGTGATCAATTAATGTGGCTCTCCCGTTCTTGAGGATGACTGGTGCATTGTCTGAGTGTCCACCATTTTCCTGGTTGGGAAATGGGGCCTTCGGCTCTGGCCTTGACCTGACTATATTATCATGTTTGTGTTATGTGTTCGTTGGGTTAGAGCAAGAGTTGACTATATTGTAATGTGCCTGCCATGTGATGTGCTCATCAGGCTAGGGTAGGAGTTAGCTATATTTTTAATGTACATGTGATGTACTCAGCAGGTTATTTTGCCCAACATATCCCCCTCAAGTCGTCGCAAGACGACTTTTACTCATTAGGGGTACGAGGGATAGGACTCCAGCGCGGGACTACCATTATAACACCATTAGAAATAACAGAAAGAAGGCAAAATGATCATAAAAACAAACAACCATGAGCATGGGACTAAAACAACTCGCTGGACCGGGTGTATGGGGAACCACGTGGGAGAAACGCTACCCCTGCTTCAGACATGGGTATGCCATACACACCCCACCTAGGGGGTGGCATCCACCCCGGCCTTACATCGCGAGCAGACAATACCAACAATACTGGCAGCCGATGATACACAACAAAACCAACACCAAACCCTAACAACAACAAAATGCAACAATAAAACTAACAGTAAACAATAACGATATAAACAAAAATGCAACAATCACACAAACACTACACAATAACAATCACCGGAAAGAAATGCAACCATGAAACGTGTCCCTAAATAATAATAATAATATCAGAAAGATATGAGGTACACAACGAATGGCAATCCCCCTCAACCCATCCCCAGATGACCACACACTAAGGATGTTAGTGTGTGGTCGTGTTAACTGGTTTAACTGGTCGTGTAACAATAAGCAATCACACGCATGGGGTATTCAGGGTAGGCCCGGGGCACGGGAACAACTAAGAAACCACGGAATAGTCCTGAGCGTCATCACGGGCAGGTGGACGCAACGCGCCACCTGAGCATTAGACCCTTTTATTCAACTGCGCTCAGGACCTCATCTGATAAACGGGCAATCAAGGCCCCTGGAATCTCGCCCGTGTGTATCCCCGAGCTCCATCTAGTGGGACAGCGATATAAACAACAACATTTGCGTTCCCGGCGTCGGTTGCGTAGACGCGGGCATAGATATGGGAGCGGCTAAAAACAGTGAAGCGTACAGAAGCGAATACAGCCAGGGGTGCCCTCAAGCCTTAAGGGAACGGGCCGCAGCCCCTGGTACCGGAACGCAGATCCCTGGTCCGGGCGACGTGGGTGCATCAGGTGGGAGGGGGGTGGTGCCGTTGGCGGGGACGGGAATGGGGCAGCCCACCTGGAGAGGTTACTAGCACGTCACAGGCGGGGGGGGGAGGGGGGTGTGGTGGTGGGGTTTCAGCATACGGTGGTGGAAACAGGACGCCGGGGCCGTGCACCTGGAGAGGCCACTAGCACTCACGGGTAGATGTCCGGCTCGGCGGGGACGCAGTCGATGGCGGGGGTTGGGAGTGTGTAGGGGAGCTCGTACTCAAAGTCAAAGGTTGCAGGGTGAGGGAGGCCATACTCACAGTCAAAGTTTGCAGACACTATCTGGTCGTCCAGGGGAAGCTGGTCCGGGAAATCCAGCAGGGGCATGAGGGGGGCTGCTTCGGAGTAGGGAGGGGGCTGTTGTTTCTCCTTTTCGAGGGCCGTGGTGATGAGGCGTGAGCAGAGGGTGCGGGCGCAGGGGATGCAGCAACACCCGCAGCAGACCACAATCCCGACAAAGCAAGCCAGGGATGACAGGACGGCCATGAGAAGGCCCTTCCACTTGCCGAACATGTCAGTCATCCATTTCTCCATGGGGTTGTCGACCCCAGAGTCCTCTGCCATCTTGACGAAAAGAGCTCGAAGGCCGGCCAGGGCCCTTGTCACTGACCCGTCAGGGGCCGTGTTGTTGGGAATGAAGGTGCAGCACTGAGCCCCAAACATCGAACAGACCCCCCCCTTTCTCGGCTAACAACATGTCCAGGGCTAGACGGTTTTGATACGCCATTAGAGAGGTGGCGGCCAGTTGTGAGGCCAGCCCTTCTACCGCGTCGCGAGTCAGGTTGGATAGGCGCTGGACGTTGTAGTGAATGTAATTAATGCAATCTACGTTTTTGTTGGGGGTGATTGGAATTATGGCAGAGATAAGGGGTATGTTCTCGAAACCCGCGGCTATCTGGTCTGCTAACTTAAACTGGTTTGGAACGCCCCGGGGAATGCCTATGCTATCCATGTACGTGGGGGTGTTCTTGGTTAGGTCAAAGTGGTCGGTCAGAGCGGTGTCGCGGCGGTGTCGAGAGGTAGTTTGGTTGTCGGGCCCGGGCGAACCCCGGGTAAAGAGCGTGACGGGCATAAGTAGGCGCACTATAATGCAGGTTCCGGACCATTGTGCCGGGAGTGTAAGTCTGAGGGTGAATTTGTCACAGGACCAGAATAGGTCTTGGCGTCCTGGGCCCGGTTTGGTCATGTTGGGCCAAAGCGTAACGTTCGTGATGGAGTGGCACCACGACGGTGGTACCGCCCCAACATTTACCGTTCCGACCCTGGTGATGCAAGAGTGGGTGTACGGAGGTGGGCGGGCCTGTACATCGGCCCTCGGTAGGGAGGGATAGAGCGGGGCTGTCAGGCTCGGTTGGGCAGGGGTTGGATAGACTGGGGCTATCAGGTTCGGTCGGGCAGGGGTTGCAAGGTCCGCTAGGAAGGGATTCCTGGCGGAGGGGGCTGGTTTTAGGGTGTGGGGCGGGAGGCAAGAGGCCAATGCATTTAATACTAAGATTCTCTTTTGTTTTATCCGGTCTTGGGCTTCGAGTGCATCCGCTCGTCCCGCCTTGGTTCCAGCGTTGTCGCGGCGGACCTTCGCCTGCTCATACTGGCTGCCAATGTGCGCGTGTATGGCGGCCCGGCCGGTCTGGTCGAGGGGTCCCTCTTTCTGCCAGTTTTTAATGTAGACGTCACATCGGTCCTCCCATTTCTTCCGGTCTTGGCCTTTCAATATTTTCCCCGGTTCAGCGTTGAGGCACAACCAGCCCAGCGCTCTGGTTCGTTGCTCGTCCGACATGGTGGGCGCGTTCGCCGCTTCTTCTTACAGCAGCCTGGTATGGGGGTGGTCGGGGTTGTGGACGCACGTGCACTGAGGGCTGGGTGCGGGGAGGTTTCTCTTCTAGCTTTTTTAGTAACTGGGATAATTCTTCTAGCAGGGGGTGATCGAGAGTCGGGGTTGGATTGGTATTGTTGCTGTCCAGTAGGGGGCGGTGTAGTTGGGGAAGGGCAGGGTTGTTGTTGTCCAGCAGGGGGCGGTGGAGTTGGGAAAGGGTAGGGTTGGAGTTGTCCAGCAGGGGGTGGTGTAGTTGGGGAAGGGTAGGGTTGGAGTGGTCCAGTAGGGGGCGGTGTAGTTGGGGAAGGGTAGGGTTGGAGTGGTCCAGCAGGGGGCGGTGTAGTTGGGGAAGGGAGTGGTTGGAGTGGTCCAGTAGGGGGCGGTGTAGTTGGGGAAGGGTAGGGTTGGAGTGGTCCAGCAGGGGGCGGTGTAGTTGGGGAAGGGAGTGGTTGGAGTGGTCCAGTAGGGGGCGGTGGAGTTGGGGAAGGGTAGGGTTCAAGGAAAGCCCAAATTTGGCGGAGGGGGAGGTGTGGCTTGGGACTGAGTGAGAGAACTCAAAAAATGGCGGCCGTGATGCTATAACTCTGTGGGGCCTGTCTAACACACGAGGGCGGATGAGAGACTAGGGGGTAACTCTTGTCACTCTTGGAGGAGGAGAACGAGAAAAAAGGACAACAGGGCCTAGACACGTTATTCAATACATCCAGATATTCCTCATAGCCAATAGTCGTTATCCATCCTTATTGATTAATCTGCTTCAACAGACTAAACCGTCAACCAACGCGGCAAAGAGATATTGTTTAGTATCGTTAGTTTATCTATCGCGACAGGTCCAGCAGTAATTCAAAGAAACACAGTAAAAGAGATATTATTTATCATTGTCAATTTATCTATTTCCGCAGGTCAAGCCAAAGACCAAAGCAATACGGCAGAGAGACATTATTCATTATTATCGATTTATCTATTCCTACCTTTACCCGTTTCAACGGGCAAAGATAGAGCGGACCACGCATACACACCCACTGATTCACTCACAGGTTCTCTCTTTCCCTCTATCAAGCTTTCTCTCACGCAAACGTACACACCCAAACGCACGTTGACGCATACTCGCTGACACGCACGTACACACTGACGTACACACACATGCACACACTCACACAAACGCACGTATACGGTCTCACTCACTTTCTCTGTACTGTGTGTTAGTGTGTCTCTCTGTACTGCCTTAATGGTGTGGGTCAACAGATGGGGGTGAAATGTGTTCTCTCTCTCTCATTCTTTCCTCACCCCCCTTAGGGTCAGGCAGCACCTAGGACCGTTAACAGATAAGCCTGGAATGCAACATCCTGAACTATCCATCATGGAACAAGGCCTAATAACTATCTCTTACACACAAAAAGATCCTTCTGTCCTTTCATTCACAAATAACTTTTCACTTTATTATATATAACTTAATACTGCTCCCCCTTTCCAAATTTCTATATACACAAAACTACGAAGCTGACCACCGAAATTGGTACAGACGGGGACCTCAAATGGGAGGACTACACATATGGGAAAGGGGATTACACTCTGGGCCTGAAAACCATACAGAGTCCCTTCTCGTGGTCCTGAAACAACCGTTCATTGTTAGAAAAACATGCACTCTATCGCTACCTCCAACTGTCTAGAGGGAAAATGGTCCCTCTCGATCGTCCTCCAACTTTAGCTCTCCTTGCTATCTCTCCTTGCTATCTCTCTCGCTCCCTCTCACACAAACGCACATTCACACTGACTTCACACACGGCTCCTCTCATTCTGTCTCCCGCAGACGCACACACATGAACATTGCCTCTTGCGTACACGCGCACACACAGAATCGCTCACAGCCTTTCTCTCTCTCTTTCTGACACACATGCACAGGGAGTCTGGACAGAGATATATGCCCAGCCGCTCACGCCTTACTAGTGACGGGCAACAGGTGTCTACTATTCCCGTCCGCTGTGGTCAATGCAATTATCCGTCTGCTACCGCACCCACAATCATCAGACACAGCAAAATAGCGTTGAGCATAACAAAGCAAGCAAGCGTTGCACACATAGCAGGGTTATCATTGATTTATTTATTTCTATATTTAGCCGGCCCACACATACGCTCGCTCTTTCTTTCTCTCTCTCTGGGCCTCTTAAGGTGCGGCCACACCGGACGCGTATCTCGCGTACTTTTTACGCGAGATACGCGCGTAAAATGTTGCTTGACCATTTTGTGTCAAAAATGGTCGCATACGCGCTATACGCCAAGCCAAGCAAAATACACACACACATTATTCACTGATCTTACCAGGAACGCCAATATCCTCTGCCACGTCGACCCACGCCCTCTCTGTTTTGTTCCTGTCCCTGTACGACACCATCGTGGTGTCGTACAGGACAGGACTGCCGCACACGGCGACGATGATATTTTGATCCACCTCCATTTCTGTTCGTGTAGTGTTGATCAGCAGAGAAATAGTCCGCCAAGACGTTGAGGTTGCTTAGTAACCAGAGACTCTGTCCATGCAAGTGAACGGAGCGTTCCCTCTTCGTCATAACTATCAAACCAAACATCCTTCACATTCACCGAGCGAACATTATGAAAGTAAAATGCACATTTCTCGCTAGAAATGTTTCCATAAAAGCATTTAATGGCGTAACTATGTTACTATTTCCACACAGAATAAAGAAAGATGTCGGCCGTATGCTTCTGTCCAAGCTCACTACTCTCTGCCAGTGACGTTGGGTCAAGCTCAACGCTGATTGGGCTAATCGCTAATCGTCATGCGTATGAGCGTAAAAAGTTCAATTTTTTTAACTCTTGAGATGTTCGCGATATACGCGCGTATAGCGCGTAAATATACGCGCCTCATACGCGCAATACGCACGTAAAATGTTGCTTATACGCGTAATACGCGCGTAAACCAATGGTTCCCTATGGAAAAAATGGCGATTTCATACGCGAAGTACGCGAGATACGCATCCGGTGTGGCCGCACCTTTACACACACACACAGCCACTCTGTCTCTCTCTCTCACGCGCATACACACACTGTCTCTCTGTCTCTCTCTCACCCATGCTCTCCTATTCTTCCACCCACGCTGACTCGTTCTTGACTCCATACACACGCACTTGCTCTCTGGTCGTGAAGGTGGGGGTGAGAGGTCTCTGCTATCCCTAGTCTGCGTCAGTTCAGGTGTCTGTCCGTCAGTCCCCGCATATGCAATGAATATATGGCCAAGAAATCGTTGTGCTTCTTCGGGCACCTCAGATTCACTTATCAAGGGCGGCGAGCCTTAGGCCTCGAGGGTGTTCTTTCACCACGCAACGAGCCTAGTTTATCTTATTCTCATTTACCTTTTTCCTCTGGGTGCCACTCATGCCCCAGGCATACCGTTTCCTCTGCAAAGGGACTCTAACCCTGATAAAGGACTCTAACCTTCTTACCACATAGAATTATTTAATACACAAACAAAGAAGGGGACTCTAACCCCACCCGAGGGACTCTAACCCCCTTAAGACACAGGTGGGGACTCTAACCCCACCCGAGGGACTCTAACCCCCTTAAGACACAGGTGGGGACTCTAACCCCACCCGAGGGACTCTAACCCCCTTAAGACACAGGTGGGGACTCTAACCCCACCCGAGGGACTCTAACCCCCTTTAAGACACAGGTGGGGACTCTAACCCCACCCGAGGGACTCTAACCCCCTTAAGGCACAGGTGGGGACTCTAACCCCACCCGAGGGACTCTAACCCCCTTAAGACAAAGGTGTATTTATTACACATCCATTACTTGGCCATCGGTAGTCTTGTATCACTATGCCCGATTCTTATAGGCCCTATGGTCTCGTGGGTATTCCTTCACCATGCAACGAGCCGATATTCGATGTGTCACGCGTTCAGGGTCAATCGGGTTTATGGGGAAATGCTGGGATGCAGTCCTATTCGTCCCCACGAGCTATCCCGTAGCGAACCGCTCTCACAGTCTCACCTCCTAATGTGGTTCCTATATAACTATGCAGAGTTTGGATTTCATCAACAGGTTCTGCCTACCTTTTGTTGGGGCGCGTGCGAGGTGAGACTGCAGGAATCGGTCCGGTGCTCCGGGGTCCCGAGGTCGTGCCGCTCTCCGTCTCTCGTTTCCCAGTTGCGGTTCAATTCAGAAAAAATCACGTCGGGGTCACCAATTTGAGGGGAAAAACGGTCTGTCTAGTTACTGGACCAGATGAAATGAGACGGAGAGGTAATAAAGTCTGTCGGCACGAGGACCTTGGATTTATTAAGTAAAGTGGCAACGGTTATACAGAGTCATAAAGCGTGAGAGATCGAATATGTCTAAGTCCCTAATCAGCGTTGATGGTTCGTCCAGAGCTTCGCCTCCGTGGAAGGTCTGCTTCAGAAGAAGATGAAGAGTCCCTGTGTGATACAGTCTTATGCTGTATCCTCCTCTCGATGAGGTGTGTGCGTTTGAGGTGTGTGTGGTTCTGTGTGTTTTTGCTTGACCTTGGCTCTCAGGCCCTGGTATATGCATGTGTATCTCTTGTGTTCCTCCTAACGGGGGAGAGCTCCTCGAAGTGTCTCCTGTGTGATAAATGAATGTGGCTCTCAGGCCCTGGTATATGCATGTGTATCTCTTGTGTTCCTCCTAACGGGGGAGAGCTCCTCGAAGTGTCTCCTGTGTGATAAATGAATGTGGCTCTCCCGTTCTTGAGGATGACTGGTGCATTGTCTGAGTGTCCACCATTTCCCTGGTTGGGAAATGGGGCCTTCGGCTCTGGCCTTGACCTGACTATATTATCATGTTTGTGTTATGTGTTCGTTGGGTTAGAGCAAGAGTTGACTATATTGTAATGTGCCTGCCATGTGATGTGCTCATCAGGCTAGGGTAGGAGTTAGCTATATTTGTAATGTACATGTGATGTTCTTATTTTGCCCAACATGAACTTGGACATTGTGTGGACATTTTTCCCTGGTGGATGTTCTCTTCATCAACTGATAATTTTTCCTTTTCATTCTCATTGTCATTTCTATGCTTGAATTCCTTTTAGATTGTTCCCCCAAAATAAAATCTGGCCCGAATATGAAAGTTGCCCAAATGAGAATTGAACAGATTCGATTCCATGGGATTTCTGGTGATCATACTGTTAATAATATAATGAGCTAACAATGAGCTAATTTAGCTATCACTGTGAAGGAGGTATTCATTTTATGCTTTTCACCAGATTGGAGACGGCAGAGGTGGAGATGGGTCCCACTGCATCCCAGCCGAACTCTGACCTTCCCACTGAGCTTCCCACTCCTACCCCCTCCTCTCCAGAACCCCTGGAGTTCATGCAGATCGTCACACTGGTGGAGGTGGATGAGGAGGAGGAGCAGGAGGAAAAGCAGTCCACAGTCACCCTGATGGAGAAGGAAGAGGGCGAGGAGGAGGAAGAGGAGGAGCAGGAGCAGGAAGAGAGGATGAGACGGGAAGGAGAGAAGGAGAATATGAAGGAAGAAGAAAGGCGGAGATGGAGGGAGAGTCAAATGTACTGCCCCCTCTCCCATTCCTTCTCCTTCTCTTTTTCCTGCATGGCCTCCTTGCCAGAGTTTCTGCACGGCTGGTGCTCGGCCAGGTTGGCCCGCAGCCTGCAGCGCAACTCCCGCCGCAGGCAGTTTAACGCCCAGCAGGCCCAACAGGCCCGCGAGGAGACACACGCCCCCCCCAAAACAGAAGGTCCTCCCGTGGTGCTGACCCCCCTCGGCGCCTCCCCCTCTCCTGCCTTGACCCAGGAAATCCTACCCCTGACAGAAAGTGTGGTTCCTGAGCCCCATCCTTCGCACCAGACCATCGACCAGGAATCGCCTCCTGCCAATCATGCCATCAGCGAGCACACACATCCTGAAACACACACCCCCGTGCCCTCACCTGCCCCAGGGCCCCAGATAGTGTTGGAGCCCAGCCGGACTGCCACCATCCCCCCCCACAGCTTCTCCCAGGCCACATTGAGCAGGCCCACCCAGGAGGAGGGTGGCGACGATGTTCCCGCCCTGGAGTTTACCCCCCTTCCCAGCCTCTACCAGGTGTTGGTGATGGAGACCCAGGTAGCCAGTAGTGTCACCTTCACCCCCACCCCAAGCCTCACCCTGCAGCCCACCGCCTCCGAGACGGCCGCTCAACAAGACTACTCCATTCTCCCTGTCCAGGACCAGTCCGTACAGCCTCTCCTCTCCGCCTCCCATCCAATAGACACCATCCCACCTCCAACGGAGCTGCCCCCCGCCCAGGCCATAGACGCCCACACGGACCCGGCAAGGCAAGGTCCGGACGGCGGGGAGCTTCTGAAGCCCGAATCCCACTACGCCTCTGGGGAGAAGGTGGACCCTTCTACGGCCCAGGCAACAGAGCACCAGCGGGGGGAGGAATCGGTGGACGAGCTCCTCCTCAGCTCCAACGGGAACATCCAGCGGTCAGCCACGGAATACTACGCAGAGCTGCACGGGGACTACGGGGCCGGGAGTGGGAACGGGAACGGTGCTATGCTGAACGGGGCCACGGTGCACGGTTCCAGCCAGAAGGAGAGTGTCTTCATGAGGCTCAACAACAGGATCAAGGCCCTGGAGATGAACATGAGCCTGTCCAGCAGATACCTTGAGGAGCTCAGCCAGAGGTGAGGAGGAGCCCCACACAGACCATAGGACAACTAGATCATTCGATTATTGACTTGCACTTAGACAGAACAAAGATCATAAACATCAAACAAAATATACGCAATTATTCCAAAACGAAAATGTTGAGATCAAGTAATGGAAGCTTTGGAGATGGCACTGTTTATATGATATGCTTCTACAATAATATGTTAACGTCAAATCAGGGTCCGTGGGATATTTAATAGTCTTGTCTGTCCAGGTACCGGAAACAGATGGAAGAGATGCAGAGAGCCTTTAACAAAACCATCATAAAGCTGGAAAACACCTCTCGTATCGCTGAGGAGCAGGTCAGCGACAACCTACATCACAGTGGGCATCATAGTTGGCATCACAGTCGTACTAGTATTCATTGTAGTAGTCGAAAATTCGAAAATAAAAACACATTGTCAAAAAAACGCAAGAGCATTAAATGTTGTATGCGTGTTTCACAATACTACAAATTAGCTGCTCCGTAGTGTATAAGGCACACCTTATTATGCATATTTGCCCACTACCCAAATACTAGCATGTTCCGCCCAATGCTGTTGTGAACCGTAACCAAATGGTTTTAATGATGCAATATTCCTTGTGGCCGTGCAGTGTTGCCGGTCAACTGATGGTTGAGTGAGCATCTATGAATAATTGGAGCTGATGCCGATTCAAGCTTGTGTAAAACTCTGAACTCTTTGACAGCTTTTGAAAGCAAGGCATCTTTTATTTTGCAACCATTTTTAGATGCAGAGGATTTCTAAGTTTTGTTCATGGACTGAGAACACATTTTGGAAAACAGTCTTCCTTGTTTTTTAGTCTGTTATGAAATTATGCCAATGTTATTTCATTGCGAGGTTATCTTATACTTGCAAATCTTAGGTTAATGAGCATATGGGCTTTACATCGTGACGGAACTTCATGTTTTCTCATTCTAATCACTGAAAACGACACATTTATTTTTTAGACTTTGTGTTTGCAAAATCTACCCATAAGCCAACCCATAAAATAAGACAGCAATCGTTATGGCTCATAAAATCGGGTTGCAAGCTGTGGCTTTATTTTGTAGTAAGGGTCGGCTTAGCTCAGGAGGTAGAGCAGTTGTCTTGTAACCGAAAGGTTGCTAGTTCGATCCCCAGCTCCTCCTAGCTGATTGTTGATGTGTCCCTGAGCAAGACACATAACCCTAACTGCTCCTGACGAGCTGGCTGTCGCCTTGCATGGTTGACTCTGCCGTCGGTGTGTCAATGTGTTAATTAACTGTAAGTCGCTTTGGATAAAAGCGTCTGTTAAATGCCCTAAATGTAGTAGAAGTAGTCAATGGACTAGCGGCTCTGCTCACTATCACAGGTAGCACTATGGTTTCCATATTCGTATGTATGAATGAGAAGTAATTGGTAGTTACTGAAGTTAATGTGAGCAAGATCGTATTTCGAATTCTAAACCCTCACACAAACAATAAGATGCAAACCTGTTGAATGCACTGTGAATGCTGATTGCAATCTGGTTTTAAACTCTTTTTTTAAAAAACGTTTCTATGTTGTGCTCTTTAGGACCAGAAGCAGACGGACTCCATCCAGGTTCTGCAGAACCAGCTGGAGAACGTCACCAAGCTGATGCTCAACCTCACGTCTACGGTCAGCCAGCTCCAGAGAGAGGTAGGCCCACCATACACCACTGCTCCTGATGCTGCTCAAAGATTTAAGGGCCAAGAGGCATCAATAGCCATCCGTTGCAACTAGCGATCCGCTAGTTGATGACCTCTGAGTTAAGAGGCTATTTGCCGGATATGTCAAGAGGCTTTTGTGTTTGATTTTTTTCTCTCTTGCAGGTGTCGGACCGCCAGTGCTACCTGGTAGTGTCCTTGGTCCTCTGTCTCTCCCTGGGCCTACTGCTCTGTCTGCAGTGCTGCCGTAATTCCCCTGCCCACACGAACCAAATCAATTCCCCTGTTCTGCCCAAGAGCAACCACTACCCCAGCCCCAAGAGGTCAGCTCCAATTTACATTTAGTCATTGGGCAGACAAATTCAAACGTTTACTTAAAAGTACATGTACGTGCATTCACACGTTCACACACTTTCACAAGCATGCACCAAAAGCCTATGATTTAATTCAACTATACATTAAGCATTAGTAATTTTGTTGCTACTGTCCTCCCTGTGTTTGTGTTAGATGTTTTTCGTCATATGATGATATGAGTCTTATGCGAAGAGTGACCTGTCCTCTTGTTCGCTCCAAGTCCTTTCAGCTGTCGTCTACAGATGGTAGGAACTCCTCTTCCACATGCACACGCATACACATACACACATACACTTCTAAGATGTCATTTGAGTCACACACTTCCCACGCATATCACATGAGATTCTAGTTTCTTGTGTCCTCTTCACTTGCCCTGTTACTAGTATTAGTTAACATCTCCCTCCATCTACATTCTCTTGACTACCCTCTCTGTCTTTCCTTGTGATGGCCGTGTCCACCTATCTGATCCCCTACGGAAGACAGTGTGGAGTGTGAAATGGGAGCCACACGTTTCCCAAAGGGAGCGGCCGGCACATTTCCTGATTTAATAAAGCCTTTCACAGAACCTGAAACTCCATATCCCTTTCCCTCTCCTCAGAGCCCCCTCCACTTTGTGTCTGTGACTGTGTGGGTCTTGCTTTGAGAGAGTCATTGCCAGCTTGTGTCAATGTGCAGAAGTATAATAATAGATGCAATGCTTTGGGCTGGCTCATGGTCGATATTTGCAAGTAGTAATGATAGGCTGAAAAGAACGACACACGTCGCAGAAGCGACTTCTGCCGTTTTAGTTTGAACATCAACAATAAACCTTATTTTTATGGAATTATATGCATTTCTAAGCGTTCGGTTCATCTTTTGTGTATGTTATACATCTCCACGTATCTTCAAACCAAGCCACTACTTGCAAGGTCATTTCATGCTTGTTACATGTATGTGTTCCTGTTTGCCATTCCATCATTAACCGAGGCCCTCTCTCCCCTGTTCAGTAGGTCCAGATGACTTGTACATTGTAGAACCTCTAAGGTTTTCTCCAGAGAAAAAGGTACAGTGTTCACCCTAAACCGCTACTGTGGGGCCTTTGGCGGCCATGTTGAGTGTTTGTCTTGGTGTCAGTCGGGAGTAGAGACAAATTAGTCAGTAGGTTTCACTTGGTCTCCCTCCTTCCTGTCTCTCTGCACTTTGGCCAGTATCCTTGTTATTATTCTTGTAACCTTAAACCCAGGAGCAGTGCCATGACGTCAAGAAAAAGGATAGTGACCTGTTTTTGCGAAAGACAGTGTTCATGTTCACGTCAGAAACTTTCCACTTTCTGAACATAATAGTGTTGTCGTTATTGTCCATTGTGCTCTCCCCCCAGCATCACCACCCAAAGTAGGACTGTCAATAATATCAGTAATAACTACTAGTGCTTGGCTTGACTGTGGATTGATTTGGCCTTGATGATTCACAATCTTGAGTCATTAGTTTTATCCATAATATATATTTCCCCCATAGAAAAAGCGATGTAAGACGAAGCCATCGGAGAAGGTTGAGGCGCTGATGATGCCATGCCCCTCGAGCCCCATGGCGAATGGTGGTCCCAAATGCAACGGCTTCCATCGCTGCCTGTCTGCCCCTCCTCCTCCTCTTCCTGCCCTCCTCCCCCCACCTCCTCCTCAGTCACCCCCTAATCCCCTCCCTCAGTACGCCCGTGTCCCCGTGGAGGATGTGACGTTGACGCTCGCTTTCAGGCCATCGTCTGTGGAGACTGGCGGCGGCGGAAGCAGCAGCAGCAGCAGCAGCAGCTCTAGCTCCTCCACCCACTCGGAAGAGTCTTACACCAGCCGCCTCCCCCCGCCCTCCCTCAGCTTCTCCTCCTTGTCGCCGGGTATGTACATCGAGGCCCTGCCCTTCCCGCTGCACCGGGACCCCACAGCCAAGCCCCGCCAGGTGAAGCGCTCGGTGAAGCAGCGAAAGTCGCGGCAGTCTGAGCTGCAGTTCCCCTCCGTGCCAGAGGGGGTGGTCGGCTCTCTACCCAGCCTGCAAAAATTGATCAAGGGAAACAAGGATATCAGCGTGGGGTCAGTGTCACTGGGCATGTCTGAATAACATTTGGAGAGACAGACGCACATCAGAGTGATCATGGTTTTGTGAGTCCCCTGAGCCACACATGGCACTGCTAGCTGACTACCGGTTTCCGGGATAAACCTGGCGCCTTGTCGTCTCTGTAAAAAGTCTACAGCAGCCATGTGCGTTGAGGAACTAGACTGTCTGGTATTAACGGAGCATCATACACTCCGTAAGCTACTTTAAATACACACAAACACACACCCCTGTCAGAGACCTCTGAGGTGGTCACGTGCCTTTTTATAAGTTGGAGAGCTTTTAGTGGTGAAAACATGAAATTGAGAGATTTGTCTTTTGTCTTTCCGTACCAGGTTATATTTTGTTAAGTTTTCTTTTTTGGGGAGGCATTAACCGAGACACTTAAGATTTTGGTGTGGGGGTATGAAACATGAATAGTCCAACCCATTGAAATGTGAGTGAGCTGTCCCCAATAAGGATAGCACATTGTTTTTTTATTGTTCTTTCCTCCTGCCTTTGACAGCCCAACGCTGGATCAAACGAATTGCATTGTTGGGGAACTGAGAACAGATGCTCCGTCTGATGAAATGTGATTCATCAGTGGAACCCAGCAGAACTGTTCCCAGTCCCTCCGTCTTTCACTTCCATTTTTTCTTTTATATAATATATCTTTCCAGTCTTTTTTTCATATGGGACCAGTTTTGACCATTCACAATCATCAGGCCCTATCCCTTTCTATATTTACTTTTCTGTCTTTCTTATTTATTATCTTTCTTGTCAACTCCAAGCCCAACTTTTTGTAGCTGAATGACGAAATGTGCTCAGTGTGTGGATGATCAGTGATGCGGTTGTGTTATTTTGTCCAGGTTAATGTTTAACTTACGTTTAGCTCAGGCTATAAAATCAACTGAAGCAGTCTCAGAAACCTAACCACTCTACCATGAAAAACTTCTTTCATGCCTCTTGGGGCTGGGCCCCAATTCAATACTTTCCCAATTTTCATACATGCTTACATAAATGGCAACGGCCTAATGAGATATTTACTGTAATGGTTGACGTGGTACGTATAGCTGGTGAGGCAGGTCCAACTGGGTAAAGCATAGAGGGGGAATCTCTTTGTAAATGTGACACGCAGCCGAGTCGCGCCACATATCGACACAAGGATCGGTTTGTTTGAATGGAAGCAGGCATCCAAATGGGGTGAGGACTCATACAGAGACCACATGAGCTATGACCTCGTGTTCTGAGGTTTACACACTTTTCTTTCAGACAAGCGCTCCTGGTACACGGTGAAGGATGCCGATGGACTTGTATTTAACTATTTATTTATTTAAATGCCTTATCTTCACAGAATCTTCCACACAATGTAGTCAACCCTGCCTCAGTGTCTTGGGAGACTGGGGGCCGGGGTGGGGGACTGGACACACACAGGTTTCCTGGGAAAAATGCAATATTACACTCAACAGTACTAGTGCTCACTAATGGGCAATAAGCAAAGCACCTTTTTTTTTAAGTAGATGTATTAATATATTGTATCTTTCTGGGAAATGGCTCAATGGTCTTTGAGCTCTGAATCCACAGTACTCCCTGAGGGAAACTCCCTAGTTTCCCTTAACCAGTTATCTACCAATGTCACATGCCCTGAACAGGTTTACATAAAGGACATAATTCTAGCTTTATTTATTGTCTGGCTCCTCACAGAAGCTTGTGGGTATGGGTGAGACTGCTCCTCTTGATTGTGTCATGGGCGCTTTGGAAGTAACATGAAGAAAGGCAAATCCACCGAAATTTAAGATGCTTTTGTGTGTCTTGCTCTCGCTTTCAGTCTCGGTTTCTTACCACCTATGCTGAAGCACAGGCGGACCCCCTGGTAATCCTTGAGAAGTGAAACCGCTCCAACATTATAAAGAATCTATAACTCCACAGATTGACTGAGGAATCACTGAATGGGCATTCCCTACAATGTTTCTATGAATGAGAAATAAGCACCTATTTGTGTTTTCTGAATGGCTACCGATCTCGTTGGGCCTGGAGTTTTGACTATTTGAGATGTAGGCTGCAGGGCTCATCTTCCCCACCTCTTTTAAATTGACCTCTGAAGATTGTTGTCCTGCATCCACCTCTCTGCTCCATCGCAGATGTCTTTCACTGCACTTATTTTTTGCCCTTGATTAAACCAAGTTCCTGTAGAGGGATTGAAAATTTGATCCTGGCTAATTGTTCCATACACGTATGCATCTACTCCATTATTGCTTGCTTTACTTTTTAGCTGTCTTCTCTCCCTCATCTTCTTCACTCATGTAGTGTATGTGTCTGCCCTCCCCTAATAAACATGCCCTTGGTTTTGGAAGAATTAGGATACGAATCATGTTAACGTTTTTACTTAAGGGATCTAATTGAGAATTGGGTATGGATCGGAACACAATGTTTAAATGGGACTATTTCAGATCCACATACCCAGCAGGTTATGGCTTTTATTTTAATTTCTCTTTGTTGGGATTGTGTAATCACTTTTGATTGACTGATAGTATTGACCTGTATGCATGTGAGAGTGTCTCGCTGTTGCTCTCCTGTTTGCCCATGTCTGTGAGTCATGAGAGAGTCATTGTTGATTTTGTTGATCCCATTAAACGCTGAATATAGAGCGATGGATCCCGGTAATCCAAGGATTTCTGTGTGCACTTTGTATAACTCCTTATGCCTTTTTTTGTTTTAATGTCACCATTTTATTTTTCTATTCAACCTTGTATTGTCAAATGTGATGATCTTTTAAAGCTGCCGTTTTTTTTTCTTGTTACCCCTCACCCTCTCTCTCTGTTTGCACAGTAGGAGTGAGAGTAACTACAACAAACTGTAGTGCCATTAGAAACTGTGAATTTTCTTAAATAAAAACGTTTTTGTTGTCTTTGACTTGCACTGCTTTCAGTGTTTCGACATGTAAGACTGCTGGGAAGGTACAATGGTAAACAAATACAACCTTGGATCAAGTACATATTTGGAAACAAAGTTAACACCCAGTTAACATCATACCTGTTACCAGGAAGACGTGCATAATTTATCATTGAGCTGTCTGTTAATAACTGAATTTAGCCGAGGCAGAGACACAATATGATCAGTACAACTTGATACATTTTTCAACATGATGGGGGAATTTCAACATCCCTGCCATGGGTCTGATACACCATGCTTTAGGCCAAATATTTAATTAATTCTAAGTAAAGGGTTTAAAAGTTGAAACCTTATTGGTCCGGTCATCAAATTTATACGAGTAACTCTAAAGCATAAAGGCTGGGCTGCACCAACATGGATTAAATTAATCCTGGTTTAGGGTTAGTAAATCTAGGTTTAAACTGGTTTATAATTAATCAGATGCGTTGCACATCTTAGTTTTAACTCTGGATTAGTTAACCTAGTTTAAACAAGGATTTAAAATAGGATTAGTTTGTGTTCAGTGTCTGCCATGATAGATTCCGGCGAAATGTGAACAAATTACACAATATAATCCACAAATGTATTGGTCTTTCTATTTTTCTAGCCTACATCGTGAAAAAACAACGGTTCACGAGAGAGGGCTCGTGAATATATTTACAAACTCATTTTTTCATAAAGTTAACCGTTATTTTACCTTAACTGTTACAGTTGACACTAAAACACTTTCGACATTTGAAAAGATGTTGCTTTCGGAATTGATGGACTTTGGGGTTATAATTGAGGATAAGAGAACTGACAGTGCTACGCTGGACAAGGAGGAGACCTGGGTCATGTTAGCGGAGCGCTTCAGTGGCTCAACTGGCAGACGAGGGGACAAGACGCCTGCTGGAAAAACTTAAAGGCAAAGGCAAAAAAGGATACGGCAGAAGAGAGGAGGGGGATGTTTAAAACTGGCGGAGGACCACCACCAATGATTACGGACCCTCTATCAAAGAAAATCATAGATATGATCCCGCAGCAGATTTCCCCCCTCCCTAACCCATACAACGATGACCGCGCAGTAGAGAGGAATACAGCGAGAGAAACTGAAAGTCAGTAACGTTAACTAGCAACCATAGCTAGTTACCTACAATTTATAATCGTTTTATAATATTATTAATAAAGTTAGCAGGTTACAATAATGTGTCACCCCTCTGTCCGACGCCATTAATCGGAGCAATGAAATAGTCCATATAACGTTAAATATAACCTCTTTTGTCTCAGCTGTGGGTATCCTTCCATTAATTTGTTTAATGGCTTCGGTGTTTTTGTTTGTTTAGCTGAGACTTGCATTGTGCTGGACCTGATAGAGCCAGTGGAGACGGATGATGGAAACCTGAAAGCAGAAGCAGCATCACCAGTGAATGCCCCTGCTGAAAAGCGCTCTAAGCTTGGCTGTCACCCGGAACTTCTTAGATTGGAGACAGAAAGATGCATGACTGTATTATAGCTAAACTATGACGCTGTTTAGCTATAACATATAGCTTTAGCTTTATGTGCTTAACATGTAGCTCACCAATTAACAAGATATCTACACTAAATTCATGCAATCATTAGTCACAAATTATCATTCAATACACAAGACTAGTGTATTGAAATATTATAAAATTGAACTTCTTCCAGGCATAATGTAGCCTATAACAAGCACTATGTAGAAAAATATCGGGAAAAAATATTTGGACAGATGTGTTCAAGTGCGGCTCATGTTGGTGCCGAATATCTTGTGTAGACTAAAAATAAGTAAATGGCGCCATCTTCTGGCAGAATTGTATGTTTATTCATTACTGAATATTATTCATGTCCACTGGGTGGCAGTGCTTGGATCACTGTGTTCTACATCTCTCAACGTCCTGTTTACGTTCTGATCGATCAAACATGGCGGACGAGGTGGACGTTGACATCGAAGGAGATGAGTTTGATGTCAGTGTTTGGTAAGTTTGAGTTGAATTTATTTGTGAAATCTATATGGACGTAGTAGCTGCGTCCTTCGTCCTTTCATGCCACTTCCCACGGCGGTCGTGTCTAGCGTTATTTAATATTATCTTGTTTTTCAGTCTAGCTGCCATCCCCAGATGCTAGATAGCTTAGACTGTGAACATGTTTAGTCTCTGGCCTCCGCTTCCCTGCTTTACCACAAGTTTGCTGTCGCAAAATACATCTATGTTTGCTTGTCTCTAAATCTCAGTGACCTGGATGAAAACCGGCTTCTCCAGGACCAGTTCGTGCAGTCTGCATGGAAGACCAAAACTGGGATATCGGTATGTTATGGTTAATTATCACATACTTTTGTGATAGAATCAAATACTGTGGTGTGGAATTGTGTACCATTTTGCCTGGCTCTCTTTACATCTTTAATTTTCTCTCCTTAAGCCGTGGAAGCTTGACAGTTCCATCAGTGTGGAGAATCGAGAACTGATCGAGAACATGCTGTTGGAGGAACAGTATCCTCCTGCTGAATTCACAATTTATAAAATCATGTTACCGTTAGATTTCCGACATTTTAGAGAAAGTTTAATCACTTATTAATCACTTAAGTCCTAAACCATACTATTAGATATTATCTTACTGGCCAAGGGATTCCGCAGAATGCATGGCCGACTGCCTCCAGCTCAAAACCTAAAGCTAAGCAGTAAGTGTTTATTGATTTAACTCCAGACAGTATGCTGTCTGTGTGTTTTGGCTACCTATCCTGTTTCTTACACTGTGCAGGTCTCCATCTAAGCCCTCAGGCACAGGTGCATCGTCACGCTGGTCCCAACAAGAGAAGAGGTTTTTTGAAGAAGGATTGGTAAGGAGCCCATGTTTTTAATCGTATCGTGTATGCCATTTTCATGTAAAAAAAAAAATAGCTGTGCGGCTGCGTAGTATATGCATTGACTGTGAAATTGCTAAATTTAATTACTTTTTTAGACTCAATTTGGTCGAAGGTGGACAAAGATTGCCAAATTGGTGGGCAGTCGCACCGTTCTTCAGGTCAAGAGCTACGCCAGACAATACTTTAAGCAAAAGGTTTGTATGCATGTTATTACTATGTAGTACAATTTTAAACCATAGACTATTTCAATTTGAGGCTGAGGCATCTTTTTCTTTTTTTACAAATATTCACAAGCACCATATTGTTAATTCAGTAGATTAACCAGGAGTAGATTAAAAAAAAAAAAAAAAAACTGTTTGAAGAATATTCGTATTTTCTTAAATTTCTGCAGGGTAAAACAGATTTGGAAGCCATGGTGCCCCTTATAGTCCATGAGGCCAAAATACATCTCCCACAGCCCAGCTCCAGCTCTATACTACCATCCGCTCTGGTCAACGCTGTTCGTATCGAGAAGCTCTCAGATGATGAGGACGAAGAGGTGGACATTACCGATGATCTGAGTGACGAAGGAATCTCACCCAAAAAGCCCCAAGTGGAGGACAAGCTAGAGTCCTACGTGGCAGCACCCGATGTAGAGGCAGAGATGGATAGCCAGATCGACAGATTTAGCCGACAAGAGAGAAGCCTAAAGAAGAGCGAAGGGGGAAAGGCTGAGAACCACAGTGAAAGAGCCTTAAAGGAAGACGGTTCTAGTCATGTCGATTCAGCGCCCGCCCACTGGTCAGAGGGGGCCCGGCTGAAAGAGGATGGGGAAGATGTCCCCATCTCTCTGAATAAACCCCAGTTTGGCGAAGGAAGGTCCTGGTCTGAGAGCTCTGAGGGAAGGTCTGGACCCGAGGGAGCCTACAGTGAGACAGCAGGTCAACTCATCAGTGCCACGAATATTAACAGGCAAAACATTCTTCACAGCTACTGAGCAGTTATCTAATATCGATTATATATTCTTTTACTTTAGAAGGCAGTGACAACGGGGTTGGCAAGAGTCCAACTGATGGAGCAGATGAATACCAGGAGGAGGAGGAGGAGGAGGAGAGGGAGGAGGAGGATGAGGAGCTGAATGCCCCAGAACAGGAGATTCATCTGGACATGGAGAGCATCACCGATGACGAGAAACAAGCTATCCCCGAGTTCTTTGAGGGACGTCCATCCAAGACGCCGGATAGATACCTGAAGATAAGAAACTACATCCTGGATCAGTGGTACGTTATTCATTCTCTGCCCAGCCGGAATGATCCATTATTGAAAGGATAAGGCTGGTGTGAAGCTATATTGTCTTATTGCTAACATACTCAAAATGTCTTCTTTATTGCCTGACCATGTGGCTTCATCATTAGGATGAAGAGCAAGCCAAAGTACCTAAACAAGACTTCTGTAAGGCCAGGCCTCAAAAACTGCGGGGACGTCAACTGCATCGGCCGTGTGCATACATACCTGGAACTGATCGGAGCCATTAACTTCAACTGCGGTAAATGAAAAACACTATGAAAAAATGCAGCAATGGATAATAATGCAGCCCATCTCCCATTTGAAGGGAGTCAGAGGTTTGGTAGACAGTTGTCTCAGGTATCAAATTTCTGTGTGGCGCGTGCCGTGCCGTGTGCAGGCACGCCAGAATTCAAAAAGTTAAGAGATGGCGGTTAAAGCAAAGCGCAGCGAAGAATTGAAATACTTTAAAGGAATAGGAGATCATAAGGTGAAATGTAAAATATGCCAAGCGAAATCGAGCTACCAGAGTACTACAGACGCACTATGCGGCAACATATGCTCCTGAAACACAACGGTGAGTTCGGGAAAGCAGACCCGCAGCAACCAAGTGTGTCGGCTATTTTTACCGCCGCAAGACCCAGCTGTAATCCCGGCCGTGTAGAGAAGATCACAACGCTGAGTATTTCCATAGTCCATTTGCTGCCGTTTTATTTGCAGCTTTAAATTATTTGCAATGGTTAGGCTACTTCTTTAGTTTTTGTTTTTTTTAAACCGTTACAGGCCTTGGTTCGACGTGATTTAAATTGAGAGATGCAAATTTATTTTTGTAAGGAAAATGTGTTTTGAACGTTTGCAAAAATAAATAATGAATACTCTGATAACTCTGACTGTTTTGATGGAGAATAAGCATTACAAGTTTGGTTGGTAATATTGCCGTTCATCATTAGGCCTATTCCTGCTGCAGATGCGTTGCACTCTAAAAATTGATTATATTAAACGAGTACTCGATTGATCCTCGAGGAATTCCTTCGATCACTCGAGTTTGGAAATTACTACTCGTGCCCATCCCTAGTATTAGGTTGATCGTTAGGTCAGTTGTTGCTGCAAGGGTGTATCGTTGTTTGTATTTGTTTTGGTGACCAGAAGCTGATATTGCTATGTTTTTTGAAGTCTACTTCTATGTCCCTACTCCTCTCTCTTGAGTAGAGCAGGCTGTGTATAACCGGCCCCGGGTGATAGATCGCTCAAGGCATAAGGAGGGTAAGGATGCCTCGGAGGCCTACCAGCTGGCCCAGAGACTACAGAGCATGGTGGGTAGCACCTCAAACCGCATTCAGGCTCCACCCCTACAGTTAACCCTATGTCCGGTGCTGATGGGATGATGTTTTGGTTTTCACAGCGGACCCGTAAGCGGCGTGTGCGGGACCTATTAGGGAACTGGTGTGACTCGAGGGACTTGGAGGGGCAGACATATGAGGTATACCTGCATGTCCGTCAGCATGGTATTCAAATAAATGATACCACAGTAAGAATCACAGCTTGTTATCTTGGTACGACACTAAAGCTGTCATTGGTCCCCCTGAGAAGATCCACCCTTGACGGTTTGCGAATAGATCAAGTAGGTTATCATCGTTTACTCCTCCCATTTCCTATGTTAGCATCTGAGTGCTGGGGAGCTGGCCCTCCGCAGGGAGGAGATGAAGAGACAGCCCAAACCCTGCAAGATTGCCCGACATAAAGAGTAAGACTACAAGCTAAACTGTTCCTGTTGCTAACAAACCACAGGCAGTGGTTTGATATGGCCATCACTGATATGGTCATTGTTTGGACCCTTCCTTTTTCTTCTAGATCCTTCGATCCGTTCCAGTTGATTATGTGCAAGTCTTTCGGGGAAGATGTTAAGGTGAGCTGCAACTGCTCAGGTGCTCCCCACTGAATCAATATCCGCCAGGATGTCAATATGTTTTACAATTTAAGGAACAATTTAATGTGAAACTGCGTAGCATTTGTTCTGAAACTATGACATTCGCTGTGATCTTACCAACAGGAGCCGTTCCGGGTAATGGTGTGCTCAGAGGCTCTCCTCATCATGGACATGGTAGCCTGTTCTTCTGTTTGCTTTTTACCAAACATTTCGACAATAAAGACATAGAAGGATGTGTGCTAAGTCTGGCTACTAGTGCAAAAACAGAACTCACACGTCTATACATGAACACGGGTCAGAGGAACCGAGACCAACCTAGAACTAGGACTGTTAAACACACAGAGCTTTACTTACGATAACGAACTGTGTGGGTTTAATTAAGGTAACGAGCTGTGTGGTTTTAATTAAGGTAACGAGCTGTGTTGTACAATCATGATGTTGGTCCGTACTGAATAGTATGTTCGCGTTTAACTTCTTTCTCTGGCTTGTGCAATGGGAAAGCAGGTTGTTTTATGAACTAATAAACTCCATCCTCTCTTCCCTCAGCATGCCCATGTGTCCAGGGGAGAGGTCATTGGACTACTGGGAGGAACTTTCAATCAAAAAGACAAAGTCCTTAAGGTAACAACGGTGCTCTGACATTAAAACAAAATTTCACGTTAATGTTTTATATATTTTTTATTATACGTTGAGTGATTGTTCATTATACGTATGAATCTATTCTAGATCAGCGTGGCCGAGCCATGCAACAGCGTGAGCACAGGCATGCAGTGTGAGATGGACCCGCTGTCCCAGACGCATGCGTGTGAGGCGCTGTCAATGCTAGGGTACAGTGTGGTGGGCTGGTACCACTCGCACCCAACCTTTCACCCCAACCCCTCGCTACGGGACATCCACACACAGGACCAGTTCCAGGTAAACAGGATTTAAGATCTTCTGTATACAAATGTTAGCAAGAGATTTCTGAAATTAATAAATTAAGGCTGTTGGATGATTTGTGTGTTGCAGAGCTACTTTTCCCGAGGTGGTGCTCCATTCATAGGTATGATCGTGAGCCCCTACAACCCTTCCAACGCTTCGCCACATTCACAGACCACCTGCCTTCTAGTGAAAGAGCACCAGGAATCATCCGGCTGTCAGAGTATGTCTCTCTCACAAACACGCACACACACATACACAGCCCCACATCAAAAGAAGATACATTAATTGTCCCTCATCTTGTGTGTGTGTGTGTGTGTGTGTGTGTGTGTGTGTGTGTGTGTGTGTGTGTGTGTGTGTGTGTGTGTGTGTGTGTGTGTGTGTGTGTGTGTGTGTGTGTGTGTGTGTGTGTGTGTGATCTCCAGAGCTGCCCTACAGATTTGACTTCCTGCCATCCCAGGACATTCCAGACTGGGAGCAGCTAATGAAAAGATCTCAGTGGATCATAAGAAAATATTCCCAAGCACATGGGTGAGTGACCCATGATAGTTTGGTGCTCGGTGAGCAATTCTGGTGAGTTTGTTATGAAGGAGATAATCTGTTTTTCCTCTGGTCAGAATTGTGCATATGGACAGGTTCTTCCGGAGGGATTCCCACCTCACCTGTCTAGAAAAGGTCAGTCTTGCGTAACTCATCCTGCAGGGTTGTAGCTTGACAAACGTTTTGTTGTTGATGCATCGAATTATTTAACCCAAACAAACTCTCTTAATGTACCTAGATGCTGTCGTCCCTGGCCAGATACCTGGAGCCCCTGCCCGATGACGAGGGAGACCCCTTCCTCACCCAGATCCAGGCTCTGTTCCAGTCTGACTTCATCCCCAAGCAGGTGGATGAGCACCAGGAGGAGGAAGATGGCAAAAACTTTGACTCCCCTGGCGATCACAATCAGCCAAACAGCACAGCGCATCCGGGAAGGGGCTTGGAGTCTATTGGCTCAGGCAGTGGTGCAGAATGGGAAGTGGAGTCCCCACCGCAGACTGCAAACTCAGGGACTGAAAGTAGTCCTGTGTTACATCTTGGCTCAGTGTTATTAACTGGTCATGATTATTTACTGTGATATGTCTGAGAGGTTAAATCCTTTTAGATTTAACCTCAATAGAAGGTGAGAGATTTGTTATGGAGCCTGGTTTAACGTAGTTGATTGTAAAGTGCTTTTATTTCTTTGACAATCTTAGTCTAACTGATACGCTGATATAATGGACCATTGAGCAATGTGAAACTAAAGGTTTAGGCAGTATGCATGTAATTTGTCTATGTATTTTTAGAGAAAGGTAATATAGTTAGACCTCTTTGTATAAAAATTTATGTATTTGCTATTCATGGTTTTATTTGTTGTGTATATTACTTATTTAGATAAATTACAATACATCTGAAAAAAAATAAGGGCAAGAAACTATGATAGGCTAGTCAAGTGGTGTAAGGTGATGCTTGTCAACCCTTATAAGGTGTTCGGGTCTGTGGGACCCGTTTTCAGTTTTTAGCTTTATAAAAGTGATACAAATAATTATTTTTTTGAACTAAGATTCATTGGCTTTGGCTCATTTCCTGTGAGGAACATAAATCCGAAAACATTTTCAATGACCCCCCCCCCCTGTATACCCCCCCTTCACATTTATATTACACACAGGGTGTTCGGGTCCAGTGGACCCGGAGCTAGTTTAAGTGTGGAAATCATAGGTTCTGTGCACCCTCATTTTCCCTTCTTCCTGTGTGTGTGTGTGTGTGTGTGTGTGTGTGTGTGTGTGTGTGTGTGTGTGTGTGTGTGTGTGTGTGTGTGTGTGTGTGTGTGTGTGTGTGTGTGTGTGTGTGTGTGTGTGTGTGTGTGTGTAGAGAGTAAAGCAGGTGAATGGGCCCTTGGTGTGAGCACCCACAATGTGCACCCACTGTTCCCGCACAAGGTTGCAAAATTGGAGCACCCAACACTATCTACACCCATATTCCCACACATTTCACCCTCTGTCTTGCGGGAACCAAGCTTGGGGACCTGACACTATAAAAAAGCTCTGACAGTGTGGTTCCATACCACAACTGATCAAGATGGCAAAGCGATTCTCTGTTCAGACTGCCTTACAGTTGATATTTGAAGAGACAGAGGGTTTTGATGGTGATGCAGAGGAAATAGTTTCAGAAAGTGAGGATAACATTTCTGAGTCTGACACCGAGTTTGAAGAGGAGGATGAGCATCAGCCGGCTCCGAAACGTAAAAGAGCCTCAGGACTAGCCCTTCAGCAGCCAGGACAAGCCTGCGAGCAGCAAGCCCCAGGACCATCCCGTGAGCAGGCAGGTCCAGCCCGCAAGCAGCCAGCCCCAGGAACATCCTGTGAGCAGCCAGGACCAGCCCGCGAGCAGCCAGCCCCAGGACCAGCCCGCGAGCAGCCAGCCCCAGGACCAGCCCGCGAGCAGCCAGCCCCAGGACCAACCCGCAAGCAGCCAGCCCCAGGACCAACCCGCAAGCAGCCAGCCCCAGGACTAACCCGTAAGCAGCCAGCCCCAGGACCAACCCGCAAGCAGCCAGCCCCAGGAACAACCCGCAAGCCAGATGTAGGACCAGCCCGTCAGCCAAAAAGAAACGCTGTGAAGTGTGTGGACCCATGATGGACAGAAAAACACAATATACATGCAACCAGTGCAAAAAATACATATGCAATACACACACAGTGAGACTCTGCCCCTCATGTGTGGTATAGTCTGATATACGTATAATGGCCATGTTCAAAGGCTTTAATGTGTTGTTCAGACAGATGTTATTGAGTATGTTTCAATTTCTAATGATGTTGATTATTTCCCAGTTATAATAATAATAATAATAATACATTTAATTTAGAGGCGCCTTTCAAGACACCCAAGGTCACCTTACAGAGCATATAGTCATCATTCAAAACTATGTAAAACAGACTAGGAATAAAAGGAAAACAGGTTAAACATGAATAATAATAATAATTAATAACACTCAAAGACGCCTAAAGTGAAGGGGGGACCTCACTAACCACCACCAATATGTAGCACCCACTTGGGTGATGCACGGCAGCCAGTCGGCGCCAGAACGCTCACTACACACCAGCTTGAGGTGGAGAGTTAGGGATGAGGTGGAGAGTGAGGGAAAAGAACATATTTAAACACTATCGACCATATTTAAACACTGTCGATCACATTTAAACAATATCGACCACATGTAAACACTATCGCCCACATTTAAACACTATGGACCACACGTAAACCCTATCGACCACATTTAAACACTATCGCCCACATTTCAACACTATCGCCCACATTTAAACACTATGGACCACATTTAAACACTATATGGACCACATGTAAACCCTATCGACCACATGTAAACCCTATCGACCATATAAACACTATCGACCACATTTAAACATGTAAACCCTATCGACCACAATTAAACACTATCGACCATATTTAAACATGTAAACCCTATCGACCACATTTAAACACTATCGACCACATTTAAACACTATCGACCACATTTAAACACTATCGACCACATTTAAACACTATCGACCACATGTAAACCCTATCAACCACATTTAAACATGTAAACCCCTCTCGACCACATTTAAACCCTATCGACCACATTTAAACCCTATCGACCATATTCAAACCCTATCGACCACATTAAAACCCTATCAACCATATTTAAACACTATCGACCACATTCAAACACTATCGACCACATTTAAACACTATCGCCCACATTTAAACACTATAGACCATATTTAAACACTATCAACCATATTTAAACACTATCGACCACATTTAAACACTATCGACCACATTCAAACACTATCGACCATATTTAAACACTATCAACCATATTTACACGCTATCGACCACATTCAAACACTATCGACCACATTTAAACCCTATCGCCCACATTTAAACACTATCGACCACATTTAAACCCTATCGCCCACATTTAAACTAGTTTAAATGTGGCACATTTAAACACTATCGACCATATTTAAACACTATCGACCACATGTAAACACTAGCGACCATATTTAAACACTCACACAATTTGATATATATCACTATATATATATATAGATATAGATTTGTGCTGATTATATTATTATGATCTATCCTTGTATTTAAATTGCGGATGCCCATAAAGGGTATAAATTGCCATCCCCGTAGGCCTATAGACGGGTTTCTGTGCAACGTCATCGCAGATGTGCGCGCGCAGCCAGGGGGGCAGAAAGCGGGACATTTGTCATTTGTTTACCAGCGGAGTCAGCGGAGAACGAAAATGACAAGGAGCTGTTGTGCTGTAAACTGCACGAATCGGCAAAAGGATGGAAGGAAACTGTTTAATATCCCGAGAGGATCTCATCCTTTTGCCAAGAGAAGAAGAAGATTGTGGCTCCAGGCCATTAAAAGGGCGGATTGGGGTCCCGAAGATCCTAAAGGCGGCGAGAGTCTGTGCAGCGCCCACTTCGTTTCTGGTACGTTTGTCTTTTCCAACATGAGCTGGATAATGACTGAGTAGGACTGCGTGTGATTTTACCATACTTAATGAGGATATATTAGTGTGATTTACTGACTAACTGGCCAACAAATTTGTCCGTCTTCTACTGAGTTTGTAAAGTTTAACGTTGGCTCGCGGTCGTAACCTATAAGTTTAGCTTTTGTTGTTACTGTAAGTACCAACATTAGCTGCATGGCTGGTGTAGGTTTCTTGGTTCAGGCTGAAAGTCATACAAGAAAGTGTCTTCACAGTTCACACAGCTAATGTTACAGTGTACGATTTTCTTTAACTCTGAACCCGTAACTTAAATGCTTGTGCTATTGGTGCTCATTATGACTGAGCTCGTAAATTAGCAAATAGGTTAAAAAATGTGAAAATAAACAATAAGCATAGCTAATCTCATTCTTTTTCTCAGGGTCACCGTCCATGGATTGTGATAGTCCAGATTTTGTTCCATCCGTTTTTTCACACAGCAGCAACAGAGACATCTCGGGAAAGGTGACAAGGTCAGTGTCATGTCATGTATTTGAAATTTTCTAATTTCTTGGTAGCTTGTTAATTATCTGAGCAAATAAGATATTCTTGTGTGTCTTTCTTTATTATGTTATTGTATTATCTCTTAATGTGTTGATTATTTTGGGTTTTTAACTTAACTCTACTCTGTTTGTCCTAGATATGAAAGAAAGAGAATAAGAGATGAAGATAAGGCCCCTGCTACCTGCCCCACAAGCCAGCCTGAAGCAGATACTGTAGATTATTCTGAAGGTATGCACAAGTCATACTATTAAGTGTGTGTTTGTGTTGGTTGGTGGTCAGGTGAGTAGAGTGACAGAGAACCAGACAGATAGTGTGTGTGTGTGTGTGTGTGTGTGTGTGTGTGTGTGTGTGTGTGTGTGTGTGTGTGTGTGTGTGTGTGTGTGTGTGTGTGTGTGTGTGTGTGTGTGTGTGTGTGTGTGTGTGAAAGCTGATGTGTTGCACATGAGTTAATTTATCTCCTTTTTGTGTTGTAGATGAATGTAAGTTTGTGTCCAGAAAAGAGATGCACCAACTCAACCTGCAGTACAACCAGCTCCGTGATGATTATGAAGCTCTGAAAAGAGAACTGTATGCCACACAGGAAGAAAATAAACATCTGAAGGAGCAACTGAAGCAGTCCAAGTTTGGGTTTGATTCCATAAAAGACACAAATGCTAAAATAATTTTTTTTACTGGTTTACAATCATTACAAATGGTTATGTGGCTGCTGGATATTGTAAAAAGAAGCACACTTGTGCTTAAGGGTGGGTTAAGTTGGGAGAACCACCTCCTTTTGGTTCTAATGAAAGTAAGACTTGGACTCACCAACAGAGACCTTGCCTACAGATTTGGGCTTCCATTCTCAACTGTATCAAAAATACTAAGAGACTGGATACCCATGTTGTCCTCAATAGTGAAACCTTTGATAATGTGGCCTAGTAAGGATGCAGTGAGAGCAAACATGCCAAAGTGTTTTAAACCCAAATTTAGGAATTGTCGATGTATTATAGACTGTACTGAAATCTTTATAGAAAGAACACACAATCTTAAAGCAAGGGCTGAAACCTGGTCAAATTATAAGCACCAAAACACAATGAAATATCTAATAGGAATCACACCAGCAGGAGCTATATCTTTTTTGTCTAGTGGGTGGGGAGGTCGTGCCTCTGACAAGGTAATAACTTTAGATTCTGCCTTTTTGGGTAAACTTGAGCATGGTGACGAGATCCTTGCAGATAGAGGTTTCCTTGTTAGAGAGGATTTGGCCAGTGTAGGAGCAACATTAAGAATACCAAGTTTCACGAAGGGGAAATCTCAGTTGCCAGGTTCTTGTGTTGACACTTCACGTCAGTTGTCAAGAGTCCGCATACATGTGGAACGAGTTATTGGTCAGCTTAAAACCTTTAAGATACTGAACACTGTCATACCCATCAGCCAAGTCGATATGCTAGATGACATTTTGACCATATGTGCTGGTCTTACGAACCTTAGGGGGGCTGTGGTGGCCCGGCGATAACTGTGTTCAGAGTCAAGGAGGTGTACATTATTTTCCATGATTGTGTCAGGCTTTTAAGGGCTAATGAGGGCAATGGTGGTCACTTAACTTGCTCTCACTGTCTCTCTCACTTACTCATCACTCTCTTTCTCTCTGACTATAAAATTAATAACAGTTATGAATAACTAAATTTGATCAGACAGGATCATTCAGAGTACAAAAAGGTTGAGAACCACGCACGCAGAACTATTTCATTTATTTATGATAATGGAGAAACTGCGTTTAAAGCTGACATGGCAAATATTGAACATGAACTGAATGTTGTAAATGCAATATATTGAAGGCAATGCAATTAAAATTAAATGTACATCTCAACAATGAATGAGTGTACATAATTAATACTATATGAACTCATTTAACATTTATACCTGGACATTTTTTTTTTTCTAGCTTTCAACTAAGTTTTGAGTATTATCATTGTCTGCCGAACTCAAACTGCACTTCTTTCTGGCGATGAACAATATATATCAGTGCTGTTTGTGATTTTACGTAAATGTACATTCAGAAAAAAATTAATGAACACTTAAAGAGTCAGATGTGTTGTTTGTTTGTTGTTGTGTTGACAGTAATGAAGTCAGTTAGATTTTGTCAGGTGTACCTATCCATCTTTGCTCATTACATCAGTTTTTTCTTAAATGCTGTTGTCCAGCATCCAGTATTTACCATTGTTGGATGTATCTATTTGCATCCACATTTCCATTTTTTGGAGTATCTGGTAATGTTCACACATGGATAGTGAAAGTGTTGGCAGCAGTCTGTGCACTTGATCATTTTGCCAAAGCTTGGCTTTTTGCAGTACAGACATTTGATCTCTTCTGCCAGGTCAGGGTCTTTGCAGCGGCAGACAAGTTCTGGGAGGAGGTGGTCCATGAAGAAAGATTCAGCCTTGGGAAGAGTTTCTTGGAGAAAGGGCTCATCTCTCCGTAGCCGGCAAATGATGCTGCTTGTCTTCGTCCACACCATGAAGTCACACATGTCCATTTGAGAAACATACATTTGTAACTGGATCTGTGAGTAATATGGGTGGGTGGGTCGCAGGTCATAGTTTCCATCAAGGCAAAAGGATGCATCAGTCTCTGACCCCTCTAGTCCCTCCCTGTACTTGTATGGACACTTTATCTCTAGCAGGCCTGTTCCACAGCAGTCACAGGAGAATACCCCATCAGGAGAAGCAGCCAGGTACGGCTCATCTGCTCTCACTGTTAGACCCACTGCTTCTACATTAAAGTTCATGTGTATTTTCTTCATTTCTGTTTCATAATTTTTACGTGCTGTGTCCTCCATTTGCTTTCCCCACATGACAGCGGGTACAGTAAGATCTGTGGCATCATATTGCATGACCAGTTTCATTACACTGTCAGCTGAGCTGTCTTTGCATTTAATAATTCTGTGAAAATTGCTGCCAGTTACGCGGCCCACTCTATGGAGTCCCCAGGTTGTGCACTTTGCCTGCTCTTTCGTAACATCCTGTAGGTGCTCTAGTCTGTCAGTTGTGCATTGCCCTCTCATTTTCTCATAGATCTTTTTACACTTCTCCTGGAGGTCAGCAGTCGACAGGTCCCTAGCAGATGGGTCAAACATGGCTGTCAGGGGCTCAGGTAGTTCACATCCTGATTCTGATGCTGTGTCTGTGTCCGAGTCTGCAGCTGTGTTGATGGATGTGAATATAGCAGCTTCTGGACAAATGTTTTTGAGGGCCTGAAGATCTTCCGTTGTAATTGCTGAGTGAAGGAGGAAATGTATTTGTAAGGATTGTCACATAAGAGGGAGCAATTTTAAAATAACATTTAGGCTATGATTTTATTAAAATGCTTGATCTGTAAATATTGCGTTTAATTTATCCCTGCAGAAAAAAAAGTGAAATTATTTGTGCATTATTACATAAATTCAGTGTGCGAAATACTCGTCAATATTCGGGGGGTTTGTAGGCCTATTTCTTCCTCACTCGTTTTTATTTTTTATATGCGGATCGAGAGCGAGCGAGTATGCGAGAGAGAAACAGGTGCGCACCAGATTTCACGTTGCAGACCGACACCGGCAAAAACTGAAACAATTAGTTGAAGAGAGGAAAAACACAGAATATACAGTGGTTTATGCATTTATATGTCCAAGAGACGTCAGGACGTGAACGAGGGAGGATTGGATGGTGGCTCAGGTTTAGTGAAACTGTCACTGTCAGCAGCACATCTGTCAGCAGTTGCTCCAATCACACACGTCACGAACTTTATTTTGAAGGGACAGACAGATGTTGATTTTGGTAACAGTGACTTTGTTGCCCACACACATTACGTATGTCGGCTTTTGTCTTATCCTCTGCAATCGCCTTTTATTTTTTTTTATTTTTTTTGGGGGGGGGGGGGTATTTCGCACACTGCCTAAATTATACCAATAGGATATAATAGGCTAATAGCCGTCACTCTCCTGAAGATTCAATCCACTGCGGCCGGTTGTGCGTAATAGTTCACATGTATCAGCGCGTTCACTCTCATAGGCTACCTGGTATGTTTTGGGGTGTTGGTGTATGATGGACTTCAGGCAGCTCAGTCAGGTGTCGCTTTGGTCGGCTGAAGTTGATGTTTTTCAACTTTTGTGGCTCAACCCTTTTGCGGGACATGTCCTTCCACTTGTTTGGTTGGGAAGTGCAGGCGACCTCCTCCTCGGTGCGTCTGCGCCCTGTTAACTCAACCTGGCACATGATGGCTGCAGCATGGCTGCAACAAGAAGCAAGACTGGTGCGATGGATAGATCTATTAGTAAAAGTAAGTGAATTCAGAAGCTCACAATATCTGCTGTGTGAGACTTACCCTGCCATGCATGTGCAGTTAGCTGTCAGGATGTACCCTAGATCCCTGTGCACGTACACCCAGGCATCATAAGGTTTTGCCTTTAGTCCCTGTCTCTGACTGGGCAGGACTCCTGCCCTCAAAGCGCAAAACCCTGAACTTGTGTCAAAACATTTTAAGTTTTGCACGTGACCACAAAGAACATAATTATATGCGTCCAAAGATTTGTATGCACGCAAACTGTCCTTAGTGTACACACCAGGCTTCTCAATCAGATAACTATATGTCGGGCCATGTTATAGCTGGCCATTTGGACATATCTGCAATCCATTCCTCACTCGGAATACTATATGGGTCTGGTAATTTCTCACCAGTGCTGAGGACCAGTTTGTTGAGGTAATCGGTGCAGTCTGAGCTGCTGATGTAATTAGTCTGAGCCATCTCTGTCAAGACCTAGCTAACAAGCTGTCAGACCTGTAGTGTAAAACTATATTTGCAGTGACATTGGCGGTTTGTTTTTAATGTTGGCAGGCCGTAAAGTAGCCTCGCCGTAAACATTTTTACTTTAACTTTGTTAGCGTTAACTAACATTACGACCGTGCTCCTGATATTGGAAACATCTAAAACAACCGTCAAAACCTGGTAAGTTGAGTGAAATTCATGGACATTTCAGTAAGTGTTTTTATGATTTGTGATGCAATGAAAAACAAAGCGATTTTTCAGTAAAATGACATTTTATTGCAACTGTGTCAGGGAGAACTTACAAGCAATACGGCATCTACATTGATATCAGTTCACTCCGAAGCAGGCTTTTGCCCCCTGGCTGCGCGCGCACCTAGTATTGTTTGTACACAAGAAACCCGTCTATAGGCTCTGTGCACAACTCTAGAAGCGAACTTCCGGTGTCGCCAGGTGTCGGCATACTAGTTTCCGGTCTACTTCCCGTATCAGTTACACGGCAACTATAAATAGTAAAAAGATGGAAAACCAGACCAAACAACGGAAATTTAATGTTAGAAGACTAAACAAGCTTCAACGGAGTGAAGGCGGATCAAACCAACACTGCTGTGTACCGTTGTGCTCAGCTTCCAGCCGGTATAATGGCAGTTTAAGTTTCCACCGCTTCCCAAAAAAACAGATTCTTCGGGCGCAGTGGATACAGAAGATCAGGAGGACGGGGTTTGAAGTCATCAACCACACGAAGGTGTGCAGTCGACATTTCAACAACAAGTTGATCACATCAACTGGAAAAGGGTCCTTTTGCCCAACTCAGTCTCTTCTTTATTCAACTGGAACAACTTCATCGCGAGGCAAACACGGGCTGGTGTGTGGGAGCGAAGAGAGATACCGGCGAGTCCCGAGCCTTGCTCCGGCCCCCGAAGAGCCTGAGCTACCCGTTCCGATGGTCTTAGACCATGAGTACAGTGCTACTAGTACAGTGTGTGTTGACCGTGAGCACTACAGTGCTATACAGAAAGAGGCATTTTAGTGGAGTTTGAGGCAATGTGAAGCTGGTGTGTTTGTGTCTGTGTGCGGCTCGCGTGCCTGCACTGTGGTGGGCGCTCTCGGCTGGAGCTTTCTGCGTGTTGTGGTGGCTGACGAGGAAAGTGCGCTTGTGTGTACATTTGTGCTGTTTTTTTTCCCCGTATTGGGTTCCAATAGGTTGACTGACTCTCCGTCCATCCTTCGTATCATCTGCTGTTCCAGCGCCAGACAAACGGCGGTGACACTACCGACGGAAAAAGCCGTTACGTCCCATTGTTTGGAGTGAAAGCAGTTTCTCCCTATCCATTATAGATATATATATATATATAGATCTACACATATAAATAGTTTATAAAAGAGTTAAAAGTTTACAAAAACACACTTAAATTACTTAAATTACTAAAAACAACGCAACACGCAGGGAGCTACTGGATAAGCGTCCTACTCGCGTCGGCGCCATGGCAACTCATGTTATGCCTGTTTTATGAGGCATTTCCTTATTTTGTTGCATTTTAATACAAAAATAAACAAAAACGAGTGGCACCTCTATTCATAAATGTGATTTAACAAAGGTAAAGTGAACAAATTTAACATATGTGTTTGTTACAATAGTAATTGTGTTCACACGGACGGGTAGGAATGTGACACCGGAAGTAAGAGTGGAACGTGAGAGATGCACGTAGGTTGTACCAGTGAGTTAATAAAGAGTTGCCCTGTTGGGCTGTTATAAAGTAATTATGTAGTTCATTTAAGAGAAAATGAGCAGAATTAAACATGGTGGCAGCGGTCACGGACTTGACCAGTTAAAGTATCGTTTCGCGGGAAGAGCTACTGCAACGTTAGGAGAGTATTAATATAAGTCTAGCTAGGGATTAGCATTCTTATCCAACCGACATGGAAGGGCTAAAACCTCCCCAACAGCTATGCATGGACTCAGGGAATCTCGCAAAGTCATGGAAAACCTGGAGGGAAGAGTTTCTACTGTATTCCGACTTAACCGTGGACGACGACGAGAAGAAAACTGTCAAACTTTTCAGCTATCTCGTTGGTGAGAGCGGCAGAGAGCTGTTGGACACGCTCATGGGTGAGACAGCAAAGTCTGATTGGAAGATGAAGGACATAATTGATAAAATGGATGCTCACTGCAACCCTAGTGCTAACGAGACAGTGGAACGTTACCGTTTCTTCTCGAGAAACCAAGGTTCGAGTGAAGCAATAGACTGTTATGTCACGGACCTGAAAGTGTTATCAAAGACGTGTAACTTTGGGACTTTAAGAGACTCGCTCATTCGGGATCGGATTGTGTGTGGAGGCAACAATGTCAGCATGAGGGAGCGGTTGCTCCGCGAGAAGACCCTGACGCTCGACACATGCATTCAGTTGTGCAGAGCCTCGGAGTTGTCGCGCGAGAACGTCAAAACCATCTCCGGACCTAAAGTGGAGGAGGTGCATGCAATACAGAGACCAGGGCACTACCAACAGCCAGCGGATAAAGTGGACTGCAAATTTTGTGGCAAATCACATGAGAGAAGCAAGCAGAAATGCCCAGCATACAGTAAGACGTGCAAAAAGTGTGGCAAAGAGAATCATTTTGCAGCTAAATGTAAAGCCAGTCAGCAACCAAGAGAAAGGGAACAGAGAAAGAAACAAGTGCACCATGTAGCAGAACACGAGAGTGATGAGTTTGATGAAATCCTCTGTGTAACTGCAGAAGAGATTGAGACAGTGAGTTCAGTAGATTCTGATAAAAGACTCAACACACAGCTTTTTGCTGGAATGCTTTTGGGAAAACAGACTGTGAAATTTCAAATAGACTGTGGTGCTACTTGTAATATAATTCCAATTGATCTGCTTGATTCAAACACAAAGATCGAAGACACAAAGAGTGTGCTAGTGATGTACAACAAAAGCAAGCTTAAGCCACTGGGAAAATGCAAACTGAAGCTGAGAAATCCCAGAAACCAGAAGCTGTACCAGTTGGAGTTCCAAGTTGTGGATGAGGGAGATACAGTGCCATTGCTTGGCAAAAGGGCCAGTGAGGGCATGCAGCTGATTAAAGTGCACTATGAAAATATTATGGCAATTGACAGCATAGTTACAACAGTGCCAGAAATTAAGACTACAAGGGGCCAATGGACAATGGAGCAGATACAAGCAGAGTATGCTGACGTGTTCAAGGGTGATGGCTGCCTTGAAGGAAAATACAAGCTGGAGATTGACGACACAGTGAAACCTGTGCAGCTGCCAAAGAGGCGGGTGCCAGTAGCAATGATGAAACCACTGAAGGCTGAACTTCAAGACCTACAGCGCAGAGGAATCATCACACCTGTAGAATGCAACACAGACTGGATCAATGGAATGGTTGTTGTCCAAAAACAGAATGGGAAGCTACGGATATGCATTGATCCAAGACCCTTGAACAAGGCGCTGAAGCGTAGTCACTTCCCATTGCAGACAATTGAGGACATTCTCCCAGATCTGGCTAAAGCAAAAGTGTTTACAGTATGTGATGTGAAAAGTGGTTTCTGGCATGTAAAATTAGATGAAGAGTCAAGTTTTCTTACTACTTTTGCTACGCCATTTGGACGTTACCGATGGCTGAGGCTTCCAATAATAATAATAATAATAATAATAATAATACATTTAATTTAGAGGCGCCTTTCAAGACACCCAAGGTCACCTTACAGAGCATATAGTCATCATACATTTTTTAAAAAACAAGACATTGTGGAAAAAAATAAATAAATAAATAAACATAAGCAATAATAAATAAATAAAACAAAAACAAGAAAAAAAAAAAACAGTGATCAGTTAGACGTTGTGTGCGAGTTTGAACAGGTGAGTTTTGAGTTGTGACTTGAAGGTTGTAATGGTGTCTGACTGTTTTATGTGTGGGGGGAGGGAGTTCCAGAGCCTGGGTGCTGAACAGCTGAATGACCGGGCACCCATTGTAGTGAGTCGTGATGTGGGGATACATAGTAGTCCAGCAGAGGTTGAGCGGAGGGAGCGGGAGGGAGTGTATTCTTGGAGGAGGTCGCAGAGATAACTGTGGGCTAGGTTGTGGAGCGCTTTGTAGGTGGGTCAGCCCCGCACCAGAGGCTTTTCAGCGTAAGCTCACACAGGCGCTGGAGGATCTGTCTGGTCTGTACATCATTGCTGATGATGTGCTGATCACGGGACAAGGGTAGACACAAGAAATGGCACAGCGAGACCACGATGAGAAACTGAGACTGTTTTTGAATAGATGCAGACAAAAGAACATTAAACTGAACGCAGACAAGTTCAAGCTGAAGGAAAAAGAGACTACGTACATAGGACATCTCCTGACAGCGGATGGTGTAAGGATACATCCAGAAAAAGTACGTGCCATTGAACAAATGCCAAAGCCAACAGATGTGAAAGCAGTTCAGAGGCTGTTGGGTATGGTGAACTACCTGGCTAAGTTCTGTCCTCATCTCTCTGACCACTGTCAGCCACTCAGGCACCTGACACACAAGGACGGTGAATGGGAGTGGACAGAACAGCATGACCAGGCGTTTCTCAAATTGAAAGAGACTATTTCAAACACACCGGTGCTGAAGTACTACAGCCCGGAGGAGGAATTGACTGTGCAGTGTGATGCCTCAGACACTGGTTTGGGCGCAGCACTGGTCCAGAGGGGTAAGCCCGTAGCATTCGCAAGCAGAGCACTCACACAGACAGAGAAGGGCTATGCCCAAATTGAGAAGGAATTCTTAGCAATGATTTTCAGTTTGGAGAAATTCCATCAGTACACGTATGGACGCAAGGTAACTGTACAAAGTGACCACAAACCTTTAGAGAACATAGTGAGAAAGCCACTATTGAGTGCACCCAAAAGACTACAAAGAATGATGATGCGTATTCAAAAGTATGATGTTGATGTTGTTTACTTACCAGGAAAAGATATGGTGTTAGCAGACACCTTGAGCCGAGCTTACCTGCCTGAGTGTTCAGCCTTTGGCTCAGTGGAAGCTGAAATAGAGACTGTTAATATGTTGCAGCATGTACCCATCTCAGCGGACAGCCTCAGTTCAATCCGCTCTGCAACAACACAGGATTCGACACTGCAGAAACTCATTGAAACCATACAACAAAGATGGCCAAATGACAAGACAAAGACACCGAGCGAAATCAGACCATACTTTTCATTCCAGGATTAACTGAGTCACCAAGATGGAATAGTGTTTCGGGGTGAACGTGTTGTCATACCTGATGCGCTAAGGAGAGACATCACGCAACGTCTACACTCCTCTCATTTTGGGGTGGAAGGATGCCTACGAAGAGCCAGAGTGCGTATACTGGCCAGGCATTAATGACCAGATCAAGACCTATGTAGCCAAGTGTGACATTTGTAGGTCAGTGGACTATAAGCAACAAAGAGAAACACTGATCTCACATGAAATGCCTAACAGACCATGGGCTAAAGTAGGCACAGATTTGTTTTCTTTTGACAACAAGGACTATCTCATCACTGTAGATTACTATTCAAATTTCTGGGAAATAGATTATCTCTCAGACACAAAATCTACAACTGTGATAAAGAAACTGAAAGCCCACTTTGCCAGACAAGGCATCCCTGATGTTGTCATCTCGGACAACGGACCACAATACTCATCGCAAGAATTCCACAGATTCAGCGAACAGTGGGAATTCCTGCATAAGACCTCGTCACCTGGGTACGCTCAGAGCAATGGCAAAGCAGAATCAGCCGTCAAAACAGCCAAGAGACTTTTGTACAAAGCGCAAATGGCTGGACAGGATCCCTACCTTGCTCTTTTGGATCACCGTAACACACCGTCACAAGGCCTGGACACCAGTCCAGCACAAAGACTTCTCAGTCGTCGCACCAGAACACTGCTGCCCACAAAAGCAAGCCTTCTGCAGCCAAAAGTCGAACAGGTGCAGCAAGGACTACGCAGTAACCAAGAACGCCAGTCTGCCTACTACAACAGATCTGCCAGAGATCTGGACACATTGAAACCAGGGGACTGTGTGCGAATACAGCCATTTGGGTCTCACACTCTCTGGAGATTAGGCAAAGTTCTCAGGGCTGTGGATGCGAGATCCTACGAAGTCCAGCTGCAGTCTGGTGGTGTTCTGCAGAGGAATCGCAAACACCTCAGGCGTGCCCACGGACAGACCCTCAGTGAGTCTATGGACATGGAGACTGTGGTTGTTCTTCCACAGACTGTTCCTGAAACACACACAGACACAGACACGGGTGACACACACCCACCGGGTAGCAATGTATTACCGGTGACCACAAGGGCTGGTCGCACAGTGGTGACGCCACAACACTACAAAGATTTTGTGAACAAATAGTTGTGGACCACTCATGGACTTTGGGGGGACTAAAGAAAGAATGTGGAGAAAAGCATAACATGTTTAGTAATGTGTGTTGTTATAAGTTTAAGACTAAAATAGGACATAGTTTGTAGAACTTTTCATTTTGAATTTACGATGTGGATCTGTGATTTGTTTGCAGCTAGTATGTGTGAAGGGTAACAAGGAATATCACTCTAGTTAAATTAGTTTAGTTTTCACTGTAACAGTAATGAGTTTTGTCATTCAGAGATGATTTATATTGTGTGTATTTTTGACAGTTCATTAAGAGTCAGAAAAAGAGAAAAAAGAGAAAGGATGTTACAATAGTAATTGTGTTCACACGGACGGGTAGGAATGTGACACCGGAAGTAAGAGTGGAACGTGAGAGATGCACGTCAGTTGTACCAGTGAGTTAATAAAGAGTTGCCCTGTTGGGCTGTTATAAAGTAATTATGTAGTTCATTTAAGAGAAAATGAGCAGAATTAAACAGTGTTGTTTATATTACTTGCAATTGGGATGAAGTAACCATCTGGTGAGTATTTAAAAAAAAGCTTGATTATGTTGAATTAAAGGCACCCAGTGCAACTTTATGTAAACATTCAATGAAAAATAAACATTCAATTTCTAGTCTTTTTTACACGTAGTAAGTTTCAATAACTTTCAAAAAAAAGATGAGACGTCGTTGTGTGGTGAGAACTGATAGAAAATCGTAAACAACAACAATCGCCGGTGGGGAGAAGCCATTTTTCCATTGACTGGAAGCATGCTTTATTTATTGTAGGTTACAAAAAATAAAGAAAATGGCGGCATTGTTGTTGTTATCGATTTTGTATCAGTTCTCACCACACAACGACGTCTCATCTTTGCAGCTTAAATGTCGGTATGTAATGGTATGGAGTTATTGAAACTTACTACGTGTAAAAAAGACTAGAAATTGAATGTTTATTTTTAAGCCTCGAAAGTTGCACTGGGTGCCTTTAAAAGGCAATGGGTCCACCAGACCCAGCAGCAACTCCTGTGTAACAAAAAAACGAACACCCTATGAGGGTTAAGTGGCAGACTCGGGCTGTTTGAAATAAATAAAAGGGTACGTGCTGCACTATATGGGGTCCCACCAGCACGCATACATACATGATGCGTCATTTATCATTAAATTAATCTTTATACTTGAGCAATGGTTTAAAAACATCTCCAATGTAACAGATTATTCTCCTTTAAGGGAACTTCATGTTTTCTCTTTTTACCTGTAGCGAACGTCAAGTTTTATAAGGGCACCTAAATGGCACCACATCACATTTCCTCTAGTGGGGGGTCAACAATTAGGAAACTTGCCCACATTGGACACACTTTACAGCAGTGGTTCTCAAATGGGGGCACTTGTACCCCTATGGGTACCTTGAAGTACTGCAGGGGGTAGTCCGAAAATGTCAAGAAAAAAAAATACAACTGATTATTCGACTCTTTCTCACGCTGAGCAAGTTTCTACGGAGCCCGGGAGGTGACATGGGATCCCATGAGCGCTTTAGTAAGTCGCACGCATGGTTAGTGTCCCACACGCAATTTACAACGATTTAGGGAAAGTGAAAATGTTGACAAGAGGGGGAACTTGCTTGCAATATTGGAGTTCCATGCCAATCATGACCCCGTAGTTGAAAATAAGATGAATGGGCAATGATATATACACCAGCCATCAAATCCTAAACAAGGTTTTGGATACGTTGGCAGTAGGGATGGGAATTGATAAGAATTTCACGATTCTGATTCCGATTCTGCTTATCGATCCGATTCCTTAAGCCCAGTTCAGACCAAAGATTCACCTTGCAACGGCTTGCAACGAGACGGTTTTAGAACGTCGCAGGGGCGGTGTGAACGGGTCGTTGCAAGCCGTTGCAAGGAGTTGCAAGGCGTCGCAAGGCGTTGCAAGGAGTCGCCAGAGATTGAACATGTCAAATCGCAAGGTCCAGTTTTAGAACGCGGCGATTTAACTATTCCTCTTCAGCCAATCACAGCACAGAACAACTTGTACGTCACAGCCTTACTCCGTCCCGGTACCGTACTGTCCACTCCAGCATAAAAAGATCAGAAGATGGCAGACTTCTGGTCCGAGGCGAGGGAGGAGAACTTAATTCAGTTGCTGGAGGATCAACCTGTCCTATACAACGTTGGTCGATATCCCCGACTTCCAGCTCTCTACACAGATTGGCGTAGGCACCCTGTTTCTGCCGCTGAAGTACCCAACTGCGGCTCCATATTCTTGGCTTTATAACTCGCCGTCTTCTCCTTTTCATGATTAAGTTATCCATCTCCAAGTAATAGTTGAGCCGATGGTGAACAAAGACAGATCAAACTGAAATTCAACTCACGGAAAATGCAATGTGTCCAACAACGGGTAATCTAACTAACTGTAAGTTCCAGCTATTTACTCCAATGCAGATGTAGTGGAGAATGACAAACCACAGTAACTCTAGCCTACTCTCAAGCAAAATAAAAATAAAAATAATTGCAAACCTAACTAATCACAAACTAACTAACTAAGTAATCTAACCTAACCTACGCAAATGATGATGTTGCGGCTCTCAGCTGTGCCAGAGCGTTCACAGTTGCTATGGAAACCACCTAGCGTCGCAGCCCGTTGCAGCGCGTTGCAGCCAGTGTGAACTGCCCAGTTTTAGAACGTCGCAGCCCGTCTCGTTGCAAGGCGTTGCGAGTTGCAAGCCGTTGCAAGGTGAATCTTTGGTCTGAACTGGGCTTTATAGATTCTCTTATCGATTCTCATTGGGTGAGAAAATAAGTACATATGTGTTTGTTTGTATTAAATCTCTTTAATATCTGATCCGAAGTGAGTCTAGTATTAGGAAATGGTACATTTTCAAATCAATTGGTCTAGACAAAAAAATATACGTTTGGCTTTTTAAGCCCAAATGCCATCATTATGTGCCATAAAACTAAAAACACAGACTGAAAAGAGTCAAGTAAGAGCTTGTGCCTTTTGGAATATTAACAGTGCTCATTTGCATTCAACTTGTAACAAAATTCAACTGACATAAACAAAAATGAAGTATTGATTAGACAGAGATTTATTAGATCGGCCTACCTAATAAACCGTTGGAACACACAAGACCGGAAACCATAGCAACGCCGGTAAACAAACCCCGAGAAGCCCAATCCCTATGAGAGCTCCCCACGCTACGGCCATCCGGAGGCGCACAGAGCTGTTGGCCGTGACACTATATATACAATTATATTATATACTATTATATATAGAGCTCCGGGAGTCGCAAACTGAAACAATCACTTGCTCCATGCTGCAGTTCACCCCGGACTGCACTGCGCTGAGTTTGACGGTTGAACGCTGATTGACTGTTAAGGCCGATATATGCTCTGTTTTAGACGTAACGCGTAAGCACGTAAGATACATAACCCCCCCTTGCGCGGTAAAATATCCCCCCTTACGTGCTTAAGTGCGTCGCCCAAAATTCCTGACTATGCGACTAAAACACTACGGCCCTACGCAGCTCGCAAAGACTGTGATTGGCCAGCTAACCACATCCTTTCAGGAGTCTCACATTTCCGGTTTTACAGCAACCTTAACATCGTTCAGAGTGTGGAAAAAGACCGCTAACCTAAACTTAGCTACTGCTACTCTCGTCGAAAATACTGGAAGTGCATAAATATAAACAAGCCAGCGATTTCCACTTCCACGCCCACAGATTCGTTCGTTGCTCCCCCTACTGTTCTGACGGAGAATCCCCTTGCAACACGCGCAAGGAACAAGGAACTGTAAATCAAAACTTGTCTAAAACAAGTCCCTTGTGTAAATTACGTGCTTACGTCTCTGCGTCTAAAACGACCCTAAATCGGCCTTTACGTTACACATGTCACTCAGTTGTCACGCTGTTGAACGCTGATTGGCTGTCATCACGACAAAAACTCGTCGCCGGTTTTCTCTCGCGAAAAAATCGCCCAATACGCGTCTCTACGTTCACTTTGTATGGGATATTGTCGCCCCGTCGCGTTTGGTGTGAACGCACAATGCGCGTCTTCCTCGGCGGCGTCATGTTTGCTGCGTTCTGAACCAAAACAAAAGCAGCGTGTGTGTGACGTCATGACGCATTTGCCGCGACATGAACCGATAAGCGGAATCGTTAAGCAGGCTTGCTAATGATTCCAAGGAATCGGTTGACTCGGCACCGGTTCTGAACAAGAACCGGTTCTCGATTCCCATCCCTAGTTGGCAGAGATGGTGCGATCCACCACCATCAGAGAGAAAGAGTCCCAATTCTTTGCCGTTATGGAAGATGAAATGAAAGACGTTAGTAAGACGGAACAGATGTCATTATGCCACGGTACTATTATCGTGGAGAGCTTTTTCTTTGCCTCAAAGAGCTTTTTGCACTTTGAGGCATTAAAATAACTTCATGCTGCTGCGATGACTCAGAGAATAGTAAATATAGACTTGAGCCTGGAATATAAACAAAATCTTGTGGGACATATTATCGGACGTCAGTCATGTATGGAGTCAGAACAGTCTCATTAATAATTAATGCACAGAGAAGGATTCACAAATGTATTTTGTGATTTATACATAAATTACTCTCTTCTCACAAATACATTTCAATGCACACACATGGATATCGGCATGTATAAATGTAAAATAAATCCATAAACAAAAATAAGTTTCACAAACACATTTCTGTTCCACACACAAATATGTCTTGTTTTAAATAAAGGTAATATAAATCCATAAATATATTAATTAAAAAAAGATTTGCAATTTTCATCAAAAATGTATTTGGATGTTGTTACATTCATGTACAAACTGTTACATTTGAATTTACAAGAGGCTTTTCATTTGTGAACTTGTTTGCATTTGTCTGTGAAACGGTCTGTATTTATACGTGGATTTTTGAGACTCTCCTGACGTAGCTGGATTCACAAATGCATTTTTTTCAACAAGGAACTCTCTGTAGCCAATCAGATGCCGCCTTCGTTTTCAGCCAATCACATGACTTCTTTCCCACGAGGGGTACCTCAGCAAGGCCACAGCACAGCATTTTCTCTGCGCATTTTGCGTTGCTTTTCGGTAAACGGAAAAAAAGATTGTTATCCGGACTTGACCTTTCTTTATAGGTACACTTGACTGGTAAGAGTTCAGCCTCAACATGGCGTCTGGGAATGGCAATCACGATCCAAGTGTAAGTGAACTTTACTAATTAAGCTAGTTACCCTCTTGTCTTTAGTTGTGAAATGTTCTTGGACCATCAATTAATGCTCTTGCTAAGTTTTAACGTTAGGTCAGTAAGTTAGTTCAAGAATGATTTGAAACTTTCTTATTGTAGCCTGTTTCCTCATGCTTATTGTGCTCTTCCGCTACTACATCTTGATATGAAATTAACATGAGTAAAAATAACGTGGCAGTGTGACAGGGTCTATCGCCTCAAGCCGAGGTAGCAGCACGTGCTTTTGTGCAATTGTTAGCCAGGGAGCTAACTTAGCTCTTGCTAAGTTTTAACATTAGTTCAAGAATGATTTGAAACTTTTTTTATTGTAGCCTGTTTCCTCATGCTTATTGTGCTCTTCCGCTACTACATCTTGATATGAAATTAACATGAGTAAAAATAACGTGGCTGTGTGACAGGGTCTATCGCCTCAAGCCGAGGTAGCAGCACGGGCTTTTGTGCAATTGTTAGCCAGGGAGCTGTCCGCGCCTGCTGCTTCCACCTCGTCGCACATGGGCAGAGTAAACCAACCACCAGTCAGGGCAGTGAGAACACCAGTCAGGGCTGGAGACAGTGCCCAACCTGTGACCAATAATGATAGGGTGAGGCAGGCCATGCGAAGGTGAAGAAATACATTTACTAATATCTATATTTCACAATTCAGTAGTTCATGGTTTGTATCCTTTGGATGCTTGTGCTTCTGATATTTGAGCTCGCCCACCGTTTTAGACATTTTCCGCCTGGATTTCTCAATGTCCTCGTATGCTGCTTGTCAAATTACAATTCATGTAAACCTGTGATGTTCTTACAATCGCCGGCCTCGTGGGGATATATATATATATTAGAGCTGTCAAGCGATTAAAATATTTAATCGTGATTAATCGCATTAATGTCATAGTTAACTCGCGATTAATCGCAAATTCTTTTTCTATGCTAAATATCCCTTGATTTTTTTGTCCCATAATTCTTCTCATTTTAATTCTCTTATCAACATGGTGAAGTGCATCGGCTTGCCTTGTGCAAATGATTTTTTATTGATAACAACATTGGCATATACTGATCAAAACAGGACGATACAAAAAAAGAGCCTATAGTGCAATTAAACGACTGCTTTGAACAAATGTCATTTGAACATAGCAGTCAGGCTACTGCTTCTTTGTTTTGAGCCAAAGAAAAAGAAAAAAAAAAATTATTATTATATTTTTTTTTAATAAAACAATTGCGTTAATCGCGCGATATTTTTTAACGCCGTTAAAATTGGTTTGCGTTAACGCCGTTAATAACGCGTTTAACTGACAGCTCTAATATATTAATTAATGCTTCCCAAAATATGAATCACTCCAACCACGACTTTGGTATTAAGTTAACCTTGTGATGTATTGGTCTCTTGAATATCGTGAATCCGGTGACTGTAAAGTTACCGAACAGCACCAGTGTATTTTATGCTCTTATTTTGCAATTAATAAATTCCAATGATTGAAAACATGGCATATAAAACCATAAACTAAAGCCATACGTTTTTATTATGGACTAATCTTGCTCTAGATTTATTCTGGTTTCATTCACACATTTTTTTGTTATTCTCCACATCAGGCAATTTCCGAGTGTTTGGTGAGCAGCCAAGAGGGAAAAAAAGATTCACTTCTCCTGCTCCTGCCCCCTGCGTTGTTAAAAGGACAGATTTTAATATGTATGTCCTTTCGGGGCCCTGCCAGTTCACTCCAAAGGGCTCTGAAGAGCTAGAACATGCATATGCTGGCCTGGGAAAGAGGATTCTCAGTATACCAGACAACCTCATACACAGTGAGGTAATCATATATACAATATTGTAGATTGCTCAATGATTAAAAATGTAAATAACTTTCTATATTATGAATCATATTTCACTTTGTTTAAAGATTGTGGCTCTACTTGAGGGGGAATTTCCCAAACTTAAAACCTTAAAAGGAGGCTGGATGTTCTACAAGGCTACAGGTAACATTTCATCTCAATTACCAATGATGGGGAAATATAGCCTTTAATGTTTTTCACATTCAAAGCCCCAGAGATGTGTGATGCGGCATCCTACTTTGAAATACCATTAATATCACTCCAAGTGGTAAACACCATTCTAGTTTGCCTGAAATGAATGTATGCATGTTAACAAGGTTTTAAAGGACATTTGTGTTGTTCCTCTTTACATTTCAAAATAGGTGGTAGCGGACGTCGCAAGTTGACCATCATTCCAACTGAGTCCGAGGGGTACTCCACGAGGTTGCTTAAATCCGCTTCCAACAATGGGAAGAACACAATGTTTATAGTTCCTCTGCAGGAGCAGCTCTCAACTGAACCCCTCCCCTATGACTCAGCTGAGTTTGCAAAGATGCCTCAGTCAAGCTGCATCACATGTGGCAGTCAAATGCCTTTGCAGCTTTTGCCGCTACATGTGGAAGGATGCAATGGCACATTGATTGTAAGCTGTTATTCAAATGTTTCTCCTACAAATGAACATGTAATACTTTAGCTTGTGCAAATGACTATTTCAAAGTCTATAGCACTAGCTCTTATTTTCTTTTAAGGAGAGTGAATGTGAGACACCTCGTGATGATTCTCCTATTGAGCAGCCAGTCTCGCCTACCACATGGAACGGAGAATCCTCAGAGGTAATTGATGTATTTTCATGTAACTTCGCAAATCAGTAATATAGCCTTATTCTTTTTTTCACCATGGGAAGCAAGGTAGCAGATGTTTTGGGACATAATGACATGATGCTTACAGTTGTGTGAAGCTGCAGGGTATAATATCTCACCAAACTTGCCTATTGTACAGGGACACACGCATTTATGTACTCATTAGCATAGGAATATATCTCCTGTATCTAACAAATATCACATCTCTAAAAATATTGATTTCCTTTTTTTGTAGGTTTGCCCAATTTGTCTTGCATCGTTCCCAATTTGTGTCCTCCCATCTCATGCAAGCACATGTGGTGACGGGTAAGACGTATAGTTCAGGTTCATGTTCTGAGTCAGGTGAATAATATTTAAAGTGGCTGCATCAGCATGTGCTGCCCATTTATAATCACAGTAGAGAAATCATAGCAGAGCTAGATACTTTTTAGGGTTCTGATTTGATATGACTTTGTATGATGGTGGAGCCTATATGCAGAAAGAAATATGTGAAATATTATCACTAGTCATGATTTGTCTGTTTGTCATTCTTGCGAGTAACACATATATATATATTTTTTTGTCTGTCCTAAGAATGGGCATTGATCTTCACAGTGGAGCAGCTGGTCCAACGAGAGAGGAACAACCAGGACCTTCAGTGCCACGCCCACGATTAGCGCCATCTTCTTCAGAAGGTGGTTTCTTCGTAACTATCACTGCTGTGGTGTAATATGAAACTAGAAAAACGTTTTAGCCGTAAATGAGAAATCTTGCTACAAAATGATCCAGTCATTTTAAAAGGAACATTGATTTCAGTTCCTGCAGTTAATATATTGCTTTAAAATGCTGGGCTTCCAAAATGTCACTGAAAGGCATACAATTTCTGAAGTTCCCTGCACCAACAACTTTTTTTTATTTTCTTCTTTTTAGCATGGGCCACTGAAGTAGACCCCCAGAAAGCTTGTCAGTTGTTCAGAGAAAATCTCCTGGACCGTAGCTCTGAATGTCCAAGCCTCCTCCTCTCTCTCAACATGTTTGAAGAAGAAGAAGAAGAAGAAGAACAGGACAGTTCATTTATTTCATTCTATAAAAGGAATGATGTTAACTGGGCAAGTCCATTCAGGTGCAGGCTGAGAGGTATAAAAAAAACAGCATAACTTATTTATTTTCATTAGAGGCATTATCAACTGAATTTTTACTCAAAATTGCATAATGAGGTTTTAGTGCATGTTACTTTATCCATGGAAGACAGAATTTGTTGCGCTTGTTGTAGTTTAATCTTAAGTGTGTAGCACAATAGCCATATAATGTGGTTGCTTGTACTTTTCTTCTGTATTCATCTTTATTTTAATAGGAGATGCAGCAGTCGGCGATGGTGTCAACCGACAAGTTTTGTCAATGGCCATGCAGAAACTGAAGTCTGGCTTCAGTATCAATTTAGGTTTGTGCATATACTGTGTATGTACATATATATATATAGAAAGTTGTCGCACATGTTAACACCCTCCAGAAACTGTTAATCTTAATTGCACTATTTATTGTTGCCTATTCCTTTGACTTAAAGTGCATTCAATGGGGGAATATTATTGACATGTTAACACTCAGCTTTATTTAAATAAACCACCAAAGATTGAGTTTTGGTTCCACTGTGATCATGCATGTTTAATGGCTGCTTGCCTTACATAATGTTTTCACATTACATGGCGTCTAATAGATTTTCTCCCTCTTTTTAAATGAAGGCTCTGCTGATCTTTCAAGCCTTTTTGAAGGGGAAAAAGAACATCGGGTTCCCTCTGCAGCTGTTGTGCTTCGGGAAAGCAACCTGTTTGAGATGGCAGGTCGAATGATAGGCCATTCCTTCCTGCATGGTGGTTATGGTGTGTCAGGAATCAGTTTGCCTGTGGTGACCCTGTTGACTGGTGGGAGCACAAACACAGCAGTGTCAGCTCTGAGCCTGCTGGACTGTCCTGATCTTGACCATCGGGAAACAATTGGTTTTGTAAGTAATGTTATTGAAAGTGTACATACAGTACACTAATGCACCACAATGATGCATTGTTTTGTCATCTAATGCATCAACAAATAGATTCAGAACTTGATATTAAGCAAAAGGTGATTTGTGTCTACCCTTTTTTGTGGATTGCCCAGAAAACAACTTGGCATGTTATTCTGAAATTCTGTACTGCTTTTGTGGATGTCTGCCTGTTTTAGCTGAAGAATACAGAACTTACTGCAGCAGAAACCACCCGTGTGACTGATCTTTGCCTGTCCTGGGATCTCCCTGTTCCAACCTCAACCAATCACGACTGGCTGTTCCAGGAACTGCTTTCACATGCGGTAATCATTTTATAAATTACCTTATTAAACTATAATGGTAACATTAGTCTAACCAATTAGGTCATCGGTTTGCCATGCCGCATCTTTAAATGTTGCCTTCTGTCCTATCAATTCTGTTTGCAGGTAATTCACCGTGTTAGGCTGCCTTTCAAGCAGATCCGCAAAGGTCTTAAAGAGACAGGAATCTGGCCGCTTCTTTCGAGTAGACCAGATGTCTGACCCATAATCTTTCCGAGGGAGTCAAATGAGGAGCTTAAGCCACAGGTTTGCTGCCTTCGTGTCTTAATTGGATTTATATTAAGCTATAAGTATTCCTGTAATTGAACTTGTTAGTCAGTGTAAAAACAATGCTTTACTATTAAGATTGTTCTGCAGCATCTAAGAAGAGTTTGTCTTGATGAAACATGCTTGGATTTGATCCACTGTAGGCTGTCATCCAGAACATCCACTGGCCACAACCCAAATCTGACAGCGACGAGGAAGAGGATGACACTGTTCCATTGGAGAAAGTCAGTCTCATCACTGGATTTTTGAGGAAATTCATAGAGGAAGGTAACACTTTTTTTCCAATTATTCTAAATAGTGCATCTCCCATCTATTTGCACCTAGTTGTTGAGGGAGCTAGGACTTAAGAATGGACCAAAATATAGTAAGTGTAGTGCAGCTGAAGAGATGCCAGTTCTGATATAAAATAATCAGCACACAATTTGGGGTTTTAGTGCATGCAGCAAGTTGCATAGGCTCAAATGTCATCTTTTGGAAGGAATGCTTTTGAGGTTTCACGTACATAAAATGTTCTCTTCCATAGCGTCACCAGAGGTGCTGCGTGACCTCATGAGGTTCTGGGTTGGCTGGGAGCTGCCAGCAAAAAAGCTATTTGTTGAAGTTGCAACCTCGACCTACCCGACGGCTTTTACCTGCTTCTACAAATTGAAGCTCCCCGGCCACTACCAAACCTACATCTTTCACCAGGAAATGATGATGGCCATCAGTTCTGTCAGTTCCGGATTTGGTCTTGTGTAGTTTTAAAACAAGTTGAGTTAAAGATTTTGTTGAGTTTGTTGAGTTAAAGACGATGTTCAAGAATTTTATAAACTGGAAGGCTGTTCAAATGTATATTGATTGACAATCACCAAATAAACATTTTCCATAAAAATATTAATTTGAACTAGAAAATATGGGTTATGTAGTAATTTATGCAGCTGATTGAGTGAGTCACATGGCATGGAAGCTACTGAAGAAAAATCCATTTATTATATAAAAACGTAAGATAATTTCTAATAATGACTAAGTCAGCATCATTTTGTCAACCACTTTCCAGACTGTACCAATCTAGAGTTTTTAATCCTTAATGAAAATTATATTCTATTTACTCAGTTAACAAAGTTTAACAATGCAATTTCAAATTATCTCAGATATAGATTTTAAATTTAAATTTTAAATCAAGCAAAGCAATTCAAATACACAAATGCAATAGATTTCTGCCCATAGAGGCTTTTCAATAACAAGACATAAGTCAGAGCTCAAGACAGGACTTTGTCTGTGGCAGAGACCTTAAATCGTACGACGCCGAGCATGTAATTACCTAGCCTCCAACAGGTTCTCAACATATCGGACAGTGTTGAGATATATGTCCACTCCGAAACATTCAGACTCTTGCAATGGATCAATGTTTTCTTGCAGCTGCATTATTTCAGGATCCAAGAGAGGAATGTCCAGCGTAGGGACATTGACGCCTGGATGAGGCTCATTTGTGAATCCACTATCCTCCCATTCAATCTCTGGTATGAGTATACCCTGTCAAAGAAATAGTGTATAAACATTCAATACCCATTTATCATAGCCCCCGTAAACAAGCACTGTTTTTTTAGGTTCGTTTGATAGAAAAGGGGATGCAACAATCTATCGATCATGGAAGAATATGAAAGGTGTGTTACAAGTATAAGAATTAAGTTATGTTCCATCTTTTTGCAACACATTTACTTCCTGTGGAAATATAAAAATCAGTTCAAATTAACGTTAAGCTCTTGTTAGTGTAATACATAGGCTTGGCTCTTCATTCACTGACTACCTGGGCACTACTGGCCCATATCATATACTCCAATACATCACAAACACATGTCCTAAGGTACTGTACAGTTGTGGTAGAAAGAACCCTTTGGTTTATTGCACAAAGCCAAGGCTGTTTAAATCCAAGAAGGGGGGTGCGCTTATGGTTAACGCTGATCAGAACATACATTTTAGAATGTTTGACTTTTTTACTGATTAAGGATCAACAAAAGATTGTCAAGACATTTGAAAAAAAAAAAAAAAACATAATTTACCTCAGGATCAACAACAGGATTCAGGGACTGGCCCACATGCCACAACTGATTTGGTGTCAGGTTTTGCTCTGTCCTGATGGAATGGTTGTCCCACGCCTCACTGAAGACATCCAGGCTAGCCTGGATGCGTGGCAGAAAAACGTAGTGGCAGCAGAAAATGTGCAGGATGCTGCTGATGTCAAGCCGGTGTTGATCCTCAAGAGAGTGCAGGATGTTATAATAAACACCTGTAACACTCATGAAGACATCACGCCAGAGGTGTTCAATGCTGTATTTAAAAAGGAAATTAAAAATTTAATTTTCAAGTATACTTCAAGATCCTTTCAAGAACTGTTCACTTTGCCCCAGCCCAACCCATTGAATCATCAGCAATGTTTCTTAATATGATTAAATTAGTTTAAAAAACTACATTTTATTTGCTTAGAAATGTTTATGATCATAGTCAGTGAATTTCTGTGAAAATTCAAATTTTCTTGAAGGAATGGTCTTCTAATAACTGCTAATCGAGCTTTCTCAATAGGAATCATAAAATCAAGTTTATCTTGAAGCTTCCAAAATGAGGGTTTACTCACCGTTGATTGTGCACGCTTTTCCCGGCAATGAAGCTGTTACTGTCAGTGCCACGAACTGAGAACATTAATTCCGCTACTCCAACATTTTCTCCTCCATGATCTCCTCTCACTCTGAAAAATCACAAACCTTTATGAATTTGTTGAACTGTAAACCTTTCATTGCTAATTGTATCGGTAAGCAAAGCAATTTCACTTTCAGATAAATTGGTAACATCTACTTGCAAGAGTGTTGTCCCACGAAATAATTTGGGTAGGCCCACAGTATAAAGAAAGACTTTGATAACCCCTGCTGTGGCGAATTGTGTTGTCATCAGACTTTAACAATGTCTATAGCTGCATCAAAATAACTACTACAAGTTTCAGAGTGCATTTAAGTGGCCTGGAAGCTATTTGATGATTAGCATCGGAATTTTCTGGATAGGTCAGCAATCACACAAATATTATTACTAATTAATAATGTGAATACCTCAGAGGAAACCCATGCTTGTTCACAGCTTCATTGAAGAAGTCCAAGTGGGTGTCAGACCGGTTGTTGTCAGCTACTTTCAGGTACATAATCTACAAGTTAAGATTGAACAATACATTAGTACTATGCTGAATCAGTTTTTCTCGTGACATAGGTCAGCTGACAACGTTTTCTAAGGGCCAAAACAATCAATGCCCAAATGACATGTGCAACAGCAAGAAAGCTCACTACAGAATTATTAAACATAACAGGATCATGTGACAGATCAGACAAGTCTTATGATAAGAGAAATTAAGTCAGAGCTCACTGAATAGGATAGATGAACACTTTGAAAGAAATGTTATAGGTCAACCGGAAATTTTGAATAACAACTTTATCAAGTGAATTCATACAAAGCCTGCTTCTCCTCAGCAATGGAAAAGAGTAGATGACACAAATATTTATACCTAAGGATCACCAGATTGTACAAAATAAACTGGCTTATGAATGAGAAAAACATCCTCCTTCCTTAAAACAGGGATGGTCAGCAACATTTTGCAGTTCTTGGTCCCAGACAGTGAAAACTCTTACCTTTCTTGAATAGCCATCTATGCCCCCAAAGATAACAAAGTTGTACCTAAAGAAATCCTAGAAGAAGTAACTCCCAGACACTACACAACAGCTCTGGCAGCATGGGTCTCACAATACAACATTTGTGGGTGTCAGGGTGTGTGTGTTTCCCTGTGTTTCCCTCCTGTGTTGATTACTGTTCCCTCCCCTAATGTGTCTCAGCTGTTCCTCGTTGTGTTTGTTATTTAAGCCCTCGTCTTTCCTTTGTTCCTTGTGCTGTCATTGTGGTTGTCTGTGGTGGCTAGTCCTGCGTGTTCCCGAGTTCCCTGTTGTCTCCCGAGTTCCCTGTTGTCTCCCGAGTTCCCTGTTGTCTCCCGAGTTCCCTGATTCCTGTGCCTTAGCCTTTAGGCGTGATTAAAGTGCCGTTTCCTGAAACCGTCTGCGTTTGGGTCTTACCTGCCTGCCTGCACCCGCAGCTCCTTTAACAGAATGACAGCACCCACATTGGACCCTGTGGACGATCAAGCTAGCCGTGAGTGGGAGGATTTATTTGAGTTCCTAGGGAAGGCAATAGATCGCTGGGAGAGTTTGGGGTACCACCCGGTTCCTCCTGGCACTCCAGCTCCCGTATTGACCCCGGTCCCCGAGCCCTGTCCGGTTCCTGAGCCCACTCCTAGCCTTCCAGAGGGGGACCGGCCTCTTCGCCTGCTTGAGGTGGTCCGCCCTCCGCTCCTGCCTGAGGGGGCCCTCCCCCTGCTCCTTCCAGAGGGGGACCGGCCTCCGCTCCTGCCTGAGGGGGCCCGCCCCCTGCTCCTTCCAGAGGGGGACCGGTCTCTGCTCCTGCCTGAGGGGGCCCGCCCCCTGCTCCTTCCAGAGGGGGACCGGTCTCTGCTCCTGCCTGAGGGGGCCCGCCCCCTGCTCCTTCCAGAGGGGGACCGGCCTCTGCTCCTGCCGGAGGGGGTCCGCCCTCCAGACCGTCCAGGGGAGGCACGCCCTCCGCTCCTGCCTGTGGGGGCCCTCCTCCACACCTTCCCGAGAGGGGTTCCCCTTCAAGGCCTTCCACCAGAGGGGACCCGCCCCCTACCTGGCCTTCCACCAGAGGGGACCCACCCTCGACCTGGCCTTCCTCTAGAGGGGATCCGCCCTCTACCTCTCCTTCCTCCTGAGGGACTGAGCCCTCATCGTCCTTGCCGCCGGCCTCCTGAAGGGTTCCGCCGTCACTCTGCCTCTGCTTGCCCCCCAGGCCGTCCGCCTGAGGCTCCCTGCCATGCCCTGGGGCAGTTTTCTGGCCGCCCGCCTGACGTCCCTCGGCTCTGCACCAGTCCATTTATTTTTTTGATTCCCCCCTCCTGGCGCCCCTCCACCCACCCGTTTTGGGTTTGACTTTCTTTGTTTTTTTGCTTGTCGTGGGTCGCCTGGGAGTCGACCCTTAAGGGGGGGGTACTGTCAGGGTGTGTGTGTTTCCCTGTGTTTCCCTCCTGTGTTGATTACTGTTCCCTCCCCTAATGTGTCTCAGCTGTTCCTCGTTGTGTTTGTTATTTAAGCCCTCGTCTTTCCTTTGTTCCTTGTGCTGTCATTGTGGTTGTTTGTGGTGGCTAGTCCTGCGTGTTCCCGAGTTCCCTGTTGTCTCCCGAGTTCCCCGATTCCTGTGCCTTAGCCTTTAGGCGTGATTAAAGTGCCGTTTCCTGAAACCGTCTGCGTTTGGGTCTTACCTGCCTGCCTGCACCCGCAACTCCCCTAACAGTGGGAATGTGAACAAAACAAAATCAGACAAAGATGCAATACAATAGGCCTACACAAAATACAAAACTGGACATGAAAAAAATTGAATTTTACATACATAGCATGCAGACATACCTGATGAGCTTGTGATTGGTGTCAATGTGCACCATGTACTTCGGGAAAGGAACAGAGTACGTTCTCCTCACCACACATCCCAATCTGGTCATCCTGGCGAGCACACCAACGCTGTCCACACGATGCATAGATGCATACACTCGGCCCCATTGCACTCTGTGTCCCTGTGCGAGTAGGGCACCTCGGACTATAGTGTACCCAGCATCTGGCATTGTGCTTTTTATTGCTGTGATCAATACATCTAATTAATCGTCACTGCAGCTACTATATGAAGCAGAAATAAATATATTTTCAGCCATCCGCCTAAATAGTGTTGCTCTAGAAACACCAAGGAGTTTGGAAATGCATTTTGATGGCAGCCCAAGTTCAACAAGATGTGTGAGAGTCTCTAATGACAGTCAATCGCGGACGCCCACGTCCAGAACATCTTTGCAACTCCAGAGTTACAAATGTCTGTTCATTCTCTCTCTCCTGCTGGATAACAGTATTCAGACTTGCAAGTGCAGACAATATATCCTCTCCTACATCCATTATGTCACCTAGAGCACTTAATAAAACGAACTCCTGACGGCACGCAAACTGTAACCCTTCGATGTCAAGAGTAGGGTGACCAGATTTGAGTTTGTAAAAAAGAGGACACTTCGTCGCGGGGGGGGGGGGGGTGTAGTGTATAGCATGCCGCACCATGACCATGTGAATGCATACAAATGTCACAAATGAAATGACAAAAATGACACAAATGACAATATGAACATCTATTTATTAAACTTTAACAAAATTGCAAAGTGCAAATGTAAAACAAATCTTTTTTTGTGGCATTTAAATGTGTCAATAATAACAAATAAAACATTCTAAATAAATTCTTTATATGGCCACATTAAAATAAGAAAATTAGAAACTTTTCAGTCCTCATATATTAAAGCAATAATGATAACAAATACAATATTCTAAATAATAAATTACTTATATGGCCACATATTAAAATAAGAAAATTAAGACACTTTTCAGTTCTCCTCATGTGGTTGATCTGTAGCTGTTGTGATGCTTTATAGTGTGAAAAGCAAGGGTACCCTCTGCAGCCGTAACAGAAGTGTCGGTTTTACTCACAAAAAAGTCGGTCACTTTACTCGATGAGCTCTCTCCTCTTGCTGCAGTTTTGTGTTTTGCAGAGTGCACGTGAGCTTCCAAATCGCTGCCACCTTTATTTGCCACTGACACGAAAGTGCCTGCTCTGCATGTCATGCACTCAGCTTCCGAAGCATCACGGCCGAGGCGAAAACATGGGTATTTTTTCTTTAGTTCGTCCGTGAACTTACATTTACGTTTAGGCATGGCTGCAGATGTAATGTGCTGTTGTAAACAGAGTGGAAGCGGCAAGGTGCTCAATGTTGCCAGATTGGAAATGGCAAAGTAACGTACCAAAGGCTCAAAATGGTCGCATTTGGAGGATAATTATCGTGGCTCTGGCAACCCTGAGATCGGTCGCCCAATGACAGACTCTCTCTACAGTCAGCTCGCGCAAGAAGGTGGAACGTAAGTAAGTAAGTAAGTAAGTTTTATTTATAGAGCACATTTACACACAGCATACACTGACCAAAGTGCTGTACAATAATAAAAATAATAATGATAATTAAAAATAACAATAATAATAATAATAAATAAAGATAAAAAGTGAATAAAATACAACAACACAACAATACATAGAGGTCATAATAATACAAAGGGGGAACATTCATTTCCAGGGCATACCACACAGACATGAACAGGAGGTAGGCTAAAAAGGTCAAGGGGCAAGGAAGGCCAGGGAGTAGAGGTGGGTTTTTAGCCTAGATTTGAAGGCAGAAATGGAGGGGGCGGATCTAATGTCCAGGGGGAGCTGGTTCCACAGACGTGGAGCAGCAATGGCAAAGGCTCTATCACCTCTCTACTTGAGCCGTGAGTGTGGCACATACAGAAGCCCTTTGTTAGAGGATCTGAGTGACCTTTGGGCAGAGTGGGGCTGAACAAGCTCAGTGATATAGGCCGGGGCCAGCCCATTGAGTGCCATATAAACAAATAAAACAATTTTAAATTGGATCCTAAAAATAACTGGGAACCAGTGCAAGGAGGCCAGAATGGGTGTGATGGGCTCGTGCCTCCTGGTGCCAGTTAAAAGACGTGCAGCTGCATTTTGGACCAGCTGCAGACGTCTGAGTGAGGATTGGGGGAGGCCAAGGTAGAGGGAATTGCAATAATCCAGCCGTGATGTAATAAAGGCATGGATAACTATCTCGAGGTCGTTGTGGGATAGGAAGGATTTGAGGCAGGAGATCACTCTGAGCTGGTAAAAACTATTTTTGACTACAGTGCTGATCTGTTTGTCAAGACAGAGTTCAGAGTCGAGGATGACACCAAGGTTTCTGGCATGGGGTTTGACAAGAGGCGTGAGGTGACCTAAGTTTGACAGTGCAGTGTGTCTTGCCTTGGAGGGACCAAAAATTATGACTTCAGTCTTGTCACCATTTAGCTGGAGGAAGTTGTTAGCCATCCAGTTTCTGATGTCTTCAAGACAGACCAGGAGAGATTGGATGGAGTCCCTAGATTTTAAGGGCAAGTACAGCTGCGAATCATCGGCATAGAGGTGAAAAGAGATCTTATGCTTTCTAATAATGTCACCCAGTGGGAGCATATACAGGCTGAAGAGCATGGGACCCAGGATGGACCCCTGGGGGACCCCATATGAGACAGGGGCGGATGATGACGAGAACTGACCAATTGAGACAGAGAAAGTCCTATGTTTAAGGTAAGAGCTGAACCAGAGTAGTGCAGTCTCCCTAATGCCCACCTGCTGGTCCAGGCGGGTGAGGAGGATGTTGTGATCTACAGTATCAAAAGCAGCACTGAGGTCAAGTAGTATTAAGATGGCATTATCACCAGAGTCCAGAGTGAGGAGGAGATCATTGGTTACTTTGAGCAGGGCTGTTTCGGTGCTGTGAAGGGATCTAAAACCTGATTGAAGAGGTTCAAGTATGTTGTGGGTGGTCAGAAAGGGAGTCAACTGAGACAGAACAGCTTTTTCTAGGACTTTGGAGATAAAAGGAAGCTTAGAGATGGGACGGTAATTTTTCAGGCATTTAGCATCAAGGTTGTGTTTCTTTAACAGGGGTTGGACAACCGCATGTTTAAAACATGAGGGGACAGTGCCAGATGTAAGGCATGAGTTTAGAATTATTTGAATTGAAGGGCCAACTGCATCAAAAACATCCTTAATGATAGAGGAGGGAATGGCATCATGGGGGAATGCAGTGGGTTTCATGTGCAATACTAATTCCCGCAGTTCAGAGAGAGAAATGGGCTGAAATTGGTTAAAAATAACTGGTGTACCAAAGTAATCAGGTGGAGTGGGTGATGGGGAGGGGGTAAACAGTGATCTGATGTTCTCTATTTTGTTAATGAAAAACTTAAGGAATTCCTCACAGGTAGCAGTAGATACATCAGCAGCTGGGGAGTTAACAGGGTTGATAACAGAGTTAATAGTGCTAAATAAAATGTTTGGTCTGTTTGAGTGTTTACTGATCAAATCAGAGAGGTGCTTTGCCCTGGCTTTTTTTGCTGCAGCCTGGAAAGCAGCTAAAGCAGTTTTCAAAATTTCAAAGGAGACAGTAAGGTGATCCTTTTTCCATTTTCTTTCGGCTTTACGACAGGCCTGCCTGAGAGAGCGGGTGGCCTCATCCAACCTATATCGAGATTTTAGTTTGGGGCGGATGTATGTGAGAGGAGCTACAGAGTCAAGTATGGAGGAGCAGGAAGAGTGGAAAAGGCTGACTAATTCATCTGGGCTGGAAGAGGATGATGCTGCTGTTGCAATGGTAGAAGCAACAGTTTGACTGAGAAAGCTATCAGAAAACTGGGCTGCAGTAAGAGAGTTTATATGGCGAGAGTAATGGCCTTGAGCTCTAGTAGCTGGCAGATGATTGGAGAGGGTAACATCAAACATAATAGGTCTGTGATCAGAGAAAGTGGCATCCTCAATTACAATATTATCAACAGAAAAACCATATGATAAAATAAGTGTATGTCCCAGTAAATGTGTAGCTTTGTTTATATGTTGAGTGAGACCAAAGGCATCTATTAAACCACAGAATTCGTTGACCATGGGTCTGTCTGGACAGCAGACATGGATATTAAAGTCACCAAGTATGAGCAGACGATCGTACAATGACACAAAATGGGACAGAAAGTCAGAGAATTCTGTTATAAAGTCTTTGTCAGGCTTAGGGGGTCTATAGATCAGAACACAAGCCAGTGGGGACGTGGCAGATTCTACAATTATGCATTGCAGTTCGAAAGTGGAAAAACTGCCTACAGAGAGTGTCCGTACTTTAAAATCATTCTTGAAAACGAGAGCTACTCCGCCTCCTCTTCCAACGCACCTTGGCGTGCTAATAAACGAGCAGTTGGTGGGGCAAAGTTCGCTGAAAACAGAAGACTGACCAACTCCAGCGCCTATCCAAGTCTCGGTTAAAAATAGGAAGTCCAGATTGTGACGAGAGAAAAAGTCATTTAAAACGAAAGTTTTGTTCGACACAGACCTGAGGTGCGTTCAAGTTCAGCGAACATAGGCGAACGTTCGCAACGAACGCGTTGACATTAAACAATTAATTTTGAACGATTTTTGAACACCGTTTAAACAAACTGTAAACGAAAAAAATTGATACGAAGGCCATGGTATTAGCGGCAGCCTCCATGTTAATGGAAGAGTTTACAGAAGAGGGTTTGCAAGTGGTCGACCTCGTTGAAAGCCTACTGCAGACAACCAGTACGGAAAATTCAAGAATAGAGGGCTACGTCACCGAAGTTGTACCCACTTACTGCGATATAACGTTCAAATCGCATTTTAGGATGCAAAAGACAACAGTTGAAGTAAGGGTGTAGATAGGCTATATGAAACGTTTTATCTATTGCTTTCTGTGTAGGAAAGGAGTAAATGATTTCAATATAGTTTAGTTTAATGCCATGGCAACGAATGTCACGTAGCCGAAGAGAGCACCGCGATCCATCTCTGTTTGTGGAGAACTACCTCTTCAGACAGTTTGCCTATGTTCGTAAACGTTTGCTTGCTTATGTTTGTTTAACGGAAAATGTTTAAAATCGTTCGCGAACGTTCGCCTATGTTTGCGATTCTGAACGCACCTCTGCTGTTGACCAGGGCGGCTTTTGCTGTGGAGTGAATCACAGTCTGGGGGTGACGGCAGTATTCCAGAGGGCGGATGTTCAGGGGATTCACCCCACCGCTACGGATCCGCAATCTCGGACGAGCAGAGCTGACAGGTGTTTGGGGTCGGTGCGGGGTGATGGATAGGCCTACATGGCAGGAGGACCTCGGATCCCACGAACAACGAGCCAGGGAGAGATCATTCCGGCCTGTGAAGTGTTGATGGAGGACTTCCTTGCGGGGTGCAGAGTTGCCTACAGAGGATCGTCCAGGAGAGCCGCGCCGAGACTGGATAGTCGGTATGGCATCCTCCGTTGCTCGATTGTAGATCTTGAAGGAGCGACGAGACCCTCTGTGTATGTAGCGCTTCCTCCGACGGATCCCCGTAACCTGGCAAAGCTGGAGTACATCTTCATCGATGGAACTGATGGCATAGGAGGCAAGCTGTTGGAGCTGCTCCGCGGTGTAGATATATCCCATGTTTAGTAGGCTACAGCAGCTCAGGCAAAGCACAGTGCAAAGCCTCAATCTCCCTGGGAGGGCTAGTTATTAGTCAACCGACTAACGCCTCGTGCCCACTGCACCGTCAGTCAACGGACGTGGGAAGGCGTGGCTGACGGATGGGGGAGTAGTCTTTGCAGAGACATCCGTCAGCCAATCAAATCGCTTCGCCGGGTTCTTCCCGCTTCTTCCTGCTTGTTGCGAGGCAAGATTACCCGCTTTCCCGCTTTCCAGTATCGTCAGAGCCCGAGTCGCGTCACAGTGCTTAAATTTGCATACGCGATCTGATTGGATGACGGAACCGTCGCTGCCGAAAAAGTTGAACATTTTTCAACTTTCTGACGGTGGCGAACGCTCCAACTGAACGGACGGATCCACAATGCATTGCGCGTCCGTCCCCATGCAAAGTCAATGGGCAACGGACAACTGACGGAGGCAGTGGGCACGGGGTGTAACCTAGCTGTTGGTCAGCGTCAAATCCGCCGACAGGATGAAGGAGAGGGAGAGAGACATCGAGTAGCCCAAAAACAGCAGCGGTGGAGCACAGGCAACCAGCTTCAGATCGACCGAGGCGTTGGATATCCAAAATCAAGCTCAGGATGGGGTAAAGTGCAAGAAAAATTGTGACAAAAGAAGGCCAAAACGAAGTTAAAACGTATGACAAACTTTGTCATAAAAATAAAATAGATTAAATTGCGAAAACTTGAAAAACTTAAATAAAAACAAGGCAGACGGAGCGGCGTCAGTGTCGCCAGCGTCCCCGTAACCTAGCAACATGACTTTGTAAGGGAGATACCATTTCCAGAACTTGGAAGGCCGTAATAACCATAGACATATACAATGGTAATAACTAGTAGGTTATGTGAAAGACCCAGAAACACAAATATGCGACGAGGCAAAAGAAATAAAAAAAATAACAATAATATTTATTTATTTCTTTGCGACGAGGCAAAATACCGGACGTTTTTGGAATCCCTGCCGGACGCATTTTTTAGGTCTCGAAAAGAGGACATGTCCGGGAAAAAGAGGACGTCTGGTCACCCTAGTCAAGAGGCTGCCTCTCCAAGATGTGTACCAGCCGATGGTGCAATCGCTCAAGGATGTCACGTTTTAGTGATTCCTAGGGGATAAATGAATAAAATATGACAAGACAATGATGTGTGCAAGCTGCTGCCAACATAACAACTTCAAAGTATTTTAAAAAGTTATTTTATTCTCTCTAGCCAACGATATTGACAAGTTTGTAGCTAGCTAAATCCATTGTAGTAAGCGATTTACCTATTTAGTTATTATGGTTTGCCTGTAACTTATTTTTGGATGCATTAACAACAGGTAAGCTTTAGCAAGTGAATTACCGATAAGGTTATGTTTTCTGATGTTAGTAGGATCATATTATGTTAGCAAATGAGTTTATGATCCGTTGTCTAAAAGCATTATGGCCAACTAGTTAGCTAACGGTAGTATTAAAACGCTACAATACATTCATGATGCGTTATTCATGCACGCCTAGAATTTTTTTCACTTACACTTGAATCGGGATTGCCATTACCAGACGCCATGTTGAGGCTGCCGCTGAACACTTTAACCGAAAAGCAACGCAAAATGCGCAGAGAAAATGCTGTGCTCTGGCCATGCTGAGGTACCCCTCATGGGAAAGCAGTCATGTGATTGGCTGAAACCGAAGGAGGCATCTGATTGGCTACAGAGAGTTCCTTGTTGAAAAAAATGCATTTGTGAATCCAGCCACGTCAGGAGAGTCTCAAAAATCCACATATAAATACAGACAGTTTCACACACAAATGCAAACAAGCTCACAAATGAAAAGCGTCTTGTAAATTCAAGTTTAACAGTTTGTACATAAATGTAACAACATCCAAATAATTTTTTTATGAAAATTGCAAATCTTTTTTAAATTAATATATTTATGGATTTATATTACCTTTATTTAAAACAAGACATATTTGTGTGTGGATCAGAAATATGTTTGTGAAACTTATTTTTGTTTATGGATTTATTTTACATTTATACATGCCGATATCCATTTGTGTGTGCATTGAAATGTATTTGTGAGAAGAGAGTAATTTATTTACATGTATGGCTTTACATTTGTGAATCCTTCTCTGTGCATTCATTAATAATGAGACTGTTCTGACTCCATAGTCATGCGCAGAAAAAAAAACAGTGGCTTGGGCGACCGCCCCCCCTCATGGCTCAATGGTTGAAAAAGCGCGCTAAAGTGCCCTTCAAGAGTGTCGAAAACGAGAGGAAATGCCTTATTGGCTGCCCTTTTCATGTGCAAAACATGATTAGGTGCCCTCTAGGGTGCTCCTTCATACAATAAATGACGATGATGTGCCCTCTAGAACAAGAAAATTCAATGACGTGCCTTAATGAGTGCCCTTATAGTCCCCTTCTGCCCGTCTGGTGCCCTTTTAGTGCCCCCTTTAGTACCCTGATAGTGCCCTTCTGCCCGTCTGGTGCCCTTCTAGTGCCCTGATAGTCCCCTTCTGCCCGTCTGGTCCTTCTAGTGCCCTGATAGTCCTCTTCTGCCCGTCTGGTCCTTCAAGTGCCCTTCTGCCCATCTGGTGCCGTTCTAGTACCCTGATAGTGCCCTTCTGCCCGTCTGGTCCTTCTAGTGCCCTTCCAGTGCCCTTCTAGTGCCCTTCTAGTACCCTGATGGTGCCCTTCTGCCCGTCTGGTCCTTCTAGTGCCTTTCTAGTGCCCTTCTAGTACCCTGATAGTGCCCTTCTGGTCCTTCTAGTGCCCTTCTAGTGCCCTGATTGTGCCCTTCTGCTCGTCTCGTCCTTATAGTACCCTTCTAGTGCTCTTCTGCCCGTCTGGTGCCCTTCTAGTGCCCTTCTGCCCGTCTGGTGCCCCCAGGGTTGAAAAAGTGTGCTAAAGTGCCCTCTATGGTGGTGAAAATTAGAGAAAGTGCCTTATTGGCTGCCCTTTACACGTGAACAAAAATTAATGAGTGCCCTAGGTTGCCCCTGATCAGGGGCGGAGTGGGGCACTAATAGCCACCGGGAGAATCCTCCCCGGTCCGGCCCCACCCCCCTGCAACACCGTTTATTTATATATTTTTTCAGTAATAAAAAAAAAAATTGGTAAAAATGAATGATATAATTATAATTAAGAAATTAAAAATGGGTAAAATAGGTCACAGTTCTGCTCTGTGCGGAAGAGAATTGGCGCTCCGAGAATTGGCGCACTTCCTTACAAGACCAGTAACCATAGCAACGCCGGTAAACAAAAGCACTCCGGATGGCCGTAGTGCTCCCCGCACTACAGCCATCCGGAGGCGCAGAGCTTTTGGCCGTGATATTATCTATACAATTATATTATACTATTATATAATATAGAACGTTATAAGACGCTGTCACCTAGTGTGAGAGGAGAGTTGACGGAGTGACCTAGTTTCAAAGTTTATACCATTTATGCTCGGTAATACCGGTGTAACGTGTTGACACGACTAGACGACTACAACTCTTTAATGCCTGATTTCAGCACTTAGATGCATCCCCCTCCAGCATCCGCTTCTTCTTTATTCTGGCCTTTTCAGCCCCTCCTTTCTCTTTTCTCTTCTTGCCTTCCATGAGTGCCACAACAAGCAAAAGCAAGCAACCATGAACTTGCTCGCCTTCTCTGTCTGACGCGTCTTTAGGGCTATCCCCCTACATTTCCGAAAATGGACTTGACCTGCAAGCTGTTTATTGGATAAACGCATTTCCCAATCCCAGGAGTCTTTGCTCCATTACGTCAATTCAAGAACAAACATATTAAAGTAAACTGTAGTTCGTATTATTTATTCATGGCCATGAAAGTTCTGTAACGCCTGAATAATGAAGAATTAAATGAAGCCATGAATGAGACATAGAGAGTAAGCAAGTGGTATAAATATTGGTTGGATGTTCTTGAGACATATATTGTTTATTTCGGGGATTTTCACGGCGTCTTGGCGGGGAATAAATTATGCTCAGGGCCGGCTTGCAGACGCCTCGCGGCCGCTCACAACTGTGGGCCGGTCCAACTGACTTCGCAGGCTGCTACACAATTGTGGGCCGGTCCACCTGAACTCGCTGGCCGGCCGGCCGACCGGGAAATCTCCCGATCGTCCCGACGGCCACTCCGCCTCTGCCCCTGATGATGATGATGATGTGCCCTCTGGAGCAAGAATATGGCAAACCGAAAAAAACATTTTGTGGTTAGCAATTGAGGTGCAGACGTTCCTCTCTTTGGTAGCTGACGAACGGGGAATGCGAGGCGTTGCTTTCATGTGGCGTCGCCATGACAAACAGCTACATCGAGTGGTACTTAAATCTCCACTGGATAACGAAGCAAAAAGCGGATTAAGAGTATGTCAGTACCCATAGTGGAAAAGCGCAATTAGATGCCAAGTTAGAAAAACGTAATATTTTCAGTTTGCATAATCCGTTTAAAATGTATATACATTTTTTGAGCGTTCAAGATCATTCAAGTGTAGGTCATTTCATGCAAGAGAGACGATAATGGTCAGCTATCACCTCAACATGAAGGAAAACTTCCTTAAATGTTTCCGTAGCTGGCTGTCAGCGGTCCAACACTGTATGGTAGCGGCACATTGAATTTTCTCCAGTCTAATTTTTACTTAAATGTTAGTAAAGATGAAAGCAGTAAGGCATCCTCCTTTCTTTGGCTAAAATGTGAAAGTGCACAATGATGTGAACAACTCATTTTGGTGTTTATAAAGTCGCTAGAATAAGGGGAAACAGTGTCTTTGAAGCAAAAAATTTTCTGGGGGAGGACCCCCAGACCGCCCGCTTAAATTATGAGCCCAACTATTCTTTTAAGTGATACATGGAGATGTAATAAGTGCCCCGAATGGGACCTTCAAGGCAGCGCTTGCTAAGGTTAGGGGATAGGACCTTCCAGGCAGCGCTGCCTTTAAGGCTCCGTTGGGGGAACAAAACACCATCAAGTTAGAAAAGCCACTGTGTCCGCTGGTGGGGCCCCATGTTGTCCAGAATGTGCCCTTTATATTTTTTCGCCCCTGCCCTTCAAACAGTCTGAGTCCGCCACTGTTCAGGGACCTATTAAAGAAGGGCCAAGCCTGGAAGTTTGCACTGCTCCTAGGGGCTTTGGACCATGGACATATTTTGGGACCCCATGAGCAGTGCATACTTCCGGGCTTCTTTAATAGGTCCATCGTTCAGGCTCGTATGAAGATGCTGGAAAGTAAAGCATTCTATGGTCCAGTGGCGGCTGGTGGAAAATATTTTTTCAGGGGGGGCTGAAAGTTTGCATTCCAAACCCCTGTAGGGGGGTCTGGGGGCATGCTCCCCCAAAAGATTTGTTTTGTGATTTTCACAAACAAACTAAGCATTCTGGTGCATTCTGACAAAATAGCGAAGGCAAAAAAAGAACATTTACTTACAAAGACGAATGGGGCCAGGGAACTAAGTTTTAAGTTAATTTTTTGCCTTGTAGAAATCAGCAACATTAAGAGTGCAGATACATCAACAATAACTTTGAATTACACACAAGGTAACATTCTCTCTCTCTCTCTGTGAGTGAGAGAGAGAGAGAGATAGAGATAATGGGTGAGTGTGTTACGGCCAAGCCATTGTGTTGGTAAACGTCACTCATAAATATATCTACAGTCTGCATTAGTATGCATTTAGACAAATACAATGAAATATGAATTCCACAAAATTCATGTAAATGTGCAAACTTTTGTGTGTGGTTGTTGAAGACACACTTAAGGCATGATACCAACATAGGTTTGCAGGGGACTACATACAGTACAATATGCACACTGAAGGCCTGATGCCACCATAGGTTTGCAGAGGACTATATACAGTATAATAAAAGGCTTTCTACTTATTCTAGTATGTACACTGAATAGGTTTGCAAAGGACTATATACAATATGAACACTGAAGGCCTGAAGCAACCATAGGTTTGCAGAGAACTATATACAGTATGTACACTGAATAGGGTTACAGAGGACTATATACAATATGCACACTGAAGGCCTGATGCCACCATGTTTGTAGAGAACTATATACAGTATGTACACTGAATAGGTTTGCAGAGGACTATATACAATATGCATAACGAAGGCCTGGTCCCACCATAGGTTTGCAGAGAACTATATACAGTACACTTGAAAGGGGTGGGGGGAGGTTGTGAGGGTCTGCAACCAGTGTCCATCTCAAGGGAAATACATATAGGCTAGTGCATGGTTTCTCAACGGGGGCGTTCGCACAACCTAGGGGGGCGCTGGGAACGTGATTCCATTTTTTGGGGGGGATTTTAAACATTATTTTTTTATTTTATTTTTTATATATATTTTCTTTTGGGTGAAAGAATAGGCTACCTGAAATAAATAGCCTGATAATACAGCGCGGTTCGGTCCTGCACACGCCCGGACTCCCGTTACATCAGCTATCGTCATGAACTCTACAGTAACGCTGATAAACATAACCCAAGTTCGCGGATTAAAAGTTCAACAACCAACACAACACAATCAAACATGGCCGTGAGCAAAAAAAATATCTAATTTCGTTTTCCTCCTTCCTCTTGTTCAGTTCCAGCTGCTCTGAGCGTAGTCTCCACGAAAAGGCCGTTGCACTTCAAATGCAAAATATATAGGCCTTATTAGGCCTCTGCGTGCGATCTGTTTTCGAGTCCGCATTGCCCGGGCCGCGGTGCCCGTGGTTCCCGGGCCATTCATTCATTCGTTCACGGGGCATGGCGGGAGTCGCGGGAGATGCGGGAGTGGTCGCGGTGCCCAAGGTCACGGTGGCCTGACGGGAGACGTGGCGGTCGGGAGTCGCGGGAGTGCCCGCACCGCGGTCACGGTGAATGAACGTTCAATCCAACCATTTCTTCCTCAACCAACTCATCTCTGGAAGTTTAATTGCATGTCATGAATATTCACTAATATTTTTATATTTTTTGTACCAAAACCGACTCAGAGGGCATTCATTGCTATTAGTGACCAACGCAAAATCAATGAAGAACGATGCACTGACAACTTTAAGCAATATAACACGTGTGTGGAATAAATAGAAGTTGCTTACCTCTAGCATGGCTAGCTAAGCTTCACACAGTTGTTCATATGCACTCTTGTGTTTTTTTTTATCCGTTTTTATTGTCAACCCTGTATGTGTCCACGAACTATCACATGCACTTGTTTTAAAAAGTATACAAGGAAAGAAAAAAATTGCATTGGCATACCCACAGCTAGTTAGCCAAGCCTGGACCAAACTCTGGAAAAACTTCTCTTGTAGGCTCTATCCTTTTCTCTTGCCTTTTGGGTTATGTTCACTTCTGGCTTTTCTGCTCCGAGTTCTTTTACTTGCAATTTTTCTGCAAATGTTCTTCTTTCGAAGGGATTCATAAGCAAAGACTTAACTGAATTTGGGGCTAGCTGAACTCACAGGGAAACAGTGGTAGCAGTAATCAAAGTCGCCATCTTGCTGATCTCTAAGGCAGGGGTTTTCAAAGTGTGAGAGAGTGAGCCCCCCCTCAGAGAAATAAATTCTCTCCCCCCCTATTTTAATTATTTTACACATTTTAAACATCTCCGATCATGATTTTAAAACATTTGGAACATATTTTTTTAACATTTTAAACATATTTTTTAAACATTTTAAACATATTTCTGAAACATTACAACATCTTTGTGCGTTTTTAAACACATTCTTAACACAATTTAACAACTTTATCTAATCATGTTTTAGCTTAACCTTTTATAAATACATTTGAACATCTTAATCCGTGTAAACTGCCAGTTTACCCCGATTCATTCAGGGTCCCCGACTCTGATTTTCTGAGTCGAATCAGATCTGCCTTTTCAGCCAGGAGATTCGACTATTCGGCGGGGTTTGTTTACCGGCGTTGCTATGGTGACCTAAATTATTATAAGCAACTGAAAACAATGCCGGTTTGAAACTAAAACAGTGATTCTGAAAAAAAGTATAAATGCTATCAAAATTCAGTTTAAATAGTATTGAAGATTTATTTTTTCTCACGTCGCGCCGCCCCTGAAGAACTCTGGCGCCCCGGCGCGCCCCACAGTTTGAAAACCACTGCTCTGGTAATGGCAAATGCGCGGTTACGCGCAGTGGACGGTGCACTGCGCTTGGGGCTATATCTTGAGCGCCCCAAAGCCATACAATTCGACGACGCTGATTGGCGAAATTATGTACTTTTCTGCCTAGCAACGGGGGAACCATTGGCTAATAATAGGGTGTAGCCTATGCACTAAGCTGTGTGACGTACTTCCTGTTTCAAATAATACAGCTCGGCCGGTTCCGGTCTGTGTGTTTATCGCGCTAGCCAGCTGACGTTGATACACTTTATACATGAATCAAGACCGCAAACATTTAAAAACGGTTCATTTTTATAGGCAGGAGAAACCTACGCCGAGCACTGCTGTGTCCCCCACTGTAAAGCGTCAGCCAAATCCAAATATATGTCATCAAATATGTCATCACCACTCACTCTAAGATCTGTAGCAGACACTTTAGTTCTGACAAGATGATTGAGCCAACTACTCTTCAGGGTCGAAGGAGACTTACAAAAGGTGGTGTCACACTAAATTTGTACCGGCTGCCAAATTTGTAGCGGGCGCGTCATCCATACGTAATCCATTCCAAACCTGCCTGTCAGCAGATGATCGCGTCGTCCGTTGCCGGGCAGGTTTCAAAAAACATTCGCACTCATGTTGTCAAAGACGAAATGACATAATACAGTTAACGGATCGCTAGATAACACTTGTTTTTACTTTATATTTGTATTGTATTTAATTGTTTGATAACATTTTGCTAGTAAACTGAGTGTTTAAAGCGGGATTCAAAAAACATTCGCGCTCATGTTGCCAAAGACGAAATAACATAATACAGAAAACGGTTCTAGATAACACTTGTTTTTACTTTATATTTGTATTGTATTTAATTGTTTAATCAAATTTAGCAAGTAAACTGAGTGTTTAAAGCAGGTCAAGGACGAAATAGCACAATACAGATAACGGATCGCTAGATAGAAGGTTTGCGAATGTTCGAATGTTCGAACCTTTCACGTCATTCAACGCGATCGTCCGTTGCCAGGCAACGGACGAAGCGATCATCTGCTGCCAGGCAGATTTGGAGTGGATTACGTATGGATGACGCGCCCGGTACAAATTTGGCAGCCGGTACAAATTTAGTGTGACAGTGCCGTAGCGCCCATTTGTGAGTGGAACCAGTATACAGTCGAAACCCCAAGGCGCGGCGTGTGGGAGAGAGTGGATCGGTTCGTCGAAACTGCCCCTCCGGAAGATGAAGTTGATCTCCTTTTCAACGATCAAGACTACTGCTCTGGGCCTCGTTTCCCGAAAGCGTCGTTAGCCTAAGTGGATCGTGAAGTGCGTCGAAAGGGCATCGTAGAGTTTTCACCGCGTTTCCCGAAAGCATCGTTGGTAACGAACGTTGTGAAAACGCTCGTAACTAACGAGTACTCCAGGGGTACTCGTAGGTACTCGTAGGACGCTAAGAGCATCGTTAGCCTACTATAGCCTCATTGGCGTCACCATCGGACATTCCCGGTATTGGATGCGTTTTATTAAAACGCATTGCGCCTTTATGTTCTTAGTTTGGTGATAAATAAAGATTATTAATTAATTTATTAATAATCGTTTGTTATTGGACTTCTGTGCTAGTCATGGATTATCCATAACAAACACCATGTTCGAACATAAGGGTGCTCATAAGTGTACCTGGTACCAGAGTACCCTAGGCCGAAGATCGATGATCGATTTCGTGATCGTGTGGGGCCGCATGTTTTGGACACTCGGGTAAAGAGAGGGGCGGAACTGTCAACCGACCACCATCTGGTTGTGAGTTGGATCAGGGAATGGGGGAAATTTCCGGATAGACCTGGTAAGCCCAAACGAGTAGTGCGGGTGAACTGGGAACGTCTGGAGGAGGCCCCCGTCCTAGGTATCTTCAACTCACACCTCCGGCGGAGCTTTTCTGGCATTCCTGTGGAGGTTGGGGGCATTGAGCCGGAGTGGGCGGTGTTCAAAGCCTCCATTGCTGAAGCTGCGGTGGCTAGCTGTGGCCTCAGGGTCTTAGGCTCCTCAAGGGGCGGTAACCCTCGGACACCGTGGTGGACTACGGTGGTCAGGGAAGCCGTCCGACTGAAGAAGGAGGCCTTCCGGGATATGATATCCTGGAGGACTCCTGACTCGGTTGCAGGGTACCGACAGGCTCGAAGGGCTGCAGCGGCTGCCGTGTCGGAGGCTAAGCAGCGGGTGTGGGAGAAGTTCGGAGAGGCCATGGAGAAGGACTTTCGGTCGGCACCAAAGTGTTTCTGGAAGACTATCCGGCACCTCAGGAGGGGGAAACGGGGAACCGTCCAAGCTGTGTACAGTAAGGATGGGACTCTGTTGACCTCAACTGAGGAGGTCGTCGGACGTTGGAAGGAACACTTTGAGGAACTCCTGAATCCGAATAACACGCCCTCTATGTTGGAGGCAGAGCTCGAGGTTGATGGTGTTTCGTCGTCAATTTCCCTGGTGGAGGTCACTGAGGTAGTCAAACATCTCCGCAGTGGCAAAGCCCCAGGGATTGATGAGATCCAGTCAGAAATGCTAAAGGCTCTGGGTGTTGAGGGGCTGTCATGGTTGACACGCCTATTCAACATCGCGTGGGAGTCGGGTACAGTGCCAAAGGAGTGGCAAACCGGGGTGGTGGTTCCCCTGTTCAAAAAGGGGGACCAGAGAGTGTGTGCCAATTACCGGGGTATCACACTTCTCAGCCTCCCTGGTAAAGTCTACTCCAAGGTGCTGGAAAGGAGGGTTCGGCCGATCGTCGAACCTCAGATTGAAGAGGAACAATGCGGTTTTCGCCCCGGACGTGGAACTACGGACCAGCTCTTCACTCTCGCAAGGATCCTGGAGGGGGCCTGGGAGTATGCCCATCCGGTCTACATGTGTTTTGTGGATCTGGAGAAGGCGTATGACCGGGTCCCCCGGCAGAAACTGTGGGAGGTGCTGCGGGAGTATGGGGTAAGGGGGTCTATCCTCAGGGCCATCCAATCTTTGTACACCCAAAGCGAGAGCTGTGTTCGTGTTCTCGGCAGCCAGTCAGTTTCGTTCTCAGTGGGTGCTGGTCTCCGCCAGGGCTGCGCCTTGTCACCAATCCTGTTTGTGATATACATGGACAGGATATCGAGGCGTAGTCATGGTGGGGAGGGGTTGCAGTTCGGTGGTCTGAGGATCTCGTCACTGCTTTTTGCAGATGATGTGGTCCTCATTGGATCATCGGCCTGTGACCTTCAGCACTCACTTGATCGGCTGGCGGCCGAGTGTGAATCGGCTGGGATGAGGATCAGCACCGCTAAATCTGAGGCCATGACTCTTAGCAGGAAACCGGTGGATTGCTTACTCCGGGTAGGAAATGAGTCCTTAGCCCAAGTGAAGGAGTTCAAGTACCTCGGGGTCTTGTTCGCGAGTGAGGGTACTATGGAGCGTGAGATTGGCCGGAGAATCGGAGCAGCGGGGGCGGTATTGCGTTCGCTTTACCGCACCGTTGTAACGAAAAGAGAGCTGAGCCGCAAGGCAAAGCTCTCGATCTACCGGTCGATCTTCGTTCCTATCCTCACCTATGGTCATGAGGGCTGGGTGATGACCGAAAGGACGAGATCGCGGGTACAAGCGGCCGAGATGAGTTTTCTCAGAAGGGTGGCTGGCGTCTCCCTTAGGGATAGGGTGAGAAGCTCAGCCATCCGTGAGGAACTCGGATTAGAGCCGCTGCTCCTTTACTTAGAAAGGAGTCAGCTGAGGTGGTTCGGGCATCTGGTAAGGATGCCCACTGGGCGCCTTCCTTGGGAGGTGTTTCAGGCACGTCCAGTGGGGAGGAGACCTCGGGGAAGACCCAGGACTAGGTGGAGAGATTATATCTCAACACTGGCCTGGGAACGCCTCGGGATCCCCCCGTCAGAGCTGGTCAATGTGGCCCGGGAAAGGGAAGTCTGGGGCCCCCTGCTTGAGCTGCTCCCCCCGCGACCCGACCCCGGATAAGCGGATGACGATGAGGAATTAATTTATTAATAAAGATGTTAAAATGGCCAAAATAAAACGGGACAGTCAAGAAAATGTTTGCGCAGGCAGGGCACTCAAAATGTGTGAGAGAAAGTGGGGGGATTTGTGCAGACTGTGACATAGGCTACTCATAAAGCATAGCCTAAAATAACCCCAAAAATGAAAGAAATTAAAAAAAAATTAAAGGCAAAAGGAGCAGGCAAAAGGCTGGGATTTGGTGGGGATTGGTCACGTTGACGGGGATGTTTAGTGACATGGGGAGGGGGGGGGGGGGGGGGGGGGATTAAAAGAAAGCCGCGATCACTCTTCGGCGTGATTGCAAACCAGCAGCGTAATCTGGGAGGCCGTCCCGAAACGGATCTTCCTCGTCCTCGTCCTGTTCACCTAACGCCACCCCAGCCTGGGCTGCAATGTTGTGCAACATTGCTGTCACGCAGATCACAGCGCACGACTTGGCTGGCGCAAACTGGAGCCCTCCTGCCGATCGTGCGCTCGACAATGCACCGGGCCAGACGTTGGGCTTCGTTGTACTGTTCCGCGTGGACGTCTCCCGGGTTAGCCACTGGGGTGAACAGGTGAGGCCTGATATATGCTCTGTTTTAGACGTAACGCGTAAGCACGTAAGATACATAACCCCCCCCTTGCGCGGTAAAATACCCCCCCTTACGTGCTTAAGTGCGTCGCCCAAAATTCCTGACTATGCGACTAAAACACTACGGCCCTACGCAGCTCGCTAAGACTGTGATTGGCCAGCTAACCACATCATTTCAGGAGTCTCACATTTCCGGTTTTACAGCAACCTTAACATCGTTCAGAGTGTGGAAAAAGACCGCTAACCTAAACTTAGCTACTGCTACTCTCGTCGAAAATACTGGAAGTGCATAAATATAAACAAGCCAGCGATTTCCACTTCCACGCCCACAGATTCGTTCGTTGCTCCCCCTACTGTTCTGCCGGAGAATCCCCTTGCAACACGCGCAATCCTTAAGGAACCGTAAAGGAACCGTAAATCAAAACTTGTCTAAAACAAGTCCCTTGTGTAAATTACGTGCTTACGTCTCTGCGTCTAAAACAACCCTAAATCGGCCTTAAGCGGATAGCCACTGTCTCCGAGGAGCCGCCACTCTCCCCTGGAGGCTGCAGCCAGCCGTCCGATGGAGGACTCGCGGAACACAAAGGAGTCGTGAGTGCTTCGATTAAGTCGGCTCTCTTTGCTGCGCAAAGCATGTTTCAGAAATCAGCCCATTAAGATAAATGTAGTTGTCACACAAGCAATTTTTAATTTTTTGTCATATGGAATTATTTCAGGGGGGAAAATGCCGTGAAACGCACAGTGCATTCAGGATTAGGACTGATATGTCGGCTTAAGCCTAATCAATTGTGTTTTAATGTCTTTAGCATTCATATAATTGCAGTCTATTTTTTTCGTAGGCTACTCTGCTGTTGTCCTTGATGGGGAGATATTTTAACCCTTAACACAATTTTCCTGCGACATTCCTGCGTCTCCCCCTCCTACGGAGCCCATTTCAGCACCGTGTCAGTAGACAGTTACAATACAACGTCGTGAGTGCAGCGAATGCGCGTTCACGTTAAGAGGAGTTTCGGGAAACGCGACAAAGAAATTATCGATGGTTCGAAAGATCCTTCGGGAGAATGATCTTACGAGCGAAGATCCATCGTTATCGGGAAACGGGGCCCTGCCCCTGAACCGGCTGCCATGGATATGTCCGCATCCGCTGCTGAAAGCGTCTCAAATGAAGTACAGGAGCTGAGAAAGGAGCTACAGGAGTTACTTCTCCAGCGAGAGTTGGACTGCAGCGGTCTGCTGGCTCCGACGCAGACATCCGAATTTACATTTAGGGCATTTAGCAGACGCTTTTATCCAAAGCGACTTACAATAAGTACATTTGTCATAAGAAGTGCATCAATATATCGCTGTCGGTACAGAAAGGATGTTCATAGAACCCTCATTTACACAAGGGAAGTCCCTTTTTCACAGTCACGTTTTTTGTATTAGCATATGTCATTAGCCGGCCCTGACCAATTTGGCGCCCTAGGCAAGATTTTTGCTGGCGCCCCCTACCCCGTTGGATCGCACAGTATATTCGACTACCAATGTTCATAAACTCAGAGAAGCTACAAAGCTTTGTCTTTGAGACTCTTTGATTTTAGATAGAAAATTAAACACACGAAACGTATTACAAACCAAGGAACAAGCAATGAATCACTCATACAATAAGTATGCACAAAATACTGCAAAGAAATGCATGATGTTTACTAAAGGCATTCATAAGCAAAATAATAGAGTTCAGATTCAAATTATTGTAAATACAATTAAATGTAGTATGGTTTATCTAATTTGGTTCTAACCAGAGCACTCAACTGAAGTGTAAAAAAAATACAAAATTAGGGCTGTGCAGAGGTAGACGGGACAGCAGCACCTGATGCTGTGTCACTGGGGGTGGTACTGAAATATTTTAAAAGTGCATCTGAAGGGAGAAGAGAAGTATATGTGACGACTGCATGTTACATTTTAATAAAAAAACAGATGCTTGGTGTGCTATACATGAGACTAATATAGACTAATGAAAATGTGATGAGATTCATTCAACTTTATTGTCATTGCAATGCAATTCAGTCTAACCACAGTGCAAAAAACAGTAAAGTGCAGTGAAATGAATGTATATATAGCCTATGAATGATATGTGAAAGCTAAGGTGTGAAATATTAACATTAATACACTTTAACTGCACACTCTTGACCCTGCCCCCCTCACAGAGGGCAGGTACAGAGCAACGAGCCAGGCAGGCACCCAGAAAAAAGGCTTCTCCATTATTTAATAGCCTTTGCTATGACTTTATGTTGCTGTGGGCTTAAATAATATTTCGAAATAATAGTAGTAATGGCACTGAAAAAAAAAAAGTAGTATTATATATATATATATATATATATTATTTATTTATTTTCTCCCCCCGTTTTCGGCGCCCCCCGCGGATGACGGCGCCCCAAGCATTTGCCTATACTGCCTATGCCTGGGGCCGGCTCTGATTAGCCTAGTCCCTACGTGACGGGGTTATGTGTCAGGCAGGGACATTGTTGGTAAGAAAATAGCTTTACGTTACAGATTAATAGTATTATTATTTCTTAATAGGTCTATGTGAATGATAAATAGCACACAAGTAGTGGCATGTTGAGAGATGTGCCGTGTTCCAATACCCGTACTTCCATGAGTATACTTAAAGGAAGTACACTATCTGCACTATCCGTACTCACTTGAGTACGTTATTTTTCAGATGTGAGTGCAGTTCCAAATCGAGTACTCCGTGGTGCACTAACCGGAAATTACGATCACGATTTATTGCGGCTCCTCCCCCGCAATAAACATCCCGCTTTGAATGGTGAACTCTTTACACCTAGCAGCTATAAAAAGCTATAAAAACTATAAAAACTACAAAATGACTCTTTTAATGCAGGCTATGTGGAAAATGCGCCGACTTTGGCTCAGCCTGGCTCCGCCTCTTCTGCTAGGTAGCTAACGCCTCGTGCCCACTGCACCGTCAGTCAACGGACGTGGGAAGGCGTGGCTGACGGATGGGGGAGTAGTCTTTGCAGATGCATCCGTCAGCCAATCAAATCGGTTCGCCGGGTTCTTCCCGCTTCTTCCTGCTTGTTGCGAGACAAGATGACCGGCTTTCCCGCTTTCCAGTATCGTCAGAGCCCGAGTCGCGTCACAGTGCTTACATTTGCATACACGATCTGATTGGATGACCGAACCGTCGCTGCCGAAAAAGTTGAACATTTTTCAACTTTCTGACGGTGGCGAACGCTCCAACTGAACGGACGGATCCACAATGCATTGCGCGTCCGTCCCCATTCAAAGTCAATGGGCAACGGACAACTGACGGAGGTAGTGGGCACGGGGCGTAAGATGGCTGCCGTTGAGTACGGAAAGTGACCTTCGATCCACACTTCACGATTAGCCCGTTTAGAGTACGACATCCGGGTCCTTGAAGCATACTTATTTTTGCCGGATCTGAATTGGAACGTACTGCATACTCAAAATTTGGCTAGTGAGTACGGACAGTACGGGTATTGGAACACGGCAATGGACATTATAAAGGATGGACCACGGACTGGAAAATGGCCGCCCATTCATTCCTATACAAACTGCTCAGTGGCGCAGGGTAACATGGGACTCTCTAAATTGACGCCACTTCGACCTGGGCGGGACTTTATGTCCTACGTCACTCGCAATGGGTGTGCATGTGTGCGCATAGCCGTCACTCGCGATGGGTGTGCATGTGAGAAAGGTTTTGGCTTTAGTGTCTATGGGTTGGTAATAACGGTTCTGATTATTTTTCTGATGGAAAAGTGGTCTTTTATTTCCATAATCTTTGTTCAGTGAACGCATGAACTCGTTTGTTAGTTAGCAGTTAAACAAAATGCGATCTCTTTGTTTACAGTTACCAACGACCAACTGATGATTGGGGGTTCGATTCCCTAGTGATGCAAGGTTTTTTACTCGCACAATGTACACACATCACTGTCTTTACAATTTCTAGGCAACCGAAGTTTAAAGATTGTCAAGTGGTTAACTCTTGAATCGCATGTACTAAGACCTGATGGGTTAGTGGTCAGAGAGCAACTCATTAACGCGGGGATAAGGGGTTTGATTCCTTAATGAAGCTAGCTTTTTTCTTTCATATTGGACTGGATGTTTGTATGCCATTTTGCGTAACTTGTAGTTTATGATGAAGAAATGTTACTGGGGTTAAGGTTAGGGTAACGCTAAGGGTAAGACACAAAGTGTTTTTGCAACACAATATTTCTTACAATAACAAAGTCCAAAGTTTTGATGACTCGAGTAGGAAACTTAAGATACCTAGAGAAATGCGTGAGTGCTCACAAAACATCAACAAGTCAGCAGTGTGGTACAGGGTGATCATTTCTGATATACAGTACAAAAGCTGAAACTATTAGCCAGGAGTGGGAAAGATGCAGACGCAGACGCAGACGTGGGAAGCAATAAGACGCACCAACACACAGTTGCCTGTTGCAAAATGGTTCAGAGTTTAATAGAAATAGTTAGGGTTAGCTGGTATGGCGTTATCTGGTATGGCTATAGTCTAATGTTAGCTTAGTTCGTGTTGTTTCGTCATGTTAATCGCTGGTAATAGTAAGTCATTTGTAGAAATATAGCCTATCATCATCACAGACTGTAGGAATGTCACCCACCCTCCATCGCGTACGACACTGACGCTCGTAATCTGTAGTGCAAGGGAGTTCGTGCACAGATCCCTGAGACAAACGGCTACGCGCACACATGCAAACCCATAGCGAGTGACGTAGGACGTAAAGTCCCGCCCAGGTCGAAGTGGCGTCGATTTAGAGAGTCCCGGGTAACATCAGGCCCCCAGGATAGGCGCATACTTCCGCAATCCACCAGTGCTCAGAGGCCAAGCCTGGTATTGCAAGCTGTTTAAGCTGGCTGTGGACGGGGGTCCGTCATTTCATGTCGCCCAGAAGTATATATCGCCGTCCACTCCAATACAAGTGGGGAACAGGATTGTGTCTCCGCAAAAAATGTCTGGATATCAGTCAAAGGCTCATAATTATATTTCTACCCTGTTCTAAAAAAAATTACGTTTTTTCTTTTCAAAACGCCTCCTCAAGCGTTTTATTAGCAGTTTATGTTGGGTGGGCAGCTGAAAGGAGTCTTACTGAAACAAACGGCTCCTTGCTATGGACCTATTTTGAAGTGCACGGCTCCATTAACTTCCGAATTAAATTAAATTCCGAATTAACTTCCATTAACTCCATTAACTTCCAAAGTCTGAGATTTGTCCTTTTACTTAACATGAATGGCGTTGAACACGGATATATAACACACATATCATTGAAATAGCTGTAACAGGCACGGACGTATTGATTACCTGAATGATTATGGGAGACCTACGTAATTTTCATAATATTGTTAATTGTCTAATATTAACATTTCAGTTGCGTTGGTAGGTATTTCATTTTCATTTGCTTGTTTAGCTATGTATGACAGGGTTATGGTTAGCTATGTATGACAGTTGACAATGTTGGTGTAATACAATTCATTATTTGGGTAGGCTACTCCAACTTCGTTGCTGGTCGATATGTAAACATTTACTTTTATATGAATTATTGATTGCATTTTTCGTCAATAGTTAGTTGGAAGGAATCTGTTTCTTAAGCAATAACATTGAACTGACATTTTTAGGCCTACATACGTTTACTATGTTACTATGGTATTATATGGAGCAATCTTACATATTTATGAAGTTTAATATTATATTTTTTCGTTTGTTATTCACAGTCTATCTTATTAATGATACAAAGCCTTAATTAAACCCCTTCTCTTCTGTTTGCAGAAACTGGAAACTTCAGAGTATTTTTTATCTTAAGTTAGATAATCTTTTTTGTTTCCTCATCAGATCCCAGTCCATCATGCTCCTCTACTTGTCTGCCGTGCCACCATCATGCCTCATGCATCACCTCTCAGCGCCTACCCAGCTGCATCTTATTCCATTTCGAAAAAGCGAGCATCTCACCAAGCAAAGTTTTGCTAATGCCTGCTCAGGTTATTTAAATACTTCATTCTATGGATATCTGAAAATATTTACAGATGGTTCTAAAGATCCCAAAGGACAATGTGGTATTGGCATATATATTCCAGAATTTGAAAAAGGATATGGATATAGAGTGGGTGACTTTATCAGTATACTCAATCGAGATGGCCACAATAATAACCGCTCTTAGATGGGTTGTAGATACTAAGTTTTATAACAGATAATTCAATATGTGAAGATTTGGTGATAGAGGTAAAGCATCTTCTTTTAAATATTATAAGCCTTGGTTTAGTTATTCAGTTCTGTTGGATTCCAGCCCACCATGGAATATATGGCAATGAAATTGCTGATAAATTAGCTAAAAGATACTAACCTAATTAGAAGAATTTAACCTTAAGTATATATATATTTTTTTTTTATTTATTCATTTATTTTGTTAGTTTGTTTTATTTTGTTTATTTTGCTTCGTTAGTTTGGTTTTTTCTTTGAATTTATTTTTATGATTTAAAGTATCATTTGCCAACGTCCTTGTCACAAACTCCTGTGTAGTAGTCCAGTAGGTGGCGGTATATGGGGAAAAACTATGATCCCCCACTAAACTAGAAGAAGAAGAAGATCTCTGCATCCGGTACGTCACGGACTAGGTCACGTGTCTTGGCCTCATGCGGAAGCAAATCGCTCCTGTATTTTACCCGGGCGCGAATTTTTTTTTTGCAGGGTGGTAGCGGGAATCTCGTGAATATTCATGAGGGAACTGATCCCTGATTGGCTGGGACTTGTTGGCTGGGACTTGGCTCGCTGGGACTTTGTCAGAGGGCTTGTGTGAAAATCACGAACGCAAATGAATTAAACGTTGTTATAAATCAACACGAATAATGTGACACATGATACCCACCTACTACACGGCAACTCTATAGCTACCTTTCTGTAAGTACAAACGTTAGCTCACTCGTCTAAAAGCCCCTGTGAAACTGTTAGGCCTATGTGTCACAGCCTGGGCTACTGTTGTAAATAAAGTTATAACGTTATGTATAGCGCATCGCAGTGCTTTCGGCAGCTGGTGATTGTTTCCAAGTTGTTTTTTTCTAATTGTTGTCCATCCATGTCTTGATATTTCCATTAAGATTCCATTCTGTTCTGTTTCTAGAAGTAGTGAGCATAATGGCAGGATTTATTAAAGGCACCCAGTGCAACTTTCGAGGCTTAAAAATAAACATTCAATTTCTAGTCTTTTTACACGTAGTAAGTTTTAATAACTCCATACCATTACATACCGACATTTAAGCAGCAAAGATGAGACGTCGTTGTGTGGTGAGAACTGATACAAAATCGATAACAACAACAATGCCGCCATTTTCTTTATTTTTTGTAACCTACAATAAATAAAGCAGGCTTCCAGTCAATGGAAAAATGGCTTCTCCCCACCGGCGATTGTTGTTGTTTACGATTTTCTATCAGTTCTCACCACACAACGACGTCTCATCTTTGCTCCTTGAATGTCGATATGTAATGGTATGGAGTTATTGAAACTTACTACGTGTAAAAAAGACAAGAAATTGAATGTTTATTTTTCATTGAATGTTTACATAAAGTTGCACTGGGTGCCTTTAAAGCTTGCAACATTTGCCAGACCCATGTCAACTTTGAGGAGATGGAGCTGCTGGAGGTTAGGTGTAGATGGATAAGAATAAACCGTATGATTTCTGATATTTGTTTATAGTGGTTCTGCCACACCCCACAACCAATACATTATAGAAAGAAGGGCCATAAAATCGGTAGGCCTATCCATAGAATATTTTCGCGTAGGGCTAAATGAATTTTAATATTGGTTTTCACCTATCAATCGACCTCCTACACGGCAACTCTATAGCTACCTTTCTGTAAGTGCCAAAACAAACGTTAGCTCGTAATGCTAACTCGTCTAAAAACAACTACTGTATAACATGTGTCACACTATTGATACAATGATTTGTGTTGATTTATAACAACGTTTCATTTATTTGCGTTCGTGATTTTCACAAGCCCTCTGTTTTCACAAGCCCTCTGTTTTCACAAGCCCTCTGACAAAGTCCCAGCGAGCCAAGTCCCAGCCAATGAGGGATGAGTTCCCTCATGAATATTCACGAGCTTCCCGCTACCACCCTGCAAAAAATAAACTCGCTACCCGGGCGCGAGTTTATTTTTTGGCTCGCTGGGACTTTGTCAGAGGGCTTGTGAAAACAGAGGGCTTGTGAAAATCACGAACGCAAATAAATGAAACGTTGTTATAAATCAACACAAATCATTGTATCAATAGTGTGACACATGTTATACAGTAGTTGCTTTTAGACGAGTTAGCATTACGAGCTAACGTTTGTTTTGGCACTTACAGAAAGGTAGCTATAGAGTTGCCGTGTAGTAGGTGGATTGATAGGTGAAAATCAATATTAAAATTCATTTAGCCCTACGCGAAAATATTCTATGGATAGGCCTACAGATTTTATGGCCCTTCTTTCTATAATGTAATTGGTTGTGGGGTGTGGCAGAACCACTATGAACAAATATCAGAAATCATACGGTTTATTCTTATCCATCTACACCTAACCTCCAGCAGCTCCATCTCCTCAAAGTTGACATGGGTCTGGCAAATGTTGCAAGCTTTAATAAATCCTGCCATTATGCTCACTACTTCTAGAAACAGAACAGAATGGAATCTTAATGGAAATATCAAGACATGGATGGACAACAATTAGAAAAAAAAACAAGGAAACAATCACCAGCTGCCGAAAGCACTGCGATGCGCTATACATAACGTTATAAAATATAATAAATAAAAAAATGATTTACTACAGTAGCCCAGGCTGTGACACATAACAGTTTCACAGGCGCTTTTAGACGAGTGAGCTAACGTTTGTACTTACAGAAAGGTAGAGTTGCCGTATAGTAGGTGGGTATCATGTGTCACATTATTGCTAAAATGATTCGTGTTAATTTATAACAACGTTTAATTCATTTGCCGATGCGCTATACATAACGTTATAAAATATAATAAATACAAAAAGGATTTACTACAGTAGCCCCCGTGACACATAACAGTTTCACGGGGGCTTTTAGACGAGTGAGCTAACGTTTGTACTTACAGAAAGGTAGCTATAGAGTTGCCGTGTAGTAGGTGGGTATTATGTGTCACATTATTCGTGTTGATTTATAACAACGTTTAATTCATTTGCGTTCGTGATTTTCACACAAGCCCTTTGACAAAGTCCCAGCGAGCCAAGTCCCAGCCAACAAGTCCCAGCCAATCAGGGATCAGTTCCCTCATGAATATTCACGAGCTTCCCGCTACCACCCTGCAAAAAAAAAAATTCGCTACCCGGGCGACCTGGGCGGGACTTTACGTCCTACGTCACTCGCTATGGGTGTGCATGTGTGCGCGTAGCCGTCACTCGCGATGGGTGTGCATGTGAGAAAGGGTTTGGCTTTTAGTGTCTATGGGTTGGTAATAACGGTTCTGATGATTTTTCTGATGGAAAAGTGGTCTTTTATTTCCATAATCTTTGTTCAGTGAACGCATAAACCCGTTTGTTAGTTAGCAGTTAAACAAAATGCGATCTCTGTGTTTAGTTACCAACGACCAACCAAGTTTCAGAAAATGACAAGAGTGAGACTTTAGAGTCAGAAGCGTTCGGCCGCTGACCAAATTGGCCTTTTTTAACGGCATTGGCCTTTTATACCTTAGGACTGATGTCCTCACCTCCATGCCAGCTGCTCTCTCTGCACTGTGGCCTCCTAACCTCTCTTAACCAGAAATTAACAAGACAAGAATTTTGACAAAATACATTTATTTGTCAATCATTTAGCATGTCTAACGTTGTAGTTGTTGGTGGCAGATTTTGATGCCTTGATGACAGAGGCAGGGGGCTCCCACTTAAAACAGTCTGGCTCAAGGCTCGCCATCTTCACGGTCATGATGGATGACAGAGTTCCCTCAAGAGCCAAACTGTTTCGGGTCTTGGTCTTATTTAGTCCAACCACAGAGAAAACTCGCTCTGCATCAGCATTGGAGTGAGGCATGACCAAGACCAACTTGGCAATACAAAACAGCCTGCCAAATCTGCTCATACCGGTCACCTTTGAAAAATGCACATAGGAAGCCTAATTACTCACAAGTATTTTTGTGTACTATTAAGTTGATTATGTCAATGGGTATTCCCATGAGTACAGAATAATTCTTACCTTGTTCTTCATTGATGCCATGTTCCCCCAAAATCTCTCAAAGTCAAACATTGCTGGGTCGTCGGGCATGGCAATGTCCATGGTCTGGTAGTCCAGAAACTCCTCACAAAGTTTGTCACGCTCTTCAGGTCCATTGTATGGGAGAAGTTCAGGAAATCTAAAAAGAAAAAAAATGTGCAGTGATCTGGTAAAGTAGTGTAACTGAAACAGGGGTTGTTTTTCAGATGTGGATCAAACAAGAAAATGTGCCTGGTCTTAAGCCTGCTCTACTTGCAAAGCATATTGAGATAACTTGTGTTAGGATTTGGCACCATAGATAAAATGTACTTTACTTGATAGCCCAACTTACCTGTCGACAAAGTAGAAGGCATCTTCCACTCCACACTCTGCTGTCTGCTGGACATCCAGAAACATGGCATGTTTAATCAGAGGCTCTTTCATGGGGAGTTTCTTGATGGCATACTCCACAGCCCTTTCCAGAAACGCCACTGCTGCCTTCTGGAACCTCTGCACTTGCTGCGGTGTAATGGCTCCTGCTTCAAGGAGCCTGTTGAGTGTAACTCGAGTAGTGAAGCCAATCACCAACTTTTCTCCTACAAGAGACACAAATCAACAACTGCAGAGGTCATTAACGATGCTGTATGCAGTAACATGTCAGTATGAGACGGGAACAAGACTGTGTTGAGTCACTTTAGTCACCATCAAAAACCACAATAGCCAACTTGAAAGCACCCCTTTTACTGTATCCCAACGGTTCCAATTTACCTCATCATGTAGTAGGAAGATTGACGACTTCTCTCTCTGGAGGAGGAGGTTGAATGTGGAGAAGACTGGAAAAGTTGCTTGAAAGAACAGTAGGTACACCTCTGTAATTGAGTCAGAGAATGCCTTCACAAGCCTCCTGAACCTTGGCTGTTTGTCATCTGTGGGAAAAAGAGAAAAAAATGGTTGTGCATACTACATACTTTATTTACTTTTCAGTCTGCTCTAATAACCATGCATTTGCATCATTAAAATGTGATGCCTACTTAATGACTTGAAGTAGCTGGCCAGTGGCTCATACTGCTGCAGGATACGAGTCAAACACTTCTCCAGGCTCAACCATCGAACAGAAACGTGCATGAGCATTTCCATATACTCACTTCCATGGAGCTCACAGAATTCTAGGACAAGAATGGAACATCTTAATGCCAATTTGATCAAAGTATTATAGATTTAATTTGTACTACATTGGGACTGCACACACATACCTGTTAGGTAACCTTTGCGATTGGTGCTTCCTTTAAACCAATATCCAACATCCACAGCGAGATCCTCTGGATCAAATCCACACACCTGCAAAATACATGATTATTTATAGTCACAAGACATTGTTGTCATTGGTTCATGACCGCACAGCATAACAACCTGTTTGACGTGACATTAGGCATAAGGCATACGGAGGGTCTTAAGCAACTGACCTCCAAAAAGGCCTGGCCAGCCTGTTTGGCAGTGTTGTGGATGATGTGACAAGGGCACCCATGGATGTAGATACTGCCATGTTCTTGATGAGCTCTGGATGCGATGGAGTTCCTTGCTCCTGTATTGACAGGGGCATTATCAACTGACAGACTGACAGTTTCTCCATGGTATGGCGTTTTTCTGCATGGCCTCATCCATCTTCTTGTAGATGACTTCAGCTGTGCCGCAGTTTGGCCCGCTGGTGGGGCACATATCCAGGAACCTGTGGACAACTTTGCTGAGATCAAAGTGAACCCGCACAGTGAGCGGGTTCATCTTCTCACGTCCTGTAACGATAGGTACATATATGATATATGTCAGATTAAAGGTACACATCAGACTGAAATTGTTTGTGTGTTTGTTCTGATTAATATAATACATTAATTAATATCTAAAATGGGTGCTGGAAAATGTGGAAAATGTAATGACCTGTATCATTTGATCCATCTGTGATCAACGTGAAAGGCTTGGTCCTCATCTTCATGACCAGTTCCTTTCTAAAGTGAGGAGCCACTGCTTCATTTATTATGCAGGACATTTTTGTGCGGGCAGCCTTGAAGCTCTGTGCAGTAGGGGAATCTTTGAAGCATTCTTTCAGCAATAATAATAATAATAATAATACATTTAATTTAGAGGCGCCTTTCAAGACACCCAAGGTCACCTTACAGAGCATATAGTCATCATTCAAAACTATGTAAAACAGACTAGGAATAAAAGGAAAACAGAGGTTAAACATGAATAATAATAATAATTAATAACACTCAAAGACGCCTAAAGTGAAGGGGGGACCTCACTAACCACGGCAGCCAATCTCCATGCAATGGGCTGAAGTGATCGGCTACTGCAAATGGCACATTGTGTTCCACCATCGACACTGCTAACTTTACCTCAGCTCTCCTTGTCTGCAACAGAAAGGATGTAATTAAAGAGCAAATCATGCAAAAACATTAATAAAATTGAATGAATGTCTTAGCAGCAGACTCAAGGTCCATAGGAAAACACTATTACATACAAAAATAAACAAATAAGAACAGTTCAAATGAACATCAGATTAGCTAGGCATTTGTTTAATTTACTATGTATTTATGCTCATATAACCTACAAGTGCAATTCAGCTACTAGCAGCGGGTATAACGCCTAGTACCTTGACTTCCTGAGATGTCATGCCACCAACAGTGGCTGGGCCATAATATGGCGCAATGCTGGCTGTTGACTGTGCTGCCTGTTCTTTTGAACGATGTATTTTGCTTTTGATATGCCTTGCGACATCAGCCTTGCCTTGATGGGCACAGCTGTTCTCATGTCGGCAAACAGAGCACCAAAAGTAGGCGGTGGTTGTGCCTACACTAATGAAGGGCCATTCTGCTGTCCACTCCCTTTTAAAAGTGCACCTGTAGATGGCTGCTCCACTTTTGGCCTTCTGCTTCTTCCCTGAATTTATTCTTATCTCCACATTTTTTTCTGCTGGCTCTTCTGTCTCTGTGTTTTCAATTCAAAATCTTCGCCCTCACTGTCCTCAATCTCTTCTGATCTCGCTTTATCTTCCATTTCTTCTGTGCCCTCTGCACTCTCATTTTCCGGGGGTGCATAAGGGGGGGCTGTCACTGGCACTGCCCAGAATGACCAACCCGGTCTCACGAAAAGACGTGACACTGTCACGTTATTTAATCTATTGAAACGTGTTCAGGATCACGTATTTTCAAATTTTTCGTGTTTACAAGCACAAATTCCAAACCCATGTATTTCAATTGGAAGTATTTGTCGTGTCACCAGCACGACTTCCAAACTAAGGTTCTGTGCGGGAGCGTTCTCCCTAATGTCCCTTAAGGAGCTCCGTACAGTACATTTATTGTTAAAAATTGTGAACGATATGACAGCTTTAGGCCACCCGATTCTACTTTCACCTTTGATTCTGAGAAATTGTGACAATTCACGGATATAGGCTATTAAATGCAGGTGCGCTGCTCAGGCAAACCGCGAAAGAAAAAAGGGTAGCTGCTTAATCTGATCTTTTTAGAATTGTATGTCTTGATGTTTTGATCTAACCATAGATCTATTGTCTTGTTTTTGGCTATGTGAATGGAAGTCCGCGTCGATGCCTCGCAAGTCCAGTGTCGCGAGCGGACGTGACATCTAGAAGTCATACCGTATAATAATGGGTTATCACTATCCTCGGGCCGGGCCTTTGATCGAGCGTTTTTACTTTTATTTTATCATTATCATAAATTAGCCTAATCTGAGGAGAAATCTATGCCATAAACAGAAATATTATGGGTCTTTATTACACGGGTCTTCTCAATGCCGTGGAACGCTCCGTTCACTTGCATGGGTCCGGGGATATCTCGGGATTGGTTTCTTTATTAATCGAATGGGAAATGCAATAGGCCTATTTTAGGACCGAATCACCGTTGAACTTGTTTCTAATAACATTTCTAGCGAGAAATATACTTTTTACTTGCATAATCTTTAGTCAGTGATTACGTATGATCTTTAGTTTTATAGTTATTAGGAAGATTTTATCGGCTCGCTCGCATGTTTCAATGACGTCAGGTTGCTAAGGACGCTGCTTTCGCTAAACTAGCACACACACACACACACACACACACACACACACACACACACACACACACACACACACACACACACACACACACACACACACACACACACACACACACACACACACACACACACAATGCATTTCGCTGCAGATATTCCCTCAATTATTATTACTTTCAAAACGTTGGCCAAGGTTGATTATCCTTTTTATTTGGGCTGCTTCTAGGACATTTTGGGTGGATTTTGAACGGTATGTGGGCGGGACGTTTTTTGCAGGACCTGGCAACCCTGCGCTGTTGCCCGGGGTGCTGAAATGCTCCGGAACAGATCTGGATCCACTATGGCCAAAAGACTTGTATGCCCCCCCCCCCCCCCCCTTAAATAAATTATATGGCAGAATAAAGAATAAATTCATGCATTATCATTCAACTTGAACATGTGTTTTTACAGTATAGCGTGGTGGAGGGCTGACGTATGTTGCCCAACCCGGAAGTGAGCGTCGCCCTGGTTTCCCTTGACAAAAAGCCAACGGGTTTTTCCATTGGATTTTGGATTATTGCAGAAAAATTAGCATCTTTGAAGCACCTCCTCAAAAACTGAAAATAAATAAATAAATAAAAAATATCTGTGCTCCAAAGAACGAAATGTAAACCAATGCATTCTGAATAATAATAATAATACATTTAATTTAGAGGCGCCTTTCAAGACACCCAAGGTCACTTTACAGAGCATATAGTCATCATTCAAAACTATGTAAAACAGACTAGGAATAAAAGAAAAACAGAAGTTAAACATGAAGAATAATAATAATTAATAACACTCAAAGACGCCTACAGTGAAGGGGGGACCTCACTAACCACCACCAATGAGTAGCACCCACTTGGGTGATGAATGGGAGTGTTTCTCCGATTTTTCCATGCTACACAGAACGAAATGTAAACCATGCAAATAAAGACTTCATGTTCATAATCATTTAAATATCATTAATCTCCTGAGTGTGTCGAGTGGTATTCTATTTTTTTCAACGGGGCTGCATCCAGTCACTTGACCGCCCCCTCTAATCCTTACATGGTTCTAAAAACCACGCGGCAAAGGAGCTGCCGTCCATTGTGTTGTTTTTGTCGTAAACTAGGGTCAGATGGTTAAAAAATAGACAGATATTCCAAGGTATCCTTAAAAGGCAGCTTGGATGTTTTTATTTTGTGCAGTTTAGACTTCTTCTATAACCTATTTTTGAAAGCAAAACACCAAGCTCATTGATTTAACGAGGCAGGGTTATTTGAAACAATTTATTGAATAAATATTTATGAGAGGTCATTCCTTCTCCTGAGTTTGCTTCCTATTTATGTCTAGTGTACACCCCTACTGTCAGCAAGCATCACCCCCCCCCCCCCCCCCCCTCCCCATATGGATTTGGAGAATTGCTGCCACGTCCCGGTGGTGGAGGTATCATATATATGAAAGAGGGCATTCAATTATACTACAATGATCAATTAGGAGGCCGAAGCCCTAAAGGAAGTGATGCAATAGGTGACTGAGTCGACAACATTTAAGTAAGCCTTGGGGTCTCTTATATATCAAAGGGGGTCTCAAAGGACGCATATACGCTTCAACCTGTGGCTTACAGGAAATGACTCAGCAAGTGCTCCATCTTGTTGCACCCACCAAGCGGCTCGCTTGCAAGATTTAGGCCTGAAGTTCTTCCCAGACCTACACCGTAGCCATCCAACCTGCATATCGGAGAATCAGGCCTCTCTTTAATAATGACAAAAAGTTATGAGAGGAATACACATAAACTTTTGTTGCCTCATAAGCGGCGTGGTGTCGGCTGCTTTTGACCTTTTGACCCCAGACTTCTGAGGGAATAGCTGAATCAATTCATTAGTCAATCAGAAGTATGTAAATATCTTCCCGGTGTCGTAAGAGGGCGAACAAGGTGTCCTTCAACATCTACGCTTCCAGGCGATTGCAATGGTGCCACACATGAGCATATTCGAACATGTTTAATGGTAGTAATTAGCTGTCGAAATTGGAGGCCTTAATCAATAATGAGCAGCTATTGATTTACTTTCCGATAGAAATTTGTGACAAATGACATATTATTTAGCATCTACACGTTGAGCTGAGTCCAATGACACCAAGCATGACACTCTAGCAAATGTATTTTACATGGTACATATGGTCTAGGACATGATCTCGGTGTGGCAAGAGGGCAAGCTTGATCTCATTGGACTCAGCTTAACGTGTAGATGCTAAATAACATGTAATTTGTCAAGAATCTCCATCGGGAAGCAAATCTATAGCTGGTCATTATTGATAAAGGCCCCCAAAATCGACAGCTAATTACTACCCCGAAACATATTCAAATATGATCATGTGTGACACTGTTGCAATCGCCTCGAAACGTAGATGTCGAAGGACACCTTGTTTTCCCCCTTACGCCTCCGGGAAGATATTTTCATACTTCTAATGGATTGATTCATATTTTAAGGTTCTCGGAGTGAGACTTTAGGCGGCTGCAGCAGAAGTGTAGAGACGAAAGATGATATCAAGACATTTATAGAATATTCCGATTCACATTATGATTCTTCGTCATAACTATCCGACCAAACATCCTTCACATTCACTGAGCGAAGATTATGAAAGTCCAGGCCCCCCTCCATCTCGTTGCACCTGCACCCAGCGGCTCGCTTGTATGATTTTGGCCTGAAGTTCTTCCCAGACCTACACCCTAGCCATCCAACATGCATATCTTAGAATCAGGCCTCTCTTTAATAGTGACAAAAAGTTATGAGAGAAATACACATGAACTTTTTGTTACCTCATAACAAAAGGAGCCGGCGTGGTGCCGGCTCCTTTTGACCTTTTGACCCCAGACTTCAAAAACGTGGCCACAGGCCAGCTGTGTCTACACACCTTAAGCCACAAATGTACACATCCATCCCCCAAAAAATGGGGACTAGAAACTAACCTCTGTCTTATGTACATTTACTGTACTGTTGGAGGTCACGCCCCTTTTCCGGCCTTTTCGAGAGAGCTAGGGATACTGAAATGTTTACACACATTTCCCGGGGCCCAGAGAACGACATATCCGAGATTTGGAATTGTAGCCCTTAGAGAAAAAAAGTTTTCCCAAATGGACTGTCATTTGGACAAAGCCCCTCAGAAGTGTTGCCTGCAAGACCTAATGGTCCAGAATGTGGTGGAAAAACAGTTTTTGAGATAGGAAGGTCGTACCGCCCTGAAATTTGAATACCTTATTCTAGGGCCTAACTGGGACCCCTGCACCGAAACTTGGCCCGGTCGGACCTGGATGGCCCTTCCTGCCCGAAACTTGGCCCAGTCGGAACCCGAATGCAGGAAGGGGGGGCCTGGACTTTCATAATCTTCGCTCAGTGAATGTGAAGGATGTTTGGTCGGATAGTTATGACGAAGAATCATAATGTGAATCGGAATATTCTATAAATGTCTTGATATCATCTTTCGTCTCAACACTTCTGCTGCAGCCGCCTAAAGTCTCACTCCGCGAACCTTAAAATATGAATCAATCCATTAGAAGTATGAAAATATCTTCCCGGAGGCGTAAGGGGGAAAACAAGGTGTCCTTTGACATCTACGTTTCGAGGCGATTGCAACAGTGTCACACATGATCATATTTGAATATGTTTCGGGGTAGTAATTAGCTGTCGATTTTGGGGGCCTTTATCAATAATGACCAGCTATAGATTTGCTTCCCGATGGAGATTCTTGACAAATTACATGTTATTTAGCATCTACACGTTAAGCTGAGTCCAATGAGATCAAGCTTGCCCTCTTGCCACACCGAGATCATGTCCTAGACCATATGTACCATGTAAAATACATTTGCTAGAGTGTCATGCTTGGTGTCATTGGACTCAGCTCAACGTGTAGATGCTAAATAATATGTCATTTGTCACAAATTTCTATCGGAAAGTAAATCAATAGCTGCTCATTATTGATTAAGGCCTCCAATTTCGACAGCTAATTACTACCATTAAACATGTTCGAATATGCTCATGTGTGGCACCATTGCAATCGCCTGGAAGCGTAGATGTTGAAGGACACCTTGTTCGCCCTCTTACGACACCGGGAAGATATTTACATACTTCTGATTGACTAATGAATTGATTCAGCTATTCCCTCAGAAGTCTGGGGTCAAAAGGTCAAAAGCAGCCGACACCACGCCGCTTATGAGACAACAAAAGTTTATGTGTATTCCTCTCATAACTTTTTGTCATTATTAAAGAGAGGCCTGATTCTCCGATATGCAGGTTGGATGGCTACGGTGTAGGTCTGGGAAGAACTTCAGGCCAAAATCTTGCAAGCGAGCCGCTGGGTGGGTGCAACAAGATGGAGCACTTGCTGAGTAATTTCCTGTAAGCCACAGGTTGAAGCGTATATGCGTCCTTTGAGACCCCCTTTGATATATAAGAGACCCCAAGGCTTACTTAAATGTTGTCGACTCAGTCACCTATTGCATCACTTCCTTTAGGGCTTCGGCCTCCTAATTGATCATTGTAGTATAATTGAATGCCCTCTTTCATATATATGATACCTCCACCACCGGGACGTGGCAGCAATTCTCCAAATCCATATGGGGAGGGGGGGGGGGGGGGGGGGGGGGGGGTGATGCTTGCTGACAGTAGGGTGTACACTAGACATAAATAGGAAGCAAACTCAGCAGAAGGAATGACCTCTCATAAATATTTATTCAATAAATTGTTTCAAATAACCCTGCCTCGTTAAATCAATGAGCTTGGTGTTTTGCTTTCAAAAATAGGTTATAGAAGAAGTCTAAACTGCACAAAATAAAAACATCCAAGCTGCCTTTTAAGGATACCTTGGAATATCTGTCTATTTTTTAACCATCTGACCCTAGTTTACGACAAAAACAACACAATGGACGGCAGCTCCTTTGCCGCGTGGTTTTTAGAACCATGTAAGGATTAGAGGGGGCGGTCGATAGCAACCACCATAGCAACCATGACGGTCAAGTGACTGGATGCAGCCCCGTTGAAAAAAATAGAATACCACTCGACACACTCAGGAGATTAATGATATTTAAATGATTATGAACATGAAGTCTTTATTTGCATGGTTTACATTTCGTTCTGTGTAGCATGGAAAAATCGGAGAAACACTCCCATTCATCACCCAAGTGGGTGCTACTCATTGGTGGTGGTTAGTGAGGTCCCCCCTTCACTGTAGGCGTCTTTGAGTGTTATTAATTATTATTATTCTTCATGTTTAACCTCTGTTTTTCTTTTATTCCTAGTCTGTTTTACGTAGTTTTGAATGATGACTATACGCTCTGTAAAGTGACCTTGGGTGTCTTGAAAGGCGCCTCTAAATTAAATGTATTATTATTATTATTATTATTCAGAATGCATTGGTTTACATTTCGTTCTTTGGAGCACAGATATTTTTTATTTATTTATTTATTTTCAGTTTTTGAGGAGGTGCTTCAAAGATGCTAATTTTTCTGCAATAATCCAAAATCCAATGGAAAAACCCGTTGGCTTTTTGTCAAGGGAAACCAGGGCGACGCTCACTTCCGGGTTGGGCAACATACGTCAGCCCTCCACCACGCTATACTGTAAAAACACATGTTCAAGTTGAATGATAATGCATGAATTTATTCTTTATTCTGCCATAGAATTTATTTAAGGGGGGGGGGGGGGGGGGGGCATACAAGTCTTTTGGCCATAGTGGATCCAGATCTGTTCCGGAGCATTTCAGCACCCCGGGCAACAGCGCAGGGTTGCCAGGTCCTGCAAAAAACGTCCCGCCCACATACCGTTCAAAATCCACCCAAAATGTCCTAGAAGCAGCCCAAATAAAAAGGATATTCAACCTTGGCCAGCGTTTTGAAAGTAATAATAATTGAGGGAATATCTGCAGCGAAATGCATTGTGTGTGTGTGTGTGTGTGTGTGTGTGTGTGTGTGTGTGTGTGTGTGTGTGTGTGTGTGTGTGTGTGTGTGTGTGTGTGTGTGTGTGTGTGTGTGTGTGTGTGTGTGTGTGTGTGTGTGTGTGCTAGTTTAGCGAAAGCAGCGTCCTTAGCAACCTGACGTCATTGAAACATGCGAGCGAGCCGATAAAATCTTCCTAATAACTATAAAACTAAAGATCATACGTAATCACTGACTAAAGATTATGCAAGTAAAAAGTATATTTCTCGCTAGAAATGTTATTAGAAACAAGTTCAACGGTGATTCGGTCCTAAAATAGGCCTATTGCATTTCCCATTCGATTAATAAAGAAACCAAATCCCGAGATATCCCCGGACCCATGCAAGTGAACGGAGCGTTCCACGGCATTGAGAAGACCCGTGTAATAAAGACCCATAATATTTCTGTTTATGGCATAGATTTCTCCTCAGATTAGGCTAATTTATGATAATGATAAAATAAAAGTAAAAACGCTCGATCAAAGGCCCGGCCCGAGGATAGTGATAACCCATTATTATACGGTATGACTTCTAGATGTCACGTCCGCTCGCGACACTGGACTTGCGAGGCATCAACATCAAGACATACAATTCTAAAAAGATCAGATTAAGCAGCTACCCTTTTTTCTTTCGCGGTTTGCCTGAGCAGCGCACCTGCATTTAATAGCCTATATCTGTGAATTGTCACAATTTCTCAGAATCAAAGGTGAAAGTAGAAACGGGTGGCCTAAAGCTGTCATATCGTTCACAATTTTTAACAATAAATGTACTGTACGGAGCTCCTTAAGGGACATTAGGGAGAACGCTCCCGCACAGAACCTTAGTTTGGAAGTCGTGCTGGTGACACGACAAATACTTCCAATTGAAATACATGGGTTTGGAATTTGTGCTTGTAAACACGAAAAATTTGAAAATACGTGATCCTGAACACGTTTCAATAGATTAAATAACGTGACAGTGTCACGTCTTTTCGTGAGACCGGGTTGGAATGACAGCAGATCTCTCTGTGGGCTCTTCCTCTTACCTAGCATCGTCTTACCTAGCATCTATCAAAAGATAGCTACATGTTAGTGTTTTATTGAATACTGTATTAAAGGCCCCAATGGGTCCATTTGGTTCTATTTGTACACAGTTACAGTTATGTGCTATAAATGTCATATCTGAACAGACAGCGGAGACAAAATATTAGCAAGGGGGAGGGAGAGGCGTCTCACACCTACTTCGCTAACATTAAATTGACATCAGCCCTTGCTCCGTTTATGTCACATTATTTCTCTTAGGATTGTTTAATGTCTATATGAAGCCATTTAACATTACACAATTGATTGTGATCATTTTGAAACCAAGACTGATTTTATTGGTGAGCTGATTTTGAGAAATCAAACTATGCTGCTACCTAGTTATGCTAGCTAACTAACACGAAGAGTTCAGTAATTACGTTTTTATACATAATGCTGTTATGAAATATGAAAACAATCAGTAGAAACATCTCTGTGTATAATGTATATTTGAAAGAAGGCGATTGATGTAGGCCTACTTACCCTTCTTGAAAATGTTGCAGAATGCAGTCCAGAAGTCAAATTTGGCACTATATACAAAGACGCTCCACCAAGACGCTCACACGCGCAGGTCGCGGGAGATTGTTTACAAACTGTCAAACGTATAGGCCTACATCGCAAAGTGGACACCGCGCGACTACATAACCACTCGAAGCCGCGAGGACCAAAGCTTATTATCATGAGAAAAAAAAATAGAGTAATGAATGGGGAAATAAGCGTGAGAAATGGCAAGTGTGGTGTGAGAATGGGTCAAATTGCGTGACTGTCACACTCAAAGCGTGAGGCTTGGCAACGTTTAAAGACTGATGATTGGGGGTTCGATTCCCTAGTGATGCAAGGTTTTTTCTTTCATTTTGGACTGCACACACAACGCGAGTGACGGATACTCGCACAATGTACACACATAATAATAATAATAATAATACATTTAATTTAGAGGCGCCTTTCAAGACACCCAAGGTCACCTTACAGAGCATATAGTCATCATTCAAAACTATGTAAAACAGACTAGGAATAAAAGGAAAACAGAGGTTAAACATGAATAATAATAATAATTAATAACACTCAAAGACGCCTAAAGTGAAGGGGGGACCTCACTAACCACCACCAATATGTAGCACCCACTTGGGTGATGCACGGCAGCCAATCGGTGCCAGAACGCTCACTACACACCAGCTTGAGGTGGAGAGTTAGGGATGAGGTGGAGAGTGAGTGAAAAGAACATATTGAAACACTATCGACCATATTTAAACACTGTCGATCACATTTAAACAATATCGACCACATGTAAACACTATCGACCACATTTAAACACTATCGACCATATTTAAACACTATGGACCACATGTAAACCCTATCGACCACATGTAAACACTATCGCCCACATTTAAACCCTATCCCCCACATTTAAACACTATGGACCACACGTAAACCATATCGACCACATTTAAACACTATCGCCCACATTTAAACACTATCGCCCACATTTAAACACTATGGACCACATTTAAACACTATGGACCACATGTAAACCCTATCGACCACATGTAAACCCTATCGACCATATATAAACACTATCGACCACATTTAAACATGTAAACCCTATCGACCACAATTAAACACTATCGACCACAATTAAACACTATCGACCACATTTAAACATGTAAACCCTATCGACCACATTTAAACACTATCGACCACATTTAAACATGTAAACCCTATCGACCACATTTAAACACTATCGACCACATCCAAACACCATCGACCACATTTAAACACTCTCGCCCACACCTACACACTATCGACCACATTTAAACACTATCGACCACATTTAAACACTAGCGACCACACTCAAACACTATCGACCACATTTAAACATGTAAACCCCTCTCGACCACATTTAAACCCTAATACCCTAATAATGCCCGACGAGGTGTCCATCATCAGGAACCAATGGACGACGCGGAGGCGTGAACCGTCCGACGCGAAGCGGAGTAATGGACTAATGGACTTTTGCCTCCGCGAAGTCCATTAATTCCTGACAATGGACACCTCGAAGGGCACTATCCCGCTTATACCACGGTCACTTACCAACGGTGACCAAATTAAGACCATTAATTTATATTTTCCATCACTACATCACTACATCACTGTCTTTACAATTTCTGATATACAGTACAAAAGCTGAAACGATTAGCCAGGAGTGGGAAAGATGCAGACGCAGACGTGGGAAGCAATAAGACACACCAACACACAGTTGCCTGTTGCAAAGTGGTTCAGAGTTTAATAGAAATAGTTAGGGTTAGCTGGTATGGCGTTATTTGGTATGGCTATAGTCTAATGTTAGCTTAGTTCGTGTTGTTTCGTCATGTCATTTGTAGAAATATAGCCTATCATCACAGACTGTAGGAATGTCACCCACCCTCCATCGCGTACGACACTGACGCTCGTAATCCTGTAGTGCAAGGGAGTTCGTGCACAGATCCCTGAGACAAACGGCTACGCGCACACATGCACACCCATAGCGAGTGACGTAGGACGTAAAGTCCCGCCCAGGTCGAAGTGGCGTCGATTTAGAGAGTCCCCCTTTATTATGTCCATCATAGACATCTTATAGATAGACGGAGCATTGGCTGCTGGGACGCGAGAAATACGGCCGCCATCTTGGAGTGGTCAACCGGGAGCAGCAACAGCAGCAGAAACAGGATGCCGGGCTGTTGTTCAGCGTATTCCTGCTCAAATCGGCGGACAATCCATAATAGGAATCGGGGGATTACTTTTCACAAGCAAGATTTAACATTACCGTACTATTGGTATAATTAGTATCAAATAATAAAACACGCCAAACCATGTGGCCTTTATCATAGCTACACGTATGACAAAAAACCGCATGAAAATCAGTGGTATTCAGTGAGGTATGATTAATTAAATGCGCTGACAGTTCATTGCTCCAGCCAAACAGATTACACTGAGTGGAGCGGATGACCACTCCAAGATGGCGGACCCGCGTCTCGTCAGCGCCAGTAGGCGGTAGCATTCGATGCTCCGTCTATCTATAAGATGTCTATGATGTCCATGGGTAACATGGGCAGGGGTGGGTAGTAACGCGTTACAAGTAACTCAAATGAGTAAAAAAGTACTTTTTTCGGATAAAAAGTACTTTTCACGTTCCTTTTTTAAGTCTGTAATTTTACTCTTACTCGAGTAAATATTTGATTTAGAATTCCACTCTTTACTCAATTACATTTTCCATCGTGCCTTCATTAAAATAAGTATTTTGATAAACATATTATCTTCGTTGACTGTAATACAAGCGTACACGTTAGCGACGCCCCCTCCCTAGATTGCAATATTGTAGCGATTCCATTGCCGGGGAGACAGCTCACAATTACATTGGGGCTGAGGACTCGAGCCAGACCATGCTATGCGTAGGCTGAATCGCAATTGCGTCAAAACAAATCTGTGGAAATTGCAATAAGTGAAAGATACAATTTCGCACGTTGAGCACACAGTGGTGTGACTCGTTTATTTAGTCAAAGAGAAAAGCCGGAAATCAAAACGCGCTGCAGGTAAACAAATCCCGCATGGGCTCTGACGTCATGAAACGCCGTAATCCTTAAAGGGACAGCCATCCCTGAACCACCAAAACAGTAAATGACATGCAGTAAACGACAACACAATTGAAAGAACAACACATAACAAAATACTGTAGGTGAATTATGTTACTCACTACATCTGATTCATTACCACTCTCTTCATCCCACACCACAAACATGACATACAAAATGTCGTGGAACAGAAACAACTACCAGAGCTATTTATAATTAAGCAATAGATCACGACAGGCTGTGGTATGTGCTCATTATACCACTGTTAAGGTGTATCCTATTCTCTCTCTCTCTCTCTCTCTCTCTCTCTCTCTCTCTCTCTCTCTCTCTCTCTCTCTCTCTCTCTCTCTCTCTCTCTCTCTCTCTCTTCTCTCTTCCTCCCCCCCCCCCCTTGGTAACTGTTCCTACAATGCTTTTGTCAAAGCTGAAGTTAAATTACATGTTTAGTGTAAATTTGTTTGATGGCCTATGTTTGTTTAATGAACAATACACAATGAAGCAACTTGTGAAGAAATGTTTGAGAGTGCATCTTTCTCACACATACACACGTTTGGTCTTTTTCACTGATCCAAGCACTGCAATACAAAAATGTAAAGTAACTTGTAATTTGAGTAACTTTAAAACAAAGTACTTTTTTACTCTTACTCAAGTAGGTTTTTACAATTGGAATATTTACTTTTACTCAAGTAAATTTGAAGGAAGTAATTGTACTTTTACTTGAGTATAGATTTTCAGTACTCTCCTCTGAACATGGATAACATACAGGAGCGATTTGCTTCCGCGTTATGGGGCCAAGACACGTGGCTTAGTCCGTGACGTACCGGATGCAGAGATCTTCTTCTTCTTCTTGTTTAGTGGCGGATCATAGTTTTTCCCCATATACCGCCACCTACTGGACTACTACACAGGAGTGTGTGACAAGGACGTTGGCAAATGATACTTTAAATCATAAAAATAAATTCAAAGACAAAACCAAACTCACGAAACAAAATAAGCAAATTAAAACAAACTAACAAAATAAATGAATAAATAAAAAATATGTATACTTAAGGTTAAATTCTTCTAATTAGGTTAGTATCTTTTAGCTAATTTATCAGCAATTTCATTTCCATATATTCCATGGTGGGCTGGAATCCAACAGAACTGAATAACTAAACCAAGGCTTATAATATTTAAAAGAAGATGCTTTACCTCTATCACCAAATCTTCACGTATTGAATTATCTGTTATAAAACTTTGTAGTACTGCCATAGAATCAGTACATATCACTGATCTAAGAGGTTTAGTATCTACAACCCATCTAAGAGCGGTTATTATTGTGGCCATCTCGATTGAGTATACTGATAAAGTCACCCACTCTATATCCATATCCTTTTTCAAATTCTGGAATATATATGCCAATACCACATTGTCCTTTGGGATCTTTAGAACCATCTGCAAATATTTTCAGATATCCATAGAATGAAGTATTTAAATAACTTGAGCAGGCATTAGAAAAACGTATGTTGGTGAGATGCTCGCTTTTTCCTGTTAATAAATTAATGTTTACCTCTGGATCAGCAAGCAGCCATGGAGGAATACAACTTAAAGCTAATGCTGGACCATACTTTAATTCTTTCAAACCATACTCATTCACTAAATTGTCAATATTCCAACCAAATCCATTGGCCTTTTTAGTATATTCCCAACAATCCCTAAGCACTGAAATAGATGGGTTGTGAACACTTCCTTTCAGTCTAACCCAGTAAGTTAAAGACAATTGCTCATACCTTAAAAAACACCTTAGAAAAACACCTTGTATATACATTTTTAATTACAACTCGTTTTTTAATCTGAAAACGATAATCAAATGACCAAATATATACAGACCCATCAGATCTGAATGACAGAAATACAATCGTGAGAATCTGAATATAAAATATGTAAGATTGCTCCATATAATACCATAGTAACATAGTAAACGTATGTAGGCCTAGAAAAATACAGTTAAATTGTATTGCTTAAGAAACCTTAAGATTCCTTCCAACTAACTATTTACGAAAAATGCAATCAATAATTTATATAAAAGTAAATGTTTACATATCGACCAGCAACGAAGTTGCAGTAGCCTACCCAAATAATGAATTGTAATACACCAACATTGTTAACTGTCATACATAGCTAACCATAACCCTGTCATACATAGCTAAAAAAGCTAATGAAAATGAAATACCTACCAACGCATCTGAAATGTTAATATTAGACAAAAAAATAAATACATAAACTGCTAATAAAACGCTTGAGGAGGCGTTTTGAAAAGAAAAAATAAACATTTTTTTAGAACATGGTAGAAATATAATTATGAGCCTTTGATTGATATCCAGACATTTTTTGCGGAGACACAATCCTGTTCCCCACTTGTATTGGAGTGGACGGCGATATCTACTTCTGGGCCACATGAAATGACGGACCCCCGTCCACAGCCAGCTTAAACAGCTGCAATACCAGGCTTGGCCTCTGAGCACTGGTGGATTGCGGAAGTATGCACTGCTCCTGGGGGCCTGGGCCAAGCCCCCAGAAAAAACTATCCACACAGATAGGTTGGGAATGGTCTATGTTCAAAATGAAAGATCATTACAGGCTCTTTAATTTAAGCCATAAAAAACCTTTTGCACTTAAATGCAATTATGTGGCACTTTATTATTTGTATTAAAAATTGATTTATTTTTATTTTATTTTTTTTAAATATCCGGTAGAGCAAAGAAATAAAATGATGAAATTATAATAAAATTGATGTGAATGTAAGAGGTTGTGTTCAATGGGCATATGATATCGTCTCATATCGATCGCATGCCCCTGAATCGAAATCGTATCGCGGCAGACTTTTGATATCTGCAAATATCGTCAGGAGCAAGTCTGTAATGCCTTAAAGGAGTGCCATGACAATCTTGGCAGTGGGGGTCATCCAGGGAGACGCCGAACAACAGAAAAAGTATTGGTGTCCTACCATTGGAAAACACTGAGGGAGGATGTAAAAAAAATGGGTGAGTGTTATTAGTACTGAAGGAAATGTTAATTAATTTGATGGAACGGTTCCAGATTGATGGGTAAGACAACTTTAAATGTAACTTCCTACACAACATTAGTTACACATTCGTTAACCTTTTTTTTTCTGTCACTGTCACTCGAAAGCCACGGACAGAGGTTTGCATACTGGACAAATGAGGCCACAGCATTGCTCCAAGGATCACTGCAGCCGATGTACAGGATCCCGAAGACCAGAAAAAGGGATCATGAGGTGAGCATGATGTTGATGGCAGAGGACACCCAGTGTCATGCTCCTTTTTATTATAGACTCATTAATGCAATTCAGGTTTCTTATTCTTACATGTCTATATTGATACATAAATAATTTTCCCTCAAAGGTTCAGTTTGAAAAGGCCGACAGGTGCTTCATATTGGAGGTAATCTTTCTTTTTTTTTTAACTAGAACCTGTACACCTAAACATCAGGGGAATGTGTTAATAAGCTTGATTTTTCCTGACCTATCTTTTACAGATGCCAACATCTGTGCGTCTACCTGACATTGGCTCTGGTGTGTACCACATTCAGAGACATTGTGTCCACCAATTATTTGAGAAGACGGGCACATTTTCATTGGCTTGACAGTAAGTTATTTAATAGCAGTGGTATACAATACTTAAGTACTTTGGTGTTTTGAATTTCTCTATGGAAATGTGCTCTTTTGACTCACAATTTTGTTACACAGGTGTTGCTACATGGAGTAGGTTTTCTGCAACGTACAAAAAAGCTTTCTGCACCACCATTGACACCTGCCTTGGATGTGGACGACGTGCTCCTAACTCGCGCTAAAACATTTTACGTAGGAGTTTTTTCTTAAAAGTTATTCACAAAGCCGCTGAGACCTAGGCCCAATCCCGTTTCTTTGCTCACTGTCTCAACCCTACATCTCAACCCTAACCCTCATTGCTCATGCTCATTGCTACCCCTCATTGCTACCCCTAACCGATCCCCTACCAAATGGGACAACCCTACCCTGTGACGTCATCATGGCCTCCCCGTGCCCCCTAGCAGATAACCAGACCCATGGTAATGTTACAAGAGACAGACTAGCTGCCATTGTCTCGGGCAACGAGCAAGACCCATTGTAAAGATGTTTAACCTGAAATGGTATTTATATTTTGTAATTGGCATGTTTAAATAAAGTGTTAAAAAAAAAATAATACTATTTGTCCCTCGTAATATACCTTTATTTTGAATGTCACTTAGCTACATGTTAAAGGTGGTATTAGGGTGCACTCACACTAGGCCATCTGGCCGTGGCCGTTGGCCGTTTTCACACCTAACCGTGCTCAAATGGCCCCATTGTTCTCTGGCCTGCACTCACACTAGGCCATCTGGCCGTCGCAGCTGTGGCCTGGCCACGGAAGGCTCTTGTACATATGTCATCACGTCGTAACACGTCATCACCAAGCGTCCGCTGCATGGACCATAATAAAGTCTACCGCCAGTCAGAGTTTTAACAACAATGGACAACAACACAGAGAACACACCAACAGTTGAACCGCTTGACGCGATGTTTACCGTTTAATGGGAAAGAAGGCTCGTCGCCTTTATTATGTCCGTGGTCGTCGCATTGACTATACGTCATCCAGCTCAGGTTGCGTAGCGCGTGTCGGCTCATTAGCATCTGTACCGTAGCGGCCCGTGCCGTAGCAGCACACCTCTCCCAAGTGGCCAAATTGTCCCGGCCTGGCCAGACTGGCCACACTCACATTGGCAGATTTGAGCACGGTTAGGTGCTAAAACGGCCACGGCCACGGCCAGATGGCCTAGTGTGAGTGCACCCTTAGATAATAATCGGTTATGAACAAGAACACATTAGAAGAAACACTTTATTTAAATAAGAAACACTGAACCACACATCTAAAAATACACACACACGCATCTAAAAATACACACACACGCACACCTAAAAATACACACACACACACACACTCTCTCTCAGCTTTTGAGAGAATGGTGGAGAATCACATCTTCTCCACCATTCCGCCAACTTTGCCTCGGTCTCCTCATGCCTCGCCTGCCCCCTGGCACTCTCCTCTTGGAAGGGGTGTCTGGGGTGGTGGAAGAGGTGCCTGGGGTGGAGGAGCATGAAGGAGAGGTGGGGGGGGGCTGGTGGCAGTGGACTCAACGAAGTCCTGAAAGAAAACGAATAAGAAGGAAATAGGAATTATATGCCAGAACTGGTTGATATGGCCATATGTTATGTACAATATATAATAGCTATGTACACAATATAGTACTGCCAAAAAATACATTGATTAACCATGTAATATTACTAATATAATATTATATATTAGTTTAATAATACTTATAGAATATTACTAATATAATATAATATATTAGTATATATAATATTACTTATAGAATATTACTAATATAATATAATATGTTAGTATAAAGCTTATTTTTAACCTTGAGATACTAGAACATGGAAGATCTGGATATCATACGACATGATATCCAGCCCGGTCGTATGCAGCCCGGTCTGCAGCCCGGTCGATGGCCGGGCTGCAGAGCCCATGATCGGGCTCTGCAGCCCGGCCGAGAACCGGGGTCGGGCGGCCTGCGAAAGTCGGCCGCGGACTTTCGCGATCTTCCGCGAAAGTCGGCCACAGACTTTCGCGATCTTCCGAGAGTCCGCAGCCGGGCTTCGAAGCCCGCGGCCGGGCTGCAGAGTATAATTAATAAAATAATTACTAGTTAATTACAGAGAAAACACTTACATTTGTGTTTTTCCAATCCTGTCGCATCTTTTCGCCCTCCATCTTGTCTAGGATATTTCTTGATTTTCCGTTTTCTCGCAAGGTATTGTGGGAGCAAGTTAGAACTGAAGCGCTTTGAGGGTGCCCATCGAAAATCTCAATTTTGAGGCTATGTTAGCCCTCCCCCTAACCCTTAAGCTACCTTTAAACTGGTATTGGGACATGGCTCCACGGCGCGTGAACGCGCAACAGCGAGGGTTAGGGCTGAGATTTTGAAGCGAGCCAAGTAATGGGATTCAACCCTACTCTTACAAGGATAAATCACAAAGAGTGAACTAAGAGTGACGCGCCGTTGCTATGGATTACGTCAATTCTCGTGCACGAGTTTAGAAGAGGTCAGTTCGGTGATTGGTTGTTCAGACCGCACTGAATCACCGAAAAACAAGGAAATAGCCTAGGCTAGAAATGAATTCCTATTAAGTAGTTATAGTGCAGTTAGCAGAATACACGCATGATGACAATTTTGTGCAGACCACGATAATGACGTTGTAGCCTGCACGTTCAAGAGAGAGAGAAAGCAAACAATAAAAATACGTAAAATTTAAAAGAAAATAAATGTTATGAACTACCCAAGTGTTGACTGATTTGTGCCAAGGTGTTTACCTAAAATGTGTTTTCAAAGTGATCCCTAAATGCCTGTCCACTCGGTTCCACACGGCCAAATTCCTTGTCATGTTGCTCGCCATCATCATCATCATCATCATCATCATCATCGTCTGGCTGTGGAATGTTCCTCCGCTTGCAGAGGTTGTGTAGAATGGCACATACAGTGATTACTGTGCTTGCCCTCTCTGGGGTGAGGCGTATTTCGTCGTGGAGGACATGAAACCGACGTTTCATCTGCCCAATTCTTCTCTCCACAACATTTCGTGTATGTTTGTGTGCTCTAGCATATATGGAAGAAATCAGTAAACAATAATAAATATGGATTCAACAAATAAAAGGCGTCAAAGAGCCAATACGGTGTGTTTTACGAATAGGACTAAGCGTAATCTGCGTAATCACTTTAACTGTGCTCCCGGTTGTGGGTTGATAGTCACTGTCACCCAGCAAGTGACACCCAACTGGTACATCTCAAAAAGCTGCCTCAGAGTCAAACCGCTCACCATTAAAATGCGCGAATCATGGGTAGCTGAAGATCCAGGCCACTTTGCAACAACATCCAGTAGGCTATGTTAAAATTTGCATCAAAAACAACCTGCGTGTCGAAGGAATGCACTTTCTTCCTATTGACGAACACGTCCTCGTCTTTTGATGGCGCAATTATTTTTATGTGCGTCCCGTCAATAGCACCGACCACACCGGGCATACCTGCAATTGCCATGAAGTTGGCTTTGATCCTGTGTAATTGTTGAATGTCCAAAGGATAGTTTATGGCACGGCTGACTGATGGTTGCGATAATTTTAAATCGTCGGCATTGCAAAGTTGCATTTCCCCTGTTGCTAAATAACGTAGTGTGGCCAAACATTTTATTTTGGGACTAATCGGATTATTCCTGTTAGTCGGGGATGTTATTGCATCGCGCATTAACTCCACAACAAGTTGAATACCCTAACATTTCGTCTCGCAGGCATTTTACGATTCTTTGTGATAGGTCTTACTGAGTTAGGAGTCCTCTTGAGGACTTTTAAGCTCTCCTAGACTTAGGTGCTACTTTTAGGCCTAAAATGCTTTGTGAATTGCTCTTAGTGAAAAAAGTTAGGAGTCCTAAATTTAAGAGTGACACGCCCATTCTTTTTAGGAGTTACTCCTAAATTCGCCAGTTAGGACCTACTTTTAGCCCTAAGATCCTTTGTGAATACGGCCCCAGGTATACATCTTATACAGTACTTGATGGTGTTGGTATCTGTGTGATTACACACAGTATCATAACTATGCATTGATCACATCTGTAGAGGTCACTTGTCAGTATGTTTTTTTTCCTTCCTTTTTGTTTTACAGGATATGTTGGGACAGGAAAAAGGGGAGCGCTAGAAGCAATCTATTCTGAAGCTGAAGATCCGGGATACTGCAATCACTTCTGCAGCAAATTGCACAATTGCAGCCAATTTATCACAAACACAAATCCTAGACTAAATTATGTCGCTGAAATGTATGTAGAAACTAATTGAGTGATGTAACTTATTTAAGGACCCTTAAGATACAGTGCCGTCAAAAGTATTCAAACCTTACAATAAAAAAAAATACATTTCCCTCAGTGATCTCCACTCTGTGCCCTGTAATGACAATAATTTCATTCATTTGTTTTATTTTACTGTTTTTTTTTTCAGTGTTCAATTTTTTTTTAATTGAACACTGAATTTTATCTTTATCGTTTTTGCAAATCTTTAAAACCTATGCCATTTTCAATTGTGAATGAAGCAACTACCATGGACATGTCAGTTACAAACTTAACTTCTTGACACTATGGGCCCTATCTTGCATCCGGCGCAAGTGACTTAGTCACTGGCGCATGTGTCGTTGCTAGTTTACAACTGGCGCAGAGCGTTCTTTTCCCACCAGCGCCACTCGCCGGTAAATTAGGGATTGATCATGCGCCCCAAGGGGCGGTTCGGCGGAAGGAGGAGGCGTGTTCTGGCGCAAACGCTATTTTGCCGTTGCTGAATACCATTGCGCTACTGACATCGAAATACCTGGTTTAAAGTCAGTGGCGCGTTGTTCAGATGCTATTTTAAGGGCGGATGCATACATGCGCATGCGATGCATACGGATTGCTTGTGCACCTCGCGCATACACTTTGCTTCTCTCATCTACCTAGCCGCACATTCTTGGGAAATTATTTGGGAAAGAACAGCTGATGCAGCGGTAATAAGTTGTACTTTTAAATCAATGCATCTGCAAACACCGTACAGCAAAAACATATTTTCTTGACACAGACATCGTGTAGGCCTACATGCCCATAACTTTTAGGATTGATGAGTATTTGATCGTGAAAAACATTGTTTTACCGCGAGTGAGTGTTAAAAAGAATGAATGAATGCGGGCGCGCGTGTGTGCTCTGTTTAAACACACGCAAACTAAACACGTAACGCATAATACAATCAATGGCAATGTCTATTACCGCGGGGACACATGCATATTAGGATAGCATACAATACTGATAAGAAACAATGTTTATAATGTATTGCGTATATCATTAAATAGAACCACAGTTACCGCATATCATATGTTATATCATATACGTTTTCTTTGGCGAAATTTATTTGAAGACTCAGTATTTCTGAAGTTGTGGAAGAAAACCCCTTATTCCATGTGTGAATTAGGCCATATTATTTGGCAATAAACTGAGCCATTTGCAGTTTGAAATTCATGTGCATCTGTCTCATCGGAGACTGCAGACGCGCTGTCAAAATATCAACTCGTCCGATTCAAATGCGCTCATGGCTCTTAAAGGGGATGGGAGCTGGCACTCTCATTGGTTTGTTGGACGTTACGCCCAAACCACACCTACGGGTAATTAGTCTGCTTCAGACCAACCCTTTTGACACTTGCGCCGCGACGCAAGTGTCATTTATCCGCCTGTAAAATAGCGATAGCGCCGTAGAACCGCCCACAAAGCTACTTGCGCTTTGCGCTTCCCACTTGCGTTTCAGACCGTTAAAATAGGGCCCTATATTTGCACATCTTTGCTTGTTGCAGGTGTCCCTCTTGCCTGTCCTCCAGCCCCTGCACGTCGAGAGGAGCAGACACCCGTTTGTGCCCAGAGGACATTACTCACATGTTGGGCTTTTGAGAATACTTTGCAAAATCTCATGGCAATGTTATTGTTGTAAATATATATATAGTTATATGTCCTTAAGATGTTTGTGTTAATGTTTGTGTTGTTGTTTCTGCATACAAGGTTGACCTGTTTCGATTGAATATGCATGTTAAGTATTACCTTAGTTTGTTTCACTAGTCACTTTTGTTGTACATAGTAACTTTAAATTGTTACCTTTTTTCCACATTTGTATATAGTCACTGTTAGTACCTGGAAGCAGTAGGAGTGAGCTGCCTTTTCTTTTGACTTGTTTTCTCATGTTTTTTCATAGTTTAGGATGTTAGTTTTAGTAATGGTCTTTTTTATTATTTACTTTGACATAGAGTTTAGGTAGCTTGAACTTCCCTTTAAAATCTAGTTTGTTTTGTTTAATTATTTTGGCCTTGGTTCACTCCGAAGAGAAGCTTCATTTTCAGTTTGGTGTATTGTTTGTGTGCTAAGCAGCAATAAACTGCTTGTCATTTTGACTACGCGTGTGTGGACTCCTATTTATGTTAGGCAAATAATGTACAAAAAACATGAGAAGCATTTGGATTTTTCTGTTGGATATGTGTATATATGCACAAATACACAAACACAGATGAGTGAAAAATAGCTTAAAAGTATTGATATATAAGTAAGGGATAATGTATAGAATGCCGGTCATTATCGAGAAAATAAGCCCCGACAGGGCGAACAGGACACCGACGCGCAGCGGAGGTGTCTTGCTTCGCCATGAAGGGGCTTATTTTTCGATAATGACCGGCTAAGTTCTATACATTACCCCGCTTATTACACGGCTACTTCCCAAAGCGAAACAATTTATTTACAATGTATTTGTTACCAGCATCATAGTGTTGATCAGCAGAGAAATAGTCTGCCCAAAACGTTGACGTCGTCGCTTAGCAACCGACAGCGCTTGGGTTGATACATATCCCGCTTATTACATCGACAAGTTACCGGACTTCGTGCGGAGTGATACCAAAGGCAAAAAGTCCTTTTGTTTACCTTGACAGCGGTCATTACTCATCCGTTGCCAATGAATTATCAAAAAATAATTGACCGGCGGAAGTTGTGAAGTGCCCATGCAAGTGAACGGAACGTTGAAACGACCCGTGTAATAAGATAAGATAATCTTATCTTGAGTATATACATATATATAATTATGTCATATATATATTATATATATATATATATGTTATATATATATACATATATATATATTATATATATATATTTATTATACATTATATTATATCTATAAATAGTCTAACAGTCTAAGTAAATGAGACAAATACACACTCTGAGATAACTGACAATTTTCGAAATGGTGTCTGTCCATCTATCGTGAAAGTAGAATGCAATTTAGTTTGTCCCAGTTGGGTTGCTGTAGATAGCGTATTGTGTGACGTAATCAGCAGACGACGGACCCCGAGCCGATCTGGAAGCCGAGCCGATGTGGTACCTACACCAGTACAAATTTAGTGTGACAGAGACAGTTTCCTGCCATGATTCAAACCTGAAAAAAAAAGTTTCAAAGGCTTGTAAGTCTGGGTTGGAAAACTCAACACCTTGCAAAAAAGGTTTTGAAACACTGAAAAAAGAGATTATAACCTGAAAAAAATTCAAACATCTGTAAACATGATTTTGTGTTATATTTGATCTTCTTCATCATTTTCAAAGTTCAAACAATTTCACCAGCGCATTTGCAGAGTTTCAAATCTGGCACTGTTCTAACAGTGTATTTCATTGTTTCCCGGTTTTGAAACCTTGTAAATGTGATTCTGCAAACAGGTGTTCATACATTGAGAAATACGTTTTAAAAGGTTGTCTATTCAGTTTTAAAAACTTGTAAAGGTGTACGTTTACGCCATTGCAACATATTTTTTCAGAATTTTTTCAGAAACTTTTCAGCATTGACTTTTCAGAGATTTGACCACACAGGCGCAAGCTTTGAGTCACGTGAATATTGGCAGTGTTCTGTCGCACATATGTTTTGAAACTCCTTCATACCATGTCCTAAAAAAATGTACGTTTTTTCTTTTCAAAACGCCACCTCAAGCGTTTTATTAGCCGTTATCTCAAATTATTTTTTGCTGGGGAAGAGGGGTGTGCAGCTGAAAGGAGTCGTAGTGAAACAAATGGCAACCGAGAGGGCCTAGTTCAGTGCTCCGTTAACGTGTCCGATTTTTGGACTGGTTCATCTGCTGCTCAATAACTCTCACGGTCCTCTGCTTGCGATCATTGTGATTCATCATGTATTGATCCATTTATTCAAAAGATCCAAAGACAAAGAACAGGTGCATTACGGTATCATTTTATATTGTTGTTGGACCGGAGTGGGGGGATGGGCACGCATGCGTTCTATATTTCTGCATCCGGTACGTCATGAAATAGGGCGTAGCCATAGACCCATGATGCGGAAGCATATCGCTCCTTGATGTTGCCCTCAGGTTGCCCTGCGCCACTGAGCAGTTTACATAGGAATGAATAGGTGCCATTTTGGAATCCGTTGTCCATTCTATAATACGTCCATGATTCAGGCATGTGTGGCTGAGCGAACTGCGCCCCACGGAAGACATCTACTTCACCAAAATGAACGTTGAACATGTAAGTGAATGAAGATTTAATTATGGGGGGTTCTAAAGATATTCTAAAGTAAATGCATTATTTGAATGCAATTAAAATAGATTAATTCTCAAAATGAGAAGATTATTAAAAAAAATATATATATAAATATATTAAAAAAAGAATAGATGGCAGGTCGGCGGGAGGGCGGCGCCTCAGCGCCCTCTATAGGCGAGCCGCCACTGCTATGGTCATTGTAATGCACATTGTCTGTATTTAGTGCTTGTAGACACTGTAAAGATTGTCCTTGAGGTTGATACATTTTTTTGGCTTGATATGCAGAATCTATTGGACCTGTCGGTAGAAGGCATGCCAAACCATCCTTGATAGGCTTCCTTCCAGCCATCTTTTGTGTACTTGAGCAGTTAATCAATGAAAGTAGTGACTGTTCAGTTGAGACACGAAGCCTGTTGGCCTTATTTGACCTGGAGTTTGTTGCACTCCTGGTAACACTCACCAAACTTTTGGGGGAGGCGGCAAAACATAGATCTCGGTCTGTCTCTGCCAGATCGTCTCTCGATACTCACAGAGTTTTCCTGCAACTCCAGAACTGTTTCTCCAATGCTGATCCTGCCTGTTACCGAACCCACGCCTGACTGACCACCCGCCGGTTGTCCAGTCCCTGCCGGCCTGTCTGCTCCCCTGTTTCCAGCTCCTCGCCTGCCTGTCTGCCCTCCTGATATCGACCCCTCGTCGGCCCGACTACCCGCCCGCCGACGGTACCGCTAGTCTACCTGATTGCCTGCCGGTTCCCGAACTCTTGCCTGTCCCCATTTACTCTGCCTGCCCGACCCTGATCATCTGTGCGATAAATAAAACCTTTGGACTGCCCTGTCACCATTTTCAGTCTATGCACTTGGGTTCTGCCTAACCCCCCCCCCCCCCGTTACACGGTGTAGCTATACACTAATCCGCCGCGAAATCTATGGGGGCCGCCATCTTTGCCTGTCGCCATCGCTGCGTTGCTGAAATATTACGTACTTGCCGCTGCCCTCTAATGGTTTTTCAGTGAAAAGCATCCTGTTCAGCTCATCAGGTTAAAATGTGTCGTGAGGTTTCCACAGGCAGTGAACTCGTACCATAATGTGTCAGTAACCATACAGAGAGAAGATGGCAAAATTCTCTCTGACTGCGTGGCCGGCCGAGGGAAGTGTTGAAGCCATACAGCAGGACTACTGTACAAAATTAAAGATGCAACAGCAAGAGGGTTCACAGGCCTGGCCTGCACAGACACAGGACGCTCTTCCCAGCATAATTGAACAGCTTATGTACTAAAAAAAAACTAAAGAAAAGGGAGAACATTTCGCATTAGCAACAACCGCCTACGGGGACCAACACACTACTTCCGTAGCAAAACACGGCAAGTCTGGTGATTCCAGCAACTCGGCAATGTCGGCGCTGCTTTACTTCCTGTTTCGCCGGATTAGTGTATAGACTTGGTTGAGGCACTGGTCCAGAATCTCCCAACGTTTCAGAAATGAAACAGTGAACATCGAAAACCAGCCAACTCGAAGAAAATAACTACTGATCAAAAGGCTAGATAATTCACATGTGATGTCCACACTAGTGGTCGTTCAGAAAAAAACATGTGTTCCGAAGCCGGATTCTTTACAAAACAATTAAATTGAACGATGGTTTTCTAGGGCAAAGATGGTTTTCTTGGGCGTGGTATTGAGGCCTTAAACCCTATGGGGTTTAATGAGCCCTCTAGCATCATTGTTAACTATAACAAATGCATGTTTTACTTTTTGAATGAATATATTAATTTAAACAGTAATGCATGCATTTGTAATAGTTACAATACCACTATTTGTCTGTGGCATATAAAGTCATAATCATAAAGCTGGTGTCTGATTTTAACAGGATAATGGATTAGTTAACTTAAACTTCTTAGTTGAAGCCTACAGAATAAACAGTCTCGCAGGAGGGCAAGACGTCTCTTTGAGGGGCCACTTATACATTAATGAGGCGTCGGGGGTTCATCGGAATGCAGGCATTTATGGATTTTTTTGTTAACAAACAAAGAACAACACAGCACATATCTTGCCAAGATACAACAGAGTCATAAAGTAAATGGGATACATCCACACATATTTGGATCATATCATAAGCATTCTTTAGAATCTTGTTAAAGATTAATTCATTTGAACTGATTCGGTCGCGAACGACCCATCACTACTAGGGAGCAGAATTTGATGGGTAGCAGAAATTGGCAGAACACCCGCAACAACATAAAAACAGGGTCAGCATATTAAAGCCCAGTCCACACGGAGACGATTTTTTGGTGAAACCGCATAAGTCTGAAAAACATACGTATGTGGAAACGAGGCGTTACGCCTCGTTTCCACATACGTATGTTTTTCGTATCCGTGCTTCCGTAAATTTACGGAAGGGGTCGCTAGTGTTTTACGTACGGACATGAATTTATTTACGCCAGCCAAAAATATGGGGGAACGTATGATAATGGCTGTTTTTTGGAGACCGGTACTTTGGAACATGAGGATTGACATATACAGAGATAAAAACAAAACCAACCAGGCTTGGAAAGAGATCGGCGAGGAGTTTGGCCTGCCAGGTACTTGCATGTTTTGTGAAAAACATAAAAACTTTCATACGGTATCTCCGTAAAACAACGGCGAAAGTTAAATTTTATGAACATATATTACGGACATACCGGACAGAAATTTTACGGAGGGGAGGAGTCTCGGAGGAAAAACGGACATTACTGAGAATCACATAGGAATGAATGGACTTTCGTTCGGAGACGGTTGGATCGCATACGATAATGTACGTATGGGGAAGCGAGGCGTTATGGTTCTGCATCGGGTTTTAGTAAGTGGACCAATCACAGCCCTTGCTGCTGCGGAAGGTCACGAGGCGCACGCCTTGTTCACACTACCTCCGTCTGTAGACAGCATTGTGGATCCGTCCTACGGGGCCCTTTTCCAAAATTTGAGAAATGTTCAACTTTTCAGGCAGCGCCGGATACGTCGGCCAATCAGATCGCGGTTATGGAAAATCCCCGTCTACTGGATCCATTTCGCAATAACAAGCAGGAAGAAGCAGGAAACCGTTATATTTTTTTAAAGAAATGTGGAATGATAGGATTGTTTTTAGTCACCTGTTTAGTTGTTTTGTCACTAGTTGTTTGTGTCATCTTTTGTATTTATATCCAGAAATCGGCTTTGTAGCGGGAAGCGATTTGATTGGCTGCAGTATGCGTCTACAAAGACTAGTCCCCTATACGTCAGACACGCCCTCGGTCATCCGTTGACGTATGCATGTAGTGTGAAAAAGGCGTTCCTTGCGTTGCGTGAACGTGAACCATAAAGAGTCCTTGGGCTTGTTCACACTACCTCTGTCCGTTGACGGATCTCATTGACTGTGCATGTGGCCCTTGCGAAATGCAAGATCTGTCTACGGACGGAGGTAGTATGAACAAGGCGTGCGCCTCGTGACCTTCCGCAGCAGCAAGGGCTGTGATTGGTCCGCTTACTAAAACCCGATGCAGAACCATAAAGGTTCACGACTGCGTCGAAGCGTCTGCATGGTCATTGCGTTGAGTGAACGTGGAACCATAAAGAGCCATTAACACAAAACCACATAGGTCAGTTTTTATTTGAATCCACCTTGGGACCTGGTTTCAGAAAAGTGCGTTTTCAGGCACAAGATCCGCCGGATCCGCCTGGTCGGTCGGCCCAAATGCACAAGACTTATGCGGTTTCACCAAAAAATCGTCTCCGTGTGGACTGGGCCTTAACAAAAAAAATCCATAAAACAACATAAAAAAATAAAAGAACGAACAGAACTGATTCTTCTCTCTTGTTCGTCTCGTTCGTTCTCAGACTCGACTCCTCCCAGACCCTCTAGTCGCTGAGTTGCTAACTCGCTGTTCATTCACTGACTGTGAGTGGTGAAGAGGGAAGAGGCTTAGTGAGCGAGCGTATGACAATACGATTCAATATCAGTGAAATGGTAAATGCATGCTGCCTTTGTATTTTCTTTTCTTTCATGGTTCGTTCTCCACCCAGGACCCCCACCATAATTACTTAATCAAGTCTATTATCTTGCTGATATGTTAAACATCCAATAATCAACCCCACCCCCCCCATTCTGCTGCGTTTTGTTAAAGTTGTAATGTTGTGTTGATTGATGATCGACTTCCAAGATCGTTTAAGAATGAGAACTAGGGAGGAGCTGAGTCTGACTGACTCAGCTGAGAATCTTGCAATCCATGATTAGATTCACCGCTACCGGAAACGTGACTGAACAAACAAAAGATTCTGAACGATTCTTCTTGGCGAGCTGACCGACGCTAACTGAATCAAGGAAAATAATCATGAAATCCTTCACTACTACTGGTTCTGCACATGTGGATCCTGAAAATTCACGATCCCGCGTGCGCATCAATTAATTTCTGCTACCTTTTTGGCTGATGGTGAGTATTTTCTTGAAAACATGTTTCTGAATGTAGAAATAAGATTATATATGCGTTATTTTACGGGACTGGAAGCGGAGAAAGTTTTTGTCGGTGGTGGGGAGGGGAGCGACGACATTTTGTCATGTCATAACAAGATATCGTGTTATATGATCAATTCTAAATACTTGTGTTTGTAAAGCTATGGAGGAAAGTCTGAAAGAATTATTGGACCTCCTGTCTTTGGGAACATTCCTGAATCGGTTTGATAAGTCCCAGAAATTAGGTGCGCTTCGAAATTCACAATAAAGGGTAGGTATCTGAAATACATGATTGTTTATAACGTCTTTATTGAAGATTTCAGGGGTACAGTATGTGAAAAGACCAATCGCCTCTATCAACTAGTGCTCCCACTGCAGAATCACGTTATTTTACACCACTACTTGTATCTGCTCTGCACATGCCATCCCGCATCAGAGTCAGGTATCCAACGAGTGACGCTCTTATTCCCGCTCGCTCTCTTTGCTTGACAGCAATCTAGCATCTGGGATCGATTGATATTCGTTGGGTCCCCGGATGTTAACACCGAATTTCATACATTGAATTTTGCAACTGAATTTGGCATGTTGAATTTGGGGACGTTGAAAATATTTAAGTTGAATTTTCTAACCTTGAATATTTGAGTTTGAGTTTTTTAACATTGAAAAATAGAGCTGGAAATGATTTATTGAGTTAAATTCGGTGGCAAAAATCCAGATACGTTATTTTAATGCATAAATATTCAGTGCTTAAAATTCAATGGCTTTTTGTTTTCAAAATCCGATGACACAGATTTACTTCCATAGATATACTTCCATACCGAGCACCGTTCATTTGTGAACCTGGCTGGTGTATGGTCTTCTAACAACTATACTGCTGCATATCCTGTAGTAGTTTTCCAAATGTATTCATGGTATAGCCAATGAAAACAGTAATAGATAACTTCAGCCGAGTTTCTTCTGTGCACATTGTCTAATATCCCTTTCACTACACATATATATATATATATATATATATATATATATATATATATATTTGTTTATCTCTATGCACACACATCCCCTGAGGGTAAGCAGAACTGAGGGAAACAAACAAATGGATGTCTACACGTTTTTGTATAATAGTTGAAACATCAGATGAGCAAACACATAAAGTAGTCTACAACCATGTCGGCTCACATACTCTCATCACAGGTTGCAACGTCTCACACGCACACACACACACACACACACACATCCAGTAGGCTATAGAGAGGCTTAATATTTCGAAACAAGGTCTTCCAATGGCAAATAGACCACGAATGTAGACATGACCTGTTCCAGGTCAGCGTGGTGTTGCCCTGCCGTACAGAAGCACGGTGCACTGTTTCCTGTGTACTACCCACAGTTCTTCTCGTCACCAGAGAATCAGTGTCCAACACTCTTTCTCCTTCCACTCTGTTCCTTCAGAAGCTCTTGGCCGCAGTCCTAAAACATGAGATCTCTGAAGGTACATTTCAGGATTTTTAAACAGCACCGGCACAAGAGCATGAGCAGTGGTTTATACAATGTTTTCCATTCTTCACATTTGATATGGTTTATTTTTTTTTATTTAGTCAAGACATAATGTTGCATAATGATTAAATAGAAAATAAATAACTGTCAGTGATGTTACAGGATAATGTTGCTATCAGGGGGCAGGCAATAGATTGACACAAGCATCACGTTGAACTAACTGAACTAAATGGGCCACTAACAAGGCCCATCTGTCTCATATCCCCTTGGACCGGCAGCCTCCAAGATTTAGCTCTCAGTAGAATCTGACATTAAAGAAGTGAGCAGAGATACATAATATAATACAGTCATCCACAAAATAGGCTACCACAGTTTGTCCTTTAGACTAAAATGAAGAGCCATACTTGTCAAAATCGTGCTCTACATTCAGTCAGATACCACAGTGGAGATGGATCACGTGGACAACAACCAGATGTTTTAACAGGACACTTCTGTCAGGTCCCTTATCACACGCTACCCCTCTTAGGACACTAGGGTTGCGGTTGGATAGTAAAGAGAAATACGTCCTATGCTACTCCTTTGCTAACCTATTCTCCTTGACCTTGACGGAAAGCGTCATGAGGTCAAGGAAAGATGTGAAGGAGAATGCATAAGGACTTATAATTGTCGGTAGATCATGTTGATCATTGTTGATCATTTGTGTCTGCCACATCGTCGTTTTAAATGTGGGACGGCATTATCTCCTTACTTTAGTAAATGATGGTCCGGTGTACCCTATGCTAACACAGATAAGAAAGGCAGCATTGAAGCACTTTTCCTTCGATTTTAGAGAATTCGAATAGCTCCTATCATGGCTGCCATCTAGATACTTCCGGGTCATTTAAGTTAGTTAGGAACCTTCCTAAGCAATGACACTATCTGACAGCAGCCTAGAACACTATGATCTGTGAGGGTTTTGCTAGTGTGCGCCTCATGTCTGCCTCTGGGATGCTAGCAAATTCAAATCGCAAACCATAGGAGGAAGTTGTCACCAAAAAGCAGCGTGACGTAAATGACACTCATCTCATGTAACTTTTCGCTTTGTAAATCTAACTATATATTACAGATATGTATGAAGTGTTTAGCACGTATAGCCAGCACCTTTCCAGAGAACATAAAAAATATGCTGAATATGGTACAAATATAACGACAATTATCAATTACATTTCTGGTTAAACCTGCACCCATCTGTAGTTGTGCTTCTAACACAGCCCCTCTGCTGCCAATAGAGCAACACACATCTAAAAAATGCCCCATGATGTAACGTACCTTGTGTGAACAATTGTAAAGTATTGGTACTGTATGAATGGTACTGTACATTTGCTATTTCTAAATCTGTATTACTTTTGAACACTGCAATGCCAAGTGTAGAAATTCTTGTTTACAGCTAACTTGGATTCTGGGGCTATCTAAGCTGAAGACCAACAAGACGTTTGGTCTCCGAAATTGGTCAAATTAATTAGAAAATGGTTGGAACGTGTTTTCTGCGATCTAGGAGTTCCCCAGGATCGATAGTCGATAATTAATTTCAGACCTAATGTGAGAAAAAATAATAAATGCATATGATTCTTATCAATAGAAGTACAATATTTTGAGGAAATTTAGCCTGAATATGAACAACCTGTTATGGATAACCTTATCCTTGAGCAAAAACAAAACACTGAATGCACATTTGTGTCAGGAAATATATCCAAAACTTCCATTACTGCTCTGGGCCTCGTTTCCCAATAACGATGGATCTTCGCTCGTACGATCATTCTCATGATGGATCTTGCGAACCATCGTGAATTTCTTTGGAGCGTTTCCCGAAACTCCTCTTAACATGAACGCGCGTTCACTGCACTCACGACGTTCGTAGGATTGTAACAGTCCACTGACACTGCTGAAACCGGAGACGCAGGATTGTCGCAGGAAAATGGGGTTAATGAGGGTTAAAATATCTCCCCATCAAGGCCAACAGCAGAGAAGCCTACGAAAAGAATAGACTGCAATAATATGAATGCTAAAGATATTAAAACCCAATTGATTAGGCCTAGGCCAACATATGCTATATCAGCCCTAATCCTGAACGCACTGCATACATTTTTTATTTTTTTTATGAATGAAGACACCCGCATGCAATAATGAGTTCACGTCTGAGTGTAGACTACAAACGGGATTAACTGTGGTCCGGGATGTTCGTTACTGTCTAGACAGGGTCCAATAAATAGTGAACTTCATCACAGCCTCACCGAAGTGCCCACAGTGCTTAATGCAAACAATCGCAACAAAAAACGCCTGCAGAAATTCTCCGACACCCGCTGGTCTCAGCATGATGCATGTCTACAGTAGCCTGTGTCTTCTGTCATTGATCAATATGAGGACATTTTAACCATGATGGTTGAATTAAAATCAGAGGGAGACAGCAAGTGCAGCTCGAAAGCGACCTCCCACACAAGAGCAATGGAATCATTCGATTTTATTATATGCCTTGTGACGTGGCGTTTGATCGTTACATTTCGGCTGCGCATGTATTTTTGGAATTTTAAATTGCTGCAACAAATTATGTTGTCGTTGACTTCTAACATGTCTCTATCTTTGCTGTTTAAATCTAACAGTAGTCTATGAGTAATATATCGGCGGTAACTACTGTTTTTTGGTTGCGAAATTGCGCCCAACTGGGCATTCCGTGGTATTGGATGTGTTTCAATAAAACGCATCCAATACACGGAATGTCCGCTGGTGACGCTGTCACACCAAATTTGTACCGGCTGCCAAATTTGTACCGGGTACGTAATCAGTTGTCCGTTGCCAGGCAATGAACAACAGATTACGTAAGGGGTTGTCCGTTGCCAGGCAGGTTTCAGAAAACATTCCCGTTCATGTTGCCAAAGACGAAATAACATAATACAGATAACGGATCGCTAGATAACACTTGTTTTTACTTTATATTTGTATTGTACTTAATTGTTTAATCGAATTTAGCTTGTAAACTGAGTGTATAAAGCAGGTTTCGAAAAACATTTGTGCTCATGTTGCCAAAGACTAAATAACATTACACAGATAACCGATCGCTAGATAACACTTGTTTTTACTTTATATTTATATTGCATTTAATTGTTTAATCGAATTTGTAAAATAAGTGTTATCTGTCTTGTCGCGCTCAATGAACGAGTTTGCGAATGTTCTTGAACCTTCCTACGTCATTCGACGCGATCGTCCGCGATCGTCTGTTGCCAGGCAGGTTTGGAATGGATTACGTAAGGATGACGTACCCGGTACAAATTTGGCACCCGGTACAAATTTGGTGTGACAACGCCACTGAGGCTATAGTAGGCTAACGATGCTCTTAGCATCCTACGAGTACCCCTGGAGTCCTCGTTAGCTACGAGCATTTTCACAACGTTCGTTACCAACAATGCTTTCGGGAAACGGTGGGAAATCTGTACGATGCTCGTACGACGCACTTCACGATCCACTTTCGGGAAACGGGGCCCGGCTGGGTTCAATCTTCCACTATGGGCATATGCCCACAACAACAACAACAACAACAACAACAACAACAACCACAACCTTATAACCGGTTATCCATTCTCAGAACCAGCATGTGATACACCATGCTACTCCTAATGCTCTTCATTGGGTCAAGGCCTCTTCCATTCACTTGGTTGGAATCTCTGTCTGCTGGAGTTTGTCTTGTCGTTGAGGGCTGTTGCTCTGCAGGGTGCATTGCTTCAGGGCTGTGGTATGAGGGACCATGCAAACGGACAGACATTGTTGCCCCGGACACTACACTATATTAGGACGGGGTAGCTGTTGGAGGGGCTAGGGTTGGTTCCTCGTGATTCTCTCACTCTATTAGTCTGGACACAGTACTTGTCATTATCTATCATTATTGTCATTATCAAGTCTTTGTCATGGTAGAGAGGATGGTGGTGGAGCTGGGAATGAAGACAAGCTGGGGGTCCAAACAACTGATATGAAGGCAGATGTGAGCGGAGCAGCGATAGCATTAAGATCAGTGGTGGCAGGAGGAAAGTAAATGGGATCCTCTCTCTCTCTCTCTCTCTCTCTCTCTCTCTCTCTCTCTCTCTCTCTCTCTCCCCTCCACATGTCGTCTCACTGGGTCGCTCAGTAGAGAGGCTTTTGTCCTTGGCTATCAAATTCTGACCAGGCGTCATTGAGCTCCATGAAAATCATCTTGGCATATTGTTCGTAGGGCTGGCCAGTGGCCTGTGGGGAGAAGGAAGAAGTCACTAGTTTGTACGTCTTTACTTCCTCTCACATCTGCCAGAGGTGTATTATTTATCATACAATAACAATAATTGCACTGAATGAATCCATGGGATGCCCTATTGTTATCTATTAGGGATGTGAATAACTCAAATTTTCCATTCACAAAGGCATCCATGGATCGTCGGCAAGAAATCACTTAGTATCTTAAACGCAAAAAAACAACTACCTGCTAAGTAGTTCCAGTCAAATTGTCTGTTCAGCCTTCAAAACGAGAGCTGGTAAATTGTGAAAAATGCATTTAACTGTAATCCGAAAACGTTGTTATGTGCTATAGACACTATAGTATCTGTGGTATAAAGGCTGGGTCGAATTTCAATTGATAAATATGTACACTTTATGTTGAAAGTATAGACCGTCGCGATTCCCATTGAAATGAATGGCGTAGTGATTCGGTCTTCAAAACGAGAGCTGGTAAATTTTGAAAAATGAATTAAACTGTAATCAGACAACGCGGTTATATGCTATAGACCCTAGAGTATCTGTGATATTAAGGATGGGACAAATTTCGAATTATAAATATGTACAATGCATAATGTCGTTAGCTCTCGTTTCCGTTGCATAAGAACCTTACGAGAGGGGATTGTTCCATGTATAGTCAAACCCTCAGACGTTACCAGGGAAACAAAGTTATGGTTTGTGAAAACTTTATATTTTGATTGTAAAACGCATGAAAATATAGCCTAAATGAATGGTCTTAATTTATTTTCTATGGCAAGTGACCATGGTATAAGCGGGTAATGCCCTTGGACACCTGTCCAACATTAGTTCCGTCCTTTAATTCTTGTTTATTTGAATGGGAAAAAATGTTAAAATGTTAAAAGTCGACTTTGATCCTCACAAACGAATAATCCAAAAATCAGATATTCTGACCCATCCCTATTATTTATGCAAGTAATATGGTTTATTCAGATTATATTAGATGCTAGTTACTTTCATCAATAACATTATGTTTTTTTATCGACTTATTCAGTTGAAATTAAAATATCTTTGCTTTGTTTTACGTGAAGGAAACATAGGGCCTATAATTCAGTTTGAAAGTAGTTGTTAATGTTGGATATGTAGCACATTGATTCGGAACAGCTAAAGCAAAGGTGTCCCGTTGTTAAACAATAATGCATATCCATGGAACGTCATTGTCCAATCCGAATCAAGTACTCAACTATGCTGTGGTGTAAGAATGAATATTACAACTCTACAGTTCCTTTCACTGTACTAGAACGGTCCATCCCTATTTAGATTCAGACTAAGCAGGCAGAGACAGTTCTTCCACGCACCTTATCCGGATGGACCACGAGAACGGCCTTGCGGTACACCTTCTTCACCTGCTCGGGGGTCACCAAGTCAGCCATGCCAACGGGCCTCCAGCGCGTCTCTCCCTCCCACAGCACCGTGTGCATGGTGGACAGCAGCGCGCGGATGTTGCGTTCCTTACCCTCGATCCAGTCAAGGATCTGGGACACACACAAAGGGGAGGAGGAGGGGTAAGGTGGAGAAGCAGGGCTGGAGTAGCCCAGTGGAAGTCTATGTGAACAACAGGTCCACACAGGCAAATACACAGGTCGACATGGAAAGATGCCCCAGGCAAGTGGCCACAGAATCATTTTGTAAGTGGCTGTATTGAGATGACAGCAGTTTGAAAGAAAGAAGGATATATAATCATAGGATCGCAGGTTGGAATGGAACCTGGCTCACTAGGAGTACTGGCATGGTAAGCGCGCTAGCATGGTGAGTCACTGAGTCGAATGCCATTGTGTGAATTAACACAGTCCATTTAGTAGTGTTACGTGAATCATCTACAGCAGTGTTTCTCAGATGGGTGTTGGCAGACCCCTAGGGGTACTTTGAAGGGATTGCAGGGGGTACTAATCTTATTTATTAGGGGTCCGAGCAGCGAAGCTGCTTGGTCTGTAAAAGTCATACTGCAGCCTATACCTTAAGTCGAAAACTCTTGACATTTTCAGATATGGTTACCATTAACCCCCACTACGGCACTACCCATAAACCCAAATTTGTGGTACTGCACCCAAAGGTGGCTCTATTGTAAAAAATCATGAATTAGTCTTATTTCTCCTCACCAGATAGACCTGGACTAGGATTCCTTCAGAATATTAATCTCTAGAATCAGATGCATTTCTAAAACCCGGGTCTCTAGCCCTACAATTTTTTACTTTTCCCACAATTTCATATTAAAGCTAAACATGATAAAAAGATTCACAGGCTACAAAAATAATCAAAAATTCACTAAAATCGCCACGTAAAATCTTTAGACCAAGCCTCACAAAAAACATTGAACAGAATTTGTTTTATTTAGTTCTATTTGAGAAATATTGGCCAATAAAGTTGGAGCAGTTAGCCCATTTTACTTATATGACCATTTTGTTATTGTATAAAAAAACATACGACTATTATTAGGTGGATACCAATACCCCCCACTACCCATTAACCCAAATTGTGCTACTGCACCCACAAAGGTGGTGCTATTTAAAAAAAATATGTACTAGCCTTATTTCTCCTTACCAGATTGACCTGGACTCAAAATTCTTTCATCATATTCATCTCTAAAATCTAATTTTTTTTTGTCTTCTGCTCTAAAAATGTTTACTTTTCCCACAATTTCATAGAAAAGCCAAATGTCCACAGTCTCACCCCATTTTGCCTATATGACCATTTTGTTATTGTATAACTACCATACGTCTATTATTAGGTGGATACAATTAACAGTGCAAATTTTCAGATCTGTTCTCTTTTAAGAAAGCCCTTAATTCTCTTGTGAAATGTGTGCTTGGAGTTTTTTTTAATGTTTGCTTATCAATAGACATTTTCACTGTGTGAATGAAGCTTCATGCAGTTCAGGAATGTCAGTGGCTTAACAGGATAATGCCTTGTACTGGTGATCCTTAGGTTGAGAGTTCGAATCCTGATTAGAACATGCTGAACATGACATTCTGTCATTGCCACTCATTTAAGAAACACAACATTGAACAGCAACTGAAATTCATCAGGCAATCAATATTCCGACTCATTCATTTCCAAGAATCTGACTGCCAAGACACAGTATGGCATTAGGGGAACTTCTTTGTTAACCAATTTTCCTTCATAATTAAATCTGTCATATTTATATTTCTTCTGTTAGTGTTCTTGACTACAAAGGTTTAATTTCCCCAGAATTTCAAAGATTTTTTTAGGTATATGCTTTTAAAAAAGCCCTTAATTCACTTGAGAAATGTGTGCTTGGAGGTTTCTGGATGTTGTATGCTTATCAATAGACATTTTGACCAGGTGAATGAGGCTTATCAGTGGCTCAATAGGATAATGCCGTGTACAGGTGCTCCTTGGGTTGAGAGTTCGAATCCCGATTATAGCATGCTGAGCATGACATTTGGCCATTGCTTTGCAGCTCACCTGAAAGCCGAGGCACAGTATTGCATTAAGTGGAACATCTTCATCAACATCTTTCCTTCATAATTATTTGTCATATTTATATATCTTCTGTGTTCTTGACTTTAAATTTTGCTCGGACCCTGTTAATCACCGCTTGCGGTTATATTTCTTCTATATCTTTTATAATTGATTTCCCTACCCAAAATGTTGAGGAATACCTGGCTGCAATATCTTCTACAAAATCTACAAAAATAGTTTCCGAGCCACTGATCTATCGTGCATTTCTCTACCTTGAGCTTCTCAGGGTCCATCTCTTTGGCCATCTCCTCCTTCCTCATCTCAGCTATTGTCCTGGGTCCCTTCTTCTCCTTGGTCCCGCAGAAGCCCTGACCAGACAGCAGGTCATCAAAGTTGGCATTTGACACCTTTGGTCTAGGAGCTGCTAGGAACGGAGAGAGAGAGATGCCGTTAGTTATCTCAATTACTTATATATTTTTAAACCATATTTTGCAGGGGTATCGAAGCTCCAGGTATCACCACGACAACGCTGATGCATGAGAACCACCCCTGCCCTTAGAAACATGACTCACGCATCCCAGCCGAGGCCTTCTGCCCCACAGCACCTGGGGAGCCTCCGCCCATCGGATTGAAGTGGACGTTGTAGTTGGGTCTGTTCTGGGGAGAGCCGTGGGCTATGGGGGTGTGGCTGGGGCTGGGCTTGGACTGTGGGCTTGGGCCCGGGTGCGGCCACCCACCAGCTCCACCACACCCAATCCCACCAGCGACACCTCCACCACCAGGAGCACATCCAGCCACTGCCGGCCCAACACTACCAGCACCAGCACTACCAGGCTGCCAAGAGGGGAAGCCCACAACCCCGGCGTGTGTCGGCCAGCCCCCAACATGCTGCGGGGAGGGGGGGGGCCTGGAGGGGGAGCCCATGGGTGGGAAGACCGGGGTGGTGCCCGTTGGGGTGGTGGGCTTACTGGAAAAGCCGGAGCCTCCTGATGGGAAGAGGAATAGTCAGGGGCAGAAATGGGACGAAGGGGGATGGTGAGAGAAAGTTTGAAATAAATGAATAAAGAGCAAACTGAAACAGAAAAATATATGAAATGTGAACCCTAAACAAAACCCAAGGGTGTTATTTGTCCTCAAAACGTTAATCTATGCCATTTTATCAGTCAAATAATTTAACCCAATTTAGCACAATTTAAAGAAAAAAGGGCAAAAAAACAACACTATTTGAACATTGGTTCCGTTCACTAGGTTGGGTTCTTTCGTGATATCTGAGGCACTTCCGAGGCACTCAGACGTCATGACCAAAGGGCACCAGAGGCGTGGTTTGTGTGGCCATGTGGAGTTCTGTCTGGGCAGCGGTTGACTGCGGCGTCTGAGAGAAAGCTGAGCTTTTCGAACACTTATAGTATAACGCCATTGAGTGTGTGGATGGTGAACCTCCGTCTGAGCAGCTATTCTTTTAATACCTGGGTCAGAGTATTAGGCTTCCCGGACACTTATAGTTTAACGCTACGGTGTTTGTTGATGGTGAAGCTCTGACTGAGCAGTGATGTCTTTGATGTCCGCTTCCGAGTGAGGGATAGGCTTTCCGGACACCTATAGTATAACGCTACGGTGTGTGGTGCTTTTCATATGCAACATTATTATGACGCTCATACACAACGACGGTACTAAAAAAGTATCATAAAGTTGGAGTGGGTCGTAATCATCAGAATAACACTCCTCCCTCTTTCCTAAAACTCCCAAAACGTATCCTTTTTTAATCTCAGTGTTCAACTTCCATCTGAAACCTTGGGTTCACTGGCTGTTTAACGTCTTATGGGCCTTCTCTGTGTTCTGCCGTGACTGTATAGGTCTCCGTCTTGTTGTCAACTCACCTCCGAGGCTGCCGAGGTCAGCAAAAGGGTCCAGCGTGTTTGGCTTGGACTGGTGGGTCGGGGTGCTGTGGACGGAGCCTGTGGGACTGCTTGTTGCCGAGCGACTGCCCACGCCAAAGCCTGCTGTAGGAAAAGGTAACAAAATGGTTAAAACAGACCCAGAGTCAGATTTAACGACCACAGGTCAGTTTAACACTGCGGTTTACCGACAAGGTGTTATTATTAACCCATTGACCTATCTGTGTGTTCAAGCAGGTTGTTCTATCATTTGTCCAATATGTTCCTCTACTCAATTTCACTATAGGGCACTGTTGGGTCGATGTTCAGTGTGTGTGTGTTTGTGTTTACTAGGATTAATCATTCATTTGATCTCACTCCAGGAGGCACGTATTCTCAGTTGAACAGATATTCAATGCCCCAATCAAATCATTGGGGACCTGCAGTGCAATGTGACCACAATAAAGTTTTACCCTGAGGGATCATTTACCATTAAGTGCTATAAAAAAGAAAAAAGGTAAAACTGACTTAAATGGTTCGGCATTATCACAGTGGCCCAAAACACAAGACAGTCCACGTGTGCAGAACCCAGCGTTGACTTCTTTTTATTCACTATGTTCCCTGCGGAGGAAGAGACGCGTTCAGAACGAGCATCTAGGGATGTTGTTTGTACCTGCGCCTGCCGGTCTGTTCCAGTCCCAACCTCCCATGGCGTTCTGCTGCTGCACGTTGACAGTAGGGGTGGTGGGTGGAACTGGGGAACCTCGGCCTATCAAAGAACAGGAGGAATAACTGCCAGGGTATGCTATTTTTGTATAGGCCTCACAGGCAAAATCTATAGGTGAATAAATGCCTGTAAATGGTTCTTGTGGAGTTTGCTCACAGTCAGGTGTGACGAAGCCAGTGATGATTAAACCATCAGTTTTTAATAGATCTCTCTTAAGTGTCTTTCACAGCTCCTATCTGGGTCTGTATCTCGTTATCCCACACGCCACGCCCGGACAGTTCCAGCCATAATGCACTAGATGAATGTGTGCGTGGGATCCACAGCAGGATTCTTCTGAGCAAATGCAAAAACACCAACCCTACCTCTGTGGTGAAATGGCTAAACAGGAGGATGGTGAGTGCATGGAGAATGCAGAAGGGTCCTTGAGTGCATGGAAAGAGCAAGTGCCATGCAGGAAGGGGTCGGGCTGCCCCACGTTACCTGGTCCCATGATGGAGCCCATCAGCTCCAGGGGCTTTGGTGTGGGGGCGGCTCCGAACGGGTTGAACGCTATGGGGGGAAGAAGAGAGTTTACATGAATACGTTTAGAAACAAGGACAACTCTTCCATTGCTCTCTTAAAAAAAGAGAGGGAAAAACATAGCAAACAGACTACAGGTTGGAGCGAGGCGTTTTTTTTTTTACGATTTTAGTCTTTTTATTGTTGAGTAAGACAGGAATGCATGGGAGAGAGATGGGAAGACATGCAGCAAAGGGCCACGGGCAGGAATCGAACCCTGGTCGCCGTGGAAAGGACTGGGCCTTTTTGGTACGCGCTCTACCCGGTGAACCACTGCCGCTCCCCGGAGCGAGGCAACTATTTACAATATTTCCATGTGGCACAGTCAATACATTTTGCTCAATTCCCTCTATTAAAGTGTTGATTGTAATGTCCGCCAGCCGTACAGAAGCCTGTATAATTAACGTTTTTATAAAGTGTAACGTGACGCAGACAAGCGCAGCACGGTAGAGTCAAAACGACTGGGCTTCACAGATAACGGCCCCAGAAATGTCCCGCAGCCTGCTGATCACCTGCTGGTGCGGGCGAGGGGCAGGGAGAGGCCCCGCTTGCCGCCACTTTGTGCGGCGTGGACTTGGCAGAGGAGGCTGCACTAGCCGGCGAGGACTGGGTCCCAAACAGGTCCCCCAGCAGGTCTGTGGTAGCGGCGGCACCAGTAGTGGTGTTGGTGTTGTTGTTAGCAACGGAGGCGGCGTGAGACGGCTGCCCGGCCGGGTCCATGGCCGCCCCGCCGAGACCCAGGAGGTCGGCCTCCACCGAGGTGGCAGCGGAGGTGGTGGAGGAGGGTTTTGCTGCGGCGGTGGTGCTGGTGATGCTCTGATGGCTGGAGAGAGAGAGGATCTCATCGTCCGAGGGTTCGCTCTCCTCCCCGTGGCCCCGGCCCTCCGGACCGCCGGGGGGCCGGCTAGGCTCTGTATGAGGGTGGCATCCGGAGGAATTAGTATTGGAGAAACGAGGGGAGAGAAGGAGTGATGGTGAATGAGGCAGAACAGGTGAGATTGGAGTAAATGCAGAGAGGAGAGAAGGATATAGACGAAGCTTTAAGATAAGAGGAAAAAAAAGAACGCACGGTGGAGAGAGAACAGGAAGACGAGGTACAAGGTAGGTAGCAAAACTCTAGTCAACTAGAGTTAACCGGTTATCTCTCGCTCTTCTCTAGGGGGCTATCTGCTAGGCTGTCACACACACACACACACACACACACACACACACACACACACACACACACACACACACACACACACACACACACACACACACACACACACACACACACACACACACACCTGCTACAAGGATCGGTCTCTGTTGTAATGGCTGCTTTGGGGGGGTTAAGAGGAAACTGTTGATTGGCTATTGGCTGTTTTTACCTTAAGGGAATAGTTTACTTTGGTAGAACCGTTTTTATAAATCCCTTTTACTTTGTAACACATTATTTGCCCGGTCACACATAACGTACCTTTGAGAATATCGAATAACAACTAAACTTATTTAGAAGGGCATTTTGACTGTTTGTACAAGGGAGGTAAAAATGTTCAACCAAAACAAAATAACTATATATAACAGGGCTGATTCAATTTCAATGTAATCAAATTACAGATATCTATAGCAATCACTCACAATGCCTTCCTCACTGATGTTTTTACGGTCTCCGAATTCTGGTTTGAATTGAAATTGAAATTTCCACTGCTTGCTAGAGATGTATTCTAGCTCTTGGCTGTGTTCTACTGTCTTACCCTCTAGATCCAACCCTTCCATCTCATCTTGTAGGGACAGAATTGTGAATAAGATTAGGCTTCATACAAATACATGTTGTTCCTACACATCTGTGTTGATCTGTACCTTCAGGCCTTTATCAGGCATGAGCATATCTTGTCTCTGTTTTTTATTTGTGTGTGTGTGTGTGCGTGTGTTAATGTCTTGACTTTATTGTCTCTGCGTGTTTGAAGGTTTCTCTGTGTGTGTGTGTGTGTGTGTGTGTGTGTGTGTGTGTGTGTGTGTGTGTGTGTGTGTGTGTCTGTGTCTGTGTGTGTGTGTGTGTGTGTGTGTGTGTGTGTGTGTGTGTGTGTGTGTGTGTGTGTGTGTGTGCGCATGTGTGTGTGTATCTAGTGTATATGCATGTGTGTAACTGTACGTGTACGTGCGTGTGCATGTGTTTGTGTGTCTACATACTGGGATGCAGTATTGTATCTGCAACCGCATATGTTTCGATGCAGGTGTGTGTGTGTGTGTGTGTGTGTGTGTGTGTGTGTGTGTGTGTGTGTGTGTGTGTGTGTGTGTGTGTGTGTGTGTGTGTGTGTGTGTGTGTGTGTGTGTGTGTGTGTGCGTGCGTGCGTTTACCAGCTATAGCAAGGGCGTCCTGGTGCTCCTGGTGACAGGTGAAGAGGACGTTTGGGCCAAGGTCTTTACAGGGGAACTGCTCCCAGGGCGGGGTGAGGTCCTTCTGCTTGTCTGTGGCCTCCACCTCCACCTCCACCATGATGCTGAACAACTCTGGGTACTTTTCAGGAGCATCGCACGCATCCAGCTCTGGTCTGCATGGAAGAGTGAACGCAAGAGAGAAAGGTGTGAGTGGATGTGGGCGCAGAGAGAGAGAGAGAGTGAGTGAGTGAGTGAGTGAGTGAGTGAGTGAGTGAGTGAGTGAGTGAGTGAGTGAGTGAGTGAGTGAGTGAGTGAGTGAGTGAGTGAGTGAGTGAGTGAGTGAGTGAGTGAGTGAGTGAGTGAGTGAGTGAGTGCGTGAGTGAGTGAGTGAGTGAGTGAGAGAGAGAGAGAGAGAGAGAGAGAGAGAGAGAGAGAGAGAGAGAGAGAGAGAGATGCACTCTTAAAACATTTGTTCAGAAGTTGCTTCATTGTGTATATTGTTCATTAAACATGTATACAACAATACATACAATATATTAAGTAACTTCATGTAATTTCAACAAATTGACACCAAAAATGTAAATTAATTTCAGCTCTGTGCAGATGAAAAAGCTTTTGGCTGGCTGGCTGGCAGGCAGGCGAGAGAGAGAGAGAGAGAGAGAGAGAGAGAGAGAGAGAGAGAGAGAGAGAGAGAGAGAGAGAGAGAGAGAGAGAGAGAGAGAGAGAGAGAGAGAGAGAGAGAGAGAGAGATTAGGAGTGTGAGTGTGAGGAGAGAGAGGAACGCGCATCAGGGAGAGAGAAAACGGCAGCTCACACACCACTAACTAATGTTCTTGATTGGTTTCCAAGGCATTTGATTCGATATTGAAATGCTTACTCATGTTAGTAAACGTAAATAAATACTATTGCATCAAATGGGTAACTATATTATTGGTAACTATATTATGTTATTATGTCATGTGGTATTGATATTGTAATTACTTGTTGAACTTCAACATGGTGCTGCCGGGTTCTATGAAGCCAGTGTGGAACTGCATCTGGAATATCTGGGTGTTGGACACCTGAGAACAGAGGAGACTTATTATACACTTAACATTACACTTGTATCTCACTCATTAGTTGTGAGTTGTTGTACGATTGATCTGTAGGTGGTATCGTATTGCATTGAGTGTCACAGCATCTTAAAATGCATCATATTCGCAAATCCAACAGAATTATTTCTTTATCTTCACTCTCCACTGATCTTTTCTTAAAGAGTTTATCTCTGTCTTTTAATACTGTATGGTACATATTATATGTGGTACACATGAGGTAGTATATGAATGAAGATTGCAGGAGAATAGTGCTGACATTCAGCGATGGCATTGCTGCCTTTTTTCCCCCTGCTCAACACCTAGGTTTGGCGTTCAGAATGTAGCCCACCAACTGATGGCATTTCAAAGCTGCTTCGGTTTGGATTAGACTGGTTATAGAAAGTCAAACAAAAATTATCTGATTTAATTCGTTTCGCGGAGCACCCAAATCGGGGTATCCGAGCGCTAGGTTGAACTTCAATGCTAAAACATTGTGTTGATCATTTAACACACAATAGGCCCCCAAAGCTTCTACAGCTGTGATGGAACCAAATTGGTACCCAGCTGGCCTTGGTACCTTGGCCTGCAGGCGGCCCCCGATGGTGGACCTCATATGGTAGAGGGAGATCACCACGTCCCCCTGGGCACTCACGCCCAGGGGGAACACCACCTTCCCGTCCTGCACACGGTATTCCCTGGAACATAGGGGGAGGTACGGGGGGAGGGGGAGGGACAGACAGAAAGTCAAACAGGAAAATACAGGAGTGGGTAAATATGCAAAATGTGGCGACGTGCTGTTTATTTTGTCTGAATATACATGTTATCCCTATAAATATTTGTTTCTGTTTGTTTGTTTCTAATTTGTGTGTGTGCATAAGCGTGCGTGTGCATCTGTGTGTGTGTGTGTGTGTGTGTTTGTGCGTGTGCATCCTTGTGTTTGTGTATGTGTGTGAATGCTTCTGTGTGTACATATGTTTGTGCATTTGTACGTATATGTGTGCATATTTGTTATTCTGTGTGTTTGTGTATGTGTGTGTGTGTGTTTGCGTGTGTGTACCTCATCCTCTCATAGTCCAGCGCTGTGCTGAAGATCCTGGTCTCTCCGATAAGGACGTCACAGAAGGGCCTGCAGCCGCTGCGCTGCTTGTTGAAGCAGGGCACGGGGCTCATTGTCAGGGCCTTGATCACCAGGGGCTTGGAGTGCGGCAGACTGGGCCTCTCCGACACCATGCTACACACGTAGCCGATGTACCTGCACCCAGGGGCGGACCAGGGCGGGGTGAGGGATGGTGCAGATGAAAAAGGTAAGAGCTTTTGGCTGGCAGGCAGGCAGGCAGGCAGGCAGGCAGGCAGGCAGGCAGGCAGGCAGGCAGGCAGGCAGGAGAGAGAGAGAGAGAGAGAGAGAGAGAGAGAGAGAGAGAGAGAGAGAGAGAGAGAGAGAGAGAGAGAGAGACTGCCAGATTGCTTGTGTCGTTCATTTATCTTCAATGTGTATTTGCCAATTCGATTTTCTTGAAACCATCGCGATTCAGCCAACGTATAGCATGCACGCACACAACCAGACACAACAACGATGAACAAGTCTGCAGAATACAGAGCATGTGCAACATAGTATATTTAGAATTCTATAAACTCTACGTGGACCGTAATCCCCCCCCCCCCCGCACTCCCCACCGCCGAAAATATCTTCCTGCGTGTCTGCATCCATGGTGTTTCTAGTCTTCAGCCCAACCTAACAGTCGACTCGTCTCCTCGGCTATGGAATCGCAACAATGAAGATAATGTGTTTATCAAAATGGAAAATGTAATTGAGTAAAGAGTAGAATTCTTAATCAAATATTTAATTGAGTAAGAGTAGAATTACAGAATTAAAGAGGACCTTGAAAAGGACCCGAAAAAACTTTTTCTTTACTAATTTGCGTTACTTGTAACGTGTTACTACCCACAACTGACACTACACACTATAACTCCCTCCCTGTTTGTTATTGTTATTGGGAGGAGAGAAAGGTAAAAACAAAAACATGATTGCAATGAACAATTTTCTTTTAAAGGGAACATAGCTTCAATGTCTGTGTTGGCATTGGCCCAAGAACACATATCTATAGATCTAAATACAGTGGTAGGCATACGTTTAAAAGCTAGTTATTTCATGGATCCAGGATACTATGCAACCCGGATGAAGTCACCTAGCCTAATAGCTCTTAGTTAGCCTAATGATTTTTCAAAGCAAATCAAACCAGCTAATAGGCTAACTGAAATAAAACCATGCCAATCTCTAGGTATGGTGAAGGGTGTGTGATGATGATGATGGCCTATTTTAATTCCAAAGGCTAAGGGAACTTAATCAGGATGCATAGTATCCTGGACCCATGAAATAACTGGCCTTTAAAAATAAAAATCTGGCTGCCTCTATAGGAATTGAACCTAGGGGTGTCTATTCTTATGCACCCTGTATTTTAATGGAGAACATTTATTTATTTACGATACATTATTCATTCACAAAGCAAATTGGTGTCCTTAAAGTTTTGATTTTTCCTAATTTGTTTAATTAAGGTAATTAAGATCAATTTCTAAAATATTCATTTTTATTCCTCCTTTTGGTCAACTTTAGCATGGGTGCCTAAACAAATGCCTACAACTGTATAAATAGATCTATTGATAGATCTATAGATCTATGTATACATATAGCGAGAGAGAAAGAGATATATAATATTACTTGAAGCTGTGTCATTACCTCTCAACTCTATCTTTATATAGAATGGTGTTTTATATGTGAACAAAGACAAAATAAGGATTGATTATCCAAGTCTATCAGAAAGTATGGAAAGATAACTATCATGATAACTCTCTCTTATGTGTTCTTGTCTTGTATGTCTCTCTCTCACCAGCCATGCATACAACCCTACCCCCTCCACACATAAACACACACACACACACACACACACACACACACACACACACACACACACACACTGAGACGGCAAGGGGGTTACGGGATGGTTCTGACCTGCGGTGGGATGGCCAGAGTCCAGAGCCTGGCCTCTTGGCGCTGAGGAGCTGCATGGCGGGCACCGGGTTAGCGAAGAGGTGACAGAAGCAGAACATGGCACCCACCAGCACGCCGGAGGGGGCGTGACCGTCCTACACACCAGGAGAGAGAGAGAGAGTTGGAGCGCCTGGAGTTCACCTCATCCATAACACTACAAATATACAAATATATGTGTCACAGATCTAGTAATAATACAGCTCAAAACACACAAGAGCACGAATTTCACTTCATGTTTGTAGAGAAACCCAAAAATAAATACATTCATATTGTTTAAACAGAGCAAGGTACATTGAGCTCCAATGTAACAGGGCTGTATCTTTCGCTCGCTTCGTTCGTGTAGGATTCTGACCTATTTCGGGATAAAAAATTCCCAAATATTATTATGCGCCTCCCCAACACAAGCATGATTTGGCCTTTAAGGCCCTCAATCCTATGCTCATGGTTTAAAGCGGGTACAAAGTCTGTAAAGATCTCTGTTAACGACTTTTATCCTGCTGCAACTAAACAGAATGGTGCATATGTTTGTTCTTTTTTTTCCTCCAAATCCACCCATATAAATAAACTGGATTAAAGGTGTATCCAGAGTTCCTGGGAGAGAGAAAAATGTCTGCAACAACTTCCATCAGGACATTTTTTTGTGGTAAACCACAACCGTTTGGCAAAAACACACCGTCCCTTGAAAGAGTACACTCCTGCATGGTTAGAAAAACAGTCGAGGGTAGATATACAAGAGGCATACAGAAAAATAACAGGCCTTAATTTAAATACTTTACAGATTCTGCTATTCTACCTACTACTATACATACTGTATATATTAAAGATTAAATATTAATATATATATTCATTTTTTTCTCAGTATTTTTACATAAACATGTACATTTTATCTTTCCCTAACACACAAGTTGCTTCAGTTTCTGCCTGGCTGTTGACCCAGTAGATCCAGAGACAAGCAGCCACAAAGGAGCATTAGGCTGAATCAGAGGGAACGGGAACAGCTGGAGAACTCCAACATGTGTTTCCATTTTGGGAACAAACCCTCAAACTTTCAAATTTCTGGTTAAAATTAGGTTAAAAATTTCAGTTAAAATTAACGTCTTTTGTAGTTTGTCTTTGAGTCAACCTTGTGAATCTGCTGCAAAAAGCACATGGTCGAAAGTAGATGGCAAGCTGGACTTTTAATTTGTGAATCTTAAATTATCATTAGTGTAAGTACTGTGTTGGGCGGGGAGGGGAAGGGAGTGTTGCTGGGAGGCGTTCACCTCTTACCGAGCAGGTGATGACACACACGTTCTTGGGGTTCTGCTTGAGCCAGTTGTGCATGTTTTTACACACAGCAAACAGGTTGTGTAGGCTGGGTGCCTGCCTGGAAGGCCAGTTGCACTCTGAAACCTGGGGAGGGAGAGAGGAGGGAGAGAGGAACGTAATAAAAAAGCAAGGAGGAGGGCGGAAGGAATGGAGAAAAGAGAGAAGGAGTTAGACAAAACACAAAGGTTACAGAGAGGGGAGGGGGAAGGGGAGAAGTCAACGGAACAAATGAGAGGGCAAGAGCACAACGCCAAGGAAGGAAGCGAGGAAGAAAGGAAAGTAGAAAGATCCAAACAGAGGAAGGGAATAAAAGAAGGAAAGGGAGGAGTGGATGGGTGAGGTTGGAGGGTTGGCTGTTGTTAGCAGGATGACTCATGCGCTAGCTCGTAACACTAACTCAGACAGGGGGGGGCGGTGTGGACCTCACTGAACACCAGAACACGCCATCTGGCCTATATCTGCTGCCACCTTGGCCTGTAGGTCCTTCCCACAGCCACATGTTCGGAGATACGCAGATCATGGATCTTAGATAACTACCTGTTGTCCTGACCCTAATGCTGTACTTCATCATGAAGCTTCAACGCGATGGTTGATAGGAACTCTTGACACCCCACAGGGCGACAGATTTTCTACTGCGCTCCTCACACATGACCGACCGTCAGAGTGACAGCTGCTGTCCAGCCTTGTGAGGCAGCAGTGGTTTGATGAGCGGGCAGAGGAGGTCAAATGATGCTGCATCGTGCATTGTGTGGTTCATGAAGGAAACATGGTGACGCATACATGTGGCATTGTTGTTCAACACTGATCCATTGTTTCAGATTAACCTTTGTTGTTTTTACACACATTACACGGTATATATACAGTATATCGGATACAAAAAATCGGAATATCGGAAATAGTCCCACTATCCATTTCAACGTTCCGACTATTCAGAAGAATCTGCTGCACGCCTGCGTCAAGAAAGTATAGCTCCGTACCTCGGCCCGGTCCCATCTCACTCACCCGGTTGGAGAACTTGGCTCCACGGTAGTTACGCTGTGATAGGTTGAAGACTGTGTAGTGGTCGGCATGGCGACTGTCTAAGAAGGAGCGGATGTCTTCCACGTGGTTCTGATAGCCAATTTGTGCCGACTCGGCTGGGTAGGTCATCACTAAAGCAGGAAAACAAGATATGTAGAAATGTATTATCGGAAATAGTTGAATCATGAATTACATCACACCCCTTAAAACATAGACAAAAGCATTTGATCATTTGTGTTTATTTTCAAAGCGCAAGAAAACACCAACATCTTTAAATGTTACTATTTGGGTCGAACGATGTGTTAGTGAACATTTTGATAATTTTTTACTATGATGTTTAAAGTTGTTAAACGCTGTACAATTCTTTGTAAAATACATGTGGGTTTTAACATTGATTACCACAACCCTAGCTCTTGCTCTTTGTTTTTCCTTGAATCGCGGCAGCTGTTTCGACTGCTCAGTGTCCCTGCTTAAAGAGGGGTTTACCTAACATGCTTAAATGTATGCGTACCATTCCTCAGAATATAATTGGAGCTGTTAATATCCAACATGTCCCTCTTGTATTGTACTTATTGATTATATATATATAACAGTTCCCACATCAATTCTGTAATCTAGCTGTGAGAAACATATGTGAAATGAATGAATGATTTACATTAAGTTTCATAAAGCATGATAATATTTGCTGCTTATTGCCTCAGAAGGAGTTGATTCAACAATCTTTAGTTTTCTTGGCTGCTTGTTGGATAAAGCAAGCATATCTAGCACATCACTTTGGACTCTTGTAACCTGTGAAGGTATTTGCTATTATAGATGACATTTTCTAAAATAAATATTAATAGATTCATCGAAAAAATATATTGTTCGACAAATTGACTATTAAAATAATTCTTAGTTTCAGCCCTAGTACTTTCTCTGTCACAGACTTGGTGGACTAGTTGGCATCCACAAGAGAGTAGTTGTCTGTGAAACATATCACCTGCATGATGCCCTGTGTGACATTTCCTGTGGTGAGTTCAGAGTAGAGGGAAGACAGAAATATGGCATGGTCATTCCCATCAGCAAGAGCAGTGTTTCTCCCGTCAGTGTACTCCGAACAACTCTCCTGATCCTCTTCGATTGCCAGCAGACAGGTGAGAATATCCCGTCCTTGCCCATCAATACAATGATATGTCCTCCTTGTGTTCCCAAATTTCTGGGTGACATGTTCTGTCTTTAGTTTCTTTACAACTTTATTTGCTTCATCCATAGTTAGCACAGTACCATGTTTTAGGGTGGATGCAAGAATGCAAGTATCAAACATGATATCCACCCATAGCAGCTGACCTATCTTTGATCTCAGCTTGTCAGTCTCGCAGTCTGTGAAAGGAGAATCACGCTCAAAAGCTCTCGAGTCCTTGAGAACGGGCTGAAGATTATTTATGTTTATGCCTTGTTGCATCTCCACTCCTTCAACAGTGGCAAGTCATGCGTCCCACTTGAAAAGTCTATTTGATGTGGGGAATGTCTGTAGTGGCAAAAAGGTTAGCCTCCCAAGAAGTCATCCAAATGACAAGCAAGGATACCAGTTACACTACAGTGTTCATCAAGCCAGTAGAAAACAGCAGGATCCAGTTGTGATATGTGGCCAAAATGAGACATCTTCTGTGGCACATCATTTTAGCACGTCAGAGCATACTTCAACATTGTCCAGAGGCTCAACCTGAAGATCCTCCACCTGAGTAAGATCAGCTGACCTCATGTTACCTGCGATCTCAACGGATCTGAGTATTGTAAATTGAGATTGTGAGATTGCTTTAGCCTTTCCAGCTTGCCCCGTCACTTTAGCTGTATGAGAAACACCAGTTTCTCTTTTATTATTTTTCCTGTTTTTTGTTGCACTCAAGTGGCTTTTGATCATCCTGATGATGGTCACCCACAATGTAAGCAACATTGTCAATGTCCATGTAACTATCAATAGCAGGTGCATCAGTATTTCCACCTAGGACATTTTTTGCAAGTTGCTGTGGACTTTCAGCCACAGCTACTTCACTTGAGTCAGTATTAGCCTTCCTTAGCCTTGAGTGGTAAACCCTGACATAGGTCCCACCATGACGTACAAATATCACAACTCCATCGTGTCCTATCACGACTCCAGGGCCTTTCCATTCACAGAACACAGTCTGTCGTCTTGTAATAGACTTTGTCCCTGGTTTCATATTTCTCATCGTCTGAACAGAGTTGCTTTCTCAGATCTCTCCTTATTCTCTCTGAGAACTCTCTCTAGCTCAGTGAATGATTTACTTGCATTGTGTAATGCTGTTATACGTTGTCCCACCTATGCACTGATTGTAGGGCCTTCCAATGCAGTTTGACTAAGACTTTCTTTATTGTAATTCAATAAACACACCATCAGTGCACACATTAAACAAAATTTCGTTACCTTGGCTCACGGTGGAGTGGACACTTATACGTATAATGTATTCAGAATTCACAGAATATAAAGTGTTGGTACGATTTAAAAAGGTTACAATTACAAAAAAAAAAAAAAAGTGCAATGATAAAAGAATCATAGTGTAATAAGCAAAATCAGACGATAACTTTCTGAGGAAAAACATAAGAAATCAAATTGCAGTAAATAAGAAATATATTATCAACATATAGTGACATAGTGATATTGCACTCAGAGGTAGCAGCATTTTATAGTCCAGTGTGGATCCCATGGAGGTTTGGGGGTGCGCGGGGGGCTGTTACAGTCCATAGATTAAGCATTATTTATTGTATTGTCTGTGATTTGCACCCCCAGGAACTTGGTGCTACTGACGACCTCCACTGCAGTGTCATTGATTAGGAGTATGACTGGGCCGAGATTTCCTGAAGTCAACAATGATCTCCTTTGTCTTGTCAACATTGAGGATCAGGTTATTGACTTTACACTAGTCCACCATGTGTTTCACCTTGTCCCTGTAGGCTAGATTGTTGTAGTCCTAGATGAGGCCCACGACAGTTGTGTTGTCCGCAAACTTCAAAATGTGGTTGGTGCCGAATTTGGGATGACAGTCGTTGGTCATCAGGGTGAACAGCAGGGGGATGAGAACACAGCCCTGGGGGGAACCGGTATTCAGGGAGATGACGCTTGAGCTGTTATTGTTCACCTGTACAGACTGGGTTTTGTACAGGTCCAGTAGCCAGTTGCATAGGGGGGTGCCGAGGACCAAGTGACCCAGTTTTCACACCAGACGCTGAGGGATGATCATGTTGAACGCTGAGCTCAAGTCCAGAAACAGCATCCGCCCGTGGGTGTTTTCATCCTCCAGGTGTTCCAGGCTCAGGTGGAAGGACGAGGAGATGGCATCCTCTGTGGAGCGGTTCGGCTGGTACGCTAACTGGAATGGGTCTAGTGATGGTGGGAGTTTGGAGGTGATATGGTTCTTCACCACCCTCTCAAAGCACTTCATTATGATGGAAGTCAGTGCTACGGGACAGAGGTCAGTCAGATTATTGATGTTGGATTTCTATGGCACTGATATGATGCTGGCAGCCTTGAAGCATGATGGGACAACAGCCTGATTCAACGAGATGTTGAAGATGTTGGTGAGTATGCAGGCCAGCTGGTCTGCACATTCCCTGATAACATTCCCCTCTTGGAATGTTATCGGGGCCAGCTGCCTTCCGTGCGTTGACTTCTCTTAGGGTCCTCCGCACATCCACTGCTTCAAGTCTGGGTGCCTGCTCCTCGGGGTGAGGGATAGCTTTCCTTGCGGGGGTGGTGTTTAATTCCTCAAGCCGTCCGAAGAACTGGTTCAGTTCATTGAGGAAGCTGATGTTGTCCTGACAGGGGGAGGGGGCAGTCTTGTTACCGTGATAGACTGGATGCCCTGCCATAAACATCTGGTGTTACCCGGTTCCTGGAAAAAAACATAGATCTGCTAACCTTGGGTGCACTTTGCTGCCTTGACGGTGCAGTTCAGGTTGGCTCTTGCTTCTCTGAGAGCCCCAACGTCGCCAGATCTAAAAGGCGACATCACGGTCCCTCAGCGCTATTCGTACCTCCCCATCCATGGTTTGTCATTTGCCCTAGTTATGTAATTGGCCCTAGTCTTGGTAGCAGCGACATCCTCTGTGCACTTCAGGACAGTTGAAGCATCCTCCTCTACGTCTATATGTTCACTGTCAGTTGTCTCTTTAAGCATGTCCCATTCAGTACAAGGGATGGGGATCGAAACCCGGTTCTATCAAGGACCCGGTTCCATTATCGAGTCCCGTCGTTCATTTTTTTATTGATTTTTTTAGGTCCAACGTAATGTTGTGTCCCTCAAGTCAATCAATCCAATTACTGCAGCGTGTCCAACAATGTTTCTGAATGAAATTTTAAGCAAAGTCTGGCAGTTAACTTTGCTCACAAGGATGACTGAACGCATAGGCGTCGATTATGCTGGAGACGCTGGGGACGCGTCTCCGCCAGATTTCATCAAGATTCATTTTGTACCCACCACAAAAAATAAAAAAATGGAGTTGAATTATTATGGATTATTACACAGGTCTTCTCAATGCCGTGGAACGCTCCGTTCACTTGCATGCGCTCTTCACAACTTCCGGCGGTGAATTATATTTGATAATTCACCGTTGCTAAGTATAATTGACCGCTGTCAAGGAAAACAAAGGACTTTTTGCCTATAATGACGTCTTTGGTATCACTCCTCAAGTAGACCGGTAACTTTTCAACCCCAGCGTCTTCGGTTGCTAAGCGACGTCAAGGTCTTTGGCGGACTATTTCTCTGCTGATCAACACTACGAATGCTGGTAACAAATAAATTGTAAAAAGACACACAGGGCCGGCGCTCGGCATAGGCAACCTAGGCGACTGCCTAGGGCGGCAAATGCGTTGGGGACGCCCTCTGGTGGCGCCCTTAATTAGTCAATTAAAATATACGAAACAAACGGAGAAGGGAGGGGGCGCGGGAGCAATCGCCAGGGCGCCCGAAACCGTCACCATAGTACGCAGGACAATGCAACAAACCTCTCCCCATGTCGAGTCGCCTAGGGCACCGAAACGGCCAGCGCCGGCTCTGAAGACACACCATGTGAAGTCCTTTTTTCGTTTTGGCACATAGCCGTGTATTAAGCGGGATAATGTATAGAACGTCGCCGGTCATTATCGAAATTACAGTCGGCTGTTTTAACTTGCAATTGATAGTCGGTGGAGTCAGTCTCTTGTTGACACAAAGTGACTTTTGGCCATTCTTGATTTGCTTGAATTCTGGAATAATTGTGGGGGGGAGTGCATGAGTTTTGGTCAGAATGCCTGATGTAGGCTAGTTTTGATTGAATGCGTGTTGGGAATTGAGAACAGCCAGCTCATGATGTGATACAGCGTTCAGCTGTGCAACAAATATTTTTTTCCTTTTCAATCTTGACGACTTTTGTAGTGCTGTCTGTAGCCACACGTTTGGCCCTTCTGAACTTAAACACTAGGGCTGGGATAAACTATTATTTTTTAAACGATTAATCTAGCGATTATTTTTTCGATGCATCGATTAATCTAACTGTGGGGGGACGTGCGACGTCTGGCCTGCAGGGGGAGTATGGGCAGGTTGGGAGCGCACCGGATTGGCTGGGGGGATTGGACCTGAGTGCGAGCAGGTGTCAGCACTCAGGCCAATCAGGGAGTGTTTGTACTTATGTGCCTGCTTTGTCTTGTAGTGAGGAGGAAGGTAATCCAGGAGAGAACGGACCAGAGTGATCCAGAACGGACCAAAGGGATTACTCTGAAAATAACCTTTGTTATAGTTTAAGTTGTGATTTAAAGACAATAAAACAATCTCCCGCTGAGGGATGACAACTCTGACTGCGCTCATTCCTTGGAACCCGTTACAGTGGAGCCCAATGTGGGGCTCGAGTGCAGGAAGAATGGACCAGTCCCCATTGGGAAACGTGCTCGGGCACCTAGCCCAGATGGCGGAGAGACAAGGCCAGCTCCACCAGGCGCAGAACGAGGTGCTCACGGACCTGGCCCAATCCTTGGCCGCCGATCGGGCCATGCTCCGGGAGCTCCTCGCCTCCGGCGGACGCGGCGAAGGACCCCGAGGGGCGGGACCCGCCACACACATACACGTCCCGAAGATGGGGGAGGGAGACGACGCGGAAGCCTTCATCGAGACCTTCCAGGGGGTGGCCGAGGTCTCAGGGTGGCCCCGCCCGGAGTGGGCGCACCGTCTCCTGCCGCTCCTAACAGGAGAGGCGCAGCTTGCGGCCCACAGTCTGCCGGCTGGGGCCCAGCGAGACTACGACGCCATCACCAGGGCCATCCGAGACCGGCTGGGCCTCTACCTGGAGGAACATCGCCGGGACCAGGCAAGGAGGTGGCTGGTCCCAGACCGGAACACGGCGGAGGACGTGGTGGAGCAGGTGGCCCTGGAGAGGTTCGTGGAGGGGCTGCCGGCTAGGACCTCCGCCTGGGTCCGATACCACCGACCCGAGAGACTCTCCGCCGCGGTCGTCCTGGCGGAGAGCCACCTGCAGCCACCACCTGCGAGCCAGCGACCACCGACACCGAGCCCACGTACCGGTGCGGCTGCCCCACGCCGAGGGCGAGATGGGGGGGGCGTTCCAGAGCGGGCACATGAGTCGCCTCCCCCCCCCACTCCACAGACAGGCGCTCAGGCGGCAGGGGAGGGGTGTTGGCGGTGCGGGCGGCCTGGCCACTTCCGGCGGGAGTGCCCTATGATGGAGGTGGGTCAGGTCGTCCGCGTCACCAGTGCCCCGTCTCCTCCCCACGGTCCCGGTGAGGCGTACCGTTTCCCAGTGAGGATACAGCGGGGTACGCACCAGGCGCTGTTGGACTCGGGCTGCATGCAGACCATGATCCACCAGCACCTGGTGCGGTCCGAGGCATTGGTGGAGGCACCTAGCGTTTCGGTGCGCTGTATACACAGGGATGTGCACGAGTATCCTTTGGTCCCTATCGAAATTCGTTCGGGGGGGAAAAAGCATAGTGTTAAGGCGGCGGTTAGTTCGAGCCTCACGCATCCCTTGATTCTTGGGTTGGATTGGGCTGGGTTTCCACAGGCTGTTAGGGGGACTACGGGGGTGCGGGCACGACCGGTAGGGACATGTGAGTCATGTGCTGTGTTCTGCGCCGAGGCGGGTGTGGACGACGCTGCTCAGGGATCGGGGGAGGCGGGGGATCCCGAACCCAAGGTCCCAGCACCGAGGTTCCCACCGGTGGAGGATTTCCCCCTCGAGCAGTCTCGTGACGCCACACTGAGCTCAGCCTACGACCAGGTGATGGTTATTGATGGGAGTAAGGTCCGGCCAGACGCAGCACTGACTTACCCACACTTTATAGTGGTTAGGGATAGGCTTTATCGGGTGAGTCGTGACACGCAGAGTGAGGATGTTGTTACCCAGATGTTGGTACCCAGGAGCCGCCGGGAAATGGTTTTCCAGGCGGCGCATTTTAACCCAATGGCGGGCCATTTGGGGTACGATAAAACCCTTAACCGGATAATGGCCCGGTTCTATTGGCCGGGGATTCGGGCGGAGGTGCGCAGGTGGTGCGCATCCTGCCCCGAGTGCCAGCTGGTGAATCCCCCGGCCGTCCCAAGGGCTCCCTTACGGCCCCTTCCCCTGGTGGAAGCCCCCTTCGACCGCGTTGGCATGGTCATTATCGGGCCATTAGAACGTTCCGCGCAAGGGTATCGATTTGTGTTGGTCCTGATCAACTACGCAACCCGATGCCCGGAAGCAATTCCATTGCGCAACATCTCCGCGAAGAGTGTTGCGCAGGCGTTGTTTCATGTCATATCACGGGTGGGAATCCCGAAAGAGATTCTCACTGACCAGGGCACCAATTTCATGTCACGCACGATTAGGGAACTTTACGGGTTGTTAAAGGTCAAGGCCATCCGCACAAGCGTCTATCACCCAGCCACGGACGGCTTGTGTGAGAGGTTTAACCGGACGTTAAAGTCTATGATCCGTAAATTCGTACACGAGGATGCTCGGAATTGGCATCAATGGCTAGACCCTCTGTTGTTTGCAGTGCGGGAAGTGCCCCAGGCTTCCACAGGGTTTTCTCCATTTAAGTTGCTTTATGGGCGCAACCCAGGGGCGTCCTGGACCTCATTAAAGAAAACTGGGAGGAGGGGTCCAGTGACAGCAAGAACGAAATCTAGTACGTCATGGACTTGCGTGCAAAGCTTCACTCACTAGGGGTATTGTCACGTGAGCACTTGCACCGAGCCCAGGAGAGTCAGAGACGCCTGTACGACAGAGGGACTAGATTACGCGATCTCACTCCGGGGATAAGGTCCTTGTACTATTGCCCACCTCTAGCACCAAATTACTCGCGAAGTGGCAAGGGCCCTTTGTGGTCACACGGCGGGTTGGGGACGTGGATTACGAGGTAGCGCGTTCGGACAGGGGCGAAAACAAGCAGGTCTACCACATCAACCTCCTAAAGAGGTGGAACGATGCGGTCCCTGTCGCGTTTGCGTCGACGTTACCGGAGAAGGAAGAGCTCGGGCCGGACGTCCCTAGCCTAGGCCCCACCCCCCCGGTCGGTCAGGGCGAGGGTCTCTCAGAGAGTCAGGCACGGGACGTTGCCGGTCTGCAACTCCGGTTCGCCAACTTGTTTTCGCCCCTGCCCGGTCGCACCCCGCTAATTACTCACTCAACATCGAGACGCAGCCCGATTTAACGGTGCGGACACGCCCCTACAGGCTGCCCGTCCACAAACAAGATGTGGTGCGGCGCGAATTGGCAACCATGTTGGAGTTGGCCGTGGTCGAGGAGTCTCACAGTGACTGGTGCAGTCCCGTCGTGCTGGTGGGGAAGCCGGACGGGTCTGTCCGGTTCTGTGTAGACTATCGTAGGGTGAATGCGGTGTCGAAGTTCGACGCCTACCCAATGCCTCGGATCGACAAGCTCGTGGACTGGCTTGGCATGGCCACCTATTACACGACTCTGGACTGCACAAAGGGCTACTGGCAGATTCCGCTGTCTCCAGCAGCCCGGGAAAAAACAGCCTTCTCCACTCCGCTCGGTCTATACCAGTTTAAGGTGCTTCCGTTCGGGTTGTTCGGGGCCCCGGCCACGTTTCAGCGGCTGATGGACCGGGTGTTACGGCCCCACACCGCGTATGCTGCTGCCTACATTGATGACGTCGTTATCTATAGCGGAACGTGGGAGCAGCATATGCGGCAGGTGGCGGCCGTCCTTCAGTCGCTGAGACGGGCGGGGCTCACGGCCAACCCGAAGAAGTGCGTGATCGGGCGGAGGGAGATTCAATATCTGGGGTTCCACCTGGGGCGGGGGAAGGTCCGGCCGCAGGTCGGTAAGACTGCGGCGGTCGCCGCCTCCCCTCGGCCCAGGACCAAAAAGGAGGTGAGGCGGTTCCTGGGGCTGGCGGGCTACTATCGGCAGTTCGTGCCGAACTTCTCCGACCTGGCCAGCCCCTTGACCGACCTCACCCGTAAGAGAGCCACAGATACAGTCCAGTGGTCGGAGCCATGCCAGGTGTCGTTTGAGGCTATTAAAATAGCCCTCTGTGGAAAGTCGGTCCTGTGTGCTCCTAACTTTGATCTCCCTTTCTCCCTGCAGACGGACGCGTCGGATAGGGGGTTGGGCGCGGTCATGACCCAGCAGGTGGAGGGGGTCGACCGCCCGGTGCTGTACCTGAGCCGGAAATTATCAGACCGGGAGGGTCGGTACAGCACGGTGGAAAAGGAGTGTCTCGCCATCCGGTGGGCGGTCGGCACCCTCCGCTACTACCTGCTGGGGTGCGCGTTCACCCTCTACTCCAACCACGCCCCCCTCCAGTGGCTCCACCGCATGAAGGACGTCAACGCGAGGATCACCCGGTGGTACCTCGCGTTGCAACCCTTTAATTTTCGGGTCGTGCACAGGCCTGGGGCGCAGATGGCCGTGGCGGACTTCCTCTCCCGCTCGGGGGGGGGGGAGTGAGTTGGTGGCCGGATGTGACCCCGGCCTGTGTCGGGCGGTGGGGGTGTGTGGGGGGACGTGCGACGTCTGGCCTGCAGGGGGAGTATGAGCAGGTTGGGAGCGCACCGGATTGGCTGGGGGGATTGGACCCGAGTGCGAGCAGGTGTCAGCACTCAGGCCAATCAGGGAGTGTTTGTACTTATGTGCCTGCTTTGTGTTGTAGTGAGGAGGAAGGTAATCCAGGAGAGAACGGACCAGAGTGATCCAGAACGGACCAAAGGGATTACTCTGAAAAGAACCTTTGTTATAGTTTAAATTGTGATTTAAAGACAATAAAACAATCTCCCGCTGAGGGATGACAACTCTGACTGCGCTCATTCCTTGGAACCCGTTACACTAACGATTCATTTTTTCAGTCTGATTCGATTCGATTATCGATTATCTCCCCATTAATTGACTAATAGCAATTTATACATGTTGATTTACATATCGGAATGAAAAAGAATGAATTCCTTAACATTGCAATACATGTTTATTGCCTTTAAATTTCAAAGTAAAAGTGCAAAGTAATGCATTCTTAGAATTCTACGGTGCTCAGTCATCTGCAGCTGCTCCCGGGTGGCGCCTCTTCAGGTGCTGGTGCATTGCCGTGGTGCTAGAATGGAAAGCCATCTCCATTTTGCAAAGACGACATATCACGGAATCGTTTCCTTTTACATTAAAGAATTCCCATACTTTAGAGGAACGAGTGCGTTGCGTCTTGCACTTATGAAAGTCTGAGGAGCCACTCGCGTTGATACTACGCTCCGGCGCCGCCATCTTTGTTTTGGGTTTTTCGAATCGACGCGCATATTTGGCGTTGACGTAATTTATGCGTCAACGTCATCGATTACGTTGACGCGTTGTCCCAGCCTATTTAAACACGCAGTTCATTTCCTTTCCTAGCTCCTCTTGTTTATGTTGTTAGCTTAGCCATAACATGTCACGTTGTCAACATTGGTTACATGGAGCAGATCATAGTGTGTAATTTGTCAGATGCTATTTAGAAACGTTTTTATTTTTTTTGTATACATTTTATTCCTTAGTAATTAGCTACATGGGTATGCCGTCTTTCAGAACCTTTCATTACCGGCACTAAAGAGAGAAAAAATAGTGCATCCTCATTGTACCCAGCACTTCTGAAAATGCACTTTCGAATGCGTCTCTGTCCCCAGCACATTTCAAACCAAACTGACGCCCATGGCTTAACGGGCGAAAAGGGCAAAAATAATTTCTTGTAAAGGGGGGAACACAACGTCAATGGCCAAGCACAGTAGTGTTGTGCATCAAATAAAGCCCAAATGCAATACCTTCGACTGTCTCAGAGTTGGAAAGACTCCTCCTCCTCTGAGAAGGGTCCAGCTGCCGGCTCGGGCGTTTCCGTCATGACACAAGAACGCCCATTAGGCTTTCCTGGTAACGTTTCATCTACCAATCACGAGGTCTTTCAAATGGCATACTGGGTTTCACAAGGCATAATGCGAAGCATAGTCGCAAGGCATACTATGCTTTCCTTCCTTAATGGACATTTTACCTCTATCATTAGATTTAGCAATCATGGAGCCTCCCTTGGCTAACGTTAGTTCTATGCTACCCATAATTACTACTAGATCTTATTTTGAAACTTCTGTCTTAGAAAATCGAAGTAGCGAATGTTACGGATGTTTACAACATTGCGAAGAAGAAGGGGGCCGGTGTTGATGGTGAAAGTTAGGCCGGTTTATAGTCCTCCGTAAAGTGCTGTACGTAGACACAGATAGCCCTCGCCGTTGCCGGAGAGCCTGTCGGAGACCCTCTCCGTAGCTTACGTGCGCATCCAATATTTTTGAACTATCCGTTGACGCAACGGAGATGATAAGCGCTGTGGATGGTCCTCCTTATTTACTTTGTACCAAATAAGATTTGGACGTTTATTAACAACACTATTTATATGGTTTGTAGTAGGCCTGCACGTTTGGGGAAAAACAGGAATCACGATTTTTTAGCTTAGAATTTATATCACGGTTCTCCGCCACGATTTTTTTCTCACAAAATGTAATTTTTATTGCAACCATGAACAATGACAAAAAAGAAAATGGCAGTACCAAACATAGTTTTTTGGCACCTCTAGCATGTTGCATTTCAGATGCTCCTTTATAACTGATTAAAGTGCAGTATCAAAAACTGAATGATTTACTTTGTACATATAGCAGCACAGTCTTTAATTGCTGGCCTTTTATAACTACTGAACCAACTCCACACATCTGTAAATGAAGGCTTAAAAAATATACATACCGGTATATCAAAGTAATTTAAAACTTAAATCCACACAGAGGTGAATCGAGATCACGATTTTATAACAATTTATCATGCAGGCCTGGTTTGTAGTCAACATATAAGATCGATCGGGCGGCGAATGCATTGCGTATCCGACATTCCGAAGGAGAACTATGAATGCTCAAGGGGTGCCCGTAGTTACGGAGTCAGATTACGGATTAAGGAGTCGGAGTAGTATACTTTGACATTTTAATACAGTTCAGCAAGAAAGGCGACGAAGAAGAAGGGGGCGTTCCAGTCTGCGTAAACGAGAAACCCCACCACACGAGAACACCCATTCGTGTAGTGGGAACATCCATTTGTGCAGTGGGATGATATTGCCTCCTCCTGCCACACCACAGATGGACCCGTCTTCATCATCCACTTAAAGTACGAGCGGTAAACGCATCCACAGACTTTGACGCTAGTCCGTTAAAAATAGTAATCCAATTGTGAAATCAATATTGTAATCCGCAGCATACAAGCTAGTTATCTTATAAAGTAAATAGAGTTTCCGACGTGCTGCGTTGTGTATTCAGTTTGGCTCAGTAAAACGACTAGGTTATCATGATGCGTTCAAATGTAACATAGAGAAACGGGAAATCAAGTTTTTGGCGAGATACATGAGTAATACTGTATTACTTGTGTTTCTGTATTACTAATAAAGTTGTTTGGTGCTCAAATTATTTTAGAATATATAATTAAAACTACTGATTCCAACATTTATTATTGTATTTAAAATACAATTATTCATTTCCTAAATATTTTTCTAATCACTAAAAACGCGTTGTATTTCCACCAAATAATATGAAAGTATTGATAGTGATATCGATAAAGACTCGGATCGTTACGGAGTATCGAAAATGGTATCGATATCAATAAATATTAACGAGCCCCATCCCTAGTCGGTACTCTCAAAGCAATCCTGGAGTGCCGACATAGCTCCTTCAGGCCACACTTTCACTTGTTTCAGTGTGGGCTTACCTCTGATGATCAGGGGCTTGTGCATTGGAATCAACAAGAGAGGTGGTCTGAGGAGCCAAGGTAGGGGCGGGGGGCTGCTCTGAATGTATTTTTGATGTTGCTGTATACCAGGTCCAATGTGTTCTCCCCCCTGGTGTCAAAGTCCACACACTGGTAACAATTTGGGAGGAAGGTCTCCATGTTGGCCTGATTAAAGTCCCCTGCCACAATGAAAACGCCCTCTGGATGTTTGGTGTGCAGGTTGCTGATGGAATTGTAGAGAATACACAGGGCTTCCTTGGTATTTGCACTGGGAGGGATGTAGACTGCTGTGATGATTAATGTTGAGAATTCCCGGGGGAGGTAGAATAGTCTGCATATAATAATCATAAACTCAATGTCCGTGGAGCAGTGACTTAATCATAGCAGCGTTGGTATACAAGCTGTTTTTCGTGTAGACATACACACGCCCCCTCCTCGGGATTCACCGGTGAGAGCGCAGCTTCTGTCTGCTCTGAGTTTAGTAAGCCCCTCCAGGCTATTGGCGAAGTCCAGGACCCATGAGTTTAGCCATGTCTCGGTGAAAATGAGAACATAGCAGTCTCTATTTTCCAGTTTGGTGGATAAATCCAGCTTCAGGTAGTCCAGCTCGTTCTTTAGAGAGCGTACATTGGCGAGCAGGATGGATGGAAGTGACGATCTGAACCGTTTAGCCTTTAGCTTCGCTGCTAGTCCAACGCGACAGCCGCGCTTCTGTTTTCTGTCACACCGCCTCCGACGCTCCCTGGGGCGGCCTATGCTGGTGGGAAACTGCATTATTAAGCTCCCCATTAAACTCCCCACCATTATCACGCTCCGGTGGACAGTGGACACTAATCCAGGATTGAATGAAGTGTTTCACTATCACGCTTGGCTTCTTGGAGGTGACGATGCTACCAGCGCTGAAGCGAGTGAAATTATCAATAATGTGAAGGTATCACACATTTGGTCCTGGTTCATGTAAATCCACTGCTACAGTCTCGTTGTATCGAGAAGCCATGGGCAGACCAACACCAGCCATAGGCTTAGGCTTGCTGTGCTTGAGACATACCTCACATTTGCTAACTATCGCTTCCAGGATAATAGTGTTCTCATCATCAGCATTTCCAGCATTCATCAGCAGTTTCTTCAGTCTGACGCATGGCCAAATTGCTTGTGAAGTTTCAGTAAAGCTTTGTGCTTTTGTTTCTCAGTCATATTTTCTGTAATAGCTAGCAGTATTTTCTAACATGTATCACTTGGGGAGTCCTTATCTTTATACAGTTATTTCCTGAGGATGTAACCTCTAGAGCAGGGGTTCTCAAAGTTTTGACAACTGAGGGCCAATTTAGGAACCCAAAATCTGACTGGGGGCCGCCAAAGGAAAAAAAGAAATGGCGGGACACGCCGTCAGCATCCCAGTGGTAAAAAAAAACATTGCACCGTGGACCTCTAGGAGTGAGGTCAAGTGAGGTCTAAATCACGAAACTGAGGTTCACCCTTTCAAAATAATGTGCAGTCGGATTAAAACTAACAAATGTAAAGGGATTTAATTGAAAGCTAGAGAGAGTCGAATTTTCTCTTTATATTTATTTAAATTAATATTGATTTAATAATAAAATAAAAAAGATTATTATTTTTTTTTTTATAACTTACATATTTATGTATGACATTGCGGGCCGCCAGGAATGATTCCGCGGGCCGCCATTGGCCCGCGGGCCGCACTTTGAGAACCAATGCTCTAGAGCTAACTGTTTCAAAATGGTTGCTGTATCATTCTCAAAGTCTGAAATAGCTCCTGCTCTCTTTAGCGTAGCTTTACCTAGTAGCAAAGGGATTTTACATGTCACTACTTCTGTTTCAATACAGCATTTTGTTATACCTACCTTGGCTGGAATCATGACCTTTTTTGTGAATTGTACAACTTTTCAATCGCCAAACTTGAGAGGCTTTCCGCTCTCCATGTTTATCATTTTCTGTATTTCGCTCTCATCCAGTCCCTGCACAAAGTTATCCAGCCACTTTTCACAACAGACTGTCCTTGTGCAAGCTGTGTCAATTAAAGCCAAACCTAGAGCTTCAACCATGAATATAACAGATTTTCACTTCATCTTTACACTCTTTCTTGTGTGGACAATCTATTACCCAAGGCTATGTGCTCTGACAAATACCACTCCTTTGTCCATCTTCCGAATTTATCAAGTGGGTATGTGCATGTTAGTGGTCCTCGAGCTTGGCTACTTGTATTTCTGTCAACAACATATTCCCCCATCTGGAAGTGGTCTCTCCGTGATATCCGATCAAACTCAGAGTACACCTCATAAGGCCGGTCCCTTTCCTCTCTTATAAAAACTTTGTCGAGTTCCTGAATCAATGTGCGATATCTCCAGCTCTACCTTTCAGTGATAGAGCTACTGCTAACTGTTGTTTTATCTCGTCCAATCCCGTCACACGTTTCCACATTTCCACTTAATTTTTCCAATTCTCGTAGGACTTCCCTTTGTTGAAACCCGGAGGCATATGTCGTTTTTTAGAAGAAGCCATATTCTGCTATCATGTTCAACTGTAATAATTATTAGTCAACTTATTTAGTTTATTTATTTCAGGCTCTCCACAGCATGACAATCTAGCATCGCCACATCAACAGGAAACCCCAGCACACGCAATGTAACTCCTAAACACTGCACTCTCTCCCGAGTAATGGCCGTTTCACACGGGAGGCATTTGTCGCGCCTGCTAATGCATTCTCAATGGAGAGGCGAGAGGGCAGAGAGGATGCGCAGCGTTCTGTCAAGCGGCACAACAAGCGGGCTCACTCCCGTGAAACTGTTGCTTCGTGCTCGTCGAACGCATGCGCTTTTGCGATACTTAGATACACTAGCGACAGGAAACTTTCTCCATGGTCACAAGGGGTAACTGCCTGGCGTTTCCTCGCGAAGTGCTCCTCCGCCTGTCACATCACACGGGGAGCGCAACAACGCGAGCGGAATGTTGCCTAGCGTGTGAAATGGCCATAACACGTAAATGACTACCATAAATAATATAATAGAGGCGCCAATCAATTTAACTTAACACCTCACACCACAACAAGACAGAAGTAATTGCTTGTTTCCTGAACATGTATTTACCTATAATTCGTGACGTGATGTAAGCAATATCCAGCTCCCCTTTTGTGTACCTGTGAAGCACATGAAGAATGATTGAGATTATTGACATCAGATAAATAGTAACTTTGTGCACGGCTTTCCTTGTTTTCCTTGCAGTTTATGGTGAATGGAATCCCTGAGAGCCACGCGTTACGGGACAGTAGGTGTGGGGATCACAGGAAGATGGGAGAGCTACAGTAGTAGTAGTGGGCGGTAAACCCCTGGTAATTAAGTAATTGAAAGGGGGGCGGGGCTGGGATCTTTTTAAATCCCCTGTTTCTGCATTACATTACTGTGTGCGAGGTGCCGACGACTCAGGGTTACACACAAGAACATAACAAGGCTTTTGAACACCTGCATGTAATTGGAAATGTGTGGGTAACCCTGTCTTGTGTAGGAGGTATTTGGGAAATGGCCCCATTCACATCTTACTGATGGATAACGTAGAAGGCAGTCAATGATCAACCTATATACCTGGTAGATGTCCTGCTAGAGCTATTTCTGGAAAGACCTGGGTTCATCAGTCAGCTTCAAAAAACGGTGACGACTGGCCTGAAGCCACTTGTGTGTAACCAACAATCGACAGGATGGAAATGCGCTAGAGGTAACAGTTTTTAAGCAATTATGATTCATTCTAACCATGTGCCCTGATCTCATGTCGCATTGCCAGAATAAAAAATATATATATTTAATACTGAGCCTGGAATAGAAGGCTGCTCCTTAATTATATCAATGGCTTGTACTAAAGCTGATTTAAGAAATGTTTAGACGCTTCCCCTATACTGATAAAAGGAACCAATCATTCTACACAAACTCAGACAAACAAGCACACACACACACACACACACACACACACACACAAACTATTTGCTGAGAGTTCTTATTGAGTCCAGCAATTTGCAATCATCTAACACAGAGTCTATGAATATGTCGAAGGCTACCATAAATGAGTCCAATTAGTTTTGTGCTACAACCACCTACTTTCAAAGCATGTATTATTGGCTGGTATTTAAAAACAGAATCCAGAGAAACACAGGTCCATATACATGTCAAAGCAACAACCCACTTCCAGAATCACAATGGTTTTTAAAAGAGTATTTGGAGAGTCTCTAAGAACACTTTCTAGGGAGTTATCATTTCTATGTATGTACACACACCCACACACACACACACACACACACACACACACACACACACACACACACACACACACACACACACACACACACACACACACACACACACACACACACACACACACACACACACACACACACACACACACACACACACACACACACACGTGTCCTTAAAGCAAACCTGCGACTTCAGCTTAATCTTCTGCGATCTTCCAGGAGCTAATTTATCTTCTTCTCTCTATAAAAAAGCGCTTTAATTAAAGGCAATCATTCTACAGTGAAGACCGCCTACAGTCTGTCTCATTCATCCAATGTTGTTGAGCTTCAATACCCATCACAGAGGCCCCGTCCACACGGAACCGATTTTTTGGCAAAAACGTCTTGTGTGTTTGGGCTGACCATCCAGACCAGGGATGGGCAACTTTCATGATAAAGAGGGCCACATTTTTCATCATAACCATCGGAGGGCCACATGACTGCACACTTCAACTAAACGTGAGCTGAGAGAAGCTACACAATTTTGAATTTGGTAGATATGATTTCCTGTATTCTGGTGCATTTTGGGGATGGCCACTACCTAAAAAATCATCCAGAATCATAACCTATGTACGGTATGTTAATTGAACCAACATACATTCATTTCATGTTTTCCATGCTCAAACAGCCACATGAATGGTCAGTATTTTTATCAGTGCAAAGGGCTCACATACATCATCATTCAATGAAGTCAAAAAACTGAAAAACAGTGGCCCAACATTAAGTGCAACAACTCAATGAACTCAAACCCAACAAGCAGTTGTAGTAGTTGTAGTGGCGACTTTAATGACTGATATCGCTTCTAAGCAAACTAGACGCATGGGTTTGCCTTAGAATTCTATGAATTCTTCTCATCTTTCTTGACCGAGTTTTCTGTAACTCGATCAATTATTATTATTATTTTTTTTTTCTTTTTTTTTATTATGTGCGGCCCTGACTGAGTGAGGATGCGGGCCGCACTGAGTGAGGATGCGGGCCGCATGCGGCCCGCAGGCCGCCAGTTGCCCATCCCTGATCCAGACAATTACAATTAGGGCATTTAGCAGACACTATTATCCAAAGCACATTACATCGGTTAATACACATTGACAAACCGATGGCAGAGTCAACCATGCAAGGCGACATCTTATCAGGAGCCATCTAGTCAGGAGCAGATAGGATTAAGTGTCTTGCTCAGGGACACATCAACACTCGGAGGAGGAGCTGGGGATCAAACTAGCAACCTTTTCGTTACAAGACAACTGCTCTACCTCCTGAGTTAAGCCGACCCGGTGACTGGAATCAGACGGATCCAGAACATGCTTTTTAAATTTTCTTAAACCAGGTCCTGGGGTGGATAAGTTAAAAACTGACCTAAGCATTTTCTTGTTAGGATTCGTGTGGATGCCTGAAACGCAAACTATGATGTCATCGCCCCCCCCCCCCATTATTATTAGGGCTGAAACGCAAGTGAGAAGCGCAAAACGGAAGTAGCTTTGTGGTCGAGTCTCTGACGCTATTGCTATTACACCGGCGGATAAATGACTCTTGCACCCGACGCAAATCTAAAATGGGTTGGTCTGAATACCCGTAGGTGTGTTTTGCAGTGACGTGTTTGCAGTCTCCCCTGAGACAGATGCATGATATATTGAGTTTATGACATGAATTTCAAAAATCAAATGGCTCAGTTTATGTCAAAATAATTTGGCCTAATTCACACATGGCATAGCGTTTTCTTCTACAACTTCAGAAACACTGAGTCGTCATGTAAATTTTGGCAAAGAGAACTTAACACATACATGATATGCGGTCCTGTGGCCGCAACTGTGGGTCTATTTAATGATATGCGGCAAAACATTAACAAACATCGTTACATACCAGTATTGTATACATTATCGCTATCAACTTGTGTTCATAATATGCATGTGTCCCCCCGTTAATATACATTGCCATGGACTGTATTATGCGTTACGTGTTTAGTTTGCGTGTGTTTAAACAGTCACACGCGCCAAGCATCACCAGCATTCCTTCATTCTTTAAACACTCGGCGGTAAAACTCTGTTTCCTCACGATCAAATACTCATCAATCCTAAAAGTTATGGGCTTGTACACGATGTCTGTGTCAAGAAAATATGTGCTTGCTGTATGGTGTTTGCAGATGCATTGATTTAAAAGTACAACTTATTACCGCTGTATCAGCTGTTCTTTCCCAAATAATTTAACCAACTTTATCATTTACCCTAAAACAAGATTTTGTTTTGGAAGGATGGGATATACTTTGCTCGAGTTTATTATTGTTATTAGGGGTCCAAGCCAACAGGTTGGATCCCTATTGTTTTTGTAGTGTTTTTTATTATTATACTTCCTACCATAGAAGTGGGAACACAGCCCATACCGTAAATGGTGCACACACGCCAATTGCATGACTAGATCCAGATCCGTGAGGACTACGCAGACGACGAAATCCCGACCTGCCGGTCACTAGGTGGCGCTATACCAAGGAAAACGCGTTTGGGGCTATAACTCCCACACCGAACCTCCCACAGTCCAAAACGTTATACGCACAGATTCACTGGAGTCTGCTGCATCTTTTGGCATAGGCCACGCCCATTTGCGACCCTTTCCCTTCTCCTCCCACATTTCTTGCCCAATCGACACCAAACTTTGCGCACAACATCTTCAGACGCACACGACAAGAAACCAGCTATTATTTTGATCCGACCATCGTTGGCGAAACGGTAGCGTTTTGAATATATGTTTCGCGTTGCAAATCAGTAACGGAAAATGCGTTTGGGGCCGAAACTCCCACACCGAACCTCTCACAGTCAAAACCTTTATATCCACAGGTTCACGGTAGCGTTTTGAATACATGCTTCGCGTTGTGCCGGCGAAATGCATATCGCTTGGACCCCTGGATAACTGCTTGCAGTTCTAGTTATTATTATTTTAACGCATGGCATAGCCTTGGGTGTTCAGTCAGCCCCTATGGATTTTTTTTTTTTTTAATCCATGTTATTTCTATGCGGTTTCACACACATGAACAATCTTTGACATTATAATATTTAAATTAGGCTGATTGTTTGCTGTGTATAGCCTAGGTGTGCGTAAGCTTATGTTACAGTTCCGACCTGCCTAGGCAGATCAAAATAGCAACACCAACTGCGCTATCCGCTATGGCACTTAAACCAGGATTGGTTGCAACCTGGTCTCACAGGAATCTGTGAAATGAGTGGACGCTTAACTCAAAATCCGTGGAATCCTCACGGAAACATGCCAATTTCCGTGATATGGCCACAGATTTTGCTCCAATGCAAGTTGATGAGACTCATATTCCGTGGCACACACACAGATCCCTGGTTCAATGAACGAGTCGACCACGGGCGCTTAACTCATAATCCGTGGTGGCCTCACGGAATCACTTAAATTGTCTGTGATATGCCAACGGAATTTGCTCCAATAAAAGTTAATGACACTCATATTCCGTGGCACACACACACACACAGATCCCCGTCTCAACGACCGAGCCAACCTGGTCTCATGAAATGACCATAGCCTATATATGAATGAAATTGATATTGACGGTATGGCACTATATCCCTGTTCTCGCCCATGCACCCATATTGAATTTAATAGACCATTTTCGTTGCTTCGAGGAGGTCTGGTGGTCTCCCTATATAATAAATAAATAAACATCTATATATAAAAAAAAATATCTATAAATATGTATGTGTATTTATGTATATATATATATAGGCTATATATATACATACATAAATATATATATATATACATACACATACATATTTATACATAGGCCTATATATTTATTTATTTTGTTGCTTTGAGGAGGTCTGGTGGTCTCCGTATATAAATAAATAGGTATGTAGCCTATATACCTATTTACATAGGACTACATACCTATTTATATATATTTATTTATTATATACGGAGACCACCAGATCTCCTCGAAGCAACGAAAGTGGTCTATTAAATTCACGAAGGGCCTTCGAGAATAGGGATATAGTGCCATACCGTCAATATGAATTTCATTCATTTCCGAGAGGATGGTCAATGGTCAGATACAGATCTCGTTATAACAATAATTGATATCGATGTCACGAGAAAGGATGTGATGATAACGCCAAGAAAACAAAGGCTAGGCCTACATGGTTATAATTATTTAAATATAATTAACTTATAAAGCGTATAACAGACAACGAGACAATCTAGTTGTGGGCCAGCAGAGGCTGCATTTTAACCAAATTCGGCCTACAACTTTAAACATATAGGCCTAATTGTCTAACTCTATATGTCAAATGTATGATATGCTGTAGGCCTACGTATAGGCGAGTTTTTTATATTGTAAATATTTAAATATTGTCATACCTGAACCACATTCCCCAAAGAAAATGTACACCGTGTTACTTGGTGTTACAACCCTCTTCGTTGATTGGAATGGTGGAAGTGGATTGTCAATGGTAAGATACAGATCTTGTGATAACGATAATAGCTACATGGTCTACTTATAATATTATAACAAAATAATTGTATATTTATTTATATATAGCCTAATATGTATTTTAATTTTTAATTTATTCAATACTAAACCAATGCATTTCAATCGTGAGATTATTTTCGACTTCAGAAGGGCGGGATTCGTCAAAACAACAATCCGATTTATCCGATTTTTGAGCAGACCCCCTCAAAAAAACTGAAACTAACCACGTTCCTTAAACCCAGTCTCGCACCAGATTGTAGTAAAACCAGAGCCCGTCTACGAAGAGCCTGGGCACTTCCTATACGCGCCATTGTACCGATCTTGGTTGTAGTTCAATTAGACATCCACTTGGGGTGATCGTGGGCGAGTCCAGATTGAATGGGAGTCTATGGGGCTAAGTGTGAGAGAGTGAGCCCCCCCTCAGAGAAAAAAATTCAGCTGAGCCCCCCCCCCCATCTCGATCATGATTTTAAAACATTTGGAACATATTTTTTAAACATTTTAAACATATTTCTGAAACATTACAACATCTTTGTGCGTTTTTAAACACATTCTTAACACAATTTAACAACTTTATCTAAGCATGTTTTAGCTTAACCTTTTTTAAATACATTTGAACATCTTAATCTGTGTAAACTGCCAGTTTACACCGATTCATTCGGGGTCCCCGACTCTGAATTTTCTGAGTCGAATCAGATCTGCCTTTTCAGCCAAGAGATTCGACTATTCGGCGGGGTTTGTTTACCGGCGTTGCTATGGTGACCTAAATTATTACAAGCAACTGAAAACAATGCCGGTTTGAAACTAAAACAGTGATTCTGAAAAAAAGTATAAATGCTATCAAAATTCCGTTTCGATAGTATTGAAGATACAAGTGTGTAGATTTGTTTAATGGTTTGAACGATGGTAAACGGTTGAAAAAGGAATGAGTTACGATGTCTAGAAGTAGGTGTATCAGAATGGGCTGACGTCTTCAATGAAAACAGCTGAAAACGAAGCGGTATGAAACTAAAACTGTGATTCTGAAGAAATTTTAAATGATATCGAAATTCTGTTTAGATATTATTGAAGATACAAGTGTGAAGATTTGTTAAATGGTTTGCACGAAGATAAACGGTAGAAAATTGATTTAGTTATGTTACTTCTACAGTTGAAGTACGACTGATGATTTGAATCATCGACTTTCAGGGTTTTATTCAGGTTTATTTTTTTCTCACGTCGCGCCCCCCCTGAAGAACTCTGTTGCCCCCCAGGGGGGGCGCGCCCCACAGTTTGAAAACCACTGGGCTAGACTATGGCAACACATTAGTGCCATAATTCACTAATGTGATAAAAGATGCATTCGGGCGTATTATATTATTCCCCACGCGTAGATATTAACTGCGAGCACAGCAAATGATCTCTGCGCGCGCGCAAATTACCTCTGCGCGCGCAAAACAGCCTCTCGCGCGCGCAAATTACCTCAGCGCGCGCAAAACAGCCTCTCGCGCGTAACAGCCTCTCGCGAAAGATGTTTTTACGCTCGCTCGAATTTAATTTTGGCACTATGGGGGAGGGAACCAAGGCAGGGCGGGCTTTCCTATGATTGGCCGTTTCTGAAGCGTGATATTTGATTGACAGCCCTCCTCAGCCCTCCTCCCATTCAATTCTGAATTGTACAGTAAATGGCTGAAACGATAGTTACGTATTGTAACTCCAGATTCTATGAGTATAGGCGCAGCCTTTTAAGTGTCGGCCTAATTGTCCTTTAAATAGCTGAAGAAAAGCTGTTTATTGGGAACGTCTGCCGGCGCCCGACTATATCTGCGAAATGCGGACGTCGTTGAGGCACGCCGCACGCGGACGTAATTGAGGCCCACGCTGTTGGTGGTCGGGGATTACACATTTTTCAGTGCTACGGCTCACGCCTAGGGATAACCCAATAGCGATAGCCTTAAAAGGCTGCGCCTATACTCATAGAATCTAGAGTTACAATACGTAACTATCGTTTCAGCCATTTACTGTACAATTCAGAATTGAATGAGAGGAAGGCTGTCAATCAAATATCGCGCTTCAGAAACGGCCAATCATAGGAAAGCCCGCCCTGCCTTGGTTCCCTCCCCCATAGTGCCAAAATTAAATTCGAGCGAGCGTAAAAACATCTTTCGCAAGAGGCTGTTACGCGCGAGAGGCTGTTTTGCGCGCGCTGAGGTCATTTGCGCGCGCGAGAGGCTGTTTTGCGCGCGCAGAGGTCATTTGCGCGCGCGCAGAGATCATTTGCGCGCTCGCAGTTAATATCTACGCGTGTGGAATAATATAATACGCCTGAATGCATCTTTTATCACATTAGTGAATTATGGCACTAATGTGTTTATTATCTTAGCCCCACCTTTTGAACGCAACTTTCAAATTACTTGACAAAAAATTACATTGTGAGAAAAGTGGATTCTGAGGGTAAAACCCCATAGGCTCCCATTCATTCTGGAATCGCCTGCGAGCACCCCGCGTGGACAGAGATTATTACTGCAACCAGTCCAGAAAACCGGAACTAACCAGCGAGTGCCCATTCTCCTCATATTAGACATTCTCTGGTAAAACTGCCCACAGCGGAAAATACATTACAATAACGGCTCTAAACATGTGACACGTATACGTGTTTTTGGCCTATTCTTTTCAATGGGCCTGCGTCCACGTCACGTGACTGCCGTGGTTGCTATGGTGGTTGCCATCGACTGCCCCCCATATCTTTCAATTTTTCCACAGTTTAATCACTGTCTGGTGGCCAGTTACGTCACTCTGAGAGATGCGCACGGACATATTTGGTAGTGACACAGCCTATAACCTATTCATGAAAGCAGAACTTCAAGCTTATTGATTGAACGAGGCAGGGTTATTTGAAATAATTCATTAAGATATCATGTGTGAGAGGTCATTCCTCCCCCTGAGTGTGTATTGACTATTTCTGGTGATTGAAATGGTTGTTGCAAGCTTCCTATTTATGTCTAGTGTACCCCTACTGTCCACAAGCACCCCCCCCCCTCCCCATATGGATATGGAGAATTGTTGCCATGCCCCAGTGGTGGTGGTGTCATAACTATGAAAGAGGGCATTCAAATACTACAATGATCAATTAGGAGGCCGAAGCCCTAAAGGAAGTGATGCAATAGGTAACTTCTGAGTTAAGGATAGTAACAAGTAAGCTATAAACCTGGGGTCTCTTATATCAACGGGGGTCTCAAAGGTCTCAAATACGATCATCAATTTAGGGATTCCAGCCCTACAAGAAATTACTCAGCAAGTGCTTCATCTCGTTGCACCTCACCCAGCGGCTCACTTGCAAGATCATTCATATCTGAGAATCAGACCTCTCTTTAATAATGACAAAAAGTTATAAGAGAAATTCACATTAACCTGTTGTTATCTCATAAGGGGCATGGTGCCAGCTCCTTTTAACCTTTTGATCCCAGACTTCAAAATCTTGTCCACAGGCCAGCTGTATCTACACACCTTAAGGCACAAATTTACACCTCCATCCCACCAAGAATGGGGACCAGAAACGAACCTGTCTCATGCACATTTACGCCTTACTTAGGTCACTGTTGGGGGGGTCTGAGGTTTTGGGTTAGGGTTAGGGTTAGGGCTGGCCTTTTTCCAGAGACCCACATTTTTCACAGAGTAATCCCAAGATACACCCTGGTTGAAGGTCTAATGGACAAGATTCTATCTCTTGTCAACTAATTTAGATTGCTTGTTGGTTTTGGGTTAGGGTTAGGGTTAGGGTTAGGGCTGGCCTTTTTCCAGAGACCCACATTTTTCACAGAGTAATCCCAAGATACACCCTGGTTGAAGGTCTAATGGACAAGATTCTATCTCTTGTCAACTAATTTAGATTGCTTGTTGGTTGCCAATGCGTTTCAATGGAGCATTTGATGATGCTGTGTGAGCCTTTCCTGTATGCTGGAGGCCCCAGTTGATAATCGTGTGTGTTCTTTGAGACCCTCTAAAGAGATCCCAGGTCTATAGCTTACTTGTTGATGTCCTCGCCTCAGTCACCTATTGCATCACTTCCTTTAGGGCTTCGGCCTCCTATTTGATCATTGTAGTATATTTGAATGCCCTCTTCCATATATATGACACCACCACCACTGGGACGTGGAAACAATTCTCCATATCCATATAGGGAGGGGAGGGGGGGAGGGGGTGTGTGCTTGTGGACAGTAGGGCTACGTACACTAGACATGAATAGGAAGCACACTCAGGAGGAGGAATGACCTCTCACACATAACTTAATTGTTTCAAATAACCCTGCCTCGTTAAATCAATGAGCTTGGTGTTTTGCTTTCACTTATAGGTAATAGGCCTAGGCTGTGTCATGACAGAATCTGTCCATGCGCATCTCTCACAGTGATGTAACTAGACACCAGACAGCGATTTAAAAAAGAAAAACTAGTCAAGTTCAAGGTTTCCTTCTATTTCCTAGCCAGCTGACCCTAGTTTACGACAAAAACAACACAATTGACGGCAACTCAGTTGCCGCCCTAAACGTCGTTAACTTGGTTTATAGATGTTTGAACTCATGAAGTCGTTTTCAAAGTGAACGGTGCATACTTTGTGTACATTTATGTTCCTCATCAAAGCATCCCGCTCCTATCACAGGAATCTAGATTCAATATGTTCGGGGCTTTGTTCAGAATATTCTGCATATAACATGAACATATTAAAGTCAGGATATGCGTGGATGTTACAGAAAATAAATAATGGCCATAGGTCGTAAAGAAGTGCACATGGATGTATACGATAACTGTGGGAAAGGGGAGGGGGGGGGGATGGGTGGGTGGAAGGGGGTGGTCGATGGCAACCACCATAGGTTTGTTGTTTTGACGAATTCTGCGCAGCCCGCTCCCCCTTCTGAAGTCAAAAATGATCTCCCGATTTAAATGCATTGCTTTAATATTGAATTAATTAGTAGTAGACCATGTAGCTATTATCGTTATAACAAGATCTGTATCTGACCATTGAAATCCACTTAAACCAATCCAATCAACGAAGAGGGTTGTAACACCAAGTAACACAGTGTACTTTTTCTATGGGGAATGTGGTTCAGGTATGACAATAATTAAATATTTATAATATTAAAAACTTGCCTATACGTAGACCTACAGCATATCATACATTTGACATATAGAGCTAGACTATTATATGTATAAGGTTATAGGCCGAATTCGGTTAAAATGCAGCCTCAGCTGGCCCACAACTAGATCGTCTCGTTGTCTTGTTATACGCTTTATAAGTTAATTATATTTAAATTATTATAACCATGTAACCTTTATTTTCTTGGTGTTATCATTCCATCCTTTTTCGTAACATCAATATAAATTATTGTTATAACGAGATCTGCATCTGACCATTGACCATCCTCTCAGAAATAAATGAAATTCATATTGACGGTATGGCACTATATCCCTATTCTCGCCGGCACTTCTTGAATATAATAGACCACTTTCGTTGCTTCGAGGAGGTCTGGTGGTCTCCGCACATGATAAATAAATATATATATAGGTATATAGGCTACATTCCTATTTATTTATTTACATAGAGATCACCAGACCTCCTCGAAGCAACAAAATAAAGAAATATATAGGCCTATGTAAATATGTATGTGTAGGCTATATATATAGATAAATTCACATACATATTTATAAATATTTATTTATTTCGTTTAGTGCTGCCAAGCGATTAAAATATTTAATCGTGATTAATCGCATTAATGTCATAGTTAACTCACGTTAATCGCGAGTAATCTCGATTAATCGCAGATTTCTTTCTATGCTAAATATCCCTTGATTTCTTTGTCCCATTAATTTTTCTCATTTTAATGCTCTTATCAACACGGTGAAGTGCATCGGCTTGTCTTGTGCAAATGTTTTTTTATTCATAACAACATTGGCATATACTGATCAAAACGAAAAATATACGATACAAAAAAAAAGCCTATAGTGCAATTAAACGATGAACATACAAACATACTGCCTTGAACAAGCCTTTGCTTTTCGCTGACATGACTCTCAGGGCGCAAGTGTAGTGGCGTGAGTTTGCTGCGGGGGAAATCAGCTTTGCGCCGGGTGCAAACTTGCAACGATAGGGCCCTAAAAGTTTTAATCGCGATTAATTGCCTAGTATTGGTGAGTTAACTCGTGATCACACTTTTAAAATTATATTTTAAATCCACTCCAATTGAAGTTAAATGAGATTATCAAATGGAATGATACTTTATCATTCATAGCAAATGTACTTAATAAGCAAAAACTAGACCAAGTGATCTTGGAGTTTTATTGATTTACTCAGTGTGGGTTGAATATGAAACTTACGGAACACCACATATTTAGTAGTTAATTAGTACAATTGTTACAGTTACTAGATAAATTCAAATAAGTAGCGCCACAGATTTGGGAATTGTAAACAGGCTGTCACTAACTGCAATTGTAATCAGGCAGTCCCTTACTGCAAGTGTAATTTAATGTAAAGTAAGTGGAACTGTTGCATATTCTTCGAAGAAAATAGTCCAATCCCGGGTTGCTTTTAACTCACTTTATTCGTTATAAAGTCGGCATGTTTCGGTATGGTAACTGAAGCTTAAGGCCGCGTTCACATCTAGCGTTTTTTGTAATAGGGATAAGTTGAGCCGACCGTTTTTTCAACAAAAAGAAATGCTGGCAGCGTTTTTGGCCCTAAAAGCGCCGAGAGCGTATTTTCTATCGCCTAGCAACGAATACATTCTAGACCCGACGTTACTCGCCTACTACGCATCCAGGCTAAAGCCCATTATTAGACATGTTGTAGATCTCGACATGTTCTGTAATTAAAACTATTAATCGCTCCACCGGCACTTTCCCGAGTGATTTGTCTGCCATTGTTTCTTGTTTTGACAGAGAGTTTCCTTCGTGACGAAGTGTCAATGTTCCGCTTGTGATTGGTCAGTTGCCCAAAAGACGGCTGACGTCGGCCTCTTTCTTCCTGAAAGTTGAACTTTTTTCAACGCTCCGTATGGCAGAAAAAAACGCTGGGAGAGGCATTTAAAAAAGCGGCCGTGACTTTTTCCAGAAACGCTCTGCTCCATAGGAATATAATGTAAAACAAGCGCTGGCAGATTTAAAAAAACGCTAGATGTGAACGCGGCCTAAGGGAGGGAATTGTATCTAACGCGTGTGAGAGGAAAATACCGTGATCTACTTCAAGCCCCCGGGCTTAGGCCTGGGGTGGCTCTCTGCCGTCTACCTATTGATCTCTGCCTCTGGAGTTCGAAATCACCCGCTAGAGAGGACGTAAAGTGGGCGTGGCCTAGTGGGCGTGGCCGGGGTGACGTAATGGCTTCGGCTTCTTCACCTAACTAAAGGTGATGCCTTCTGTGGTGGAGCAGCCTTCAATAAGGTCTTGCTCCCCTTGTGGCTATGTGAGGGTAATGCAGCTTCTTAAAATACTTAACAGAACTAAAAACAAAAATCATTTCTGATATATGCAAGCGCTGGCAGATTTAAAAAAACGCTAGATGTGAACGCGGCCTAAGGGAGGGAATTGTATCTAACGCGTGTGAGAGGAAAATACCGTGATCTACTTCAAGCCCCCGGGCTTAGGCCTGGGGTGGCTCTCTGCCGTCTACCTATTGATCTCTGCCTCTGGAGTTCGAAATCACCCGCTAGAGAGGACGTAAAGTGGGCGTGGCCTAGTGGGCGTGGCCGGGGTGACGTAATGGCTTCGGCTTCTTCACCTAACTAAAGGTGATGCCTTCTGTGGTGGAGCAGCCTTCAATAAGGTCTTGCTCCCCTTGTGGCTATGTGAGGGTAATGCAGCTTCTTAAAATACTTAACAGAACTAAAAACAAAAATCATTTCTGATATGAATGTTGTCATTCTGTGGGCAAAACCTTTCAAAATCATGCGTTCAATTTGTATTAATCGCGTTAAAATAAGATTGCATTAACGCGTAATTAACGCGTTAACTTGCCCAGCCTTAATTATTATTACATTTTTTTTTTTTTTTTTGTAGCTTTAAATACAGCCCCTTGGTAAATTGAATTACTAACTGTACATTCAAAGTATTTCTGCTCAATCAAAGGTTTAACAACTTCTATCTCCTCCTCGACTGAATGTTTGTATACAGCGCGCAGGCTGGATGCGTGCAGGCTGGATGCTCTCCACTTTCTTTGTGGAGAATCAGCGCTTTGAATATGTACTACAGCGTTAATACTAGCTAAATTATCCAGGAACATTTCAATGAATGAAAACAAGAATCACAGTCAGTTTCACATTCTGTCTTTAGAGAGAGAGAGAGAGAGAGAGAGAGAGAGAGAGAGAGAGAGAGAGAATCAGAGGGAGAGAGGGTATGCCATATTGAGAAAGGAAGCGGGCGGAGGGGTGGCTAGCATGGCGAATTTTTGCCACTGAGAGCAGGCAAACTAAGCCTTTCACACGATGGAGCCCCCTAGTCTGTCTGTCCCCCAGTCACAAATTCTGTCCGTCCCAAAGCCACCCGGTCTGTCTGTCCCCCAGCAACCCAGTCTCACGGCCCCCCAGCCAACCAGTCTGTCTTTCCCCCAGCCCCCCAGTCTGTCCCAAGCCACCCAGACTGTCTGTCCCCCAGCCACCCAAACTCTATGTCCCCCAACCCCCCAGTCAGTCTGTCCCCCAGCCAACCAGTCTGTCTGTCCCCCAGCCACCCAGATTGTCTGTCCCCCATCCACCCAGACTCCCACCGACTCAGGCCTTGTGTCAGTCCCCCACACACTACCATGCCAGCTCTGCTTTCTCTGAGAACGCTCCTTATCGGCAGGTAAACAAACTAGTGGGCCTGTCTCTCAATTATTTAGTGGCAGCCTTTTCTTTGACAACAGAGACTGAATCGGCCCAATACCAACCTGCAGCTCAATTTAATTAAGCTTAAGTAGAGCTAGAGAGGCCTGTGGAGACATGGTACAACACTCACGAATAGGTCCTCTAGAGTAAATGAGTTAATCAAAAAGATTTGCCTGAAAGTGACCATAAGGTAAATCATTTCAGCATTATTAATGGTAGGACCTGAAAAGCTAATTCTATGTCCGTCTTTATGGCAAATGTGAACATTTGAAACAAAGAACTGTGTCCATGATGCAAACTTATCGTGCATTAAAGCTATCCCTATAGTGATGTACTATAATAGTCTGAAGCAATATAAACTCAAACCCAAACGAAGGACCAACGTTATTCAGCAGCATAATCATTTATTATATATGTTATATAAACAAGTGCAAACACACACACACACACACAAACACACACACTTTCTCTGCCGTGGATGGATATAGAATAGAAACACAGGCATGAATGCATATGTAAAGATAGCAGTACCACGGCCACCAGCCACAGTGAAATCAATCGCCTGTATACACACCAGCACACAGGTTATTTGGCACAATGAGCACCCTTAAATAATTCAGCAAGGAAAAGGAAAGAAAGACAGAAAAGAGGGTGAGAGAGCAGACGAGATATAGGGAAACAAAAATAAGAGAGGAAAGTACAACACAAGAGGCCAGATACCAGAAAGCTGACTGGGGTAAACATCTAATGTGGGCAGAATGTCGGAATAATCATTTTCAGACTCACTGAGAGACAAAGTGTGTTTTTGTGTTAATGTGTGTGTGTGTGTGTGTGTGTGTGTGTGTGTGTGTGTGTGTGTGTGTGTGTGTGTGTGTGTGTGTGTGTGTGTGTGTGTGTGTGTGTGTGTGTGTGTGTGTGTGTGCATATTTGTTGGCTAGCATGCATGTGTGTGTTTGTGTCTGTGTGTATTTGTTTCTTACAATACAGTGGACCTCTTTATGCTACCCCATGCAGACGCCTGCGCACAAATCAGACTGTCCCTGCCAGACTCTGTGAACTCCCTCAACACTTACCTCTAGCCATTACTTTCCTTGATGCATTCTTCAACATTTGCATTTGCATTTTACAATCTTTTTGATGAATTTGCAAATTCATCAAAGTAGTTCATACAATGTAAATTCTACTTTTAAAATGAGACGTGTGAATAACCAATAAGAGAGGTTTAGAGGGATGTGGTACAACTAAATCTGTGGTCCAAGGTGACCTGAAAAAAAATATTTTCTACGACGAAGCACTTATGGATTCACACTGAACTGATATAGCATTAAAAGTTTGCCGTGGGATTAAACTACAGCAAGAACATTCTTTCCTCCTGATTACCTGATAATAATTAGAGCCCGACTGATTTATCGGCGGGCCGTTATTATCGGCCGATATTAGGCATTTTCCAAACTATCGTTATCGGCATTTATAATGGCAGATTAATGTTTCTTTTTTCTTTTTTGGGGGGGGGGGTTATTGTGTTTTTGTTCAAAGGATTTTGAGTTTCATATCTTAAGTTTGTATTTTTATACAATTGATTTATCAGAACTTGTGTGTGAGTGTGTGTGTGTGTGTGTGTGTGTGTGTGTGAGTGACGTCAGCGAGTGAGTAGACGAGCGAGGAGAGCAAGCGGTAGTGTGCGTGTCAGTTTGGTGAAGTAATGAACGAGTCCGGTTGTGGTAATAGAAGAAAAGAAGAATAAAGTACCCAGCCCATCAAGAATCGATGGCCGCTACATTAGCGGCCACCGGTTATGCCGGTCAAAGTAAAGAGTGGGCTCCAATAGTGCGAGTTAAAAATAAAGCACATAAATTTGAATGATTTTAGCTTGTGTGTGATTTATCGCGGGCACGGGTCGGGTAACAGGCCAAATATTAGCCGGTCCGGGTAGGTGCAGATTTCATTTCGATATTGTCACGGATGACGGGACGGATCTGGTGCTGAACTTTGTGGGTGCGGGTGGGGGCGGGTCTCAAATAATCTATAATTGTGATAAATAAAATATTTATTGATTAAAAATATAAATATATTCCGATATATCTGCTGATATATCGGAATATCGGATTTTTAAATCGGCCTTACAAATCCTTTATCGTTAGGGCTCTAATAATAATAATCACAAAACTCAAGGGCCAAATAGACTACCTGGGCGACTCACATATTATTATGAAGGGCAATGACTTTATGTAGTTTGAAATCCACTTCCAGGGGAGGGAAAAGCACTATGAAGCTTCCTTCATGTTCTCTGTGTCATTGATGGAGTATCCGTTCACCTTAAGTTATGCCTCTCTGTAGAATAGCCACCAAGGGTACGCCGTGGGTCTCCAGGTCACCAGAAGTGACCGCCATCACATGCACCTCTCCAAAAACGTAGCTACATATCGCAACGTGGAACCATACGTAGAACCGGTGTGGGGTTCAACAGGCCACACCTACGGCGGCTCTGCGACGCAGAAGTATAATGCAGCCTGATCATGCCTCTCTGGTGCCCTGTGGGAGATGACCGGCTAGACTCACGTGGCAACCTGGTGCATGACCTTGGTGGAGGTGTCCTTAAGTGTGTCCTTCAGGTTGTCCTTGAAGTTGCTGAAGAACTTCCCGGCGCCGCCCTTCACCATGTCCAGCAGACCGCCACCATAGTTGGCCTCCATATCTGGGGATGGAGGGCCTGTTATAGTGGATCCAGAGCGGAAAAACATGCACACACACACACATGCAGACACACAGACAATCACACACACACAAATACACAAACATATGCAAACACTAGGGATGAGTCGGTCGCGACAGATTCCCGAACGAATCCCGAACGACAAGAACTGGTTCCCCAAAACAAGAAGAACTGGTTCTTTGATTCTTTTTTTTTAACATAAAACAAAAATATGGTCACGTAAATAAAATATACAAACGAACAGAGCTTCGTCTGCCCGCGACTTATAATGATTGAGTCTACAACGTTCTCAGAGATTCAGCCAATGAGAGGTAACAATGGTGTTGCCATGGCACCTGGTAAACGAATGACAAGGCGGTACCGTCGAATTTGATTTTATCTTGGGTCATACCATTCAACGTGGGGCCACTCATATATCCCCCTACATTTCTGAAATAGACTTGACCTCCATCTGTTTATTGGATGAACGCATTTCCCAATCCCAGGAGTCTTTGCTCCATTCTACGTCAATTCAAGAACAAACAAAGAAATTAAACTGCAGTACTTATTTTTTATTTATGACCATGAAAGTTCTGTAATTCCTGAATAATGAAGAATAAAATGTTTAAAATTACAAATATAAAACCATGAATGACATAAAGAGAGTAAGCAAGTGGTATAAATATTGGTGGGACATTTGGTTGTACAAAATAGTATATCTTGTCGTTCTTCACTGGGGGTAGAGCCTAGAAGTCGCTTAAATTATGCTCAGGGCCGTCTCGCGGGGGGGGGCAGACACCTGTGAGATTCCCAGTCAAATGACGTAATCTGACGTAACAAACAAATCAAAACGAACGAATCAAACAAACAAATCGTTATAGTGAACTGAACTGAAAGAACTAGTTTCCGGAAAAGAATCATTTTGCCCATCCCTAGCAAACACACACACACAGATACAAAAGAACAAACACTGAAGATGGAAACAGACAATAACATGCAAATGAAAGAACTCGTTTACATGACATTCAAGAAATTCAAATGATTGGGTAAATCCGACTATGATTGGATTATTAAGATGCATTTATACACCTTAGTCTTACTAAAATCGTGTAAAATCCGGTTTCTCACAGTCGGATTAAGACGAGGACTAGTTGTTGTCGCTGTCGGAAAACGAGAAACGGCGATTAATTTAAAAAGGTGGCGAAGATGGAGAATGCCGGCGATGTGCCAATGTAGTTACCCCGTATGATAATTGTATCCATGCCCGCAGGAGCGTGCATGCATTCAGTGCAGGTTTAAATACACAATACGCTTCGATTTCACCCAAGGCTGAAATAAAAGTACATGTTTTTCTAAATGTTGCTAATCAACTTCGGGCACATCTGTCAAAATAAATGTTGTTTTCTTCCGACGTGTTTAGGATCTTTATTCATTCATTGCGCCGTGGCCGAACTGACGGGGTTATTCTGATATTATGAATCTTAAAGACTGCGTCGGGTTCTCAGACTCTCTGGTATTTCCACAACAAGTAAAGACTTCGGTCATCTTATAGATAGATAGATAGATAGATAGATAGATAGATAGATAGATAGATAGATAGATAGATAGATAGATAGATAGATAGATAGATAGATAGATAGATAGATAGATAGATAGATAGATAGATAGATAGATAGATAGATAGATAGATAGATAGATAGATAGATAGATAGATAGATAGATAGATAGATAGATAGATAGATAGATAGATAGATAGATAGATAGATAGATAGATAGATAGATAGATAGATAGATAGATAGATAGATAGATAGATAGATAGATAGATAGATAGATAGATAGATAGATAGATAGATAGATAGATAGATAGATAGATAGATAGATAGATAGATAGATAGATAGATAGATAGATAGATAGATAGATAGATAGATAGATAGATAGATAGATAGATAGATAGATAGATAGATAGATAGATAGATAGATAGATAGATAGATAGATAGATAGATAGATAGATAGATAGATAGATAGATAGATAGATAGATAGATAGATAGATAGATAGATAGATAGATAGATAGATAGATAGATAGATAGATAGATAGATAGATAGATAGATAGATAGATAGATAGATAGATAGATAGATAGATAGATAGATAGATAGATAGATAGATAGATAGATAGATAGATAGATAGATAGATAGATAGATAGATAGATAGATAGATAGATAGATAGATAGATAGATAGATAGATAGATAGATAGATAGATAGATAGATAGATAGATAGATAGATAGATAGATAGATAGATAGATAGATAGATAGATAGATAGATAGATAGATAGATAGATAGATAGATAGATAGATAGATAGATAGATAGATAGATAGATAGATAGATAGATAGATAGATAGATAGATAGATAGATAGATAGATAGATAGATAGATAGATAGATAGATAGATAGATAGATAGATAGATAGATAGATAGATAGATAGATAGATAGATAGATAGATAGATAGATAGATAGATAGATAGATAGATAGATAGATAGATAGATAGATAGATAGATAGATAGATAGATAGATAGATAGATAGATAGATAGATAGATAGATAGATAGATAGATAGATAGATAGATAGATAGATAGATAGATAGATAGATAGATAGATAGATAGATAGATAGATAGATAGATAGATAGATAGATAGATAGATAGATAGATAGATAGATAGATAGATAGATAGATAGATAGATAGATAGATAGATAGATAGATAGATAGATAGATAGATAGATAGATAGATAGATAGATAGATAGATAGATAGATAGATAGATAGATAGATAGATAGATAGATAGATAGATAGATAGATAGATAGATAGATAGATAGATAGATAGATAGATAGATAGATAGATAGATAGATAGATAGATAGATAGATAGATAGATAGATAGATAGATAGATAGATAGATAGATAGATAGATAGATAGATAGATAGATAGATAGATAGATAGATAGATAGATAGATAGATAGATAGATAGATAGATAGATAGATAGATAGATAGATAGATAGATAGATAGATAGATAGATAGATAGATAGATAGATAGATAGATAGATAGATAGATAGATAGATAGATAGATAGATAGATAGATAGATAGATAGATAGATAGATAGATAGATAGATAGATAGATAAATATTAATAATCCCAGAGGGAAATTATTTTTGTCACGAACTCCAGATATACATACACAAATAAATAAATATTAAGAATAAAATATAAAATATAACATATATGTATCCATATCCATATATATACATATACATACACACACACATATATATATATATACATATACATACAACATAAATACACATACATACAGAAAAGATAAAAGATACAACCTAAGAAAAACAAAATATACAAATAAAAAATGTAAGGACAATATAAATATATTATATACAACACCATATATACACATACATATATATATACATATACACATATACATATATATACATACATACATACATACATATATACATATATATACATACATACATACATACATACATACATACATACACATACACATACATATACATACACATATGTATACATATATATACATACATACATACATACATACATACATACATACATACATACATACATACATACATACATACATACATACATACATACATACATACATACAAAAGACAGCACTGTACAAAAAGAATTGTACAGTATTGTGCAAAAGGTGCAAGAATTATAGTCCTTGTTTGAGGTCAGAGATTACAGAGAGGGACGGTGTCTGACATTCTAAGGGAGGCGTTGTAAATTTTAATGGCCACAGGCAGGAAAGATTTCCTGTGGCGCTCTGTGGTGCATCTGGGTGAGAGGAATCTCCTGCTGAAGGTGCTCCTCTGCAGGGCCAGTGTGTCATAGAGAGGGTGTGAGACATTGTCCAAGATGGACTGAAACCTGGACAGCATCCTCCTCTCTGCCACGGTCGTCAGGGTGTCCAGTTCCTCCCCCACAACATCACCGGCCCTCCTAATCAGTCTTTCAAGTCTGTTGGTGTCTGCAAGGGCGTAACTTTGGGTCTACCATTGGGGGGGTTAAACTCGCGGCATATTTATTTATTTATTTAATCAATCATCTTCTTGTGTAAAAGGTAACATGCCAATTTGCCGTTCCTGTATTAGAAATACATTGCGATACCTTCACTGATTTTGGCTTCTTTTTGACTATTTATGCCATAATGACACAGTAGTAAAATTCAGTGTTTAAGCATTAGTCAGCATTGGCAGCTTCCACTTAATTGATTTTGTGTGTGTCTATCTTATGAAAAAAACACGCAAGAACTTAAAGATTAATCAATTGCATCACTGTATTATTGACACCTACATCCAGCAAATTCACACAATTCAATACAAATGCACAATTCAATAAACATATTGTCGGGCATCACCAGCTCAAACTATCAACATCTAAACAAAAGCAGGTAAATACAAAAGAAGTATAAAAGCATTTCACATAAAAGCACCAAACACCTGTTTGCGTCTTGGTGTAAAAGAAATGAACTGTGCACAAATTGACTTCTTAGTAAAGAGGTCCAATTTGTCCTGATGGATGTTGCACACTGCAACATGGTTCAGCCTCTGCTGTGACATACTTGTGCGTAACCAAGTTTTTAATCGTCGAAGAGCACTAAAGCTCTTCTCTGCCTCAGAGGATTTCTGGACAAACATTTGGTCTCTGTACTCACATTGCATTTTACCCACCTGTAACCGAGTACGTTTGAGGCAGTGGGTTCTAGAATCTTAGTTTGAGGACGTCTATCGCTGCCATTACAACGTAGCCTATGCTAATCATATAAAGTTCACATAGTTAGCTAGCTAGCTCTTACAAAGCGGGAAATAAATATCTGGCATGAATCAGGAATTATTCAGATCGTCTGGTTTTACTGCACATAGCACACCAACGATACTGTTTGAATGTGAAATTATGCTCTCAATCGAAAATTATTTTGTTTCTCCACTGATACCTCTTTATTCTGAGGGTTTGTATGGGGAAAGTGAAGGTCCCTCTCCACTTTAAATGGAGGCATAAACTATCCAGGTAGTGAAAAAATATAGAGTGGATGATAACACCTAACTTAACAATACGGGTATTTACCTCCTTATCGTCAGGATTTTTACTCCTTTTGGCTTTTGGCTCCTTTGACGACCAACAATTAAAAATTGTTGTCTGGCCCTGGCTGCCTTTCAGTGTCCTTTTCATATCCATTCATGTACAGTTAGCATTAGTCTTCTCTTACTATTCATCCCAGCGACCTTGCGAAATAGTTCGGGTAATACCAAGTAGTCGGTGGGCTGGGGGGGGGGTACATTACAGATTATCAAAACATGATACTATCTTGCTGACAAATTAAATTAATAAAGAAAACAAACAAGGTATTAATTCAGAATATTTCATTTTTTTGTTCATCTGAATTATGTGTGATGATATTGAGGGGGTTATATTAGCTGGATCTGATTATTGAGGGGGTTATAACCCCTCTAACCCCCCCGTAAATTACACCTATGGTCTGCAACCCTCATCCCACTGCCCCAGCAGTGGGATGTGACAGCGAAGAAGATTGCACTGGCTACAACAGACTCATAAATCATCCTCAGCATCGTCCGGCAGATGTTAAAGGACCTCAGCCTCCTGAGGCAAAAGAGTCGGCTTTGGCCTTTTTTGTAGACAGCCTCTGCATTTCTAGACCAGTCCAACTTGTTATTAAAGTACACCCCCAGGTACTTGTACTCCTCAACAGTGTCCACTGGGACCCCCTGTATGGAAACAGGGGTCACAGCTGCTGTTTTCTCCCTCCTCAGATCCACAATGAGCTCCTTCGTCTTTGTCACGTTGAGTTGCAGGTGATTCAGCTCACTCCAAGTGACAAAGTTGTCCACAACAGTCCTGTATTCACGGTCATCCCCCTTTTCAATGCAGCCAACTATTGCTGAGTCATCAGAAAACTTATGAAGGTGGCAGGACTCAGTGCAATAGATAAAGTCTGAGGTGAAAAGGGTGAAGAGGAAGGGAGAGAGGACAGTCCCCTGTGGGGCCCCAGTGTTGCTGACCACCTTGTCAGACACACAGTTCTGTAGGCGTACGTACTGTGGTCTGCCCGTCAGGTAATCAACAATCCAGGACACGATGGGGGCCTCCACCTCCATCGCAGTCATCTTCTCACCCAGTAGAGCCGGACGGATGGTGTTGAAGGCACTGGAGAAGTCAAAGAACATGACTCTCACAGTGCTTGCCGGCTTGTCCAGATGAGTGTAGACTCTGTTCAGCAGGTAGATGATGCCGTCCTCAACTCCCAGATGAACTACAAGTGTATGGTCTTTCGTGTAGGCTATGCATATGCCGTGGTTGAGAAGGAATGGGGGGAAAGGAACTTTGGATTTGAGTTTCTGAAGTCCAGATTGAACTGCGACATGGAGGAGGAAGGGATTGTTGCCGTGTGTGGCTCCGCCGCCAGAGGAGCTCCGCCGCCAGACTCCCCGTCAGGCAGACGCTTGGCAGACAACATTGAAATGTTTTAATAGGCTAGAGAAAAGTAATTTTGCTTGTTATTGTTGATAACAAGATAATTAGATTATTGGAGGTAATCTGCAAAAGCCCATATGGTTGGAACAATGGGATGTCGGAGCAGAGGGTGTATTTTTTCTAAATAAATGGACGTCGGACTAGTGGGCTTCAGGACCAATGGCATTTTTTCGGGATATTGAGAGGTCGGAACAATGGAGCGTCCGAGAAATGACTTGGACCCGAACTGACAGCTGTCTACTGAAAACATCTTTCTTGAATGCCGCCTGAGTTTGTTGTTGCTGGTTACGTAAAGTAGTCAGCCGGTGGCTCTACCACTAGTTTAAATGGGTACAGCGCCACCTATCGTACCGGGGTATGACATGCTTCAGCCAATGATTTGATTGTCTCAACGCCATGAATACTCTGGCTTTAATCGGATAAGCTGTGCATGTAAAAAAAATACCATTACATTTAGCATTGATTGTTAACAAAACTTTGAAACTATGAAAATAATACTCTGTTGTTCACTCGCTCATCTGAACCAGACATACATTGGTTCAGGAAAGGCGTATAAATCATAAAAGTGCATGCAAAGTAAAGTCAGGATATCGTCATATTAATCCAGTAGCGGCTCTGAACACACAGTTCCGAGTAAACATTGTTGTTGTTTTTGCTGTTGTAGAAGTTGTTGTTGTGGTTGTTCACATTGATATATGATGATGCTATTGCTAGTGTGGCATCCCGCCACGTAAACCTCGGCCTGGACAGGCCAGAGGGACCGTGAAGGATGGGGTATACCACCCCCACCCACCAGCCGGCGACGGAGAGCAGCCCTTTCGGCTCCCCAATCAGGGTGATTGGGGGACACCTGGCCGAAAGCCGAGGAGCCATCTTAAGAGGAGGTCCAGCACAGCACAGCACGGGAGCAGGGAGGAAGTGCTCGTGGCAGCGAGAGAGCTTAGAGGCCCACGGAGGCCCTAGAGACCGCGTCTCCTTCATGGTTTGATTGTTGGAAGTTGATCGTTAAATAAATGCCTGCAATGGCCAAACCCCCAATGCCAAGCGAGTTTTGTCCGTGGAACCCGGCCCAACCGAGGACCGGGTTACCACACTAGGTAGAACACAAAATGTTCTACCACAAAAATGCATCTGATATATGTAAATGTATCATCCGGACTCATGAGCTCCATGCTAAAATGCAAAGTGTGTGTGTGTGTGTAGGCTTCTATACGACTATAGGTGAAGCAGTGCTTCACCAAAAATATGTTAAAAAATAAATAAACCAAAAATCTTACAACAATCCCATTTTCAGTGCTTTGAAACAGAAATACAGTCACTAAGACGAGCTGTTTTCCTGAAATCAATTCTGTGAGTCACAACAGCGCCACCCGCGGTGGAAAAGATCATTTCAGTGAAGCAGACTTTCCTTTGCTTCACCACTATTCCCATTGACTTCAATGTAAATCGAGTGAACCCCAGGCGGCTCGTGTTTTTTTTCCGTTTCAATTGATCCTTATGGCAGATAAGTCCCACCCGTGAAGCAGTGACCGATGGGGTAGAATTTTTCACTTCCGTCACTTGAACATGATTGACACAACACTCTGGCCAGTCACCGCCTTCATTGGGCAGCTATCGTGAACTGACTTTGAAAGTGACGACTGACGAACACATAGGCCTACGTAATTTGTTGAACATTAATTTAATAAGATACTTTTTTTTTTTTCTATGTAGGTGAGGATTTTGTTGGGTTAGTGTTGTTTTGGGGTAGGGTTTTTTGCTAGTCGCTAGCTCACGTGCAAGATGGATTGGACTAACGGTGATGATGGGGGGATGAACACCGATGACTGCATTTTACAGGATTCTTTTCAGTCATTTTCATATGAGGACAAATTACGAGTGAAAGCAGAGGGCAGACCAAAACCTCCTGTGAAAACAACACAGCTCGTTGGTGCTACGGTAAGGAGCATTTTAAATTGCTCCATGTATGACAAGGTAAACTGGCTAACAGGGAGTTTGCTGAAAAAACGCCTTTACTGTTGGCCCCGTGTCATGTTTAAAGCATGCAATTGTGGTGTAGAACAAAATAAAAAGAAAACAAAGTGCTTGCATGATATTGAAGCCTACAGCGATCGTGGTGCCTTATCATTTGTTTACCCATGTGCCATTGCAACGCGATTGCACTCCCATTGGCTGAATAGATGAGAACGTTTTAGACTCAATCAATATAAGGTCGCGGGGAGACGAAGCTCTGTTCGTTTGTATATTTTATTTACGTAACCATATTTTTGTTTTATGTTTAAAAAAAATAATCAGTTCTCTTGTTTTGGGAATCAGTTCTCGTTTCGGTGCGTCGGTTTGCTTCACCAATCATTTTGACCACCAGCCGCCACTGGTTTGTGTGCATGTGTGTGTGCGTAGGTGCCCTTGAGATGGACCATATCTAACATCTGAGACAGCAATATCTGCCACCCCTCATGGGCAATGCATGCAGCAGTCACAACTCTCTCCATAAATTGTATATATCCTTATACCCAAGTTATCAATGTTTGCAAAGTTGCAGCAATGAATTCCATCTGATCTTCAGTCCAACATTAGGACTTTAACGTTTCTGATGACTACGGTACACATGGCCTGCTTTGGTGTAGAATGCTGGAAAAAACGTGTTTAGATTGAGAGTTGCGAAAAACGTAATCAGCCAGTCTGACAACAGCGAACAGGTATCAGGTGCTATAAAAGCTATCGATACTAAAGCCTCCAACGACACACACATCCCCCTGATCTTCCCGTCTACCCTACACATACACCCTTTATCAAAAAAGGCTAACACAATGTAGTACAGAGATCATTGAAGGATGGAAAAGCCCTGATGGACACCAGTATTGAGTATTGATGAGAGAAGAGCGAATTATGATTGGTTGGTAGTAGATGTTATTTGATTCTATTGATGAGAGGGCAGTGAATGATGATGTCATAATTTACTGAGTGGTCCCCAGGCCTAGTGTGATAGAGTGGTCAGTGAGCCCAGCTGAAGAATATCTTGCATGTATAAAATAACTACTGAAGATATTCTGTTGATTTATCCGCATCGCCCTGACGAAAAACTCCTGCTGAGCGTTTCAAATGATAAGGACCCCTTATCCAATTTCTTCTCTACCCGCCTTTGCGTGTGCTTTCTAGATGCAAATAGCCGGTGTGCGGCCAGTTGGATGTGGAATTTAGCACAATAGTAAGAAAGGCGGCTACAGAAAACAGGCCCTGCTAGTATAACGCCTGTAAGATTCAACACAGCCTGAGACAGTGAAATGAGAGAGAGAAAGACCAAACGTAAGGGGAGGAAAGTAAAAAATATATATAGAGAAGTAGATAAGAGAAAGAGAGATGAGAGCGTGATGAGTAAGAGAGGGAGAGATGAGAGAGACAGATGACGAGAGAGAAAGATGATAAAGAGAAGTGGGGGCAGGATGACCTCATCAACAGGGACACCCCTAGCCTCTGCCAAAGAGATCAATGGTTTGTGTTTGAGTGTGCCTTCTACCCTTCAGAGTCCCACTCTTTGTGCCTCGACATCCGTCTCAATGTGAATGAGCGCCACGGATACACACACTACACAAACACTCCATAAGCTAGCTGTAGTCAATCACAGAAACACTGTAGAGGTCATAACAAACTGGGCATTGGGTAATCAATGTCCAGTTTGTATGTGCCCTGTATATATCGCACTGAAAAGAAACGTGCGATTCATGAGTCTTAATATCTTTACAAAAAACATTTTTTTACTGTACATAATAACATGCAACGTTATTTTATTTAATATTTTTTGTTGTTCTAGTAAAACCATAGAACGGAATCATCAGTGGGCAGTTTACAAGAAAGTAAGGGTAGGCTACGTATTTATAGTGTGTTTTAGGATAAATAATGAGGAAAGGATTTAGGCTATTAAACAAGTTATACGAGCCTTTGTTGACATCTTAAACAGAACCAACTTCGTGAAATCCTTGGAGATAGATATGCCGACTCTATTTCAACTGTTGGTAACCAATTGTGATGCAATTATACTCGATAGGCCTGTACAAACTTGCAAAAATCATCAAATGCATATATTATATTATGTAGCCTATGGTTGGGTCTTATAAAGGCGCTATCACGTTTCACGTCTGGACTGTCAGCTACCTATGTTTTGAAGTTGACATGAATGGGCCAACGGAATTCACATGCATAGCCTACACGAAAGACCATACACTTGTAGTTCATCTATAAGATGACCGAAATGTGGATATTTTCTTATGCAACAAATGCAACAGACATTTCACATTTATTCGAAATACATAGTCAATGACGACGCAGTGAGCGGCTTCGTGTGGCGCTGTGCTAGCTAGGCTGAGAGATGATCCGGAATAATAGCGTTGTTCCAGTCTACCGCAGCACAACTTCCGCTCTCTTACTTTCTTAGCGCTGTGTGCGCCAGTTAACAGTCCCCGGAGCAAGAACAGAATACGACAAGCATAGCAACAACAATTACAAGGAGGATAAATACGGATTATGGACGAAGATTTAACGAAGCGATGTCCGACGCATCTAACGGAAAAGCTTATCCCACTATCAGAAGTCCCTCCCTCTCCCTCGCGTCTCGCATCTAAATCCATGCAAATGAAAGTCCCGCCCTCTATCCCCTCAATAACGCTAATTTGCAGCATCCCGTTCCAGGCGTTCCTTCGTGAGAGGAGAACGCTACGAGGTTATGCGCTAGCAGTCGTTTTGTCTTACCTGAGCTGTCCATGGTGCTGCAGTCGTGCTCCCGGAGCGGGCTCCCCTTCGGTCCGAGGCTAGCTGCTAACGAGCTGCCGATTGTGTGGCTGCTGCTACCTCGCCCTCCGAAATTGAAGCTATCCCCGCCGCTATCGACCAACTGCAAAGATTCATAGCCATCATAACTGGTCTTTTTCTTATAGCCGCTCAACAAGCTCATTACCGAAGATGAAATGAAGACAAAAACAAATCGACTGACTGTTAATGCATTGACTGGAGGCACCACATATCCCAAAGAAACCCCCCCTCTTCTTTCTAAAGGGAGAACAATTCTACCGGGTGTCTGTCCTGGCGTAGTCTCTCTCGCTCGCTCTCCCCCCCCCCCTCTCGCTCGCTCTCTCTCTCTCTCTCTCTCTCTCTCTCTCTCTCTCTCTCTCTCTCTCTCTCTCTCTCTCTCTCTCTCTCTCTCTCTCTCTCTCTCTCTCTCTCTCTCTCTCTCTCTCTCTCTCTCTCTCTCTCTCTCTCTCTCTCTCTCTCTCTCTCTCTCTCTCTCGTTTACTCTAGCAAAGGCGTAAAATGGCTCTTTATGGTTCCACGTTCATGCAACGCAAGGGGGTTAGGTTACGGACCCCTTGTCCTGGCGGACCCTCCTTTCGTTCACCGCAAGGGCCTGACGGCTGAAGCGCCCCCAAAAAATCGTGATGCGCTTTTTATGGTTCCACGTTCCCTCAACGCAATGACCACGCAGACGCTTCGACGCAGTCGTGAACGTTTATGGTTCTGCGTCGGGTTTTAGTAAGTAGACCAATCACAGCCCTTGCTAGTTGCTGCTGCTTCGCCTCGACGGAAAGTTAAGGGCAATTTTTTGGGAGGCGCACGACCGGTCCTTGCGGTGGATGCAATGAGGGTACGCAAGGACGTAAGGGGTCCGTAACCCCCTTGCGTTGGGGGAACGTGTAACCATAAAAAGCCCTTAACCTTCCGTCGAGGCGATTTAGCAGCAAGGGCTGTGAGATTAGTCCGCTGACTAAAACCAGACGCAGAACCATAAACGTTCACGACTGCGTCGAAGCGTCTGCGTGGTCATTGCGTTGCGGGAACGTGGGACCATAATCAGCCCTGTCAACCTTTTTGGTGTATGAGAAAAATAATCATACTGTGTTGTGTCAATATGTCCAGGTTACTTCAAAGGAAAGCTCATGAAGCTTGTCCACCAACAAGACAATGTGTCCAATGGCCGCGTGATGTTGGTAATGATCAATCACCGTTAACTGCCCGTATGAGGAGGAACTCCTGGTCACCGAGGGGTTAATATAAGAAGACGTTAACAGGCCTAATATAGTTAAACCTTAACTAGCTTCGTTGGGGTGCACTGGACGATATAATCCAGTGTTTTCTTCGACTAACAACAGTCAAATTCGCCGTTGTATAATGTATCGAATAAGATAGACGGGTGCAAAAAGATCTAATACATTGATCCAAAAGTCAAGTGTTGTTTTAGTTGGATCATGTGACGTTACGCTTGCGGTGATGACGTTGACAGTGCGGACAAGTTGCTCTCGGCCTATGAGTCCAGATTGGACATATTATAGAAGTGGTGGTCCAGACGCACGGTGGGCGTTGTCTCTCTCCGTTACCGCCAATCACTGTCCAGAACAACGTACAGTGGGTGGAGCCTTTCTCCGTCACACAACAATTCGAGGTAACTGCCTGCTGCAAACTACAGGCACTGTACGCTCGGACCCTTGGATCTATGCCGCGCAGCATTGGACCAAAGGAGACACGGCATCGCCACCAGCTGATAGGGCAGCGGAATGAGGGAGATCTCCTCAGGCAAGGGAGATTTGTGGCAGATGTTACACATTTTAACAGAAATCCCTATTGTCGGAAGACAGAAATCTGAACGCGTGGCAATAATCGTTTTGTAATAATTTAAAACAGAGGCAGTGTTTCATTACAATAGGCCTGAATACGAAGCATTGATTCGAGTTTCCCAGGTCATGGGTAGGATACGCTTGACCCATCAACAGGAATTACTATAAATAGAAATATAGTAGGCCTATAGACCTAATCCAGCAAAATCTCTAACAGATATAGAGCCGCATATATGCTGTGTTGACCGATATAGAGATTTTTGAGACGCATGGCCAAGACCCATCACAGCCTCTCACATAGAAACGTAAACAGAACCCACCGAAACAGAATGATGTCTCGGATGATGCTCCGGCGTGCTGTTTCATTCAATCATTTCGAAGCTCGCGTAAAGTTGGGCCTGCCGCCAAGTAGGCTATCCAATATGTGTCCCTGCGTGGTGAAATGACTTGTACCTCGGTTTGAAACCCATCTCCTTCGTTCAGCATCTCTGACACACACAGATTTCAATGGGGGGGGGGGGGGGGAGAGGATAATTATGTAACAAACCTTTGGTCTACGACGTTTTAATATCATCTAACTGCTGCATTCACTAAATGTTTCTTGTAGAGTAGTAAAACGCGGAAATCAACAAAAAACACCAAGTCCTGATCTCCTCAGCGGGGATAACAACATTCCGCCGATCGTACGTTCACCGGCGCTTTCTACCATGATCCCCGAAGCCCAGCTTCCTTCCGCGGTAGAGATGCTATCTGGACCACAGCTGCGTTTAAAAACACCGACCTTTGAGTTGTCATTCGCAGCAGTCAGTCAAAATTTACACCGTTAAATCCCCTGGCCTGATGTGTTGACTGAATGCAAATTTCCAAAATGTTGGAAAAGTGGAATAAAATAAGCCAGGGCTGCAGCGGCGTTCCTTCATGACATTTTGACAGAGGCTTCCGTGTCAGGCGACGGTCCTGAGAGCCAGAGAGGCAGTGCATGGACCTGTCAAGGTGCTGCTGGAAGCTCAGGGGAAACGGCGCCCCTAGGCGCTCGTAAATGAGTCCTACAGGATGGATTTGTAGGCCCTTATTCTTCAATAAGAGCCGACTGAATGGAAGGGAAACATGGGATTAGCATTAGTAACTTTCTGATAAGAATACATTACATCAATTTAGTCTTAATATCTTTACAAATATGCTTTGTCTTACAAAAATATTCTAACCTGTTAGCGAGGTTGTGTGTCAATTCCATGCAATATCAAAACATCATTAAACTCTTAATTAATATTATATTTGTCTGTCATCAACCGACGTCCACAAGGTGTCCTTTTTTTCTGACAGGTTTTTTCGTTGAGTTTTTCCTTGCTCTTGTTTCAGATCATAGGGGGAGAAATTGTGCAATTGTGATTGAAGGGAATGGAATTTACCTGATTTAGCACCATTGTAATTATGACTCAGAGCAGCGGAAACTGCGTTTAATCCCTGAGTGATTCCCGGGGGCTCAGTTGCACAAGACCCAAAGGGTTTATTTGCAGAGCACGGGGGGTCAGAGGAGGATTAAGGAGAACGCACACACACATGCACACAAACACAGACACAGATGAGAAACTAGTTTTCATCCGGAAGGTGCATGCGTAGTATCTTCTATATGCCTTTGGGTGCCAGCCTTCATACTCCTTACCATATCCATGTATTGGCTTAAATACCAGTTCTGCCGTTTATTTATTGTTTGGTGTGTATAGAGTGGCGAAGTCACGCCTCTTCCGGTAGGGCTCATGGGACCTATGAGATCGAAAAATATGAATGGGTGTCAATGGAGAGAAAATAATTATTTTCTGGTCCCGGTCTTTATATGCCCTGGATTACACATATGTTGTTTGTGGATTTAAAGGATAATTTTTCATGCAAAGAGTTCGACCGTTTATTGTGCAATTGTTCAGATAAAGGCTGTAGAGAAAACACAACGAGAAACACTACACGGCTCGTATGTGACGTCACGCTCCCTGCGACTGGCGTGGAGAAGGCCGACAATCTTCCCATCGGCATAACTGAAACTCTGCACGTGCCCCGACTTATAATGGTTTTCACCTCTTTCGATGCTTTTATCCTCCCCTTGGAAAAAGCGGTGAAGTGGGGCAGAGAGATCGCCATTTCTGTGCCGAGTTCCAAGGGCGGGTGTGGTGACGTATATCATATGCGTCGAGAGCAGCGAAGAGCTGTAGTTCACAAAGCGGCCTCACATAAAACCTAAAATTATCAAACTTCTTCACGAACATTTTTAGTTTTCTTTGCATGAAAAATTATCATTTAAATCCACAAACAACATATGTGTAATCCAGGGCATATAAAGACTGGGACCAGAAAATAATTATTTTCTCTCCATTGACACCCATTCATATTTTTCGATCTCATAGGTCCCATGAGCCCTACCGGAAGAGGCGTGACTTCGCCACTCTATAGAGTGGCGAAGTCACGCCCCTTCCGGTAGGGCTCATGGGATATGATATACGTCACCACACCCGCCCTTGGAACTCGGCACAGAAATGGCGATCTCTCTGCCCCACTTCACCGCTTTTTCCAAGGGGAGGATAAAAGCATCGAAAGAGGTGAAAACCATTATAAATCGGGGCACGTGCAGAGTTTCAGTTATGCCGATGGGAAGATTGTCAGTCTTCTCCACGCCAGTCGCAGGGAGCGTGACGTCACATACGAGCCGTGTAGTCTTTCTCGTTGTGTTTTCTCTACAGCCTTTATCTGAACAATTGCACAATAAACGGTCGAACTCTTTGCATGAAAAATTATCCTTTAAATCCACAAACAACATATGTGTAATCCAGGGCATATAAAGACCGGGACCAGAAAATAATTATTTTCTCTCCATTGACACCCATTCATATTTTTCGATCTCATAGGTCCCATGAGCCCTACCGGAAGAGGCGTGACTTCGCCACTCTATAGACGGGTTTCTGTGCAACGTCATCGCAGATGTGCGCGCGCAGCCAGGGGGCAGAAAGCGGGACATTTGTCATTTGTTTACCAGCGGAGTCAGCGGAGAACGAAAATGACAAGGAGCTGTTGTGCTGTAATCTGCACGAATCGGCAAAAGGATGGATGGAAACTGTTTAATATCCCGAGAGGATCTCATCCTTTTGCCAAGAGAAGAAGAAGATTGTGGCTCCAGGCCATTAAAAGGGCGGATTGGGGTCCCGAAGACCGGTGAAGTTAGTTTGATGTTGGTTATTCGACAGATATTCAACAGATATTCGGCCATTAATTTCCTATGGGAAATTGCTTTTTGCTCAATAGCTTCCGAGTTATGGGACCCAGAGGCCCCAGACCAATGTTGACCTGTCCTACTATGTGGTACTAACGACACACACCTCACTAAAAATTAATATTTTGCACCTCCTATTTTATTAAAATATTTTAAGAATCCCATTCATTTCCTATGGGAAATTGCTTTTTGCTCAATAGCTTCCGAGTTATGGGACCCAGAGGCCCCAGACCAATGTTGACCTGTCCTACTATGTGGTACTAACAACACACACCTCACTAAAAATTAATATTTTGCACCTCACATTTTATTTAAATATTTTAAGAATCCCATTCATTTCCTATGGGAAATTGCTTTTTGCTCAATAGCTTCCGAGTTATGGGACCCAGAGGCCCCAGACCAACGTTGACCTGTCCAACTATGTGGTACTAACAACACACACCTCACTAAAAATTAATATTTTGCACCTCCTATTTTATTTAAATATTTTAAGAATCCCATTCATTTCCTATGGGAAATTGCTTTTTGCTCAATAGCTTCCGAGTTATGGGACCCAGAGGCCCCAGAACAATGTTGACCTGTCCTACTATGTGGTACGAACAACACACACCTCACTAAAAAATTATATTTTGTACCTCCTATTTTATTTAAATATTTTAAGAATCCCATTCATTTCCTATGGGAAATTGCTTTTTGCTCAATAGCTTCCGAGTTATGGGATCCAGAGGCCCCAGACCAATGTTGACCTGTCCTACTATGTGGTACTAACAACACACACCTCACTAAAAATTAATATTTTGCACCTCCTATTTTATTAAAATATTTTAAGAATCCCATTCATTTCCTATGGGAAATTGCTTTTTGCTCAATAGCTTCCGAGTTATGGGACCCAGAGGCCCCAGACCAATGTTGACCTGTCCTACTATGTGGTACTAACAACACACACCTCACTAAAAATTAATATTTTGCACCTCACATTTTATTTAAATATTTTAAGAATCCCATTCATTTCCTATGGGAAATTGCTTTTTGCTCAATAGCTTCCGAGTTATGGGACCCAGAGGCCCCAGACCAACGTTGACCTGTCATACTATGTGGTACTAACAACACACACCTCACTAAAAATTAATATTTTGCACCTCCTATTTTATTTAAATATTTTAAGAATCCCATTCATTTCCTATGGGAAATTGCTTTTTGCTCAATAGCTTCCGAGTTATGGGACCCAGACCCCCCGGACCAATATAGACCTGTCCTACTATGTGGTTATAACAACACACACCTCACTAACAATAAATATTTTGCACCTCCAATTTTATTTGAATTTTTTAAAAATCCCATTCATTTCCTATGGAAAACTGCTTTTTGCTCAATAGCTTCCGAGTTATGGGACCCAGAGGCCCCAGACCAATTTAGACCTGTTCTACTATATGGTACTAACAACACACACCTCACTAAAAATAAATATTTTGCACCTCCTATTTTATTTGAATTTTTTAAAAATCCCATTAATTTCCTATGGAAAACGGCTTTTTGCTCAATAGCTTCCGAGTTATGGGACCATGAGGCCCCAGACCAATGTGTACCTGTCCTACAATGTGGTAATAACAACACACACCTCACTAAAAATTTATATTTTGCACCTCCTATTTTATTAAAATATTTTAAGAATCCCATTCATTTCCTAAGGGAAATCGCTTTTTGCTCAATAGCTTCCGAGTTATGGGACCCAGAAACCCCAGACCAATGCAGACCAACACAGTCTGACTCCGAGAACATCAAATACCGACTGTTGGCCAAGGCACTTGAACGTCGGTGGCTGACGGGAAAGGTACCCTTCGGCGTAGTCTGCAGACGGAAAGGGGGTGCTCCAGCAGCCGATTCACTCCTGTATTAACCCGACTACGTCTCTAATAGACGCTGTGAGCCTCTTTCCTATTGGATGTTTTTTGGGATATTTTTCTGTGAAAATGGCGGAAATACTTTTTATTCTGGGTGGATAAGATATTTATGTATAGTTACACCATTAAAATTGTTTACGTAAACATTTTAGTGAGCGTTCCGCAGCATTGAGAAGAGCTGGAATAAATAAATAAATATGTTTATATATTTATTTATTATACACGGAGACCACCAGACTTCCTCGAAGCAACGAGAATGGTCTATTAAATTCAAAATGGGATTTAAGGGATACAGTGCCATATGGTCCATCGCCATACGTCAATATGAATTTAATTCATAGAATTTCCGAGTCGATGGTCAATGGTCGGATACAGATCTTGTTATAACGACAATTGAATAAAAGCTATGGAATATTATAACAAAATAATTGTATATTTATATAATATATATTTTAATATTTAATTAATTAAATACAATAACGGCTGTAAACATGTGACATGCCTAGGTTTTTTGGCCTTTTCTTTTCAATGGGCCTGCGTCCATGTCACGTGACTCTCATTGTTGCTATGTCAGCCCCCTCTGCTCCTTACATGGCTCCAAACCACGTGGGCGGCAACGGAGTTGCCGTCAATTATGTTGTTTTTGTCATAGGCCCCGCTGGTTAGGAAATAGACAGATATTCCAAGGTTTCCTTCGAAAGGCACCTTGCAATATGTATCTATTCTCCGCAGTTTAGACATAATTAGTAAGTTACTTTTTTAATGAACTTGACTCGGGTATTTTTAATCGCTGTCTGGTGGCTTCTTACGTCACTCTGAGACACGCATGGACAAATTTTATAGTGACAGCCTTTAACCTATTTTTGAAAGCAAAACATTGATTTAACGAGGCAGGGTTATTTGAAACAATTAATTGAATATGTGTGAGAGGCCATTCTTCCTCTTGAGTGTGCTTCCTATTTAGGTCTAGTGTACACCCATACTGTCCACAAGCACCCACCCCCCTCCCCATATGGATATGGAGAATTGTTGCCACGTCCCAGTGGTGGTGGTGTCATATAGATAGATAGATAGATAGATAGATAGATAGATAGATAGATAGATAGATAGATAGATAGATAGATAGATAGATAGATAGATAGATAGATAGATAGATAGATAGATAAATACTTTAATAATCCCAGAGGGAAATTATTTTTGTCACGAACTCCAGATATACATACACAAATAAATAAATAAATATTAAGAATAAAATATAATATAAAATATAACATATATATATCCATATCCATATATATCCATATACATACACACACACACACACATATATATATACACAACATAAATACACATACATACACAAAAGATAAAAGATACAACCTAAGAAAAACAAAATATACCAATAACAAATTTAAGGACAATATAAATATATATACAACACCATATAGACATACATATATATATATATATACATATACACACATACATACATACATACATACACATATTCATATATATATATATATACATACATACACATACATACACAAAAGACAGCACTGTACAAAAAGAATTGTACAGTATTGTGCAAAAGGTGCAAGAATTATAGTCCTTGTTTGAGGTCAGAGATTACAGAGAGGGACGGTGTCTGACATTCTAAGGGAGGCGTTGTAAAGTTTAATGGCCACAGGCATATATATATATATATGAAAGAGGGCATTCAAATAGACTACAATGATCAATTAGGAGGCCTAAGCCCTAAAGGAAGTGATGCAATAGGTGACTGAGTCGAGGACATTAACAATGGCGCATTTCCACTGCAGGGTGCGGAACGGATCGGATCGCAAAGGTGCGGGTCGGATCGCGTTTCCACCGCCAAAAGTGGGCGTGACCCGGACTTTGCCGTACCCGTTCCGACCCCATTCTAGGGACTCCTCCGTTGCGGTACCCAAAACGAGACCAGACGCCTGAAAGGGTACCCTGGAATTCTAGCTACACCCCCCCTCCGTTGATTGGTCGACAGAATCGTCACTTCCGGGTGACGCGGGGATAAAAACAAACAAACAAACAGTAGCCTCGAGGTATTATTCTTTACAATTAACATGTCGCGTAAAAAGCTTGCTTGGGCGAACAAGGAGGTGAAGACGTTCGTCTGCATTCTTGCGGAGGAAGACGTTGTTTACGATGTTTACGTAGCTGCCGCGGCGATTGACATCCGGCCTACCACCAAGGGTACTGTCGGCAGTGGAAACGCGACCTCGGAACTGAGCTGGGCTATACTGCCCCCTCCCTACCGCCCCTTTGCGATCCGATCCGTTCCGCACCCTGCAGTGGAAACGCGGCACAAGTAAGCTATAGACCTGGGGTCTGTTTTATATCAAAGGGGGTCTCATAGGACACTTACAAATTGCCCACAAAAAAAGCCCTACAGGAAAGGCTTACACAGCAACACAGTCTCACTCCGAGAACGTCAAATACCGACTGTTGGCAAAGGCCCTTTAGCGTCGGTGACTGACGGGAAAGGTACCCTTTTTATTCGGTCGGTGACGGTAAAGGTACCCTTCGGCGTCTTCTGCATACGGAATGGGGGGTGCCTCACTACGTCTCTAATAGACGATGTGAGCATCTTTCCTATTGGATAGTTTTTTAGGATATTCTTCTGTGAAAATGGCGGACATACTTTTTATCCTGGGTGGAAAATATGATATTTTAGAATAGTTACACCATTAAAAGTGTTTATGTAAACATTTTTAGCGAGAAATGTGCATTTTACTTTCATAATCGTCGTTCGGCGAATGTGAAGGATGTTTGGTTTGATAGATATGACGAAGAATATTTCATCGGGCGATAATGGCCGGCGTACAGGCATCCCGGGATCACGAAAATAGGTGACACTGTCACGTTATTTAATCTATTGAAACGTGATCAGGTACACGTATTTTCTAAATGTTCGTGTCAAAAAGCAAAATTTTCAAATTCATGCATATCAATTGGAAGTATTTGTCTTGATTTGTCACTAAGCACGACTTCCATCTAAGGTTCTGTCCGGGAGCTTTCTCCCTATTGTCCCTTAAGGAGCTCCGTACAGAACATTTATTGTTAAAAATTGTCTGTGATAACTAAGAATATGACAGCTTTTCCAGTCTCACCAATATGCGCACAGATCGCACGGTTTGACACTTTCAAGATGCGTGCAGTAGCCTACATACGCCAAATGACCATTTTGTGTGCATACGATACGCAAAACCCAGCATTAACTACTGTGGAGGGCGGATACGTCCATTTCGCGTGCATATGATACGAAAAACCCAGCATTAACTGAATGGGAGATGCAATATTTTAGGACAGATTCACCATTTAACGTGTTTCTAATGACATTTCTAGCGAGAAATGTACTTTTCCCTTGAATAATCCTCAGTCAGTGAATGTGTATGATCTTTATTAATCTTTATTATCTGAATGGGAAATGCAGCTCACGTGTTTCCTGCTTTTGTGTTATTAAACCGTTACTTTATGTAACTTTTAATGATATCATCTTGTTAGAAACACGTACGTTTTCGTGAACACTGGATTACGTCGCATTTCAACATAAAATAGCGTGTTATACACACACACACACACACACACACACACACACACACACACACACACACACACACACACACACACACACACACACACACACACACACACACACTGCATTTCGCTGCCAAATAAATAAATACTAAGGCAGAATAAAGAATAAATTAATTCATTATCATTCAACTTCAACATGCGTTATTACAGTATAGTGGTGGAGGGATGACGTGTGTTGGCCAACCCGGAAGTGAGCGTCGCCCTGGGTTCCCTTGACAAAAAGCCAACGGGTTTTTCCATTTGATTTTGGATTATTGCAGAAAAATTAGCATCTTTGAAGCACCTCCTCAAAAACTGAAAATAAATAAAAATAACTGTGCTCCAAAGAAAGAAATGTAAACCAATGCATTCCGAATGGGAGTGTTTCTCCGATTTTTCCATGCTACACAGAACGAAATGTAAACCCATGCAAATAAAGACTTCATGGTCATAATCATTTAAATATCATTAATCTCCTGAGGGTGGTATTCTATTTTTTTCAACGGGGCTGAATCCAGTCACTTGACCGTCATGGTTGCTATGGTGGTTGCTATCCACCAGCCCCTCTAATCCTTACATGGCTCTAAAAACCACGCGGCAAATGAGCTGCCGTAATTTGTGTTGTTTTTGTCGTAAACTAGTGTCCGATGGTTAAAAAATAGACGGATATTCCAAGGTATCCTTAAAAGGCAGCTTGGATGTTTTTATTTTCTGCAGTTTAGACTTCTTCTATAACCTATTTTTGAAAGCAAAACACCAAGCTCATTGATTTAACGAGGCAGGGTTATTTGTTTTATTTATTAAATAAATATTTATGAGAGGTCATTCCTTCTCCTGAGTTTTCTTCCTATTTATGTCTAGTGTACAACCCTACTGTCCACAAGCATCACCCCCCCCCCTCCCCATATGGATTTGGAGAATTGTTGCCACGTCCCAGTGGTGGAGGTATCATATATATGAAAGAGGGCATTCAATTATACTACAATGATCAATTAGGAGGCCGAAGCCCTAAAGGAAGTGATGCAATAGGTGACTGGGTCGACGACATTTAAGTAAGCTTTACTTTGAGGTCTCTTATATATCAAAGGGGGTCTCAAAGGACGCATACGCTTCAACCTGTGGCTCCGGTCCTACAGGAAATGACTCAGCAAGTGCTCCATCTCGTTGCACCTGCACCCAGCGGCTCGCTTGCAAGATTTTGGCCTGAAGTTATTCCCAGACCTACACCGTAGCCATCCAACCTGCATATCTGAGAATCAGGCCTCTCTTTAATAATGACAAAATGTATGAGAGAAATACACATTAACTTTTGACTCATAAGCGGCGTGGTGCCGGCTCCTTTTGACCTTTTGACCCCAGACTTCTGGGGGAATAGCTGAATCAATTCATTAGTCAATCAAAAGCATGTAAATATCTTCCCGGTGACGTAAGAGGGAGACCAAGGTGTCCTTCAACATCTACGCTTCCAGGCGATTGCAACGGTGCCACACATGAGCATATTCGAACATGTTTAATGGTAGTAATTAGCTGTCGAAATTGGAGGCCTTAATCAATAATGAGCAGCTATTGATTTGCTTCCCGATAGAAATTTGTGACAAATGACATGTTATTTAGCCTCTACACGTTGAGTTGAGTCCAATGACACCAAGCATGACACTCTAGAAAATGGTAACATGTATTTTACATGGTACACCTAGGTCTAGGACATGATCTCGGTGTAGCAAGAGGGCGAGCTTGATCTCATTGGACTCAGCTTAACGTGTAGATGCTAAATATCAAATCTCCATCGGGAAGCAAATCTATAGCTGGTCATTATTGATAAAGGCCTCCAAAATCGACAGCTAATTACTACCCCGAAACATATTCAAATATGATCATGTGTGGCACTGTTGCAATCGCCTCGAAACGTAGATGTCAAAGGACACCTTGTTTGTCCCGTTACGTAACCGGGAAGATATTTTCATACTTCTAATGAATTGATTCATATTTTAAGGTTCTCGGAGTGAGACTTTAAGCGGCTGCAGCAGAAGTGTTGAGACGAAAGATGATATCAAGACATTTATAGAATATTCACATTCGCATTATGATTCTTCGTCATAACATCCGACCAAACATCCTTTACAGTCACCAAGCGAGGATTATGAAAGTCCAGGCCCCCCCTTCCGGCACTCAAGGTCCGACTGGGCCAAGTTTAGGGCAGGAAGGGCCCCCCATTCCGGCCCTCGGGGTCCGACCGGGCCAAGTTTCGGTGCGGGGGTCCCAGTTAGGCCTTAGAATAAGGTATTCAAATTTCAGGGCGGTAGGACCTTCCTATCTCAAAAACTGTTTTTCCACCACATTCTGAACCATTAGGTCTTGCAGGTAACACTTCTGAGGGGCTTTGTCCTTTAGGCCGAAGCCCTAAAGGAAGTGATGCAATAGGTGACTGGGTCGACAACATTTAAGTATGCTTTACTTTGAGGTCTCTTATATATATCAAAGGGGGTCTCAAAGGACGCGTACGCTTCAACCTGTGGCTCCAGCCCTACAGGAAATGACTCAGCAAGTGCTCCATCTCGTTGCACCTGCACCCAGCGGCTCACTTGCAAGATTTTGGCCTGAAGTTCTTCCCAGACCTACACCCTAGCCATCCAACACGCATATCTTAGAATATGGCTTCTCTTTAATAATGACAAAAAGCTATTAGAGAAATACACATTCACTTTTTGTTATCTCATAAGCGGCGTGGTGCCGGCTCCTTTTGACCTTTTGACCCCAGACTTCAAAAACGTGGCCACAGGCCAGCTGTGACTACACACCTTAAGCCACAAATGTACACCTCCATCCCACAAAAAATGGGGACTAGAAACTAACCTCTGTCTTATGTACATTTACCGTACTGTGGGAGGTCACGCCCCTTTTCCGGCCTTTTCGAGATAGCTAGGGATGCTAAAATGTTTACACACATTTCCCGGGGCCCCGAGAACGACATATCCGAGATTTGGAGTTCTAGCCCTTAGAGAAAAAAAGTTTTCCCAAATGGACTGTCATTTGGACAAAGCCCCTCAGAAGTGTTACCTGCAAGACCTAATGGTTCAGAATGTGGTGGAAAAACAGTTTTTGAGATAGGAAGGTCCTACCGCCCTGAAATTTGAATACCTTATTCTAAGGCCTAACTGGGACCCCAAACGGTTCCTACTTCCAATTGATATGCATGAGTTTGAAAATTTTGCTTTTTGACACGAACATTTAGAAAATACGTGTACCTGATCACGTTTCAATAGATTAAATAACGTGACAGTGTCACCTATTTTCGTGAGCCCGGGATGCCTGTACGCCGGCCATTATCGCCCGATGAAATATTCTTCGTCATATCTATCAAACCAAACATCCTTCACATTCGCCGAACGACGATTATGAAAGTAAAATGCACATTTCTCGCTAAAAATGTTTACATAAACACTTTTAATGGTGTAACTATTCTAAAATATCATATTTTCCACCCAGGATAAAAAGTATGTCCGCCATTTTCACAGAAGAATATCCTAAAAAACTATCCAATAGGAAAGATGCTCACATCGTCTATTAGAGACGTAGTGAGGCACCCCCCATTCCGTATGCAGAAGACGCCGAAGGATACCTTTACCGTCACCGACCGAATAAAAAGGGTACCTTTCCCGTCAGTCACCGACGCTAAAGGGCCTTTGCCAACAGTCGGTATATTGCCCCATTTCCACTGCAGGGTGCGGAACGGATCGGATCGCAAAGGTGCGGTAGGGAGGGGGCAGTATAGCCCAGCTCAGTTCCGAGGTCGCGTTTCCACTGCCGACAGTACCCTTGGTGGTAGGCCGGATGTCAATCGCCGCGGCAGCTACGTAAACATCGTAAACAACGTCTTCCTCCGCAAGAATGCAGACGAACGTCTCCACCTCCTTGTTCGCCCAAGCAAGCTTTTTACGCGACATGTTAATTGTAAAGAATAATACCTTGAGGCTACTGTTTGTTTGTTTTTATCCCCGCGTCACCCGGAAGTGACGATTCTGTCGACCAATCAACGGAGGGGGGGTGTAGCTAGAATTCCAGGGTACCCTTTCAGGCGTCTGGTCTCGTTTTGGGTACCGCAACGGAGGAGTCCCTAGAATGGGGTCGGAACGGGTACGGCAAAGTCCGGGTCACGCCCACTTTTGGCGGTGGAAACGCGATCCGACCCGCACCTTTGCGATCCGATCCGTTCCGCACCCTGCAGTGGAAATGCGCCATTTGACGTTCTCGGAGTGAGACTGTGTTGTACACAGCATCATCAAACGCGCCATTGAAACGCATTGGCAAAAAGCCGTTTTCCATAGGAAATGAATGGGATTTTTAAAAACTTGTGTCATTAGTACCACATAGTCGGACAGGTCTACATTGGTCTGGGGCCTCTGGGTCCCATAACTCGGAAGCTATTCAGCAAAAAGCCGTTTTCCATAGGAAATGAATGGGATTTTTAAAAAATTCAAATAACATTGGAGGTGCAAAATATTAATTTTTAGTGAGGTGTGTGTTGTTATTACCACATTGTAGGACAGGTCCACATTGGTCTGGGGCCTCTTGGTCCCATAACTCGGAAGCTATTGAGCAAAAAGCCGTTTTCCATAGGAAATGAATGGGATTTTAGAAAAATTCAAATAAAATTGGAGGTGCAAAATATTATTTTTTAGTGAGGTGTGTGTCATTAGTAGCACATAGTCGGACAGGTCTACATTGGTTTGGGGCCTCTGGGTCCCATAACTCGGAAGCTATTGAGCAAAAAGCCGTTTTCCATAGGAAATTAATTGGATTTTTAAAAAATTCAAATAAAATTGGAGGTGCAAAAAATATTTATTGTTAGTGAGGTGTGTGTTGTTATAACCACATAGTAGGACAGGTCTATATTGGTCTGGGGGTCTGGGTCCCATAACTCGGAAGCTATTGAGCAAAAAGCAATTTCCCATAGGAAATGAATGGGATTCTTAAAATATTTTAATAAAATAGGAGGTGCAAAATATTTATTTTTTGTGAGGTGTGTGTCATTAGTAGCACATAGTCGGACAGGTCTACATTGGTTTGGGGCCTCTGGGTCCCATAACTCGGAAGCTATTGAGCAAAAAGCCGTTTTCCATAGGAAATGAATTGGATTTTTAAAAAATTCAAATAAAATTGGAGGTGCAAAATATTTATTGTTAGTGAGGTGTGTGTTGTTATAACCACATAGTAGGACAGGTCTATATTGGTCTGGGTCCCATAACTCGGAAGCTATTGAGCAAAAAGCAATTTCCCATAGGAAATGAATGGGATTCTTAAAATATTTTAATAAAATAGGAGGTGCAAAATATTTATTTTTAGTGAGGTGTGTGTTGTTAGTACCACATAGTAGGACAGGTCAACATTGGTCTGGGGCCTCTGGGTCCCATAACTCGGAAGCTATTGAGCAAAAAGCCGTTTTCCATAGGTAATGAATGGGATTTTTAAAAAAATCAAATAAAATTGGTGGTGCAAAATATTTATTTTTAGTGAGGTGTGTGTTGCTAGTACCATATAGTAGAACAGGTCTAAATTGGTCTGGGGCCTCTGGGTCCCATAACTCGGAAGCTATTGAGCAAAAAGCCGTTTTCCATAGGAAATTAATGGGATTTTTAAAAAATTCAAATAAAATTGGAGGTGCAAAATATAAATTTTTAGTGAGGTGTGTGTTGTTATTACCACATTGTAGGACAGTTCCACATTGGTCTGGGGCCTCATGGTCCCATAACTCGGAAGCTATTGAGCAAAAAGCCGTTTTCCATAGGAAATGAATGGGATTTTTAAAAAATTCAAATAAAATAGGAGGTGCAAAATATTTATTTTTAGTGAGGTTTGTGTTGCTAGTACCATATAGTAGAACAGGTCTAAATTGGTCTGGGGCCTCTGGGTCCCATAAAGGCCGATCCATACCTCCGGATACGGATAGTTTCGTCCGGTCCCGGAGGTGTTTCGTCCGTAAATGGGTCCGTCGCCTCTGAGCTTCCGAATCCGGAGTGCTCCGGGAGAACCGGAGCAATACCACCGGAAATCGAGGCGGCAGTATATGGTCAAAAGTCAGACCAATCGCGAATATAAACCAAACAAAGAAGAGAGATCGGGACATTTAAAAAAATGGCTCAAAATTTGGAGGAGAGGATCTGCGAGTTGGTGAGGGGGTATCCCCACCTGTTTGATTGTACCGCGCCAGGGCATCGCGACAAACAAAAATGTATTAACAGCTGGGAGGAAATAGCGCTTGCCGTTGAACTGCCCGTGAAAAATGTTAAAATAAAATGGAATCTTGCAAGGGACAGATTTGTCCTTGCACATAATAAGGACATGTCAAAGAAGAGTGGGGATGCTGCTGGGGGCCCAGAACATCCCATCTTGAAACAATTGGCGTGGCTGAAGGTGCACATCAGACACCGAAACACCTCGTCCAACTTTGATGTAAGTAGGCCTATCTTTTATGTCTGCTTTGTAAAATGATTAATGTTGTTGAGTTGTTTGCTGTCGTTTCTACCTATTTACCGGGTCTATTGAAACACTTTTAATCAAACATACTTTAGAAATAAACTGTACAAGACTGAAAGCCAATCTTCTTTCACTAGTAATCTACCCCTGTCCTCTGTCAAATACAGTTGGATCCACAATCCTTGCCATCTCACCAATGAAAATATTTTATAAACAAAGAATGTTGTGTTGGAGTTTAGAGTTAATGATATATTTTTTACTTCTAATAGACTCAAGATCAAGCTGAGGAGGAGGAGGAGGAGGAGGAGGAGGAGGAGGAGGAGGAGGCGGCGGCGGAGATGGCCAGTTCACAGCCTGGATCGTCTTCAGCACCACCACCGACACCATCACCTCCACCACCAACTGATGTGGGAAGCCTCCCCCCTTCTCAGAGCTCTCACCCTGGAGCCACGAAGAGGAGGAGGAGAACTACAGAGGTGGCTCCGGATCCTGTCGATGTAGCACTGCTGGAAACACTGCAGGAGTGGCGGCGTGAGGAACGGGAGAGTAGAAATGTGTTCACGAGTTTCACGGGCTACCTGAACACCGTTCTTCAGGACCTTCCAGCCACAGATGGCAAAAAGCTGATGAAGGAGATCCAGCAGCTAATGCTGAATTATTTATAGGGGTGTACATTATGTTCTGTTCCAAATATATATATTTTTTTCATTCTATTATTCGACGGTTATTTAAAATGTTAAGTGCCTTTGACACTGTTGCACATTTAATTTTTATTTATTATGTTATGTTCCCAAATGTTCTATCTATATTGAAGACCCCTGAATTGTATTGTTTTTGTACTGTTATTTAAGTTAAGTGCCTTTGATACCGTTGCACTTTAGTGCTAAAAATAAATAAATTAGCACACTAATAACATTTGTTGGTTATTTATGTACGGTTATGCCCAGAGATTGTATATACAATGTATGGTTTAAAGAACAAATTTTATTCAAACAAAAACTGTCCCTGACAGTAACACATACATTAAATCAAACATCTTCATGCAGCGTGCCACGTCTGACATGCCTGTCCTGCCAGTCAATCCTGCCTGGCTCTGTCTGAAATTACTCTTTGAAGAGTTCCCTGACAGCCATGCCATCCTGGTTGGCTCTTGCGGCTGTGATGCGTCGGGTGCGAATAAGGTTGGTGTCTCCCTGGACCACCTGTCGCCATTCTCCAGGTGCACCATCCCCGTCGACCATTCCTGGGGGTATGTAGCGGTTTTGTTCAGGCAGGGATTGGTCTCCTTTTGATAAAAAGTTGTGGAGAGCCACACAAGCCTTCGTGACATCCTCAGCTGTGTCAATGGAACACTCCATAGCCCTTCCCAGTATTCGCCACCTGGCAGCAAGGATGCCAAAGGCATTTTCAATGACCCGCCTTGCCCTTGAGTGCCGGTAATTGTACACCTTCTGGTCCTGAGACAGTTGTTGAGATCCTATTAACAGAACATTCTTATTAGAAAACCTTGGTCCTTCTTGAACCAATAATACAAATGCAGCAAGAGCTAAAGAGCATGCTATAGAGCCATATTAAGTCAGGCAATAAATGTATGCTTGCAAGTTCAAGGAGTTCTGTGAAATTAAATAGTCTAGGTGGGCTGAAGTTGTGGTTCTTATAATCAGAAGAGATGTTGCAACAATGGACAGAAGGTATTGCTGTGAGAGCCCTGAGGCTGTAGTTTAATAAAATAATTGATTCATTCGTTTTAATGTGTGTGGCAGTTTGGGTAATATACATTAAACTAGTTAGCATGGAAACACATTTTATTGTTGTAGTGGTCTATATAAATTGATATATTTCATCCTCATCCTCATCCTCATCGTCATCCGCTTATCCGGGGTCGGGTCGCGGGGGGAGCAGCTCAAGCAGGGGGCCCCAGACTTCCCTTTCCCGGGCCACATTGACCAGCTCTGACGGGGGGATCCCGAGGCGTTCCCAGGCCAGTGTTGAGATATAATCTCTCCACCTAGTCCTGGGTCTTCCCCGAGGTCTCCTCCCCACTGGACGTGCCTGAAACACCTCCCAAGGAAGGCGCCCAGTGGGCATCCTTACCAGATGCCCGAACCACCTCAGCTGACTCCTTTCTAAGTAAAGGAGCAGCGGCTCTAATCCGAGTTCCTCACGGATGGCTGAGCTTCTCACCCTATCCCTAAGGGAGACGCCAGCCACCCTTCTGAGAAAACTCATCTCGGCCGCTTGTACCCGCGATCTCGTCCTTTCGGTCATCACCCAGCCCTCATGACCATAGGTGAGGATAGGAACGAAGATCGACCGGTAGATCGAGAGCTTTGCCTTGCGGCTCAGCTCTCTTTTCGTTACAACGGTGCGGTAAAGCGAACGCAATACCGCCCCCGCTGCTCCGATTCTCCGGCCAATCTCACGCTCCATAGTACCCTCACTCGCGAACAAGACCCCGAGGTACTTGAACTCCTTCACTTGGGCTAAGGACTCATTTCCTACCCGGAGTAAGCAATCCACCGGTTTCCTGCTAAGAGTCATGGCCTCAGATTTAGCGGTGCTGATCCTCATCCCAGCCGATTCACACTCGGCCGCCAGCCGATCAAGTGAGTGCTGAAGGTCACAGGCCAGGATATATTTCATTTGATAGGCTATTCCATTCACTTACCTGGGTATGGGCGCATGATGTTGACCTTCTGGGGGAAGGTCTCATCCGCAACAAAAACAGGCGGTGTCAGCACATCTGTCCCAGGCAGAGGCGCGTGTGGCGGCAGAGGGAGTTGTCCCTGAATGAACTGCGCTCCAAACTCCGTCCGACCAAAGACCCCAGCATCACTTTCCCTGCCGAAGGCTCCGATGTCGATGAAGGTGAAGCGGTAATTGGCATCACAGACAGCCATCAAAATAAAGCTAAAATAACCTTTATAGTTGAAAAACGTACTGCCACTGTTGGCTGGCGCTTTGACGCGGACGTGCTTGCCATCAATTGCTCCAATACAATTGGGATAATCCCACTTCGTCCAGAAGTCATCGCTGATAGCCCCCCATTGCGCGACTTGCGGAAACTGAACCTCTTCCTTCAGCCCAGCCCACAGAGCCTGACATACCTCCTTAATGATCTTGCTGACCGTTGCATTGCCCAATTTGTAGCTGGCTGCCAGGGCTTGCTGGCTGATCCCTGCTGCCAGAAAACGGAGTGTGACCGCCAGACGCTCAGCATCGCTCACGGGCGCTCTGTGGGACGCAGCATGGTGTATCCTCGGGGCTACCAGGCCGAGCAATCTATCAAAAGTAACGGCAGACATCCTAAAGTATTGGAAGTGCCTTTCGTCGTCTCGCTCTCTCATCGGCAAAACTAAAGAAACAAACTCGCCGTTAATGTGACGGTTCTCATTGAGCGGTCTCACATGCCACCGCCGCTTACACTTTTTGCGCCTTTGTCTGCGATTTCTGATGAGACAAAGTAACATCAACTCCTGTACAGATGGCATGTTTGAGACTGATAGATTTTGAGATTGTCGATGCCGGTATTTATTGACTGGACAGGGCCCTCTAGAGGATTTATTGCGCAACATCCATAACAAGTGCAGTGACTGTCGTTTCACAAATTAACGGCATCGACAATCGCAAACATGACATCTGTAGAGATGATTTTGCTTTGCGTCATCCAAAATTGGCAAAAAAAAAAAGTGAAAAAAGTGTGCGGTGGCATGTGACACCCCTCACCAACCCGCAGATTATCTCCTCAAAATGTTGTTAAATGACCAGTTACAACTCATTGCCAAAGCAGGGGAACAATAACAATAAAATAAAAATGTCAGGTATATAGTACAAGATAAGTACAAAACGTCAAATACTATATATATAGGCTATATATATCAGATATTATACTACTCTATCTATTTTCGCGAATTGTCTGACTTTTGACTCTATACTGCCGCTTCGAATTCCGGTGGTAGGCCTATTGCTCCGGTTCTCCCGGAGCACTCCGGATTCGTAAACTCAGAGGCGACGGACCCATTTAAGGACGAAACACCTCCGGGACCGGACGAAACTGTCCATATCCGGAGGTATGGATCGGCCTTAACTCGGAAGCTATTGAGCAAAAAGCCGTTTTCCATAGGAAATTAATGGGATTTTTAAAGAATTCAAATAAAATAGGAGGTGCAAAATATTTATTGTTAGTGAGGTGTGTGCTGTTATTACCACATAGTAGGACAGGTCTATATTTCTCCCATAAAGACTCGATCGCCGATAAGTATGAACAGGATTTATTTAAATAACGACAAGGGAATATTTTGCATGGTAAATCTTTGCATGAGCCCCGTCACTGATCCAGGATGACGTGCGGACTCTGCGTATCCTGCCAGGACTAGCAGGGGCGGAGCCTTCCCCTGGATGAGTAGACTGAGGCCGACCTGGTGGTGGTGGGGTGGATGGAGGTGCGACGAACGAAGACCTGAGCAGCAAAGACATATGTTAGACGACTCTTTATAGAGCAGGTGTAGGCAGGTGATTGGTAGCTGGTGATAGTGATTGGCGGCCAGCCGCGCGTGATTTGAGTCCTCATGGTAGAACTACCAGCAAGCTTAACATTTCTCCCATAAAGACTTGATCGCCGATAAGTATGAACAGGATTTATTTAAATAACGACAAGGGAATATTTTGCATGGTAAATCTTTGGCATGAGCCCCGTCACTGATCCAGGATGACGTGCGGACTCGGCGTATCCTGCCAGGACTAGCAGGGGCGGAGCCTTCCCCAAAAGAGAGGACGTAGGCCTACGCCGGAAGTAAGTGATAACTCGGCATGTCCTGCCGGGACTGGCAGGGGCGGAGCCGACCCCAAAAATAGAGTAGCGAAAGGGGTAATGAGACCATACATACCCGCCGTAGAAGAAGTGGACAAGGATCTATACTGCTTCTGGAAGATAAAAGGCATACCCAATATACGACATATTAAGAGTCAATCATACATACCGTAAAACGATAAGCTTAAAACCGTCAGCGAGATCGATGAATCACGTAAAAGCAGTTGACTTAAAATACCTCAGCGAGATCAGTTAAAATTTAGAGCACTCTGCAGCTGTTACGCAACGAGCCACGAGTGCTTTCGTGCTGTACCAACTGCCGTGGTCGATTCACTCTCCGGGGTCGCTGCGTGACCTGAGTGCTTTCGCGTTGAACCACCGATGTGGTCAACGAACTCACAAGTGCCCTTGATGTGCCACCGACGTGGTCACGCACTCACCGGTGTTGTTGCAGCAAGTATTGTGAAATTCCATGTTGAACACCGACGTGGTCAACGAACTCACGAGTGCCCTCGCTGTGCCACCGACGTGGTCACGCACTCACCGGTGTTGCTGCAGCAAATATTGTGTACTTCCGTGTTGAACACCGACGTGTTCAATGAACTCCGAGTGCCCTGCACTTGAGTGTTTGATATTATGCCACCGACGTGGTAATTAAATTTGCATGTGCCTGAGTTGTGCCCACCGACGTGGTCAACGCACTACCAGGGTTGCTGCGGCGAACGTGGAGTTCTGTGTTGTACCGCACCGACGTGCGCAACGAACTCACGAGTGCTTGAGTTGTTCCCACCGACGTGGGCAATGCACTCACCGGGGTTGCTGCAGCGAACGTGGAGTTCTGTGTTGTACCGCACCGACGTGCGCAACGAACTCACGAGTGCTTGAGTTGTTCCCACCGACGTGGGCAACGCACTCACCGGGGTTGCTGCAACGAACGTAGAGTTCTGTGTTGTACCGCACCGACGTGCGCAACGAACTCACGAGTGCTTGAGTTGTTCCCACCGACGTGAGCAACGCACTCACCGGGGTTACTGCAGTCAAACCATGAGTATTAGATAACGTGCCACCGACGTGGTCATACTCACGAGTGCCCGAGTTGTTACCACCGACGTGGTCAACGCACTCACCGGGGTTGCCGCTGCAACCTTGAGTTTTATTTTTCCTATGTACGCCACTGACGTGACAGCGAACTCAAGAGTGTTTTCTAGATGATCCACCGACGTGGTCACACTCGCCGGGGTTGCTGCAGGTTAACCTGAGTTATGAAACCGAATTTTGCTTTATGAATTTAGTACCCGATAACCACCACCGCCAGTAGTTGCAAATAGTGTTGCTTTGGGCAACGAAAATTATGACTAAGTGTCGTCATCAACAAACCTTTATCGCTTGAGAAAAACGAGACTGGACGCAACGTGGATGCTGGGCGTGTGACAATAACTATGATTAAATACATAGTGCAATATAGTTGGCGAATAAAACAAGACTAAAAAGTGTTTTACGAAAATAAGACTGCTAAAATGTCTCTTCATTTTCGTTGACCTAAACTAGGCGATAAAGACTTAGGCCTATAACGTTATTTTGTTCAACTGGAACTTCAACTGTTCCAGACATGACATCAATTTTCAAACGTTTACCTTATTTAACAAAACTACACCCTTGTAACTTCAATAATATCTAAATGGAATTACGATAACACTGGAAAGAGTATGAATGTGACTAAAACTAATAAAAACTAAAATGACAGCTTGACACAAGACTAGACTAACACTAGAAAGGAATCAGGCCACCAAAAACAGCTATGGTTGCAAACGTGTAAAACCTGTCTTAACCGACGTTAGAGAGCATCGTGTGCACTTGAAGAAAGAACCTTTAATTCGACCGGATGTAGGACGTTCAGAGTGCCTGAGTTGTGCCCCAGTTGTGCGTTGACGTGGTCAACGCACTCACCGGGGTTACTGCAGTCAACCATGAGTATTAGATAACGTGCCACTGACGTGGTCATAGTCACGAGTGCCCGAGTTGTTACCGCTGCGGTCAACGCACTCACCGGGGTCGCCGCTGCGAACCTTGAGTTTTATTTTTTCCATGATATGCCAACGACGTGACACCGAACTCAAGAGTGTTTCCTAGACGATCCACCGACGTGGTCACACTTGCCGGGGTTGCTGCAGGTTAACCTTGTTATATAGCCAAATTTTGCTTTATGAGTTTAGTACCTGATAACCACCACCACCAGTAGTTGCAAATAGTGTTGCTTTTGACACCGAAAATTATGACCAAATGTCATCATCAACGAACCTTTATCGCGTGAGGAAAACAATGCTGGTCATATGACTGACTATAATTAAATACGTAGTGCAATGTTGTTGGCGAATAAAAAACTAGACTGAAAGTGTTTTACAAAATAAGACTGCTAAAAATGTCTTCATTTCCGTTGACCTAAACTAGGCGATAAACTAATAACGTTATATTGTCCAACTGGAACTTCGACCGTTTACCTTATTTAACAAATCTACGCACTTGTATCTTCGATAATATCTAAACGGAATTTCGATATCACTGGAAAGAGTATGAACGTGACTAAAACTAATAAAACAAAAATGACACCTTGACACCAAGACTAAAACTAGAATGGAAACAGGCCGCCGAAAACAGCTGTAGTAGCAAACGTGTTAAACCTGCCTTAACCAACGTTAGAGAGCATCGTGTGCGCTTGAAGGAAGAACCATGAATGCGACCGGATGTAGGATTCGTGAGCTGTGGAAGACCGCCTTCCCAGCCGTTTGATAGACGCGACCGGCAACCCTTGTTCAGCGGCTATCGCTTTTAGACCGTTTTAAGAAGATGGAAAAATGCCTTGCAAGAGAAGGTGACATCAGCGAAAGCCAGGCCCCGTGTAGGGGAAAAAGTCTGAGTAGGAGACGTGTACGCATGGGCGCATGAACCCGAGAACGCATGAACCCGAGAACGCATGAACCCGAGAACGCATGGACCCAAAAACGCATGGACCCAAAAACGCATGGACCCAAAAACGCATGGACCCGTAGAACGCATGGACCCGTAGAACGCATGGACCCGTAGAACGCATGGACCCGTAGAACGCATGGACCCGTAGAACGCATGGGCCCGTAGAACGCATGGGCCCGTAGAACGCATGAACCCGTAGAACGCATGAACCCGTAGAACGCATGAACCCGTAGAACGCATGAACCCGTAGAACACATGAACCCGTAGAACGCATGAACCCGTAGAACGCATGAACCCGAGAACGCATGAACCCGAGAACGCATGAACCCGTAGAACGCTGTGAGAAACACTGACTCGAGTAATATGTTAAAAGTAAGGATGGAATCTCCCAGCTCGGAGAGAGCACACTAATCTATTTGAAATATCGAGAGTGAGTTGGAGTGGCCTACACGCATAAATAATTGTAATACACCAACATGTTAACTGTCATACATAGCTAAACCAGCAAATTAAAAATTAAATACCCTGTGTAGGGGAAAAAGTCTGAGTAGGAGACGTGTACGCATGGACGCATGAACGCAAGAACGCATGGACCCAAGAACGCATGAACGCGTAGAACGCTGTGAGAAACTCTGTCTCGAGTAATATGTTAAAATAAGGAAGGAATCTCCCAGCTCTGTGGGAGCACACTAATCTATTCAAAATATCGAGTTGGAGACGCGACCGGCAACCCTTGTTCAGCGGCTATCGCTTTTAGACCGTTTTAAGAAGATGGAAAAATGCCTTGCAAGAGAAGGTGACATCAGCGAAAGCCAGGCCCCGTGTAGGGGAAAAAGTCTGAGTAGGAGACGTGTACGCATGGGCGCATGAACCAGTGTTGTTTTTGGCAGGCATTTTAGATTTAGTTTTAGTCTTAGTCTTTTTGACAAAATGCTTCTTAGTTTTAGTCCCATTTTAGTCATTTCTATCTTTGAAAGTTTTAGTCTAGTTTTAGTCTGACGAAAACTCAAAAGGTTTTAGTCTAGTTTTAGTCCGACGAAAACTCGTCGGACTGTCGCACTCGTTGCACACGGCACACTCGTGTGTGCCGTGTGCGTGTAGGCGCAGCTGCGCGCGAGCGAGGCTTTTAGTGTGTGATGGGGGCGTGACTGTTAGGACAAGCAGCTGGCTCCATTTCTCCATTTCTTTTCCGCATATTATAGTTGGCGGGAAAAAAGCATGTTTTGAAACTTTGTTCGTCCACTCACTAACAATTTAGTCTCGTCTAGTTCTCGTCTGACGAAAATGTCTACATTTTTCGTCACATTTTAGTCTTTATATGGCTTTGGTGACGTTCGTCTTAGTCTCATTTTCGTCATGGAAAAAAGGGGTCTGACGACGTCATTTTCGTTTTCGTCTTGCCTGACGAAAACAACACTGGCATGAACCCGAGAACGCATGAACCCGAGAACGCATGGACCCAAAAACGCATGGACCCAAAAACGCATGGACCCAAAAACGCATGGACCCGTAGAACGCATGGACCCGTAGAACGCATGGACCCGTAGAACGCATGGACCCGTAGAACGCATGGACCCGTAGAACGCATGGACCCGTAGAACGCATGGACCCGTAGAACGCATGGGCCCGTAGAACGCATGGGCCCGTAGAACGCATGAACCCGTAGAACGCATGAACCCGTAGAACGCATGAACCCGTAGAACGCATGAACCCGTAGAACACATGAACCCGTAGAACGCATGAACCCGTAGAACGCATGAACCCGAGAACGCATGAACCCGAGAACGCATGAACCCGTAGAACGCTGTGAGAAACACTGACTCGAGTAATATGTTAAAAGTAAGGATGGAATCTCCCAGCTCGGAGAGAGCACACTAATCTATTTGAAATATCGAGAGTGAGTTGGAGTGGCCTACACGCATAAATAATTGTAATACACCAACATGTTAACTGTCATACATAGCTAAACCAGCAAATTAAAAATTAAATACCCTGTGTAGGGGAAAAAGTCTGAGTAGGAGACGTGTACGCATGGACGCATGAACGCAAGAACGCATGGACCCAAGAACGCATGAACGCGTAGAACGCTGTGAGAAACTCTGTCTCGAGTAATATGTTAAAATAAGGAAGGAATCTCCCAGCTCTGTGGGAGCACACTAATCTATTCAAAATATCGAGTTGGAGTGGCCAACACACATAAATAATTGTAATTCACCAAAATTGTTAACTGTCATACATAGCTAAAGAAATAAATGAAAAATTAAATACCCCGTGTAGGGGAAAAAGTCTGATTAGGAGACTTGTATGCATGAACGCAAGAACCCGCTACGGCCATCCGGAGTGCTTTTGTTTACCGGCGTTGCTATGGTTACTGGTCTTGTAAGGAAGTGCGCCAATTCTCGGAGCGCCAATTCTCTTCCGCACAGAGCAGAACTGTGACCTATTTTACCCATTTTTAATTTCTTAATTATAATTATATCATTCATTTTTACCAATTTTTTTTTTTATTATTGAAAAAATATATAAATAAACGGTGTTGCAGGGGGGTGGGGCCGGACCGGGGAGGATTCTCCCGGTGGCTATTAGTGCCCCACTCCGCCCCTGGCCGTAGTGCTCCCCGCACTACAGCCTGGGAGGCGCAGAGCTTTTGGCCGTGATATTATCTATAAAATTATATTATACTATTATATAATATAGAACGTTATAAGACGCTGTCACCTAGTGTGGAGGAGAGTTGACGGAGTGACCTAGTTTCAAAGTTTATACCATTTATGCTCGGTAATACCGGTGTAACGTGTTGACACGACTAGACGACTACAACTCTTTAATGCCTGATTTCAGCACTTAGATGCATCCCCCTCCAGCATCCGCTTCTTCTTTATTCTGGCCTTTTCAGCCCCTCCTTTCTCTTTTCTCTTCTTGCCTTCCATGAGTGCCACAACAAGCAAAAGCAAGCAACCACGAACTTGCTCGCCTTCTCTGTCTGACGCGTCTTTAGGGCTATCCCCCTACATTTCCGAAAATGGACTTGACCTGCAAGCTGTTTATTGGATAAACGCATTTCCCAATCCCAGGAGTCTTTGCTCCATTACGTCAATTCAAGAACAAACATATTAAAGTAAACTGTAGTTCGTATTATTTATTCATGGCCATGAAAGTTCTGTAACGCCTGAATAATGAAGAATTAAATGAAGTAAAAAAAAAATAAATAAAAAAAAAAACATGAATGAGACATAGAGAGTAAGCAAGTGGTATAAATATTGGTTGGATGTTCTTGAGACATATATTGTTTATTTCGGGGATTTTCACGGCGTCTTGGCGGGGAATAAATTATGCTCAGGGCCGGCTTGCAGACGCCTCGCGGCCGCTCACAACTGTGGGCCGGTCCAACTGACTTCGCAGGCTGCTACACAATTGTGGGCCGGTCCACCTGAACTCGCTGGCCGGCCGGCCGACCGGGAAATCTCCCGATCGTCCCGACGGCCACTCCGCCTCTGCTTCGGACCAATGGGTTTCGTTTTCGAAACATTGAACCGTCGGAATAGTGGGAAATATTTCGGAACATTGAGACGTCGGAACAATGAGGCGTCGGAATTACGGCATGGCACCCATTTACTAGCTAGCTTGTACTGACAACCATAGACATATAGAATTATTAGTAATTAGCTATGAACTGAAGGTTGTCAGCATAGACATATATAATTACTAACAATAATATGAATTCTATATGTCTATGCTGACAACCTTCAGTTCGTAGCTAACGTCGTTAGCTTATGTAAGCTACCTGTTAGTAGGCAACGTTAACGGTTGAAGTTAGCTAGATAGACAACCTGGATAATTTAATCTGTAAAATTGGTTAGCATTTTTTTATTCGCTATTGAAAACATGGAGAGTTAGAGATAGTAAAAACCTGGCTAGTAACATCTATCGTTTTCTAATGACGAAGGCTCTTTTAAGCACATATCATAGATACTCTTTGGTCATAGCTTTAGAGCTAGCTATTTTGCATGCGGTGTTGGCTAGTTTGCGCCATTTTGTATAACAGAGCTGCGCCAGTGGTGTAAATCAGTTTTCCCCAAACCTTTTTCTCTCGAAGCACAATATATGTATTCTCTGAAAATAATCTCACGGCACACCAGCATTACATTTTATCGCTGTGAAATATTATCAGTGCCTACTATACGATAATTTGTTGTGAAATGCCTTTTAAGTTTACTTTGTTAGTCCCCCCCAAGGCACAATGGGCAAGGCACAATGGAATCGGGAGCATTCTCCTGTGAACTTGAATGCATAGCTCGAGTAATGGTCATTGTATTGTCTGTTCCTGACCTGTTTAAATGTATTTTTCTCTTCAGTTCTACAACAGAGTGACGGATCAAATAAAACACAGTTCGGTAAGATTTCATTACTCAAATACGGCACTATCTATAAATCTAATCTTACTTTTTGACCCGTGCTACATGGCTTGATTAGCTAGCAAAACAATGGCAATGGTAGAAGTGGGTGTCTGTTTTTTTTATTGTAGTGAATAATGACTAAAACCTTGTTTTTCTTCTCTTCATCAGCAAATGGAGGCTATCTTAAAAAAAATACTGGCCTACTTACTAGGTCTCCTATCATTAGTGGCAAAAAGAGTAAGAGACACCACATTTGGCTGGCTGTTTGCCTGACAGCATTTTCATTTGTTCATTTGTTCTAAGATTCAAAATCACAGATGGCTTGTTCTTTTCATTCATGTAACCATAATCAAAGCTTGATATTCTATCGTTTAGCTGCTCCAATGTAAACAGATTATCTTCATATATTAACTGTCGCAGCAACAGCTTTACTTCCAAAGGAGCAACACCTTCTAATACATCATGCATTATGTCTACACAAACACCCTCTGTTACATGGAAGTATTTAAGTGTATTCAAACAAGAGTCCTGCTTGATGCCTGTGATAGTGGAATTGTTCAGCATAACATGTTGTTGATAATTGTCTTTAGTACGCTTTTCAAACTCATCTTCTTCAAAAACATGTTGAACTTTTTCTTTGTCAGCTAAGCAGAAGTGACAAAACACATTAGCTGAAAAACTCTCCAAATACCCACAAAGGGAATGACACGCAAGGTTGTCAGCTGTCAAAAGGCAAATGGTACCATAAAGCAAATGCGTTTGACCTTTGATGTCAACTGCAATACCATGACTTTCCAGATATTTAATGTCGTCTAACAATGCCTGTAGTATTTTTGTAAACCCATAGGTTTCTTTGTCTATAGAGTTATAAAGGAGACACAAATGAATGTTTGCCAGAGATGAGTTGTACTCTGCAGGCAAGTTCCTCAAGGAAAAATACACAGCTCCCATTTTGTGTATTTTGGTTTTAGAACCTAACGGATTAGTGGTCTCTACATCGTCAAAATAAAGTTGTATCTGTAATGCATCTGGATATCTACTGTACAGAGGATGAGTAGCAAACTGTGCACCATCGCTATAGTCTCGCATTTTACCATCTATACTTTTATTAGACTCCATGTAAAGGCTCTTCATTTTCTCGCTGCTAAAAAGAAATCTGATGGTGTCAATAATAGGAATGTACTGACATGTGTCTGACATCAGCACCTGTGTCATTTGTCAATTTTTTCTGGCAGTATCTGTCCTATGCCCTAAGAATATGTCTGTTGGTTTCACAAGACACTTTTTATCAGAGAAGTATTTGGTCATTTTATAGGGAGTGTCAACATCTTCAAACATTTTCCTCCCATTTTCCAATTCTTGCATCAAAGTTTTAAAAGCATCGTCATCATGAGGTAAAGAATGGGCATCTATAAAGGATAGCATTTTCTCTTCAACAATGTCTATAGTTCGGTCTAGGACTTCTTTGGCACATGTAACACTCCTCTGCACATCAGTGAGAGTTGTATTAGGTGAGGAATACATTTGGGCTACAAATGCAGATGCGCAATCATTAAGAGTTGCTGAATCCGCTGTTCTGAGATCTACTGTGGCTTCTTCTGGAATTGGTTCATTATCAATTTCATCATCATTCAACATATTACAACATTCCAAGTGTCCTGGGACATAATCAATTTGTTCATTTGATATAACTTTTGAATGGTCTTTCTTAAGGTGTTTTCTATAGGAGTTTAGATTGTGATATGTTCTTTGGCAGTTGTTCTGGCAACATACAATTTGAAAGTCTTGGGAATCTGATAAAGCATGAAAGGTTCTAAGATGCCGGATAAGCTTCCTGGCTTCTCCTCCAATGACGCGCTTGCACCTTGGGCACACATACATGGCTTATTTATGATATAGCCTGGAGCTTGGAGATAAGCTCAATAACTTTAGATCTTTTGTTTACAGAAATTGGTAATTCATAAATATGCTCCAGGAAGGAGAAGACAGACTGCAGTTGGACAGGGTACTTAAGATTGCAAACCCAATACATCTTGAAGAGCTTGTCAATTGCGCAGGTCAGCCCTTCATCTCCAAGTGGCACAGCAATCTTGTCACTTTTGGCGACGATCAGATACTGCTGGGCAGCTCCACTTGGGTGTCCAATGCACACGATGCTTGGCTGGTGGCCCCTCGATGGATCAGGATTATCAAGCAATGATGAAATGCTCGTTCCAGGCTGTAACACAAAACGTTTGAATTACTACATTAGTAAACCAGCATGGGGAGGAGACCACAACACAACATCAGGAGGTTCAGTGAACAGTGATGCAACCAAAAAGTCATAAGACACAAACATACTTGCACAAAGTCCATGAGGTAGGAAATGGCTGATTTAACACTGCAGCGACTCCATCCAGCCCCTCGTCCTGATGCCGTTGGTGGAAGAAGGTGCGTGAGCACCTGAAGTGCTTTGAAGCAAAGCATGTCTACATGAAAATATTAGAATCCAAATTAGAGATCTACCCTTACACAAGATTAAGTCATCTTGAACAATTAAACTGGCTTCAGTAATTATCCATTGCATAAAAGTTATAAGTGCATTTCCCCCCCTATCTTCCTGAATGCGACCCAACATACCATCACTGTTGTTCCCGGTGGTTCAAGGATTTTCCAGATCCTCAGACATCTCCAACGCAGCAACCTTCATCAGCTTAGGGATGATATTTGTCTCCCATTTGCGAAGGAAAAGATCAGCCTTCCCCTCGAACTGTTTATCGAAGTCTAAATCCAACTAAAATGTACAAAGATAAATATTCAATACAATTTGTTCATTTGAATTTACAGGGTATATTACTGAGGTTTTGGGGGGTGCTTCAAAGGACAGATACACTGTAGCTAAGAAATAATAGTATTAAGAGTTTGCTTACCAGGTGTGGCATGTCAACGAATCGTGGATACTGATTAAATATCTCAGCCAATGATGGAGATTGTGTTGTGATCCATATTCTTCTGTGAGTGTAGGTCCGGTCCATAGCACGCTTTATTGTTGAGAGGTTTTCAGGTGAGGGCTTCATTCTCTTTGCCAGGGTTACCCACTCACTCACATCCTCGTCTGTGTTTGCCATAGACGAGGTCAAAGTCAGAGTTACAGTGCCACAGGTTTTGTTCTTCCGGCGATATCTTCTCTGGCTTTCCTCCATGTCCCTTCTCAGGTTTCGAAGTTTCATTTCAATGAAACTGCTGTGAGAGGCTGGATCATAGTAGTGTTCCTTTTCATGGGTTTAAGTGAGAGAGTGGACATGAGGCATACAATAGCAACAAAACACTTGCCCTCATTTCTGAAACCATTAACATTTGGTACATTAGTAAAATGTGGGGTGGGAAGGTAAACATATTTTTGTTTTCACTTACATATCCTTCATTGTGTTCCTGGATTTTGACACTCAATTTTGGAAACGTGGTGACAACATTCTTGGCAAGACGCACCTTGTCATCACTGGATGGGTAACTAATAAATAACAGACAGCATCAACCAAACCATTTCTAAAGACACATTGAAGAGTTCAGAAGTCCACATGACATTTTTTTTTTGGTAAATTGGAAAAAACACAGCTGGCATGAATATCGTATAGTAGGCACTGATAATATTTCCCTTTATATCATATCTCATTTTTCACAGAAGTGGTTTTTAGAGGTTTTTGCACCTAAACTCTTCTATTAGTAACATGTATTGCCATCAGCTATACTCACACTTCAGATGTATTGACTAAAATACACATTTTAAGTATGATATAAGAACAAATTTCACTCCACTGTCAATACTTTGAATCTCACACTCTGACAGTGTCAACTTACAATCCTCGTCTCTCCACAAGATTGCTGACAGCAACCCTCACAAGAAGCATCCTGTTTTTGGTGGATATCGTGCCAGATTTCTCATACTCTGCTATTATGTTTGGAGCTTTTGATTTAATTAGCACTTTTAGTGCCTCCAATCCACTGTCGTCCAGCCTGCCCATGGGCTCATGGGCAGAATGAGTCTGTCTTGGCAGGGGAGGAGGCTGGAGAAAAACAAACAAAAGCAAAAGTGTATGAGCCATTGGTGCATTTTAAAATCCCTAAACAAACATTTAAAACACAGGACTGCACAATTACTTGAAAAGTTGGTTGAAAACAACTATTCAACCAAATCGTATTCAAAGCTTTCTTATCATACAGCCTTACCGAACATATCAGTTCAATTTCTTCCTCCGCTAGTCCAGATACAGATACATTTACGATCTCCGCTAGCCCAGATCCCGACCGGAAAAATAACTGAAATTTATCAAGCTCGTTGATGTCTGTGTTCTGATCTGCATCAATAAATTCATTAAAGTCTGCATTATACTTCAGAAATCGATCTATATAAACTTCAGGAGGTAGGCCATCTTGAGATTTTCCTTCATCAAGTAATTCCTTTGCATTGTTTAGATGGTAAACTCTCTTACAGATCTCTCTGCCGTCTAGGTATATAGACGCCAGTATTTTTTTTAAGATAGCCTCCATTTGCTGATGAAGAGAAGAAAAACAAGGTTTTAGTCATTATTCACTACAATAAAAAAAACAGACACCCACTTCTACCATTGCCATTGTTTTGCTAGCTAATCAAGCCATGTAGCACGGGTCAAAAAGTAAGATTAGATTTATAGATAGTGCCGTATTTGAGTAATGAAATCTTACCGAACTGTGTTTTATTTGATCCGTCACTCTGTTGTAGAACTGAAGAGAAAAATACATTTAAACAGGTCAGGAACAGACAATACAATGACCATTACTCGAGCTATGCATTCAAGTTCACAGGAGAATGCTCCCGATTCCATTGTGCCTTGCCCATTGTGCCTTGGGGGGGACTAACAAAGTAAACTTAAAAGGCATTTCACAACAAATTATCGTATAGTAGGCACTGATAATATTTCACAGCGATAAAATGTAATGCTGGTGTGCCGTGAGATTATTTTCAGAGAATACATATATTGTGCTTCGAGAGAAAAAGGTTTGGGGAAAACTGATTTACACCACTGGCGCAGCTCTGTTATACAAAATGGCGCAAACTAGCCAACACCGCATGCAAAATAGCTAGCTCTAAAGCTATGACCAAAGAGTATCTATGATATGTGCTTAAAAGAGCCTTCGTCATTAGAAAACGATAGATGTTACTAGCCAGGTTTTTACTATCTCTAACTCTCCATGTTTTCAATAGCGAATAAAAAAATGCTAACCAATTTTACAGATTAAATTATCCAGGTTGTCTATCTAGCTAACTTCAACCGTTAACGTTGCCTACTAACAGGTAGCTTACATAAGCTAACGACGTTAGCTACGAACTGAAGGTTGTCAGCATAGACATATAGAATTCATATTATTGTTAGTAATTATATATGTCTATGCTGACAACCTTCAGTTCATAGCTAATTACTAATAATTCTATATGTCTATGGTTGTCAGTACAAGCTAGCTAGTAAATGGGTGCCATGCCGTAATTCCGACGCCTCATTGTTCCGACGTCTCAATGTTCCGAAATATTTCCCATTAGATCGACATGCCACCATTCCGACGGTTCAATGTTTCGAAAACGAAACCCATTGGTCCGAAGGTCCGTTAGTCCGACTTTTCGAAAAGGAGGCGCATTAGGCCGACGGTTCAATATGCCGAATAGGAAAAATAGTTTTATACCTTGCTCGCTCCCCCTCTCTCTCACTCTCACTCTGTCTCCAAAATACAACCTAGGCCTACATATCACGTTCACGATGAATTTTGGAGGGCAAAAAGACAAAGCTTCACTTCATTTCGACACGGTGTTGCAGCACCATGGACAGAGAGCGGAGGTCTAATAATTCTCAACACGGGCACACACACACACACACACACACACACACACACACACACACACACACACACACACACACACACACACACACACACACACACACACACACACACACACACACACACACACACACACACACACACACACACACACACACTGACAGAGTGAGAGAGAGAGGGAGCGAGCGAGGTATAAAACTCTTTTTCCTATTCGGCATATTCAACCGTCGGCCTAATGCGCCTCCTTTTTGAAAAGTCGGACTAACGGACCTTCGGACAAATGGGTTTCGATTTCGGAACATTGAACCGTCGGAATAGTGGCATGTCGATCTAATGGGAAATATTTCGGAACATTGAGACGTCGGAACAATGAGGCGTCGGAATTACGGGCAGGCCCCAGTAAATGTTAGCCAGAGCCTCATTATGGCTCTGGTGTTAGCTACACTTACATAACTACCACCATTCAGCACACCAGCATGACACAACCAGCCTCTCATCGTCAAATACAATGCCAGGGTATTAAGCTTTTTATTTTTGCGAACTCAAGTAAAGTACAAAGACATTAAACATTACCTTTTAGTCTTCTGCTTCTTCTGCTTTAGTCTTCTGCTGTCGAGTGTCGCGTCAGTTAAAACTCTGTGGTTACCAGTGCATCTTTCAAAAAAGAACGTTCTATTTGGGCGCGCAAAGATGTTGAACTTGAAGTAGTGATGTGATTGGTCAATGTTTTGACACATGTTGTGTGCGTCCACTCATTAGATCAAACAACACACAATTTGTAGAAAACAACACAATATGTGTCGAATCGTTAATAACACACACATTGTGTCAGCTAACAACACATTTGTTTTAAGAGTGTACGATGTCCTATTTTGGGTTATTAAAGAAAGAAAGACAAAAAAAAGTCACAGCTCGCATCAGTACTAGACAGCACTAGAAAAACACACAACGAAAAAGGGTGTTTTGACTTCTACTGGTTGTCTTATTATTATGGGCTTCATATAGGATGAGGGCTAATTTAAATGTAACCTTTACAAGATGGTCAAATATATATATTATAAATGGCCTATTGTTAACATGGGCTATTAACATGATTGATAAATGTGTCTCTTGTTTTCTCTGATTAATAATGTCTCTGTGTTTACTGTTTAGGACAATTCTGGAGAAAATAGGCCTGCAGGGGAAGGTGACTCCCCCGCAGGCAAAGAAAAACTTTTGCTGAAATTTGTTTTGATACTGCTCTTGTTGTTAACTGCCATGATTGATTTCCTCTGCCTTAGGATTGCAAGTATCCAGGGTCAGGAGGGGTAGGTGGGAAACCCACTGCTGCCACTTGGCCCTGGTTTGTCCCCATGGATAAGGTATTGTGACAGATGCATTCCACCAACCCCCCTGTCCTAATTGCCTCCATCCCTGAGAACACACCAGGGCCAAGTACAGCAAGTACAGCAGTGGTGGATCAGGAGGTTGAGGACAAGGATCAGGAGGAGGAAAGACAGCGAGGGCCAAGGTCCAGAAAGAGGGACAGAGAGGAAGATGTTCCAGAGTCGCTCACTATCTTCCGAAAAGGACTCAAGATTCACCTGTTCAGAGTCCACCTCGACTGCATAGCCACCCTCCCATTTCTGGCAACCATTGTACACTGTGTTGTATTGTATTATAGTACTTAACTGTGTAGCAACTGCAGTAGCTGCTATCATGGCTGTAACACGGGGAATGGGTTAGCCTAGCGATTGTGGTACTTGCACTTGGTTCTATGAACATCCTTTCTGTACCGACAGCGATATATTGATGCACTTCTTATGACAAATGTACTTATTGTAAGTCGCTTTGGATAAAAGCGTCTGCTAAGCCCTAAATGTAAATGTTCCAGTTAATAAAAGAGGACATGAGGCTACAAAGGGAGGCAGAGGAGAGAAGAGCCCAGGAAAGCAGGGAAAGAATGGATAGGTTTTTCTCAATTTTGGAGCGTTTGGTGGACAAATAACTTATGTTCTGTTATATTTAACACATTGTTTATTATTATTTACATATTTATTGAAACTTACTTATTTAACTAACTATTTAACTAACTTTTTTGATTAACTATTTATTAAAACCCTTACTAACTTTTTTGTATTGACTAATGTATTCGTATATAACTTATAAAACATATATACAACAATAAAACTATTTACAACAAACATTCATGTGACTATTTACAACAATTATTATAAAACTACTATATACAAAAACATAATGATCAATAATAATTTTTGTTGGTTTCTTTTTTTCGCGCTGTCCTGTTTAACTTCTGTTTACTAACAGGTCAGTTCAGCTGTCAGGGTTGCTAGGTGACAGGAGCAGCGCGTGGTCACGCAAGTGAAAGGGCGGTAACGGTTTGTTACGTAAACCAGAAATGCTCCGTAGGCTAGACCGTCCCATTTCTTCGGCCTTCGGAGTGTCCTTCGCGGTCTACGAAGGCCGCATCCTTCGAAGGACGCGGTCTACGAAGGATGCGTCCTATGAATTGGGACACAGCCATTGACTTCAGAAACTCCCGGTAGCTCTTGGACAGGGGTTAGGTCTATTGATCAGCTAGGAGTCGCTCAGCACGTGTTTAGAATACATCTTCAATCTCTCTTTGCTTCAGAGTATCAGTTTACCATACCGAAAATACTTTATACAAATAAAGTCTCTTTAAAGCTATTCCTTTGGATTCGATCCCTTTCCTTGAAGAAAGCGCAATAATTTGGTGACCCATTGACGTTCTTGGGAAGCTCCGGACCGAGACTCGAGCCACGCGGCCACCGAGACGCATAACAAGCTCTTCGCAGGCCATTCAAGAATTAGGTAAGCAGAGCCCATTGTCTTAAAGATTGAATCTGCAATATAATTAGTTATAGAAACGTTTAGGTGAAGAGCTTGTTGTGCCTCCGTCTGGTCTCGAGGCTCCGTGGTCTTGGCCCGGATTGAAATTCATACAGCCGGTTAGATAAACGGCCTAGGATACGCTAACAGATTGAAATTAAATAACGAGCTCACGAAGCAAAGGGCTAGGAGTGTATTTTATATGGTTTCGTAGATAGACAGTATCCGATTCCGTCTAGATCTAATGTTTGTACCGCGTGGGAGAAATAATACCTGTGGTTTTTGTGTTGTGTGAAGAATGTACGGATGTTAAGCCAGTACAAAAGATATTATTTATGACCGACCAGAAAACGTTTGAGCCATTACGGTGGGGTGAAAAAGGTCAAATATTAACGTTAATCTATCTTACTTGCATAAAACCGGTGGCGTAGCTTTGTTTGCTGTGGAGTTTGAATGGGTTTGATTCCTCCAGGCCCGGTCCATTGAAAATCGAAACTGCAAGTTCGTATAGTATATAACGCAGCCGTAGAGGCAAACTTATGCAGTTTTAACCCATCTGTTTTAAGTGCCTCGCTAACCCGCCGTGGGGACAAACTTGCAGGAATCTCATACTTCTTATAGAGATCTAATACAGTGCGTTTGGCCAGTGCTACCTGGGCTAGACTAACTAGTTTGTTTCTATCGCGTTATTGGATGTACCACGTGGTGTACGATTTAAAGGGACGGCGCGTCTTGGAAACGTGCGTTTCCTTTGTTCAAACCTCCACAGTTTTATAGTGAGAGCCCTTTTTTGAAACAAACGCCATTGCTCGAGAGCAACAGGGGGGCTCAAACTAAAGTGTTACATCCTCTCTCTCTCTCTCTCCCTCCCCCTCTCTCTCTCTCTCCCTCCCCCTCTCTCTCTCTCCCTCCCCCTCTCCCTCTCTCTCTCGCCCCCTCTCCCCCTCTCTCTCCCGCCCTCTCTCTCTCTCTCTCTCTCTCTCTCTCTCTCTCTCTCTCTCTCTCTCTCGCTCTCTCGCTCTCTCTCGCTCTCTCTCTTTCCTGCAAGTCGGTAGGGGATGAATGGTCAGTCTTTTGACCTCTGACCTGGACAATAGCAGATCTCTCTCCCTCCCCCTATCTCTCTCTCTCCCTCTCTCTCTCACTCACTCACTTTGACACCCACTCACCCACCACACTCACTCACTCACTCACTTTTATACCCACTCACTCACTCACTCACTCACTTTTATACTCACTCACTCACTCACTCACTCACTCACTCACTTTTATACTCACTCACTCACTTTGAAACTCACTCACTCACTCTCAGTAGTAGTCAGTCTTTTGTTAAGACTGCATGACCTCTGACCTGGACAATAGCAGATCTCCCTCGCTCTCGCTCTCTCTCTCTCTCTCTCTCTAGAGATATGTTCTCTCTATCTCTCTCCAAGCACACACTTATTGAAGGCAACAAGTGTCATTTGTGACCTGGGTGTTTTGATAAGGCAATGGTAGCCTGCACAAAGGGACCCCCGGTGTGCTCTGTCTGTCTGTCTGTCTGTCTGTCTGTCTGTCTGTCTGTCTGTCTGTCTGTCTGTCTGTCTGTCTGTCTGTCTGTCTGTCTGTCTGTCTGTCTGTCTGTCTGTCTGTCTCTAGAAATATGTTCTCTCTCCATAAATATGTTTGCAATGATAACAATGTTTTGTCAGTTACTTATTCAGCCAATGGTGTATAATTGTCACATTTCACTAGTCAATAGCTGGAAGTATTATATTGTATATTTCATTCCAATATATGAGGTATTTAGTTTGATTTTGATTTAAATATCAATATCTAGTTCATAACTACAGTTTCCGCACGCTCATTAAGTGCCCTCATCCTCTACGAATCAATAAATCCATAAAAGTCTTCACGTAATCTATGGTTAATAATTGGCAATATTTACAATTAAATTACATAAGTAATAATCCATAATTCATCCTAATTTTAATTAACAAAATACGTGTTATGTTTTATTGTAAAATACTAGATTATTACAATATATCACAACCAGTTTAATGGTCAACCAAAACGCACAGCCGTACGTAACCCCGACTGTTCCCAACTGACAACGTTCCGGTAACAACAGAAGTATGATGCCTAATATTGAAATGCAGATTTTTAATATTAAGATATTTTGATAATGTGCAAATTTAAGTTTTGTATGTTTGTATTTTCCCATGTGGTCTTGTCACCCTGTTATTCTGCAGGGTCGTTCAAAATCCTTTGAGGCTAGTGGAAATCAGTTCTCACTCTGTTCCTGTTGTCCAGTGTTGGTTTGGGCCCGTTATCCTTGATCCCCAGTGAAGCGCAGAGACGCAAGTGATAAGGAACGGCCAACCCCATATTTATGACATCTTAAGGAATGATGACTTAGATGACCATATGGTTAACAAAGGCTTTTGGTTTGTTGTGAGGCAGCTGTCCTCAGCAACACTTCTGAATATGTAAGAACTCCTGGCCACTCAGCGGACCTCTCTGCGGACCCTTTAGAAAATGAAGGGCTCCGCAGGAAGAAATCCCACCTGAGGTCTCAAATTGTTGAATAATATGCTTATTTTTAGGTCTGTTGATGCATGTTATGATGCATCTTCGTTCGTGCTTTTCTTACGAATGTGTATATATAGATAAAAAATAAAATGAAAATAAAAATAAGTAAAAATATGAAATGAAAACAAATGGTGGATTCATATACCATGTGTGAATGTCCTCTTGTGTGTGTCAGAGCCACCAAAATAATGGAGGTTACTCGACTGTTACATACACGAGGGGATATTGAAAGCATATCACATATAAAACTAACATAATTAGAAAATGGTTCATTATAATTAACTTGCAATAACATTTGCTTCACCCAATAACTTCTGAATTTTTCTTTTAGGTTCAGTTTTTGTTTTGTTTTAGAATATCACCCTATATTTAATGCCCAGATGTGCATAATTCGGATGACTCTTATTCTACCTAGTTTAGACAGTTTTAATTGCCCTGGCACAAAGATTCCCCCATAGACGTTGGATTGTGGCGCTCCTTGGGAGCCTCCGAGCCACGCGTTAATCTCGCGCTCCTTCGGGGAGAATTCAAGTGGGTCAGGATTAAAAGGTTGAATTAACGTATCGATTTGATGTTGACCAACAAAAAACTAGATAATTATAATAATAATTACTGTTCATGTAATGGTATAGTTGGGTCTGGGACCTGCGTAGCTAAAAAAAACTGTTTTGGAAATAGTAATGGACGTGTCCGGGACATGTATAGCTATAAATAAGTAAAGATAAAACTGCGTTTTACTTTACTTCACTTTGCTAAGACATATGCACGTTTGATGTGGTATGCAAAAGGCAGAGAATAAGGCGTATACACGTTTGATGTGGTATGCAATGTACATAGGAGTGAATCAAGTGTGGACAACATCGAATGCAAATGAAGATTAGGTCATCCAATATACATAGTTAGTGTAGGACAATCGGGTAGTATAATGAAGGTAACTGTTGGAACCAGATACGGTTACAAAGAAGTGATGTTGAACATACAAATTTTAACATTGTAATTTCCCTTTTTTCATCATTTTGGGTTTATAAGATAAGAAATGGATTAGCAATACATCTGCTCGCCAGGGACAATATAGGCTCAATTTAGATTCAGAAGTAGTAGGTTAACCTTTCAAATGCCACTGCTACTGCTGTAACGCTTTGATACAACGTCAACGTCTCATAGTCTGATATTTATTTTTACTCTGATAAGTTACAGCGCATCTGACTCATGAAACATTTACGGTTTACTGCATTTAACTACAGCGTGGTCTCAAGACGGCTGCATAGACCCACAACTATCGACCTTTGGTTTTGTATGTACTGGTCTTCATATATCTTCATAATGAATTGGTTAAGATGATTAAGGAAGGGAACTTCAACTTGGTTGCACTACACCGTTGGTAGGATTGGTTAATTTTAATGCGCATGGCTGAAGCAATGCGCAAGGAGGGATGAAGTGTGAATATTAAATCAAGGTTGAAGGTTGAAATCGGCTCAGAATAAGGAATGGGTCACTCAAAACAAAAATTTAAAATCCGTACAAGCACTAAATAGATCAATTATAATACAAACATATTTGAAACGCATACAATTTTCAGGTCCAATGTTTCCAGAAGTAAGATGAGTACCGTGTATCACTCTGACACAGCTAACTTTGCACGTAATGCTTACGGTTAGATTCATGCTTACACTTACATTTCTAGGATCCCATAATGGACTTCCATTAGAACAATAAAAAAAATAGAATTATAGGAAATATGTTTTTGAACAACTAACTGCTGTACATGAGTTTGTATTTCTACAATAGAAACAAAAGTTCCAGAACCAGATGCAGACAAACCCGGAGCCTATAAACTACGTCCGCCGAGCAAGGAGTAACAGTCACATGAGGAAATCAAATAACGGCAGGATTTGAATCGGTTCTGTTTTGGTTGTCCACCATATAAAAAAATAAATAAAATAAAAATATGTATATATATATTGTTTGGATAAATTACATGTATCATAATCAGCAACAGTTCGTTCAGTTTACCAGATAAAGTTAAAAGGAATATATATAGATATGGATATGTTATTGACAGAGCAAGGAGGGGTAAATGTGATGATAGGCACAACATGTTGTACTTTTATCCCCAATAGCACAGCTCCGGTTAGATTGGTGGCCAGGGCGCTGGGATGATTACAATCCCTCAGGTTAGAATTGGCAGAGAACTCTGGCATTAATGACCCTTTCACAGGATGGATGGAGAATATGTTTGGGGGGTGGAAAGGCATGATCCAGTAAGTGCCCGTCGCGGGAATAAATGCAGAGACCGTGTTAATTGTCACCGGCTGCCGTTGTGTTCCCTGTGCACGAGGGCTACTGCATCTGCTGATCACCACAGCAGTGGGCGCTACAGAAGCGCCAAGTGCCATTCAGGCTTACATGGGGATCAGATATGATCCGATGAAAGTGAACGATACATCACCTGAGGGGCCCGACCCTATCCAGCTGTAATATGTAGAATAGTCAACACCTATACTATTCTAGTAGAAGCGCCTGTATATAAGATAATCAATATCCCGGATTTACTTGAATAACAAATTTTAAAACAACCATACCAGACTATGTTTGTTATTGTGTAGTATTGCTTGGTTGCGAGTGCAACCCGTTATTTCTGAATCGCTGCATTGATAATGGTACTGTTGATCTTCTTTGAGACGGTTGTTTTACAGGCCACCTGTTGCTGACACGACGACGACGGAGAACCTGTTTGGAGGCTCCCATGATGTAGGAGTAACCTCTCTGAGATGAGCCCTTGACAAGGAGGGACGAGTCTTGGGTTCATGAATTACAGGCCCGACGGCGACAGAAAAAACAATGACTACGATAATAACATTGCCCAAAACCACCCACATGAACCGGCGCACCAATACACGAAGATCACCTGAACCCCCCAAATCCATGCTAGCCTATCAATCATTTTGAAATTTTAAAATTGTATTATGACCACCAATTTTTACTTTACTTTTGCATATGTTGAAAATTGTATGACCTTGTAGCAGCTGACCAAGAGTATTAGCTCAGGATTTCTATGGATAGTTTTGTTTGTGTGTTGTTTGGCCATGTGATTGTATGATAACAAGATTTATGTTCATTGTTGTATTGTTAAACAATGACCTGTATTTCCAATGAGACCCACAATGTGAATACCGTTCAGTATTATGAGCGCGTAGTGGTTTTTTCTCTATTCGAGAGTTGTTCCCACACGGTTGATGGTGTTGATGATTTGTCCTACTTGGACTATGTTTTCGGTATGGTGAATGGTGTTTATGATTTAAAATATTATTGTATGGTCATCTGAGATGACCAAGGAGGGATTGTTACGTATTTTAAGAATCTAAGCTACCCAGTGCCCACACATGGACCCAATGAAGCAAGACCAAACATATAAGCCGTAAATACCATACATAGCCACAAGGGGAGCAAGACCTTACTGAAGGCTGCAATAAATACTTTAGCCACAGAAGGCAGCATCACAGACCAGGCGAGAAAATACCGAAGATTATCTCACATCGGCTCCCCCCACTACTTCCGGACCGCGCTGATCAGAACAGCCTACAGACCCACATTGACTTCAGAAACTCCCGGTAGCTCTTGGACAGGGTTAGGTCTATTGATCAGCTAGGAGTCGCTCAGCACGTGTTTAGAATACATCTTCAATCTCTCTTTGCTTCAGAGTATCAGTTTACCATACCGAAAATACTTTATACAAATAAAGTCTCTTTAAAGCTATTCCTTTGGATTCGATCACTTCCCTTGAAGAACTCTGCAGAATACATATTTAGTTTGAGTGTCTCTGAAACTTTGCCTGACGAACCCCAAGAGGTTTGGTATAGGTAGGTAGCCACTGCCTACCGTACATGTAAGTGTCGATAGTATCAGATTAGCTCCAGGCTACTGTCAGAACATAGTGGCTGGGTGGCTGTCATAAGCTACCAATGCCCATACATTTTGCTGTATGGTGTGTTAATCTTTCCCTCTCTTACTGCAGTGTCAGATTTAGTTCATTTGGAAGTAGCAGTTCGGGCGAACTGCTACTGTTCCCAGAAGAAAAACGATGAGCCTCACACCCTGCAGGCTATAGTGCTAGGAAGTCAGGCCTGAGTCTGAAATCAAACTCTATCTCGCTTTTCATAGTCTTTTGTGGATCAATGGGACTGTTACTTAGGCCTACCTTTCTGACCACTTTAATTAGATTTACATTTTGTGATTCAAACAACAGGCCCACCTCGTAATATGTAGCATAATGGATAGCCTAGACCTAGAGCATGGTTTCAGACCTTCACAGATCCAGTTGCATGTTCAGTCTGTGTGTGTTTTTATTATTATTGTTTCTTGTTGCTGTTCCAAAATGCTCTCTCTTTCTCCAGATCTGCTGTTGCAGATGATAATGTTTTGTTTCATGTCTGCTGTTGCAGATTGTCATGTTTTGTTTTATATCTGCTCTTCCAGACACATGACTACCACTTCACAGGGGAGAAAAGCGTGCCTCTGTCGTGCACCAGTGTTCTGCAGTCGTGGACCAAGGACACAGGTTTATGTGTATACCTCAGGCCTAGCCAAACATCCTGTATAGTCTACTCAATAATAGTATTCGAAGTTCTTGTATATAGACAGACGCGACTAACACTGACTTAAGTGTTGCTACACTGACAATATGATTTATGTGCTGACATATTTTTTCTTTTTGCTCCAGGGGATTCGCCCGGAACCCACTGACCAACTTGCGGTCAGGAAACCCAAGGTTTGGGTTAGGTGTTTTATTTTAGCACATACATGGACACATACCTCCTGAATGCCAAGTAAATATGGCCGAGGGATACACGCACCCCATTAAATGTATTTATTTCTGTTAAATGTATATATGTAAATATTTTAATCAAAGAATTGGAAACTAACATTCCTGAACATTTGTTTAAGGTAACACACTCTGAGCACCTTTAAAACAAGCCTGAAGACTTTTATGTTTGCATTAGCTTTCTGCTACATCTTAAATACATTGCACTTTCTAAAAAGCTTTGAGTCTGCCCTTGTGTATGAAAAGTGCTATATAAATAAAGTTGCCTTGCCTAACACACAGAACATTTCATTTCTTTCTGTTAAATGTAAATATGTATATATGTACATTTATTTAAAAAAAAAAGAACTGGAAACGAACATTAAAGGGGTAGTTCGGAATTTTGGACATAGGGCCTGATTCCAATATCATCCGACTGCAGACACAAATGGGCGTTCCCGTGTCGTGGGCGTTCCCGTTCACGCAGACTAAAACGCCCCCCCGGCGTTCTCGTGTGGTGGGCGTTCTCGTTTACGCAGGCTGGAACGCCCCGTTCTTCTTCGTCGATCTAGTAGTATGGGCAGCATAGAACTGACGTTAGCGCCCCCTTCTTCGATCTCGTAATACGGGTACGTTAGCCAGCTAGGCCTACAGAATGTTAACTTACATTTATGTGTCGGATCTCGACCCAAACTTTGCATCAAACTTGATGCAACACGATCATTACAGGGAGGCTTCATGATCTCATGTTCATTATCTTCTGGGTTAGTATAGGTAGGGTATTAGGTATAAGTGAGATGTTTGATATAGTTGTTTAAGAATATGCCCAAATTAAATAATGAATAGATTAAAATAACACTTGGGACATTATGCAGTTCAAATCCAGTTACCAGACACTATGAAGGCTCAAACAGTAGGCCATTTGACTCCAAGTGTTCACTTACTTTTCCAACTGAATGTTTTCAATAAAGACAAAAAACAGTAATTGCTCTGTAACAATTAACCTTACAACATACATCGTAGGCACAAATGTATGTTATACATCGTACAGCATTTGTCACAAAAACAAAAGAAAGGAGTAATAAAATACCAGCATTTCTGGGCAGATACATTTACTACAGTAGTATGCACATTTACAAATGAAAGGGATTGCAAAAAAAGACGTCCCAAATAAAACGAAAAAGGAGTAATAAAAGAACATTATCCTAGGCAGACATCTTTTATGACAAACCTGCCATATGCAACGTGCCTCAGTACCAGGGGTGCTCTTGGCCAATTCTTCTTTTTTAAGAAGCCTTTGAGGCGTAGCGCAAGGCCACTGCCACAGCCTGCATTGTTGTAAATCTTTCTAACCGTTATGCATATGAGATTGTCTTTATTAAGCTTAAGGTCCCCTGCCAAACTCATTTATATATATGGAAGGATGGAGAGGCTTGATTAGTTCTCGGAATGTGTTTGAAACCCTGTTGAACACGCCAAGCATCGCCATGTCCAGTCTCAGCGTCTCTTGAAGAATTTGCTGAAGGACTTCAGGTGGTAAGAATGGCCTGTCCTCTGTTGTGCCAGATTGGAGCGTGTGGCTGAGATGGGGAGATGGAGAGGGTGAGCTTGGTGTGCCAGCTAGCCCTGCAGGGCTAGAGAGAGCGAGAGATCCGAAAAAGAGTGAAGGAGAGCGAGAGAGAGGGAGAGAAACAGGGATTATAAATCAACCTTCAATTCAATCACACAAGCCCAGACCAACACTACCCACACCATTAAACAAAAAGGGAATCACTGATCGATCAAAAGTCTGAGAAAGAGCAAGAGAGAATATACGTAAATAGAAAAGTATGGACATAGTATGTAATACCTTTCACTGCTTAGTGATTGGAAGGTGTGACTGAGATGGGGAGATGGAGAGGGTGAGAAGGAGCCAGCTAGTTCTGCAGGGCTAGAGACAGAGAGACAAGTGTATTGGCTACGATCTTCGTGAGCACCAAAAATAAGTAAATAGCAACATGGACACAGTATATAAACCTTTCAAGCATAAAGGTCTCCAACAGCTGTCCAACCACCACCTCCTGATAGAGAGCATGTCCCCCTGAAAAGTAAAGTTATGCTTTAAATGACTTCATAGCCTGATACAAATCCATGTTACAGTACTGTTTAGCAGTGTACTATGGCAGTGTAAATTATTGTGAAGATGTAGCCATCTCCTCCCGTAAGTGCAGTACCTGAAGACAAAGTAATGTGTATGACCTATGATGCATGTTAATTGTAGCCTCCAGTAAGGATGACTAAATTATTAAAAGCCTTATATTTCATGCTACACATCTGATTGAGATTTGAAAGAACTCACCTCACTGAAATCATATTGCTTTTGAGGGTAGAATACATTGCGTACTGAAATTAACATACAAATTAGTTAGTTGTTTTGCAAACTAGTCATCGGTCATCATTTCTGAAAATAATGCATCTCACCATCAGCATAAACACCCCACAGCTGTTGCTCTGATACTGGTGAGGTGCGTCCTGTGGTGGTATAAGGGGAATGTGATTTGTCAATGATTCTTATTAGTACATAATGCCTATAAACTATAAAGTGATATCCACCCTCATTTTGTAGCTACATACAAAAAGTGCACAATGCACTTTCAACAAGCATTTAGCAGCAACCAGGGCCCATCAGCGTCACATAGGAACACTTAATTAAATCATAATAAACAATCTAGAGGCCGGCCTGTCTACCAGTGAATGCTACTCTACTAGATGCAATGAATCGTGCGCCAGCCACACGTTTTACCTCGTCAGCCAAGTAAAGTCCCTTCCATGGTCCATTGGACAAAGCATGTGCCAGGGTACTGAAAAGGTTTGGAAGACGTGTAAGTTGCAATTCATATGCATCATCATCAACACGCATTCGGTACACACTACGCTTCGATTTCACCCAAGGGTGAATTAAAAGTACATGTTTTCCTAAACGTTGGTCATCAGCGAGGTAATAAAGTAGTAACTTCGGGCACATCTGTCATCTGTTTTTCAGAGTGCTAACGATCTTTATTCATTCGTTGCGCAGCGACCGAACAGACAGAATTCTCTGATATGCCATGCATGTAAACATACTAGTTAGTTAGACGTACTAGTACGATGCACAGTTTAATCAGATGTGTGTGTCACCACAACGAAGCAGAGTGGCCGCGATGTCATGCCTCTTACCATGCCAGGCTGCCAGCTGACACCTTAACATCCAACTTAACAATGTACTTTGGTAATGTTAACCTCACAGTAAAATAATCGGCAAAGCCTTCGCTGCAAACTTTACCCTCTACCTACAAACCGTCTTAAACGTTGCTGATTTCTGAATAGTATATGCAACGTTTATGGACGAGATAGCATAGCATTCGCTGCTACCGAACCATGCTTGTCACGAGTATTTATATCGGATTCGAATTCGGATACAACGATACCACAGCTAAATCAGTGATTTAAATGAGAATACTTCACAGCCAATGTTCTCAAATAAACAATATCATACTTACTGACATAATCTCTCATCATAACTCTTTCGTTTTTCTGGAAAGTTACTACGAGGTAAAACCACCAAAAAAGCAAGCCTTGCGAAACTCACTCACCTCTTCTTGATTGATCGATGAAACGCTACAGGAACGCCTGATGGGCGTTTTTGTGTCATGACGGGAACGCCCGATGGGCGTTTTTGTGTCATGACGGGAACGCCCAAGCCTGCAGCTGGACCCTTCTCCCTGATTCCCAAGTGAGCATTGGTATTCTATATCACTGGAGACAGTTTTCAACACATTTCATACAGTCCTTCTAGTTGCAGAGTTTGCTCGTGCTAGGCTAGCGCAAGTCAACGGGCAATGCTAGCCTGCTATTAAAAACAGTCTTACCCACTCCACAGTACACCCGAGGTAAATCAATTATAATGCCAGACTATAGATTTAAATGTCTGTGTTGATAGAATAATGTTAGAAATAAAACGAACCTTGCATCGCATGAATCATCGAGGGACTACTTTCTCAGCAGAAGCGGAATTTTACTATGCGCTGGTTAGGTTTGTAACCGAATCACGACAGAAGAACGTAAACAGAGAAGCGTGGGACAGAAGCGCAATTGAACGACTAGGCAACATGATGGTTCAGTGTGCTTTTAGAAATTGTAGAAATAAACGGTACAGATGGGCACCACGAAGTTTCCACCAATTTCCAGTGCGAGATCCAGAAAGGACTCAACTGTGGCTTGTTGCTGCTGGCTTGGACATCAAAACACCGGCTCGTACATGTACGGTTCGTTGGATACAACAAATTCCTCATAATCGTCTTCAAAAGCAGATGCATCGCAAACTCCTCCAAACGTGGGCATATCTTGTTAATTGAATACGCTTATAGAATTCCTTCGTTCACTGTACTCTGCGTTTGTAGCAATGACAGCGGCAGGTAACCTAGGTATCAGTCCGCCGCTGCCGTAGCCTACGTACAGGAATATAAACACTGCTGCTGAGACCCCGCAATTCCCTCAAAATGCAATGCAATGCAAGGTTGGTTTTATTTCTAACATTATTCTATAAACAGACATTTAGATTTATAGTCTGGCGTTATAATTGATTTACCTCGGGTGTACTGTGGAGTGGGTAAGACTGTTTTTAATAGCAGGCTAGCATTGCCCGTTGACTTGCGCTAGCCTAGCACGAGCAAACTCTGCAACTAGAAGGACTGTATGAAATGTGTTGAAAACTGTCTTCAGTGATATAGAATACCAATGCTCACTTGGGAATCAGGCCCTATGTCCAAAATTCCGAACTACCCCTTTAAATAAACATTTGAAAAGGACGGACGGAAACAAACACCATTTTAATTTCTTTCTGCTAAATGTAAACAAAGAACATTAATAAACGTTTGACAATAGTCATGTGACGTCATTTGTGTTTTAATGTGTAACACTGGGACATCACCCTTAACATCTAAAGGACCTTGATAGTTACTGTACGTCCACACCAGGAGCGACCAAAGCGTCAAAGACGCTCTGGTCGCTCACAAAGTTTCGCTGCGAATTTTTCTGTTCGCTTTGGTCGCTCAAGTCGCTCATGACGTACAATTCAATTATGCAGACGCATTTAAAGGAACCGTATGCGTTTAGTAGGCCCTACAGACAGCCATATCAAATAGTGAACTCTCCCATACACCTTGGCCATATTGCCGAGACGGTTTTGCTTGTTCGATAAAGTGCTTCGACAACAAGTAGGACAGTGATTCCCCCCATTATAAAAAAAATCCTAAAATGTAGGCTAATTACAACCGAGAACAAAAAACCCTGCGTGCTGTAGTAGTTAAAATATGTTTCACTGATCTGGATCTGCAAATCATGATCTGCACTCATTCGTCGCATTCAAAACAAATAGACGTTGGGACACATGGCTAATTTGCATACGTGCACAGGACTGGTTGGCTCCGCAAGGCAAATAATGGAACATATCTATCTATCTATCTATCTATCTATCTATCTATCTATCTATCTATCTAGGCCTTTCTGTCTATCTATCTATCAACGCGTGTCTAGTTTTAATGTGATGTATTGTGTGTATTATCCAGTCAGACTTGTTCTGTGTGGTATTGTAGGCTACTGTCCTGTGTGGGACGAACCACCTAAATGGATTCCCGACGATTTGTGTCGTTTGGTATTAATTAAGACTTGACTATCTATCTATCTAGACTATTTAATTAAAAATTATTCACCTCAGGCTCCGTGAATAGTGGGGAATAGAGGGATAAAAGACAAGAGATATATCCCTTGTCATTTATCCCTCGTCTTGTCGATTAGTTTGTTTATGTGACGATTTCAAATACTTTTTTGGTTTTGTTTAAAGCATGCTACACGCGATTGGTTGGTTAGATTGGTGGCATGTAGAGCAAATTATAATGATTCCCGCTTAAATACGAACGTTCTAGATGTAGCCTATAAATACTCCCGCTTATCAAGACTTGATATCCAAACCACTATGGCGTTTCGATCTCTGAACTGAAAAAGGGTGGGTTCGTACAACACCGGGTGCCCAGTTACAGCCGCGATTAATACTTCAGCCGACATTTTGTTCAGTGAATAAAGGTAGGTAGGAACCAAAGTGCCTGCCGATGTTCCCTGGGATCCACGCAAGCGAAGAGCGTCTACATTCCGATTGGCTGTCAGTGTTTGGTCGCTGAAGCGAATAATAGTCATTTGCATAAAGTTAAAAAGTTTTCAACTTCTTTTTGACGCTCTGGTCGCTCAACTTTGGCCGCTGGTAGCGTTGGTCGCTTTGGTCGCTCTGGTCGCTCTTGCCCATAGAAAGTGAATGACTTCCGGCGATTTGGTCGCTCAATTCGCTTCTGGTGTGGACGGACAGACATCAAGCAACAATTTACCCACAGCTGATTGACAGAGCCTGAAAGAGTCAGAGGAATGGTTGTGTCCCAGATATGATATTCTTTGACCCTTCTGATGGCCCTCTCCACCAAGATTCTAAATTGGGCGATACTCACTGGTGAACCTGGCACCTCTTTTAAATGGCGGCATTATGAGGGTGGCCCCAACTTCAGAAAGCATCTTGTCGATGACAAAGCCTTTGTCAGCCACGCATGCATCTCCTGGCTGAAGTAGACTTAAGGATTCCTGACTGCTGTGTGATTTCTCTGTCTGATATGGAACCAGTGTACAGCTTAGAAATTAAGGTGATAACTCCACATGAAGCAATGCCAATCAGACCTTTGAAGGTGTTGGTATTCTTGTAGTGGGAGAATGTTTCAGACTGGAGGGTGAGTGATGAGGGTGCCTCACACCTGATTTCTGTGCAGTCTAGAATCACTCGCACGTTAGGACAGTACTGGGCAAAAAAATATCTCAACCAAGATTTATTTTGTCCTTCGGGAAAGCGTGGAAGCTGATGTATGGCTGTATACGTCCTGATGTAGAGCAACACGGTACACTACAAGAACAACTGCGAACGGGAGCTGCCATTGTTGTTGCTGCTAGACGCGACCGGAAGTTGGATTACCCTACTACGCGTTCCGGAAGCAGGAAGTGTGACATAAGCCTATTTTCCATAGGAAATGAATGGCCGAATATCTGTCGAATATCCAACATCATACTAACTTCACCACGGTGTCCCGAAGGTCCTAAAGGCGGCGAGAGTCTGTGCAGCGCCCACTTCGTTTCTGGTATGTCTTTTCCAACATGAGCTGGATAATGAGTAGGACTGCGTGTGATTTTGCCATACTTAATGAGGATATATTAGTGTGATTTACTGACTAACTGGCCAACAAATTTGTCCGTCTTCTACTGAGTTTGTAAAGTTTAACGTTGGCTCGCGGTCGTAACCTATAAGTTTAGCTTTTGTTGTTACTGTAAGTACCAACATTAGCTGCATGGCTGGTGTAGGTTTCTTGGTTCAGGCTGAAAGTCATACAAGAAAGTGTCTTCACAGTTCACACAGCTAATGTTACAGTGTACGATTTTCTTTAACTCTGAACCCGTAACTTAAATGCTTGTGCTATTGGTGCTCATTATGACTGAGCTCGTAAATTAGCAAATAGGTTAAAAAAGGTGAAAATAAACAATAAGCATAGCTAATCTCATTCTTTTTCTCAGGGTCACCGTCCATGGATTGTGATAGTCCAGATTTTGTTCCATCCGCTTTTTCACACAGCAGCAACAGAGACATCTCGGGAAAGGTGGCAAGGTCAGTGTCATGTCATGTATTTGAAATTTTCTAATTTCTTGGTAGCTTGTTAATTATCTGAGCAAATAAGATATTCTTGTGTGTCTTTCTTTATTATGTTATTGTATTATCTCTTAATGTGTTGATTATTTTGGGTTTTTAACTTAACTCTACTCTGTTTGTCCTAGATATGAAAGAAAGAGAATAAGAGATGAAGATAAGGCCCCTGCTACCTGCCCCACAAGCCAGCCTGAAGCAGATACTGTAGATTCTTCTGAAGGTATGCACAAGTCATACTATTAAGTGTGTGTTTGTGTTGGTTGGTTGGTTGATTGGTTGGTTGGTGGTCAGGTGAGTAGAGTGACAGAGAACCAGACAGATAGTCTGTGTGTGTGTGTGTGTGTGTGTGTGTGTGTGTGTGTGTGTGTGTGTGTGTGAAAGCTGATGTGTTGCACATGAGTTAATTTATCTCCTTTTTGTGTTGTAGATGAATGTAAGTTTGTGTCCAGAAAAGAGATGCACCAACTCAACCTGCAGTACAACCAGCTCCGTGATGATTATGAAGCTCTGAAAAGAGAACTGTATGCCACACAGGAAGAAAATAAACATCTGAAGGAGCAACTGAAGCAGTCCAAGTTTGGGTTTGATTCCATAAAAGACACAAATGCTAAAATAATTTTTTTTACTGGTTTACAATCATTACAAATGGTTATGTGGCTGCTGGATATTGTAAAAAGAAGCACACTTGTGCTTAAGGGTGGGTTAAGTTGGGAGAACCACCTCCTTTTGGTTCTAATGAAAGTAAGACTTGGACTCACCAACAGAGACCTTGCCTACAGATTTGGGCTTCCATTCTCAACTGTATCAAAAATACTAAGAGACTGGATACCCATGTTGTCCTCAATAGTGAAACCTTTGATAATGTGGCCTAGTAAGGATGCAGTGAGAGCAAACATGCCAAAGTGTTTTAAACCCAAATTTAGGAATTGTCGATGTATTATAGACTGTACTGAAATCTTTATAGAAAGAACACACAATCTTAAAGCAAGGGCTGAAACCTGGTCAAATTATAAGCACCAAAACACAATGAAATATCTAATAGGAATCACACCAGCAGGAGCTATATCTTTTTTGTCTAGTGGGTGGGGAGGTCGTGCCTCTGACAAGGTAATAACTTTAGATTTTGGGTAAACTTGAGCATGGTGATGAGATCCTTGCAGATAGAGGTTTCCTTGTTAGAGAGGATTTGGCCAGTGTAGCAGCAACATTAAGAATACCAAGTTTCACGAAGGGGAAATCTCAGTTGCCAGGTTCTTGTGTTGACACTTCACGTCAGTTGTCAAGAGTCCGCATACATGTGGAACGAGTTATTGGTCAGCTTAAAACCTTTAAGATACTGAACACTGTCATACCCATCAGCCAAGTCGATATGCTCGATGACATTTTGACCATATGTGCTGGTCTTACGAACCTTACGTGCTGGCGATAACTGTGTTCAGAGTCAAGGAGGTGTACATTATTTTCCATGATTGTGTTAGGCTTTTAAGGGCTAATGAGGGCAATGGTGGTCACTTACTACTTGCTCTCACTGTCTCTCTCACTTACTCATCACTCTCTTTCTCTCTGACTATAAAATTAATAACAGTTATGAATAACTAAATTTGATCAGACAGGATCATTCAGAGAACAAAAAGGTTGAGAACCACGCACGCAGAACTATTTCATTTATTTATGATAATGGAGAAACTGCGTTTAAAGCTGACATGGCAAATATTGAACATGAACTGAATGTTGTAAATGCAATATATTGAAGGCAATGCAATTAAAATTAAATGTACATCTCAACAATGAATGAGTGTGCATAATTAATACTATATGAACTCATTGAACATTTATACCTGGATTTTTTTTTTTTTTTTTTCTAGCTTTCAACTAAGTTTTGAGTATTATCATTGTCTGCCGAACTCAAACTGCACTTCTTTCTGGCGATGAACAATATATATCAGTGCTGTTTGTGATTTTACGTAAATGTACATTCAGATTGGGTACATTCAGGTTGCGTGTCCCTGTGAACCTGAGAGCTGTGTTGTCTGGAGCCTTGTGCTCCTGGTAGGGTCTCTCATGGCAGAGTGGTCTCAGGTGAGGGGCCAGACTAAGAATGGTTCACAAAACTCCAATGAAGAACGAAAAAAGAGGAGATGTGACCCGGCCCGGAGGAAGCCCGGGGCCCCCGTCTGGAGCCAGGCCCAGACGGAGGGCTCGATGGCGAGCGCCTGGTGGCCGGGTTTGCCACGGAGCCCGGTCGGGCACAGCCCGAACAAACTACGTGGCACCCCCCCTCTCTTCATCCCATGGGCCCACCACCTGTGGGAAGACCCGTTGGGGTCGGGTGCGCAGCCACATGGGTGGCAGCGAAGGTCAGGGGTCTCGACGGACCAGACCCGGGCGGCAGAAGCTGGCTCTGGGGACGTGGAACGTCACCTCGCTGTGGGGAAAGGAACCGGAGCTTGTGAGGGAGGTGGAGCGCTATCAGTTAGATCTGGTGGGGCTTACCTCCACGCACAGTCTCAGCTCTGGTACCGTACTCCTGGATAAGGGTTGGACTCTATTCTTCTCCGGAGTTGCCAAGGGCGTGAGGCGCCGGGCGGGTGTGGGGATACTCATAAATCCCCGGCTGAGCGCCGCGGTGTTGGAGTTTACCCCGGTAGACGAGAGGGTCGCCTCCCTGCGCCTAAGGGTTGTAGGGGGGAAAACTCTGACTGTTGTTTGTGCGTATGCACCAAACAGCAGCTCAGAGTACTCGGCCTTCTTGGAGACCCTGAATGGAGTCCTGTATGGGGCTCCAGTAGGGGACTCCGTAGTTCTGCTGGGAGACTTCAACGCCCACGTGGGCAACGATGGAGACACCTGGAGAGGCGTGGTGGGGAGGAACGGCCTCCCTGATCTAAACCCGAGCGGTCGTTTGTTATTGGACTTCTGTGCTAGTCATGGATTATCCATAACAAACACCATGTTCGAACATAAGGGTGCTCATAAGTGTACCTGGTACCAGAGTACCCTAGGCCGAAGATCGATGATCGATTTCGTGATCGTGTCATCTGATCTGAGGCCGCATGTTTTGGACACTCGGGTAAAGAGAGGGGCGGAACTGTCAACCGACCACCATCTGGTTGTGAGTTGGATCAGGGAATGGGGGAAATTTCCGGATAGACCTGGTAAGCCCAAACGAGTAGTGCGGGTGAACTGGGAACGTCTGGAGGAGGCCCCCGTCCTAGGTATCTTCAACTCACACCTCCGGCGGAGCTTTTCTGGCATTCCTGTGGAGGTTGGGGGCATTGAGCCGGAGTGGGCGGTGTTCAAAGCCTCCATTGCTGAAGCTGCGGTGGCTAGCTGTGGCCTCAGGGTCTTAGGCTCCTCAAGGGGCGGTAACCCTCGGACACCGTGGTGGACTACGGTGGTCAGGGAAGCCGTCCGACTGAAGAAGGAGGCCTTCCGGGATATGATATCCTGGAGGACTCCTGACTCGGTTGCAGGGTACCGACAGGCTCGAAGGGCTGCAGCGGCTGCCGTGTCGGAGGCTAAGCAGCGGGTGTGGGAGAAGTTCGGAGAGGCCATGGAGAAGGACTTTCGGTCGGCACCAAAGTGTTTCTGGAAGACTATCCGGCACCTCAGGAGGGGGAAACGGGGAACCGTCCAAGCTGTGTACAGTAAGGATGGGACTCTGTTGACCTCAACTGAGGAGGTCGTCGGACGTTGGAAGGAACACTTTGAGGAACTCCTGAATCCGAATAACACGCCCTCTATGTTGGAGGCAGAGCTCGAGGTTGATGGTGTTTCGTCGTCAATTTCCCTGGTGGAGGTCACTGAGGTAGTCAAACATCTCCGCAGTGGCAAAGCCCCAGGGATTGATGAGATCCAGTCAGAAATGCTAAAGGCTCTGGGTGTTGAGGGGCTGTCATGGTTGACACGCCTATTCAACATCGCGTGGGAGTCGGGTACAGTGCCAAAGGAGTGGCAAACCGGGGTGGTGGTTCCCCTGTTCAAAAAGGGGGACCAGAGAGTGTGTGCCAATTACCGGGGTATCACACTTCTCAGCCTCCCTGGTAAAGTCTACTCCAAGGTGCTGGAAAGGAGGGTTCGGCCGATCGTCGAACCTCAGATTGAAGAGGAACAATGCGGTTTTCGCCCCGGACGTGGAACTACGGACCAGCTCTTCACTCTCGCAAGGATCCTGGAGGGGGCCTGGGAGTATGCCCATCCGGTCTACATGTGTTTTGTGGATCTGGAGAAGGCGTATGACCGGGTCCCCCGGCAGAAACTGTGGGAGGTGCTGCGGGAGTATGGGGTAAGGGGGTCTATCCTCAGGGCCATCCAATCTTTGTACTCCCAAAACGAGAGCTGTGTTCGTGTTCTCGGCAGCCAGTCAGTTTCGTTCTCAGTGGGTGCTGGTCTCCGCCAGGGCTGCGCCTTGTCACCAATCCTGTTTGTGATATACATGGACAGGATATCGAGGCGTAGTCATGGTGGGGAGGGGTTGCAGTTCGGTGGTCTGAGGATCTCGTCACTGCTTTTTGCAGATGATGTGGTCCTCATTGGATCATCGGCCTGTGACCTTCAGCACTCACTTGATCGGCTGGCGGCCGAGTGTGAATCGGCTGGGATGAGGATCAGCACCGCTAAATCTGAGGCCATGACTCTTAGCAGGAAACCGGTGGATTGCTTACTCCGGGTAGGAAATGAGTCCTTAGCCCAAGTGAAGGAGTTCAAGTACCTCGGGGTCTTGTTCGCGAGTGAGGGTACTATGGAGCGTGAGATTGGCCGGAGAATCGGAGCAGCGGGGGCGGTATTGCGTTCGCTTTACCGCACCGTTGTAACGAAAAGAGAGCTGAGCCGCAAGGCAAAGCTCTCGATCTACCGGTCGATCTTCGTTCCTATCCTCACCTATGGTCATGAGGGCTGGGTGATGACCGAAAGGACGAGATCGCGGGTACAAGCGGCCGAGATGAGTTTTCTCAGAAGGGTGGCTGGCGTCTCCCTTAGGGATAGGGTGAGAAGCTCAGCCATCCGTGAGGAACTCGGATTAGAGCCGCTGCTCCTTTACTTAGAAAGGAGTCAGCTGAGGTGGTTCGGGCATCTGGTAAGGATGCCCACTGGGCGCCTTCCTTGGGAGGTGTTTCAGGCACGTCCAGTGGGGAGGAGACCTCGGGGAAGACCCAGGACTAGGTGGAGAGATTATATCTCAACACTGGCCTGGGAACGCCTCGGGATCCCCCTGTCAGAGCTGGTCAATGTGGCCCGGGAAAGGGAAGTCTGGGGCCCCCTGCTTGAGCTGCTCCCCCCGCGACCCGACCCCGGATAAGCGGATGATGATGAGGAGGAGGATGAGGTACATTCAGAAAAAAATTAATGAACACTTAAAGAGTCAGATGTGTTGTTTGTTTGTTGTTGTGTTGACAGTAATGAAGTCAGTTAGATTTTGTCAGGTGTACCTATCCATCTTTGCTCATTACATCAGTTTTTTCTTAAATGCTGTTGTCCAGCATCCAGTATTTACCATTGTTGGATGTATCTATTTGCATCCACATTTCCATTTTTTGGAGTATCTGGTAATGTTCACACATGGATAGTGAAAGTGTTGGCAGCAGTCTGTGCACTTGATCATTTTGCCAAAGCTTGGCTTTTTGCAGTACAGACATTTGATCTCTTCTGCCAGGTCAGGGTCTTTGCAGCGGCAGACAAGTTCTGGGAGGAGGTGGTCCATGAAGAAAGATTCAGCAGCCTTGGGAAGAGTTTCTTGTAGAAAGGGCTCATCTCTCCGTAGCCGGCAAATGATGCTGCTTGTCTTCGTCCACACCATGAAGTCACACATGTCCATTTGAGAAACATACATTTGTAACTGGATCTGTGAGTAATATGGGTGGGTGGGTCGCAGGTCATAGTTTCCATCAAGGCAAAAGGATGCATCAGTCTCTGACCCCTCTAGTCCCTCCCTGTACTTGTATGGACACTTTATCTCTAGCAGGCCTGTTCCACAGCAGTCACAGGAGAATACCCCATCAGGAGAAGCAGCCAGGTACGGCTCATCTGCTCTCACTGTTAGACCCACTGCTTTTACATTAAAGTTCATGTGTATTTTCTTCATTTCTGTTTCATAATTTTTACGTGCTGTGTCCTCCATTTGCTTTCCCCACATGACAGCGGGTACAGTAAGATCTGTGGCATCATATTGCATGATCAGTTTCATTACACTGTCAGCTGAGCTGTCTTTGCATTTAATAATTCTGTGAAAATTGCTGCCAGTTACGCGGCCCACTCTATGGAGTCCCCAGGTTGTGCACTTTGCCTGCTCTTTCGTAACATCCTGTAGGTGCTCTAGTCTGTCAGTTGTGCATTGCCCTCTCATTTTCTCATAGATCTTTTTACACTTCTCCTGGAGGTCAGCTGTCGACAGGTCCCTAGCAGATGGGTCAAACATGGCTGTCAGGGGCTCAGGTAGTTCACATCCTGATTCTGATGCTGTGTCTGTGTCCGAGTCTGCAGCTGTGTTGATGGATGTGAATATAGCAGCTTCTGGACAAATGTTTTTGAGGGCCTGAAGATCTTCCGTTGTAATTGCTGAGTGAAGGAGGAAATGTATTTGTAAGGATTGTCACATAAGAGGGAGCAATTTTAAAATAACATTTAGGCTATGATTTTATTAAAATGCTTGATCTGTAAATATTGCGTTTAATTTATCCCTGCAGAAAAAAAAGTGAAATTATTTGTGCATTATTACATAAATTCAGTGTGCGAAATACTCGTCAATATTCGGGGGGTTTGTAGGCCTATTTCTTCCTCACTAGTTTTTATTTTTTATATGCGGATTGAGAGCAAGCGAGTATGCGAGAGAGAAACAGGTGCGCACCAGATTTCACGTTGCAGACCGACACCGGCAAAAACTGAAACAATTAGTTGAAGAGAGGAAAAACACAGAATATACAGAGGTTTATGCATTTATATGTCCAAGAGACGTCAGGACGTGAACGAGGGAGGATTGGATGGTGGCTCAGGTTTAGTGAAACTCACTGTCAGCAGCACATCTGTCAGCAGCTGCTCCAATCACACACGTCACAAACTTTATTTTGAAGGGACAGACAGATGTTGATTTTGGTAACAGTGACTTTGTTGCCCACACACATTACGTATGTCGGCTTTTGTCTTATCCTCTGCAATCGCCTTTTATTTTTATTTATTTTTTTTGGGGGGGGGGGGGGGGGGGGGGGGTATTTCGCACACTGCCTAAATTATACCAATATATAATAGGCTAATAGCCGTCACCCTCCTGAAAATTCAATCCACTGCGGACGGTTGTGCGTAATAGTTCACATGTATCAGCGCGTTCACTCTCATAGGCTACCTGGTATGTTTTGGGGTGTTGGTGTATGATGGACTTCAGGCAGCTCAGTCAGGTGTCGCTTTGGTCGGCTGAAGTTGATGTTTTTCAACTTTTGTGGCTCAACCCTTTTGTGGGACATGTCCTTCACAGCAAAAATCACAGTGTACATTGTACTCTATGGGTGTACATTTAACACTCATTTTTGGGTATATATATAGGTCCAAGAGTTCAGTGTTCACTGAACACTGTTAGAAGAGCAAAATATGTACTCCAAATTTAGAGTTACATTTGAACACTTTGAGAGTGCAAATGTACTCTATTAGTGGTACTTTTGGGCACTCATTCAGTGCTTCCTTACACCTGCAGTGTAAACCTAGAACCCCAGAGAGAGAAAATATGTACTCCAAGTCAGTGCTTTGTAGCACTTCGCAGAGCTGATTATTTAATACTTCTAGAGTGAGAATGTACTCTGACTGGTGTACAGCCAACACCTTTGAGGTGAATTATCAACACTTCATGAATGAATAGTCTACACATTAGATTCTTGAAAACATTATATTTTTATTGATGCTGCTGTTGTTACAGTGCATACATATATAATATAGTTAACATTATAGTTAAACTTTAATTATTTTACATCAAGAACCATATTTAGTTTTACATTTATATGATGTAACAAACAACTTGAAAATAAATAAATGTGTCCCTGTCAACCAATTAAAGGGGAATTCCGGTGTAAAACGGATTTGGGATATGTTTTGTATGATAATGAGTTGAAACGTTCGTTTTGGAGCACAAAAAAACGCATATAGACGCTTTCTTCAGTTGGCTGTTTTTAGCCGATTCTATCAAAACGCTATAAAATTGAAACAATGGGGGCAGTGGTTATGGTAAAAACTAAATTGCCATTTTAAACCATTTAAAAGGCTAGAAGTAGCCCGACACTTCTTTGGTAGTTCAATAAGGGTATTAACATATAAAACGAGGCAATGAGAACTTTGTAAGTGTACAGATTGTTTATTAAAAAGTACATTTTATACACACAATACCATCAGTAGATCACCCGTCGACGCCATTGTTTTCAAGACTCGATAAGTAGATTGACAAACACAGAGATTGTGACATCCATCAGCAACACACAAGCTCTGGCGGCATGCCATGGGACCTTTAAAAATACCTTTTAAAATAAAAATTATCAGGATACAATTACCCTGTGAAACTTCACTACACGATCCACAGCTTCCCGGATACTGATTTTGACAGCTCCCTTCTTTCCACTTGGAGTTGGTGGCAGGAGGTAGACCAGCAGGAGAAGTGAGGCCATGTCACTATCCCAACCTGAAAAGGGAGAGCACATACTTTGAGCATGAAATACACCTGATGAAAGCACGTGACACAACATAAAAGGTTCAAAAAGTTCTTGTCAATAAATAGTCAGCATCTAAAAAGGTGGCCAAATACAAACAGGTTATTATCATAGGACCCTTTTTTTTTTTTTAAAGGGTCCTATGTTCCCCAGTCTCATACAAAGAGGGGAACATAGGACCCGGGGAACATAGGACCCGGGGAACATAGACACGCTCCCACTAAATTAAAGCCACGTGCCTCGTTAGCATTAGCTAAAAATGGTAACGAGGCGTTAGCTAAATTGAAGACATGTGCCTCATTAGCATTGGCCATTAAGTTTGACGTTAGCTAAAATCGTTAGCATTTATAAGTTGGTTATCAGATCTAAAAGACGAAGAAATGCTGAATATTCTGCATTCAGGGTTTCTGCAGGTTTGAACAAGTTAAATTTAAGACTTTAATACCTTCTGAAGACCCATTATGAATACAATTGCTGACCTATATGAAGGACACACGCACAACTAACTATGAAACATAGAAACCCTGTGCATTATTCACTTGGTACTTTTCTTACCTGTTTACATTCCCGTGAAGTTCAAAAATGTCTTCGCTCACTCTGAGCAATCCCTTGGCGATATTGATTCGATCCTCTCTAGTCAACCGTCTCTGCCGAAACAGTTTGCCGCGTAGTGTGGAAGAGGACAAACGGTCACATGTCTCTAGATTCAACCAATGAGGAGGCGCAGCGAGCCAATGACGAATCGAAACCTAAGCCGACGTGCGGCCGTCAATCAACCGTTGGACACTCAGGGAGTCCATCATCCTAAAATAAACACTTAAATTACTCTACACCAGCATTAACTTAGAGACAACACCCAAGAGTGTTTCTGGTACACCCCAAAAAATGTACTTAGTGCCTATTCAACACCAAAGTGTATAAAATCTACTCTGGTCATGAATACTCTGGGATTTTAACACTTTGGCATTTGCTGTGTTCCACTTGTTTGGTTGGGAAGTGCAGGCGACCTCCTCCTCGGTGCGTCTGCGCCCTGTTAACTCAACCTGGCACATGATGGCTGCAGCATGGCTGCAACAAGAAGCAAGACTGGTGCGATGGATAGATCTATTAGTAAAAGTAAGTGAATTCAGAAGCTCACAATATCTGCTGTGTGAGACTTACCCTGCCATGCATGTGCAGTTAGCTGTCAGGATGTACCCTAGATCCCTGTGCACGTACACCCAGGCATCATAAGGTTTTGCCTTTAGTCCCTGTCTCTGACTGGGCAGGACACCTGCCCTCAAAGTGCAAAACCCTGAACTTGTGTCAAAACATTTTAAGTTTTGCACCTGACCACAAAGAACATAATTATATGCGTCCAAAGATTTGTATGCACGCAAACTGTCCTTAGTGTACACACGAGGCTTCTCAATCAGATAACTGTATATGTCGGGCCATGTTATAGCTGGCCATTTGGACATATCTGCAATCCATTCCTCACTCGGAATACTATATGGGTCTGGTAATTTCTCACCAGTGCTGAGGACCAGTTTGTTCAGGTAATCGGTGCAGTCTGAGCTGCTGAGGCTGTTGATGTAATTAGTCTGAGCCATCTCTGTCAAGACCTAGCTAACAAGCTGTCAGACCTGTAGTGTAAAACTATATTTACAGTGACATTGGCGTTTTTTTAAATGTTGGCAGGCCGTAAAGTAGCCTCGCCGTAAACATTTTTACTTTAACTTTGTTAGCGTTAACTAACATTACGACCGTGCTCCTGATATTGGAAACATCTAAAACAACCGTCAAAACCTGGTAAGTTGAGTGAAATTCATGGACATTTCAGTAAGTGTTTTTATGATTTGTGATGCAATGAAAAACAAAGCGATTTTTCAGTAAAATGACATTTTATTGCAACTGTGTCAGGGAGAACTTACAAGCAATACGGCATCTACATTGATATCAGTTCACTCCGAAGCAGGCTTTTGCCCCCTGGCTGCGCGCGCACCTAGTATTGTTTGGACACAAGAAACACGAGTGCGTGTCTGTGAGCGTGTGCGTGTTTTCATGTTAGCTTAAATGTTAAAGGCACCCAGTGCAACTTTCGAGGCTTAAAAATAAACATTCAATTTCTAGTCTTTTTTACACGTAGTAAGTTTCAATAACTCCATACCATTACATACCGACATTTAAGCAGCAAAGATGAGACGTCGTTGTGTGGTGAGAACTGATACAAAATCGATAACAACAACAATGCCGCCATTTTCTTTATTTTTTGTAACCTACAATAAATAAAGCAGGCTTCCAGTCAATGGAAAAATGGCTTCTCCCCACCGGCGATTGTTGTTGTTTACGATTTTCTATCAGTTCTCACCACACAACGACGTCTCATCTTTGCTCCTTGAATGTCGATATGTAATGGTATGGAGTTATTGAAACTTACTACGTGTAAAAAAGACTAGAAATTGAATGTTTATTTTTCATTGAATGTTTACATAAAGTTGCACTGGGTGCCTTTAAGGTAACACACAACCCAACTGAGTCAGCATACACTTGCTTTTATTGGAAATGTTTAGATAGAGATAGAGCTAGGCGAAAGACAAAAGTATTAAACAATTTTGTTGATCGGCTTTATACAAGTCACTCGGGAGATCAATCAACGGCTCTGACTGTTGTGGTGGTCACTTGAAAGCACTGAAAAGTAAAGCCCTTACCCTGTATCCATAAAAAGGCAACACTTTAATAGACATATCATTCATTTTAAGCATTAAGATGAAATGCAACCGTTCAATTTCAAAGTGAGTAAAAAAAAGACATCAATCTTGAATGTCACTAAATAGTGCAACATTATTCCGAACCATTTTATGATTACATATATATCAATGTTTCTAAAAAAAAAAATAGAAATTATAGAAAGGATTAGTGTGCAGAAAGACTTTGAAAAAAGGACAGATTATATAACATAGCCTATTTTGTGTCTGGGAAATCAAGCCAATAATTTGTTGGGATAACTGTCAACATATGATTGTAGCAATGCTATATTGCAACACACATATTTTTCAAAATATGATGGAACAATTTCTCATCTGTAGTAGTAACCAATATTAGTATTATTTGACAAATGTATTGAAATTAATGGAATTCCTATTCAAACAGCCCACACAGGAGACGTTCGCAAACAGCTGCGATACAGAAGTTTCAGAACCTCATAATCCAAATTAGCAACTAATACCATTGTGCAGATTTTAAAATACACATACGTGTACATTAAGAAATCACTGAAGCAAACCTGCAATGACTAATGCAAAATATTTGGAAATATTCCATCACTGAAATGTACATGTGCTGATCACATGCCGATCCAAGAACTGCCATTTTCTTTTAAGACTTAAAGTCCTTCTAAAATTTATTTGGGTCAAGATACGTTACAGAAAATCTGTAATTCTATGACACCATGATGAATTGTTATTCTCAGCAATGTTGAAGTTAACTTGGTAAAACAAAAGAGCGAAAGCACTATATTATATTGTAATGCTATTGTCTATATTCTGTATTTAACATCCAGTTTGTATTCAGTATGATACTTACTTTATTCTATTTATCTAACTATAATGAAATAGTAATTTTACTCATATTGAAAGATAAATCCTATAATATATAAACAATTAAACAGTTTTGGTAATGCCTCTCTTTGGTCATGATCAAAACTTAAAAGTAATGTAAATCAGTTTTCTGATTCAATTCAACTGAAGAAAACTCAATATTTGTGCACAAGGAGCATTATTTATAAATGACTTGCTTTTTGAGAAAGAAAATTATAAATAAATCAAGGTTTGTTCAATTAGGATTTCAACTCTCAACTTTTTCCATTCTGGTGTAAAATACATGCGGTTGAAACACACGTTGGATAACAGAGGTCATCTATTCTTTTGATCCCTTTACTTGATCATCAGAAGCCATCATCATGTCTGTGGATTAGCAAGAGGCTTCCCTTTTCCCTTTTACACAAAAATGACAATGCTTACACATGGCCCCTGCCTTGTTGTAAGAACTGGATTGAAGAGAACTCAGATACTGCATTTTAGAAAACAAAAGTATAAAGCAAAACTTAACTATCTGCCCTCTAGCACCAACCCCAGGATTTTTTGTAACCCGTCCTTCCTCGTCACTTTTTCGTCAGGCTTGAGCGGAAGGCTGGCAGGTGTCCAGGGGCTGGGTGGGGATCTTAGTGCTGAGAAGAGAGCTGATGTAGGGCCAGATGCGGTCTGTGTCTGTACCCGAGAACTGGTACAGGATGCCTTTGGACCTTTGTGACAAAAAACACAGCAAACACAGCAAAAAACACATAAAACAGATGCATAACATTTTCCCTCGACTTAGGTGATTAAATGTACTGTGGAGGGGGGGAGGGGGGGTTCTTCCTACGTGTGATGTGTCTAATGTATATCTGTGAAGCGCGATGATAGTGCATGGTATTAGACATGTTCAAACGGCTAATTTGTAATTGTACTTACAGGGAACCAAGCGGTTTGCTTGCTGCTTCTGCGTTGCTGAGTAATACGCTTTTCCTGCCTTAAGCACCTCACCATTTTGGGGAATATCAGACATCATTACAGGTTGAATAGGGTTTTTATTATAGGTGTAGGCGGCACAATCTGACACTGAAGTCCTGTATAGTGACTGATGCAAGAGAGCTGTGATCATTGGGTAGCTACTGGGAGAGGTTGCAACCTTGACTCACTTATATAAGTTCATGACAGGCTTGGCCACATCCTTGTAGTGCCTGAGACGAGCCTGCAGGGCCTCAGGCCGGTCGTCCGCATGCTGGATCAGAGGCTCCCCAGTGACGTCATCCCTGCCCTGTGCAGTGTGGAGGAGTCATCAGAGCCACACAATGTAACACAGTACAAAATGGCACATCAGAACATGGAACAACATAACACAACACAATATGATACAACCCAACCACACAAAATACTACAATCCAACACAGCACAGTATAATACAACACTATCTGACAAAAAAATTGTGCAACACACCACAACCCAATACAAAATTGTACAACACACACCATGACACAGTACATCCAAGTCAAGACAACACAACACAGTATCACACAACACAAAACAATGAATTTGGACGCGGCACAACATGATTTTGAAAATAGAAAAGTTTAAGAAACCCCAAAAATCAAATGGTTAAAAAAAAAGAAAAAAAAAATCTCCATCGTCTGCCACCCTCATTATGTTCTACAATAGAGAAGCATTGCCTTCATGCACATTTCATCGAGAGGCCAGAACGATTTCCTGAACCACTCAGGGAAGAGATTTCCTTGATTGCTATTTTCTAACTAATTACATCCATGATAGCTCTTAAATCTTACCAACAGCACCTTTAACAGGCAAATGTATGTGGAACCTAATGAATGAAAACATTCAACTCTTGGTTGGTGTCTATATAACCCTGTTATAATAATAATAATAATAATACATTTAATTTAGAGGCGCCTTTCAAGACACCCAAGGTCACCTTACAGAGCATATAGTCATCATTCAAAACTATGTAAAACAGACTAGGAATAAAAGGAAAACAGAGGTTAAACATGAATAATAATAATAATTAATAACACTCAAAGATGCCTAAAGTGAAGGGGGGACCTCACTAACCACCACCAATATGTAGCACCCACTTGGGTGATGCACGGTTATCAGGGTTATCAGTCCGTACAAGGACAATATCAGAACAACAAAGTGCTCAGCTCACAATTTAGGTTGTTCTGACACGCTTAAAATGATATACATTATTTTTATTATGAAATTATTTGAGTCTAACCTAATTTAAATAGCCAGCTTCGAATGCTGACCATGTTAATGATATTGTGCCATGAACATGTCAGTATGACTGGGCATTTTGTTGAACTCGTACGTCACACATATTTGTGCATGGGTATTAGATAGTTTGAAAGAATCTTAAACAACCGTGTAGTAGCCCTTTGAACGTGGCCTTTGATCTGAAAACCTTACTAGTGGCTGTTTCGTTCACATTAGACCTTTTATATTGTAATGGCGTTCTGGCACAATGCATTACTACAGGTCAGTTGCTGTGGGAATGAGAATTAACCAAGTGCATCATATTATTAGATAGATAGATAGATAGATAAATACTTTAATAATCCCAGAGGGAAATTATTTTTGTCACGAACTCCAGATATACATACACAAATACACAAATAAATAAATAAATAAATATTAAGAATAAAATATAACATATATATATCCATATCCATATATATACATACACACACATATATATATATATATATATATATATATATATATATATATATATATATATATATATATATATATATATATATATATATACATACAACATAAATACACATACTTGCACAAAAGATAAAACCTAAGAAAAACAAAAATATACAAATACAATTTTTTTTAAGGACAATATAAATATATATACAACACCATATATACACACATACATATACATATATATACATACATACATACATATATACACATATATACATACATACATACATATACACATACATACATATACACATATATATACATATACATATATATACATACATACATACATACATACATACACAAAAGACAGCACTGTACAAAAATAATTGTACAGTATTGTGCAAAAGGTGCAAGAATTATAGTCCTTGTTTGAGGTCAGAGATTACAGAGAGGGACGGTGTCTGACATTCTAAGGGAGGCGTTGTAAATTTTTATGGCCACAGGCAGAAAAGATTTCCTGTGGCGCTCTGTGGTGCATCTGGGTGAGAGGAATCTCCTGCTGAAGGTGCTCCTCTGCAGGGCCAGTGTGTCATAGAGAGGGTGTGAGACATTGTCCAAGATGGACTGAAACCTGGACAGCATCCTCCTCTCTGCCACGGTCGTCAGGGTGTCCAGTTCCTCCCCCACAACATCACCGGCCCTCCTAATCAGTCTTTCAAGTCTGTTGGTGTCTGCAACCCTCATCCCACTGCCCCAGCATGTGACAGCGAAGAAGATTGCACTGGCTACAACAGACTCGTAAAACATCCTCAGCATCGTCCGGCAGATGTTAAAGGACCTCAGCCTCCTGAGGCAAAAGAGTCGGCTTTGGCCTTTTTTGTAGACAGCCTCTGCATTTCTAGACCAGTCCAACTTGTTATTAAAGTACACCCCCAGGTACTTGTACTCCTCAACAGTGTCCACTGGGACCCCCTGTATGGAAACAGGGGTCACAGCTGCTGTTTTCTCCCTCCTCAGATCCACAATGAGCTCCTTCGTCTTTGTCACGTTGAGTTGCAGGTGATTCAGCTCACTCCAAGTGACAAAGTTGTCCACAACAGTCCTGTATTCACGGTCATCCCCCTTTTCAATGCAGCCAACTATTGCTGAGTCATCAGAAAACTTCTGAAGGTGGCAGGACTCAGTGCAATAGATAAAGTCTGAGGTGAAAAGGGTGAAGAGGAAGGGAGAGAGGACAGTCCCCTGTGGGGCCCCAGTGTTGCTGACCACCTTGTCAGACACACAGTTCTGTAGGCGTACGTACTGTGGTCTGCCCGTCAGGTAATCAACAATCCAGGACACGATGGGGGCCTCCACCTCCATCGCAGTCATCTTCTCACCCAGTAGAGCCGGACGGATGGTGTTGAAGGCACTGGAGAAATCAAAGAACATGACTCTCACAGTGCTTGCCGGCTTGTCCAGATGAGAGTAGACTCTGTTCAGCAGGTAGATGATGCCGTCCTCAACTCCCAGGCGGGGCTGGTAGGCGAACTGTAGTGGATCAGTGAAGGGCCTGACCATAGGCCTTAGCTGCTCCAGGATGAGCCTCTCCAGGGTCTTCATGACATAGGACGTCAGGGCCACCGGTCTGTAGTCCTGAGGGCCGTTGGGACGCGGCTTCTTAGGTACAGGAACGAGGCAGGACGTCTTCCACAGCACGGGGACCCTCTGGAGGTGCAGCCTCAGGCTGAAGACCAGACTCAGTACTCCACACAGCTGATGGGCACAGGCTTTAAGCACCCTGGGCAACACACCATCGGGGCCTGCAGCTTTGCCGGAGTGGAGTCTTGTTAGCTGTCTTCTCACCAGGTCAGGCGTGAAGGACACTGTAGAGGTGACAGTTGGGGGAGGGGTGAGGTCCTCAGGTTGTAGAGGACATGATGCAGAGCAGGGAGGAGGGGTGGAGTAGGTAGGAGTGAATTGAGGTGTCAAGGGGCAGACAAGAGGTCTGTAAGGAGAAGGAGTAGGGGGAGGTGGAGTGGCAGTAGGTGTTTGGCAGCAAGCAGAAGAGTCTTGTGGGGGAGGGGCCGCTGTATCAAACCTATTGAAAAATAGGTTCAGTTCATTGGCCCGGTCCACACAGCCCTCCAACCCCATGCCACCAGTCTTCTGGAACCCAGTGATGTTTCTCATACCACTCCACACATCCCTCATGTTGTTTTGCTGGAGTTTATTCTCCAGCTTTCTCCTGTATCTGCCTTTTGCCTCCTTGATTGCAAGTTTGAGTACCACCTGTACTCTCCTCACCTCATCACGGTTGCCATCTCTGAACGCCCTCTTCTTTTCATTCAGGATGGCCTTAATGTCCTTTGTGATCCACGGCTTATTGTTGGCATAACAGGTAACAGTCCGAGCAGGGACATTGCAGTCCACACAGAAGTTGATATAGTCCGTGATGCACTCTGTAAGCCCATCAATGTCCTCCCCGTGGGGCTCACAGAGTGCAGGCCAGTCAGTCACCTCAAAGCAGCCCTGCAGTGCCTCATAAGCCTCCCCCGACCACCTCCTCACAGTCCTTGTGGTCGTAGGCTTCCTCTTCACCAGCGGCACATAGCAGGGTTTGAGGTGAACCAGGTTATGATCTGACCTGCCCAGAGGGGGGAGAGAAGAGGAGATGTATGCATCCTTAATGTTAGCATACATCAGGTCCAGGGTCCTCTCCTCTCTGGTAGGACAGCTCACATATTGCTTGAAGGTTGGCAGAACTCTATCCAAGGTGACGTGGTTAAAGTCTCCCGAAATGATGATGAGGGCACTGGGGTGTTGAGTCTGGAGTTTGGAGATGGTGGTGTGGACGATGCTGCTGGCAGATGTTGGGTTTGCAGAGGGAGGGATGTACAGTACAACAATGATAACATGCGGGATCTCTCTAGGCAGATGGTATGGACGAAGTCCAACGGCGAGCAGTTCAGCATCCGGGCTACAGAGCTGTTCTTTAATGGTGATGTGACCAGGATTGCACCAACTGCTGTTTACAAAAACGGCAACCCCCCCTCCTTTCCGCTTACCGCTCTCAATACAATCCCGGTCAGCTCGGATGGTGTGGAAGCCATCCACAGAGACTATATGGTCCGTAATGTCCCTGTGCAGCCATGTCTCAGTAAAACACATCAGGCTGCACTCCCGGTACTCCCGGTGACTCCGCGTCAGCGCTGTCAGCTCGTCCATTTTGTTGCTAAGAGACCGCACATTTCCCATAACAACCGAGGGGAGACACGGCTTAAATCTTCTCCTATCCATAAGCCCTTCCCGTCTCGACCCTCCTCTCATCCCACGACATTGTTTCCCTCCTCTGCATCCCCGGTGAGCTTTCCTCCAGAGTTCAGGTGGGATATCAGCTGGTCTGTCCACTATGCCGGTCGGCATTAGCGCAAACAGCTGTTCCCCGGAGTAAACAAAGGCAGCTTGTTGCTGCGGCATAAAAAACAATCACTAAAAAAGCACTAAAACCCTCAAAAGCAGCCTCGTTAGAGAGGGTAGGACTTCACCGGGTTAGAAGTGAAACAAACTAGAACGAACAAAAGTATTAAAAGTTAAGAAAGTTAAAAAAAAGCGAACTCAAAGGCTGGAGCAACGTAACCGGCAGCCTGCAGCTTTCGCGCACGCGCACGAACATTATGAGGGTTATTTGCTGGTTTACTGGCAGGTTATTTACAGATGATTTGAGAAATAAAATAGAGTTTAACTGTCAAAACAGAGGACAAAATCATATTTTCCAACTTCCATGACTCATAGCCCTATGACTTGCCTTGGATTTCAATATAGACTCGTAATTAGAAGGATTTACTCCTTAAAGGGGAAGTCCAGGAATGTAACACATTGCATAGACCCCCAACCAATGAAGCAACAGGGCGAGGTTTGACCCAGAGAAGAGTCTCCCAATACATCCATGGGGGTCCATGGTGCATTTGCCATGTTTTTCTCCTGGTAAATGGTGCTTGCAAATTTTGTCTTATTAGCTACTCCTCCTTCCGCCCACCAAAAACGATCTATCTATCATAACCAAAATATAATTACACCGATTTCCTGGAAAGTTGCACAACATTCTTAATCAACTCTTTCCCTCTATCCCAAAAGGAACCTCATTATGGTCAAATCGTTCACTTGTCTTCAGACCTGGACTTGAGGAGGGTTGAAGCCCATGTTGTATACCCTGCCGCTGGCTGGATGGATCCATCGGTCGCTCACCCTCTCCCGTAGCGTCTCAAAGGGGATGTTGAGGCTGATGACCAGGTCCATCTGGAAGATGTCATTCAAAGCCTTGGCCTGGGCGATGGTCCTGGGGAACCCTGCAGAAGGAACCGGGCAGAGGAGACAGCAAACTAGTTGGCACAATTATTGCTCAGCAAAAAAAGACTAACATAGGTATCTCTGGACTATGTCATTAAGAATTAAAGTGTTACGGTAGCATTACACATTCAACCAGGCCCTATACAGTGTTTCAAACGACCGGCTAATAAAAACATGGACAATTAAAAATTATCCTTATGCCGCATGGGACATACAACAAAAATACACGTTGAATCACTTGTCCACTCAGAGGATTTGAAAGATTATGCCAGTCACTGCTTTGTTTTGGAACATGTAATTTAACTTTAACATGGTGAGGTAGATTTTTCTAATTTTCATGGTTGCAATTTGGCAGCGAGAATGACTCCTTCACTAGGTAACTTGAAATACTTTCAGAAGTTACAAGTTAGTAATCAATTTCTACATACATAGGTGAGTGTCAATCTTTTCAAATTTTCAAAGAGATTTGGGGTAAATAGCCAGTGATGCCATTAAAAATAAGACTTGGTGAAACAATGCAGATATGGCCTAATTAATGTACAGCTGGGTCTGATTGCCCAGCCCACCTGGCCCATGGTAAAAACATTGAATCTTAAATCAAAAATGGAACCATACAGTAACTACAGTTTCTCTATCTGGTTTGATCTCTTGACCTTGAACTTGGTCTCAAGCAATATTAGAGCCTTGCGTTGAGCCCTGGCCGTTGAGATTCTTCAAGGGAACACTTTGTTTCATCTCGAATTTGAACACTTTGAGATTAAAAAAATATATGTTTTGGGCTAAGGGGTCTAGGAAGGAGGATGGAGATGTTATCCCCATTGTAACAACCCACCCAACTTTGTAATACTTATTTTTCAAGCTTGGACTTTTCATTGAGCATGAGTGTTAAAATGAGCAATAATAACGCAGCTTACTGCTCCCCGGACGGAGCTGGGACTCCAAATGGAGGTGGTGTATCATACTAGTTCTGCCTGCCTGGGCGCTTACAGAGCTATGCTGAGTTCTCCAGTGTACGAAGCTATGTACTAACAGGTCACCTCAGGTCATACATGTTTATGTACACACTCAATCTACATGACCACTATAAGTATCTATTTTCATTGGAAGAATGGTACAAGAACTATGACTATTCCTAGAAGTACCAATAGCAGTAGAATATAATATAATATTTGTATATTTTTTGATATTTGATATTTTGATATTTGATATTAATAATTAGGATTATGAATTGCATTTAGATAGCATTTTTTACCAGGCACTAAAAGTACTTCAGTGTGTGTGTGTGCTGGCAGGGTATCACCCCTCATCCACTACTCCACCCCCACACTATTTCATGTGGGGTCAACAAGTGCAACTTAAAGCTATACTGTACGATGTGAGAGAGCTAGCATGATTTGAAATTAGCTTCTCTTCGGAGTTCCGTTTAACTCCTCCCCAGGCCCCCAGGACAGGCATATACTTCCGCAATCCACCCGTGCTCAGAGGCCAAGCCTGGTATTGCAGCTGTTTAGCTGGGAGTGGACGGGGGTCCGTCATTTCATGCGGCCCAGAAGTAGATATCGCCGTCCACTCCAATACAAGTGGGGAACAGGATTGTGTCTCCGCAAGAAATGTCTGGGTATCAATCAAAGGCTCATAATTATATTTCTACCCTGTTCTAAAAAAATGTAAGTTTTTTCTTTTCAAAACGCCTCCTCAAGCGTTTTATTAGCAGTTTACGTTCGGTACGCAGCTGAAAGGAGCCGTACTGAAACAAACGGCTCCTTGCTATGATCCTATTTTGAAGTGCACGGCTCCATTAACTTCCGAATTAAATTAAATTCCGAATTAACTCCATTAACTTCCAAAGTCTGAGATTTGTCCTTTACTTGACATGAATGGCGTTGAACACGGATATATAACACACATATCATTGAAATAGCTGGAACAGGCACGCACGTATTGATTACCTGAATGATTATGGGAGACCTACGTAATTTTCATAATATTGTAAATTGTCTGATATTAACATTTCAGTTGCGTTGGTAGGTATTTCATTTTCATTTGCTTGTTTAGCTATGTATGACAGGGTTATGGTTAGCTATGTATGACAGTTGACAATGTTGGTGTATTACAATTCAATATTTGGGTAGGCTACTCCAACTTCGTTGCTGGTCGATATGTAAACATTTACTTTTATATAAATTATTGATTGCATTCTTCGTAAAATAGTTACTTGGAAGGAATCTGTTTCTTAAGCAATAACATTGAACTGGATTTTTTAGGCCTACATACGTTTACTATGTTACTATGGTATTATATGGAGCAATCTTACATATTTATGAAGTTTCCAGATCAATCAGCTATCATAGAATGGTGTCCAAATGGCTGCATGTGTAAGAAATAGGATTTGAACCAAGTGTTACAATAAAAAAAAGCTTTTATTAAAAGACCCCCCACCCCAAATTTGAACAAAACACATTTTTGGGCTGTTTGGCTGGGGCAGAAGAGTGGAAGGGGAAACAAAGACAGGTAGCCTAAGAAGTAAGGAAAGGAATGAGAGGAAGAACAGTGAAATGAATGAACAGTGTGATAAACGCAAATGATTACCAAATGATTACCAAAAAGGTTATAATTAATGATTTATCAAATACGCAGAGAAGAGCATCATCGAATAAAGATTAAGGACCTGGATTATATCTTACAGTATTGAAAACTGTTTAAATTACAATTCAGAGTAGAGAAGGCTGAAGGCATTGGCCCTAAAAGTGTCAGTTTCACCCACTCTGGATTATCGCTTCAAGAGACTGTGAAATGCTTTTTAAAAAAATTTAATTTCCCCTATTGGTGAAATGAACCTTGTCTTTTAGGTATAAACCACAGCAGTTAAACCTTATTCCAGGATGCTCTACGCTGTTGCCTCCTAGCTCTACACTAACAAATGCGTTCATCACACTGTTCACCCATTTCCTAGCGTGATTTAGCTTCCCCGGATGGTCAGCCCTCCACCAGCGTCTCTCTAAGTTTTATAACAAATAATTCAATACGTGAAGATTTGGTGATAGAGGTAAAGCATCTTCTTTTAAATATTATAAGCCTTGGTTTAGTTATTCAGTTCTGTTGGATTCCAGCCCACCATGGAATATATGGCAATGAAATTGCTGATAAATTAGCTAAAAGATACTAACCTAATTAGAAGAATTTAACCTTAAGTATATATATTTTTTATTTTTATTTATTCATTTCTTTTGTTAGTTTGTTTTATTTTGTTTATTTTGTTTCGTTAGTTTGGTTTTTTCTTTGAATTTATTTGTATGATTTAAAGTATGATTTGCCAACGTCCTTGTCCTTGTCAACGTCCTTGTCACAAACTCCTGTGTAGTAGTCCAGTAGGTCGCGGTATATGGGGAAAAACTATGATCCGCCACTAAACTAGAAGAAGAAGATCTCTGCATCCGGTACGTCACGGACTAGGTCACGTGTCCTGGCCACATACCGCGGAAGCAAATCGCTCCTGTATGTTACCATGCGCCACTGAGCAGTTTGCATAGGAATGAATGGGCGGCCATTTTCCAGTCCGTGGTCCATCCTTTATTATGTCCATGCTCCTCCCCCACCCTTCAGGACTCCCTGCCCCAACCCCTCGACACAGAGCCGTGCACGAGCGCTAATGCTGCTTACGGCTTACTTCAACGGCAACCATTGCGTCACTTTTCAGGCCATTCAACTCCCTCAGCTGTCGCCATCGCTGAAAAGCGAATCCAATATTTATTCTCGTTTTTCCTCGAGCATTCTCCAACTTTTTTTTTGTTGCTGCCTTTTCATTTTTTGTCTTTCCTTTTCTTGCCTTTTTAAAAGGATGAACCGGGGCAAGTAACGGTGGCAGTGGTAACTTGTTTTTTTTCTTCCATCGTGTTAACGTTGTAGGCTCACTAGGTCTAGTCCACTGTCATGAACTACTATGATAACAACGCTTTCTTTGCCCTCCGTGAACGCGCTCAGGCCGGCTCAAGGCTAGATTCCACCGGAGGCGTACGCGCCGCGGGACGGCTGCGCCGCGGTCACGCTGCTGATCGCTTCCACTATAATCAATGAGACCATTTCCACCGGGCGCGCCGCGGAACGTTTCAGCAGCGTCCCAGGAGCGGCGTGCCGCGCCGTGGCGCTATCTTTCCGTCCAATTCTATTTTTGCCGCGAGCCGCTGCTAAACCGCGTCAATTTCGACAGAGCAGGTCGAGCCGGGCAGGAAGTGAAAAGTAAAAGCCATAGAGCATCCGGTCAATTTTCAAAATAAAACACAATACTCAGCTCATGTAACTTCACATCAACATTATTACGTCATGACCGGTGGGTCTCAGAGGGTCGGCAACATTGACGACGAGAGACTCATTGTCGAAGTTCAGCAACATGAAGTCATTTATGTACCAAATCATCCTTTTTATAAGGAAAATGTCAGAAAGGACAAAGCGTGGCATTTAATTGCAATAGTTTTGGGAGTGGAAGGTGAGTACATTAGGTTTAGGATTATCGCGTGATCTCGTGTGAATACGGCTGGCTCGCAAGGCAGCGCTAACGCCCCGTGCCCACTACCTCCGTCAGTTGACCGTTGCCCATTGACTTTGAATGGGGACGGACGCGCAATGCATTGTGGATCCGTCCGTTCAGTTGGAGCGTTCGCCACCGTCAGAAAGTTGAAAAATTTTCAACTTTTTCGGCAGCGACGGTTCCGTCATCCAATCAGATCGCGTATGCTTGGGCTTGGCTGACGTATGCCTCTGCAAAGACTACTCCCCCATCCGTCAGCCACGCCTTCCCACGTCCGTTGACTGACGGTGCAGTGGGCACGAGGCGTAAGGCCTCCACACACCGGCGCCGCAGCGCAGCGTCGCGTATTTTACGCGCGTCAAAAGCACGCCCCTAGCACCAACAGGAGGCGGCGCGACGGCCGCGCTGCAGTATAAAGTCAGGAAGTCACCTGTCAATCAACCGCAGCAAAGAGACGAAACGCAATGGGTGAGTAGCCTATTGTAGCCTAGTTTATTTATTTTCCATCTTTTTGGCTGAATAATTTGAAAAATGTATAATCTGCGAAGTGAAAGTATGTTTTCAAGCATCAGATCAACTTAGTTTGTAGGGCACTTTATCGTTTTATTTACTGTCATATCTTATTTATTTTATATTTTGCCATCATTCATCTACTGCATCAACAATCTCAATAACTGCAGGACCTTCTATTAAGCCTTTTTAGTATATAGTGCAGTCACCTTTTAAGGCCAATTGTTATTGTGTGTATTTATTGTATTGAGCTCCTGGATGGCTTTATTGATCCCCATTGGGACCAATACAGTATCTATTTATCTATCCATCTATATAGCCTTAACATAGCCACACATTTACATGTATGCAGCCAGTAGTTATCCATTTTAATTGAGCAAGCTCTTTTACATTTTATTGAGGTTTTTTTATTTCAACAGAATAAATAACTGTTGCCAGACAGAGGGGGGCTGCCCTTCTTCTCCTGCGCTGTAGGCGGGCAAGGAGAAGACGAAGGGTTTGGGTGCACCCCATCAATGAACAGAGACAAGAACAGGGGGTATGCCACAATCTGGTCGAGGAGCTCCGTGCAGATCCTGAGAGGCACGCCAATATTTCAATTCGCCACTAAGTGTGCAATGGCAGAACCATATGGTGCAGCCTATATGATGACCTATCCTCTCTGGTATACTCTTTTGCATATATATATATATATATACTTTTTTTTTTATCCCTCGGGATAAATACAGTGATGTTATTGCTGTGCTGGTTTCAGTAGCCAGTGTATTTTATTTGAGTGCTCGAGACACTTAATGTTATTTTTCCTTAAATCCAGAGAGACAGTTAATACATGATCTGATACCAGAGAGACAGTTAATACATGACAATGCATTTTTGAGCTTTGCCTGTGTTTTCTTTTACTTATCTATTTTATTGTATGAGAATGTTTCTATGTGAAGCACTTTGAGTCTGCTTCATGTATTAAAAGTGCTATATGAATGAAGTTGCCTTGCCTTAAATAAAAATATATATATTACAAGTAGCCTAATCTGGTTTCTACCTACATGGTGTGATTATATGTGACTTGATTTCGTCTATTTCCCATTATGGTTAATGGTTTGGGTACTTGGTCCACCATTGTTGATTTCTCACCTGAAAATCCAATCTCCAGAGCTATGGCTCGCCAGGCAATTACCTTTTTGGAGTTGTCTTTGTAATGACGGGTACTTTGGTCATACAATTCGACATATTTTTCCACCTCGACGACCAGTCTCTCATCGTCCATTCTCGTAATTGTTTCTCACAAACGAAAGAGGGCGACATCCAGTGGTGAGGGGTAGATATGGCGGTGCCTACGGGACCCGGGATGTACAAACCAGCTTTTACAAAGCGCTTTTTCAGGGGCGGCGACGCTCGGGAATAGAACATTAGCTGTGTTCGAAATCGTTCCCTATACACTCGTTCCCTATTCCCTATATAGTGTACATGATATAGTGCACTATATAGGGAATAGGGAACGAGAATTCGGAATACTACGCTTAACATTTCTAAACGTCATTTGCGTCAGTAAATGCGCCGGGTATTTGTGTGACGCAGACAGATGCGCCCACATCATGTAAACAAACCAAACAAACCGGGCACTCACGACGAAAGCTGGAGGTTGTATTGATGTTGAATGTTACATTTCCTTGTTTAATTCATTTTGAATGTTAAATATTCTATGTTAAATCCCAAATAAATTGTTGACATTTCTAAACGAAAGCCGGAGGCTTGCATTAAATGTATTCGTTTTCGCGGTTATTCGGCTTCTTCTTCTCCCCTGGTAAAATACAACCGCATTGCAATGTGGTATACCGGAGTAACATGTAGGGAACATCGTATGTACCCTATTTTAAGTCCACTATATATTGGACCACTGAGAATTCGAACACCCTACAAAATGGCGTGCACCCTATTTAGTGCACTACATCCATGATAGGGAACGATTTCGAACACAGCTATTGTCTCGAAGAGTAGTTGGGCGGCGCGGCGCGGAACGCTGCCGCGCGTCTAGTCGGCGCCGGTGTGGGCTAGTACACCCGGAATAACGGGGGCAGACTTTTTGACGCGACGCTGCGGCGCCGGTGTGTGGAGGCCTCTACGCTGCCGTTACGCGCCCGGTAGGAATGGACGCAGGGCAGAGGACGCAGCCGTTCCGCGGCGCGTACGCGTCCGGTGGGATCCCGGTGTCAGGCTCGTACACAGAGGGGAGAGAACGCGCAGGCTTGTGATTGGTTCTTTAGATTCGGGTACAATGTCTCAGATTGGTAAGCATTTTAACAGGTTTATAGCAGATACAGAATTCGTTTTTTTTTTCGCTTCTTTTTCATTGCCCATAAGTTATTTATTGCTGTCAGGATGTATAAACCAATTTCAACAACATATTAAAAAGTGCATATCACTGAAAATCGTACAATATGCCTTTAATGCATACAATTAGGGCTGCAACAACGAATCGATAAAAATCGATTACTAAATGCGTTGGCAACGAATTTGGTCGTCGATTCGTTGTGTCGCGCGTTTAATAAGTTACTCATAGGCGCAGCACTGTTTACAGCCAGCCGCCGACAGGTTGCTTCAAATCACGGTTCATGCACGCGCACAGCGAGCTTTAGTGTGAGCGACCACAGCTTGTATTTTGGTCATATCTTAAAACTGGACTGTAGGCCTACATAAAAGTGTTGTACCTTCACTGTCTTTGGGTTAAAAAAAAACTACTTCAACTCAGTATCCGTCTAGTCCAACCGAAAACTCTGTCAGCTGCTGCTGCTGCAGACGTTGTGCAGACGGGCTCGGAGTCGGCACCGCGTGCATCAACAGTCATTCAAAGCAGCGGTAGTAATCACACAACCGGACGGTGTAGAAAGTCCCGTCAGTTAAAAATAGTAATGCAGTTTTTAAATCCATGTTAAAATCGGCAGGATATAGAGCTAGTTAGCTTAAAATAAATAAATAACCAATGGTCACAAACAGTGTCAAATGTGATGTGTTCAGGTCGGCTCAGTAATACGATTGATGCGTTCAAATGCAGCAGTAAAAAAAAAAAAATGATTGAGATTTTGGTGAAAACTTGTTTTCCCAGTAATATAAAATAGATAGTAAAGATAGAATTATGACCTGTTTAATGTCCTATCTTGAACTATCATCATCTTATCAGCAATTAAAGCAATATTACAAGTTCTATTTCAAGGAGTCTCGAAAATGGCATAAATAGGTTTGACCGGTTAACCATGGACATCCCTTATATACATATACAAGTATATCATACATTGTATGTTTTTTTTTGTGTTATCCCAGTTATGTTTTTTTAATCTTTTTATTATTTAATATTACTTGTAATAGTTCCGGGACGTTGGAGCAATAACCTGGTGTTTTTACAATTCAGTCTGCACTGTGAATTTGAAGTAATGTTCAGTTTTTTAATAAAGATGCAGCAATTCCATTTTTTTTTTTTTTCTATCCGATTCATCGATTAATCGAAATAATAATCGACAGATTAATCGATTATTAAAATAATCGTTAGTTGCAGCCCTACATACAATGTTGTTGTAGTCGTTGTTGTGTAATGTAGCCAAGTGACAGCGGAAGGCCTATCATGTAGCTCATACCGTCGAGCAGCCAGCTGTGACCCGTCAACTGCTCCAGTCTGGGGAGCATCAGCCTGGACATGAGATGATCAGGCACCAGCATGCTTCTCTCAACATAGCCCTTCACTAGCACACCGGCATCTGGGAGGCACACACGCGCACACACACGTAAGTTTCCTTGTCTTGTTCATGACTACATTGTATTATTTGTTGCAAAAGGACCTCGCAATGTGGTATCTGAGATTGTGTATGATTCATTTTAATAAATTGTTTCACTGTTTGACAAATTATTTTAGCAATTAGAATAATTGTAATAGCTATAGGGGGATCATTATAAACTACTGAATTTAGGAATATAGTATGAATGGAAACAGATTTCAAATCCAAAATGCATCCCATAATTAAAATCCAGCCAACTGTCTAAATATTTGGCAGGAAAGTCCCCTGAAAGTTAACTCATTTTAGAAAGTTAATTATCCTCTCAGATGGTTAGTCATGAGATTTTCTTTCTGCACCAAATCTGGCCAATCATGAACATGGGGATCATTCATCTTGTCAAGGTATTTCATTAACACTTATGTAACACAACATTTTTCCATCCATGTTATTATCTACAAAGCCGTAAAGGTTATTCTAGTTCTTCGAATTGTCCTATCCTACAACAAGGAGCTGAAATTAGTAACATGTGTTTTTACTTAAAGAAAACACGCACTTGAATTAACAAGTCATGTGTGGTGAAAATAGCTTGCCACACGCAAGTTAAAATAGGCTACCGTTTCTAGTTTGGTATGTAGGCCTATTCAAATATAGACAACTATTAAAACAGAACTTAGGTAGGCCTATTTGTCAACGCCTAATACCAAGTAGGCTACGTTTTCCTCAATACGTCAATGCCAAAATGTGCAAATGTGTTAAGCTAGATATGACGAAGAACACTTTGCGAATTCAATACAATTACAGCAGCGACTCCTTTCCCTACCTGTGTTAGCTGCTATTCCCTCGCGCAGAAAGTGCCCACTAGATAGGTATTGGAGCCCAAAATTTTGCGCAATCCTTTTTGATATAGTTCCTTTTCCAGATCCTGGAGGACCCATGATAGCTGTTCGAAATAATTTGGCCATGGTCCCTCGAAAGCCGATGTTTCCTAAGAGAACAAAGCATATCATTCTTGGATTTGTTTAAGCCACAAGACATTAAACTTTAAAGAGCATACAAGAGGACCAAAACAAATTGCCTTTTCAAATCGAGATCTATCACATCGGAGTTTTCTGAGTTCTTTTTCTCACAGGCTTTTATTGTGGGCTATCCCACGTTTCTATGAATCAAATGAAGCCTAAAACTTCTGTTGGTCGTTTTTCCGCACTCAAAAGAAAACCAGATCGTCTACGTCTTTCTCTGCGAATGGATGAGGGAGCTTCTACAACGCCCTACTTCTCTGCCCCAATACGACACATCTCTGAAAAACTGCGAATGACTTGTGAGCAGAACTGCGCAATGTAATGTGGTTGTTGTAGTTTTCTACCACTGACTGGACTCACATTTACGTAAACAAATGTTCTCCGGTGTAATGTGTGATCCAGATGCCTCGGACACCAGCCTTCCGAGTTGCAACGTCAAATTGTGGCGTCGTTTCCGGTCTCGGAGCACTTATAGTGTTCCCGTTCGACTTCGTGATTGTGTCATGAAATTGGCTATTTCCAAAACGAAAAACACAACTTTTACATGGCATTGCACGCACAGCAAGACCGTACAATGCATAGATTGGTGACCGGAGTAAATGAGCCATGTAATCAAGTGTGTAAAAGCATTTAAACGTTATTCGATGTTAAAATGACCAATGTGGTACAGATACAAAGAAAATAAATCTCTTTTTGAGAGCGTCACCATTGCTCTCGGTCTACTCAGAATTCCGAGGGATGAAGACAAAAAGGAGGCGTGCCACCGATAAATGCCGCAAGAAAACTGGGAGATTACCCGACTCGGATACCTGCAGGTTTGGTTGGATAAGAAAGTCGGCGGATCAGGAAGTCAGAGAAGAGAATATGACGCCAGACAATATTAATATATGAAGGAAGACAATACTAAGAAGATTATAAAATAGTGCCAGACAGACATCCAGGTAGACATGCATAGGTTAGGATAGGCCTTCTACAGATAGGCCTATCGATAGCTTGAGAGATGGATATAGCCTAGGTCTATATGCAGAGACAGAAGGAAAGAGGAATGGAGATAAAGGGGGAAAAAGAGAGAGCGAGAGAAAGAGCGAGAGGGACTTAATTTCATAACTCCATTGTGCGCTGCCTAAAGGGTATGTGGCTCTTAATAGCGTGACAAACAATGTATGAATAATGTTTAATATATGTAGGAAACATGGACCTCAGTGATTGATTTTGCGTGTTTTTTTTATAATGTGCGGCGCCAAATCGCAAACAGTGGCCAAATTTCGCAAAACACAAGAGCAAGTCCTTGTTCTCCACGTAACATTTGCGGACCATGCATAGCCTACTTGTTGAAAGCCGTACAGCGTCGGCAGTGTCCCAAAGCTGTCAAATACTGCGCACAGCCTGCTGTCTCCGGTCAGGCAAAACCTACCAGCGTCCACCAGCGACCCGAACAACTTGGAGGATTAAACCATTTTAGATAACTAATTTCGCATCCAGACCCGGAAGCTTGGAGAAAAAAAAAATAGATGTGGTTTGTCACATGGCTGAAGATATTTCAATAACAACAAAAAATGGCGACAATCACGTTGCTCCGTATGTTCTTGCTGCGTCATTAAAAATATTCATGTAAACAAGGGAATTAAGAAGGATATTTTGAGGTAAGAAGAGTCGATCTTTATTCCCCATTTGTTAGCTACGCAAAGGAATTGAATACGTATTGATATTTTTTGGGACCATTGCACAACGTCACATTTGTTTGTTTTTTACCTAGAAGGGGGTGTGTATAACTCGGGGCGTTAACGTATGGCTGCACAATAACATTTGATACGATAAGATTGCATTGGATGAGGCGTTTAAATTGGTTTTAACGTAGGCCTACGTCCTTTAAAACCTCAGCGTCTATTGCAGCGACAATTTGGATTCAACGTTTTTGTTTTCCCAACTTTTGGTTGATAATAGCCTAATAGGTAACTAGCAGTGACACGCATGCTTATTATATGGTTCTTTCTTATGAGTCTTTTGTGCATGTAGACTATATGATTATGCTCCCTCGATTGGGCTGTAGGGTAATGTCTTGTCTCGCTATCACTACAGGGCATTCTCGGTAATTAAAAAACTGGCAATCGTGCAATGTAGGATTTTTGTTACGGGAATGACCGCGAAGATTATGTTATTTTGAATCTAACCATATATGTCTTGCTCGTAATAATAGGTTACATTAAACGTTTTTTGCAAGTGACTCGTCTGTTTTGTCTGAGACAGCTAATGGAGTTGTTTACATGAAAAGGCGGGGAGGAGTCGACGCGCGATGAGAATGGACTGCTTGGTTGGGCGGAGTCCTGAAAAGTATCACAACAAGTCTGACGTCACTCGTCCTTGTGGTTAGTATGAATAATCTGGCTTCTACAAACAAGGAAAATAAGATATAATGAGCTACTCAGATACAACTTGAGTAAACAAAAATGGCTGCGACATAACTTGACAATATTATTCAACATTAAACATAGTATCTCTGATTGTACAATTGCACAATGTGTGCAGATTTAGTATATGGAATGAGCTCATCCGATATGATGTAACCCATGATCAATTATTGGGATTATCTTCTATGACACACCCTGCTTTCCCAATAACTGCCTACTTGAGGGTGAAGTAATTTCCATAAAATGTTTATTATTTATTTATTTTTATATAATTTATTATTAGCTAACAATAACTTCTTAACATTTACAATTCCAGCATTGTTCAAAGTGCAGTCTGTTCCGCAGCCATGGTGGAAGTTTATATATATAAATATGTGAATTATTTATAAACATTCCTAGAACCCTGTTAATATTTGATGTCATTTCACATTAACATATCAGTCTGGTATTTTTGGTAGCAGATACCAAATAGTCATGTAAGCCTACTTCAATTGTGACTCAATAGGGGGAAAGGAAAGATGGAAAGATATTGGACACAGAATAGGGTGACACAATTCTGCCGGTGATTGACAGTGTGGAGTGTGGTGGAGAGTCGGTGGACGGCCAGATTTGCCAGGCTGCCCTGGTTCAGTTATCACAGTGCTGATGCTGTGCCCATGGAAGGTACAGTACTGTGATAACTGAATGATGGTGGCCACCTTGACACTGGATCATTGGAAGCAAAGGACATCCAGACTCCAATTTAGTAAGGATGATGTCTTGATGAAAGGCCTTAGCATATTGCAATGGATTGTTTACCATAAAACGTAGCATATGGTTAAGAAATCAGTTGAGGTAAAAAAAAAGATTGATCTTGCTACCGTATTCTGTCTCATGGAGAGATGTTATGCATGCTGATGTACAAATAAAATCATGGCCACATATTGCCACATAAGATTTCATATTGCATAGGTTTTCTGCATAGGTTTTCAATAAATGAATCCAACACTTGTCTGTCTCTGTATCTTTGTATCTTCGTATGTATATTAAGATAAGACATAGACACTCTTAGCATTGTAAATAACATTTACTAGCCTTCATTCCAGCCACCCTCATGACTCCAAGAATATTGCACAATTTGGTCTATGGGGGGAGGTATAGCTCAGATTGCTGGGGAATACCGGAAGTCTGGAGAAACGTACCATCCTGGTTCGGATAGGACAAATCAAATCTTGTGAGGATGTAAATTTGAAAGCTATGAAATACAAATTTAATATAATTAGACAGATTTGCATATTATTAATGAGTTAGAATGAGGAAGTCAATATCAATTTGAAACAGTTGAGGTTAAACTAAGCCTAGTTAATAATGAGATGTATAACATGTATATGTATATATATATTTCTTTCTATGGATTGTTAGGTGGCGTTACCTATATTATAATTTTATATTAGATACGTTTTCCCCTGTTACATTCCTGAAGGGGATAATTAATGAAGAAATGTACCTCTCTCACTTGGTCTCTGGCTCAGGTTTTTGCTGAAAATAACATTCCAAGAGTTAATAGATTATATCTAAACAGCTACAAAGGCTACAATAACCTTGGTACGTAAGTAAAGTGAGACAAAACACATACACCTGTGAGATTGTTGTAGTGGTGAACGAATCAATTTGGAGGCTACTGGGTCAGAGTTAATAAAGCTAGAGCAAAAAAAAAAATCAGTGATTTAATTTCCACCTGAAATAAATGTAATGCTTTAGAGTGAATACCACCTAGCGTGTTATCAGTTGGAAACCCTACTACTAAAGGGTAGCACTATAGGGCAATAGCAGAACATCTGCTGAGTACATTGGTCAAACTATCTGCACTTTGATTAGTCATTGGCTGTGTGAGGCGGCATAAGGCAGGACGGTTAAGTTTAGTTAAAATGCATGATGTTCAGCTGAGGGAGCACATCCATTTGTAACTGCTCTAAATGATGACCTCATCCACAGGGTCTGGACTAATGTCAGACAGCATAATAAACAATATAAAATCTGTAATTCAACCCTGAAAACGTTCTGTTTCTTAATTCTTTCTTCCATGGATGAATTTCATTTTAACATGTCATTTTAACATTGGGTTGTGTTGTATAGGTACTCAAGCCATCGGTGTAAGCAGCTCCAGGAGCACAAAAATTACATGTCAATTTTTACAAGTTTCATGCAATATAGCCTAACTTGAATATAATTTAAATTTGCTCGAATTATCTAAAATGTTGCTCCTGCCATCAACATGATTTATTTCAGATAGCCTACTTTAGAGACCAGTCGAATCCAACCTACATCCTATTAAATCTTCGAATATCTTTCTCCAGTGGTATTGTTGTAAATATCATGATTTTGTTTTCATTTTTTTCGTTTTACTGTTTAAATTATTTACTAGAATTATTATAGATGCGCACATCTGTAAAATATAGAAATTGTATTGACTAAACCTAATGAAACAAAACTGAAATGTGTATGGCGCTTATTTGTATCTCAAGTTTCAGTAGATCTTCCTGTGTCAAGAGATATGATAATTTGAATTATTGTAAGCTTGCAAGCAATTTTGTCACTCAAACCTCGGTCATAACTCGACAGTGGATGTTGAAACGTTCTGGAAAATGGTAGAAACACAAAAATCTTGCCAAATAATTGGTCGATATGTCTATCATCGTCTATCATGTGGATCACGTAGTTCCTGATGCTGATTGGTCCGGAGCACTGGCGGTTGGGTCACAAGCACATAACTGGAAGCCTGGAAAGATAGTGTGGGCCTGATCGTGATCTCATGATTCACGTCTCACAAGAAAAATCTAACTACAGCCTAGATAGGAAGCACCTGCAATATGTCTGACAGCACTGCGCTCTAGACTAGGCAACCAAAGGGTTAACCCCGGGCAAGTGACAGGCGGCCGATCAGACCAATCAGCGGCCTTGTTGCAAGGAAGGCAAACGCGCTGCTTTCGGGAAGGGGGGGGTGTTCATTGCCAGGAAGGGCAGATGACTGCGTCCTCCCCGAAGTACTACAACGACAAGCAATTGTTTGTGGGAAAAGCTACTAGTTTCCGTTTGAATTTCCTTAGCACGCGTTAATATTGACAACTACACGACAGCTAGTCAATCCAAAAGGAGTTAAGCGCTAAAAACATCCGCAAGCCTGACTTCAATGGCAGATGTTTAAAGGAAACGGACATATAAGTTGCCGTCTGGTGGCTAGCCTGCTAGGTGAGTATCCCGAACCTATAGCTCACGCTTCTCAATGCTGGTAAAAACTTGAATAAAGCAGTGTGATGGTGGCCACTTTAGTGAGCTATGGCCGTGAAGAGTTTTCGATTGTTGACACGGTGTCCTGTTGTCCTCTGTTCGATATCCGATCAGGTTAGATTCAGTGTACTACACCCGCCGACTATAGAGCTGTAATTATCCTACAACACAAACAACACTGGCAAAGATGGGATACTCGAAGGCATTAGATGTGTAGCGGCCAATTAACGGTCTGTTATAACTAAGCCAATAGCCATTAGAGACTTTCATGATTTTCTTGCATTATTTTCGGCATAAACTTTCATAATGGTAACGTAACGTTAGTCAACGTTCATTTGTTTCATCAGGTGTAGCCTATTATTTTACATGAATTGCTCATAATATGTAATTAAACAGAATGTGTTGGACGCAGTGGAATGAGGCTAGTTTTTAACAGGAAATTAAGCGTGAGACCTGTAAATGGCCTGAAAGGCTGAAATGTCACGGACGGTAAGCCAGTCATATTAACCCTTAGGCCGTTTAACTGGGGTGGGGGGGGGGCGACGTGTGTCTATACTGTCTTCATCTTTCTCTGTCCCTCATGATTGGTCCCTCCGGACCAATCAGGTGTAAACAATATGGTCTACACCTCGTCCCGTACCTCCCTTTGCTGTGTGCGGTCATCACGTCGTTTTTAATACATGCGAATTCAGTCTTGAATTACGTAGGCCCAGAGCTATAGAGAGAGAGAGTTGCGACACGCTATGATCTCGCCGACAGGGTGGTCACGTGGTTGTCACGTGGTTCATGTAAGCCTCAATAGTTCCAAACACGCCGCGCAGTCAATGTTATTCTATGGGACGACAGCAGAGATTTCAATATTGAATGGTAAATATGAATGAAAAAAACACATACAAGTATTTGTCTGACTGTTATGGCATTATTGCATATTTGTTAATGTCAGTTTTACCTTTAGAGTGGTTAGATACGTTTTTAAGTTTGAGGGAAAGCTTCACGTTCGTGTTAGCATACTGGCTTAACCTTAACTTTTACCCTACATCTGTATTGAAATCAAAGTAATCATCAAGATGTTTTACCATGATCATTTTAAGATATGAGCCACACAAAGTATCAAATATAAAGAATAACAACTCATTACGCTTGGATGAATGAAATCGTTTTTATTTTTATTAAACAATTAGTGTGACAAGAACAAGTGAGTGTGATTGTGTTAACAGATTCAACAATGGACACAGCAGGGAACACTATATAATATACTTAGGGCAAACCATTAACATATAACGTTGCAAATATACTATACTTTATGCCATTACAATACTTATAATAGCCCTGAGCAAATTCAAAATTGGTTTAGAATAGATCAATGGTCATACCATGGTTGGCTGTGCAGCGTTTGGATGCTCCAATCGGTCCGAGAAGGGTTACCACATGTATGGCTTCCCCAAGGACCAAGAGCGCAGGAAGAAATGGATGGCAATGGTCAGACGTCAAAACGTACAAGTGACAGAGGTCAGCAACCGTCAAAAACTATGTAATGTAATTAATGTTCATCACTTGATAGAATTATTATGCCCTTTGAAATGCTAAGTGTAGTGAATTATGACTTTTCAATGATATTTTAAGTGCAATGGAAACTGATCTTACAAGCCTACCTATAAAAAGGTACACTTTGAAGATGACCAATTCACTGCCACAAAAAGAGAAGGGATGTTGAAGCTGAGGCCCGATGCAGTCCCAACAGTTTTCATTCATCGCCCTAAGCCGAAGAGGAGGAAACCCCCTTCTGTGAGGGTGCCTCCAGAACCAAGTGCAACGGACCACACATATTTCATCAAATTAAACTTCGGTATGATCCATGCAGCTAACAATATTCCCCATTTCATGTAATTCAAGGATAGACTACACTCCTAATGAGATTACATAATTCATATTTGTACATTCAGTTTAAAAAACAACCAGAGGTCAGGGATTCACTGAGGATTTGCACACAATGTAGATACATTTCTACCCAATTAACAATTGCCGGTAGATCCATTTATACATTTTATTGGTTTCTGATTGTGGCAGATGATTTAATTCACATTACAGAAATGATTCGCTTTAATTCATTTTCTTACATTGGAGATGACAGTAGTTGCAAATGCAAAGTCAAAATACATAAAACAGCAACATTACCTTGTAATTATTACAGAGATTGAGGGAGAAATTGAGGTGGATTTCAAGAGCGATGAAAAGGACATGACAGGAGACACCGAGAGCAATCAAGAGGCCACTTTGCCAGGGACCAGACTGCCAGGGACTGATGGGGCGACTGGAGAAGTTAAAACGAAAAAGCCATACAGGTTAAATTCACCGCCAGTGTTTCCCACACATTGACGAGACTATGGCGCCCCGCCATAGTCTAATTTCGGCCGCCAGTCTCTGCGTGCACATGATTTTTTATTTATTTATTTTTTGCTCAGACGAAGTTCGTGTCGCTCTCATTGGGATTGCATGAGAGCACGAAGTTCGGCTGTCTGCCTGAAAAATAGAGAGAGCGCGACATTCAGAATTTTGCATTAACGTATGAGCACTACCTTAAAGGCACCCAGTGCAACTTTATGTAAACATTCAATGAAAAATAAACATTAAATTTCTAGTCTTTTTTACACTTAGTAAGTTTCAATAACTCCATACCATTACATATCGACATTCAAGGAGCAAAGATGAGACGTCGTTGTGTGGTGAGAACTGATAGAAAATCGTAAACAACAACAATCGCCGGTGGGGAGAAGCCATTTTTCCATTGACTGGAAGCCTGCTTTATTTATTGTAGGTTACAAAAAATAAAGAAAATGGCGGCATTGTTGTTATCGATTTTGTATCAGTTCTCACCACACAACGACGTCTCATCTTTGCTGCTTAAATGTCGGTATGTAATGGTATGGAGTTATTGAAACTTACTACGTGTAAAAAAGACTAGAAATTGAATGTTTATTTTTAAGCCTCGAAAGTTGCACTGGGGGCCTTTAACAGCATAAGACCAGCATCCATGTATCGTGAACCTACCCCCCCCGTCAACAATCGCTCCCCCCCCCCCCCCCGTCAACAATCGCCTCCCCCCCTCCCCCGTCAACAATCCCCCCCCCCCCCCCGTCAACATTCGCTTCCCCCCCCCCATAGTCTCCAAAATTTCTGTGGGAAACACTGACCGCCCATCATAATCAGCATTGTTGAAGCGGCGGCATCTGTAGGGCTTCATGTGCTTAACATCACCCTTTCCAGGATATAATTAAACAAACACACTGTTATTTCTACTAGCTATCGCATCATAAAACCCGTCCTTAAATCAACCTAAATGATCCTAGTAAACCAACATAAATAACTAACTAAATAAAAGTTTGATTCACTACTGAACTTCGTAATTGTTGGTGTAGATACCTTCACATGGCGAAGTCGAGCTCACAAACCAGCAGGCAATAGGTCGTCTACCAAGATAAAAATATATATAATTACGCTGTGCATATACAAATAAATGTCAGTATATGCATCATAAAAGGACCTCTAATACAATAGACAGTTGACAATTCAAAAGAGGTATCTATTTAATCAATTTACCCCTGGAGATACGTTCACAGGTGGTGAAGTCGAGCTAACAAACTAGCAGGCAATCGGTCGTCTACCAAGACAAATATATGTATAATTACGCCGTGCATATTCAAATAAATATCAGTATATGCATCATAAAGGGCCTCTGATACAATATAGACAGTTGACAATTCAAAAGAGGAAGCTATTTAATCAATTTACCGCAGAAGTTACTCGACGGCCAGCAATGGAAATGGATGATGTCCTACGCCGTAAAATGGTTGTTTGGAACTATTCGAGGCTCCATACCCCGGAAGTAGGCGCTACAATGGAGTCCAATGGAAGTGTCGCCACTCTGTTATATCTACCACTCTGCGTAGGCCTATTCATTTAACATTATATTCCTTTGCTTTTATTCTACCCAAATTAGGGCTGGGCGATTAATCGAATTTTGATCACGATTTCAGCGTCAAACGATCACAAAATTAACAATCGAGTTTGGTCGATTTTTTTTAAATTATTTTTTTAGGTTTTATAGAAAGGGCAGAACAGCTGGATACATATCTGTTTAGCATTTTAGATTGGCATTTTATTTTTGACCATTTTGTGTATTTCTTAAGGCGAAATTTCAAAGATCTGTTACAAAAAATGTATTGATGTATATACTACATCAACATATTTTTCCACCATTGCATCTCTTTTCCTCTACAGCTCTAACCACAGATCTAACTTGCCACTAACATAAATCATGGTTGCTGTGGTAAGCGATCGAGGTCATTAGCAGCAGATTGTCCGATAGGAATAGTCTCCGTAGACGGGCTCTGGTAGCAGAAGTCATTCACTCTTGCGGGTGCCGTAAACGTTTCCTGGTAACAGCGAGCTCCTCCAATCAGAGACGTCGTGTCACACTTCAGGATTTATGAAAGGTTTGACGACCATCTTCGAAGCCCTACATTGTTGCTCTTTGTTTATTGTGTCACATTCTTCTTTTGCCTTGGATTTAATTGCAGGCTACATTGTGTCTGGCTGCTATGAGGTCACGATTCTTACGTAACTGCCGCGGCTATCACAATCCGGCGTATGGTATGGATTTTGACATTACCGTTTGACCGGCAGACAGTGTTGTGTGTAACCTGTTACAAAGAAATGAACTCGTTAATACAGTAACGTAACTACTTTTTCATGTAAAAAGTAAAGACAAAATGTAGTTCCTTTTTTCAATTCGGCGCAACGTTGCTTTTCCCAGTGACTGTCCCTTCACAAGCTGTCATTCCACACTGGACGAGACCGACGCTGTGAATCTCTCCGAATCTCAGACATCGCTTCCGCAGGCATTTTCCAAAGCTAGTCCTTACGACAATAAAGCCAGCGAGGGAACGAGATAACAAACGCTGTGACTGTTGACCTGTGTAAGGACATGGTTCCCTTTCAAAATGTTGATAGGACTTTAAAGAGATGGTAAAAACACTCGATACCAGTGTTACGAGTTACCTCCCCGTAGGGCTGGGCGATATATCGAATATATGCGATGTATCGCGAGATGTTCTCCAGGGGATGTATAAAATGCCCATATCGCGAACATCGAATATAAATTGGGACGCAATGTTTCTTTTTGCCGCCGCCGGCATACTCGTTGTGCTTTCACGCGACGGGGCGACAAGATCTCATACAAAGTGAACGTAGAGACGCGTATCTGCCAATCAGCGTTCAACAGCGTGGCCACTGAGTGACATGTGTAACGTAACAGCCAACCAGCGTTCAACCGTCAAACTCGGTGCAGTGCAGTCCGGGGTGAACTGCAGCACGGAGGAGAAAGTGATTGTTGCCGTTTGCGACTCCCGGAGCTCTATATATATAATAATATATAATATAATATAATATAATTGGTTATATAATATCACGGATAAAAGCTCTGTGCGCCTCCTGATGGCCGTAGCGTGGGGAGCTCTCATAGGGATTGGGCTTCTCGGGGTTTGTTTAACGCACAGCGTTCCCTTCTCTCGCTATTTCCGGTGGCTCTCTAAACTCACTCCCCCCGCCCATTGCGAGTCCACGAGATTCTCATGGACGTGCGTGTGTGACGTAGTCTGGAAGGCGCGCTGCTGTAGGTGCGTGTACCTCCGACTGGTGAGTAACAACAGCCAGAAAGAGAGAAAAGGATGGAAACTGAGGATTTGGTTTCGAAAAAGAATAGCACTGGATCCTTCGTCTGGCAGTGTATATATAATAATTATTATTCAAACTGTTAATAAATAATTAACGGTTTGAATAAATGCTGTGTTGGTAAATCTAACTTGCTGTGATTTTCCTTTTCTTATGTGCAAGTTCTAAATTGTTCCAATAGAAAGCACTGATGAGTTTAAACAATATGTTGTTTCATGTAATCTACATGCAGACTTATGTTTCAGTAATATTAGAATTATTACTGACGTAACATTATGCCAGACATGGTTGAATCGAGCATTTATGATGTGCTCTAGAGGAGATTCAAAATATATCGAGATATATATCGTGTATCGAGATATAGTAAAAAAATATCGAGATATTCATTTTGGCCCATATCGCCCAGCCCTACCTCCCCGCACACACGCCAAATTGAGATACCAAAACTATAAGGCAAGGTCCGCGCGCAAGTTGAGAAAGAAATCCATACTATTAATCATTAGTGTTTTTCAGAGATGGAAGTAAGATTTGCTGCCTAACCAGTATTTTACCCCTTCAGAAGGATTTATATAAAAATTAGAAGATGAAATTAATATACCGCGATATAATACCCTTACCGTCTATTCCTCAAATCATACCCTCCTCATACACATTTTAGTCCATACCGTACAGCCCTACACCTTCACTACTGATTTGAGGCGTGCTGGGCCGACGCATGGACATTAAGGCGCATTTCCACTGGTGGGTACGGTTCTGCCCAGCACGCCTCAGCTCCAGGGGCGTTTCTAGGTTTCTGAAACATCCGGGGCTTAGCCCAAGAGGGAATAGCAAATTTTGTTGTGTACTTTATTGCGCATGCACATTTCTTTTTCATGATGCTTTACCTAAATAAACAAAATAAGCAGGTAATTATAGCTTTGAATTAGGGATGGGCATGATTAATCGACGATCGACTAATTGATCGTTAAGAATTTCGTCGATTGCGTAAATTTTTCATCGATTAAACTAATGCAGTGTGCAATTAAACATTTTACCACACAGGGGCAATATTTAAATTTGCGGCTCCTCCCCCGCAATAAACATCCCGCTTTGAACGGTGAACTCTTTACGCCTAGCAGCTATAAAAAGCTATAAAAACTACAAAATGACTATTAATACAGGCTATGTGGAAAATGCGCCGACTTTGGCTCAGCCTGGCTCCGCCCTCTTCCGCTACGTAGCTAAGATGGCTGCCGTTGAGTACGAAAAGTGTACATCGCCACTAGGGCTGGCCCGAATGCCATTTTTCAGGCTTCGAATTCTCGTTGGTTTTTCCGAGCGAATATTCGAATACTCGTTCCAGAGAAATACACCATCAATAACAACATTATCCCTAATAATCCCTATATACTCCCTGGAACCGATTTTGACAGTATTTGCATATTTTGTTGAAGATTTAATAGCTTTTGAACGTTAATTAGTAGGCCCCTAAGTAAGAGTTTCTTAGTTTTTCCCCGTGGAAGCGAACAGCTGTTGTTCCGCACCGAATCAGCTGTCCTCTGCCATCCCAGCCCTTGCGGGAGCTTTTCAATTCATTCTGGAACGTGCATCTTTTCAGGGAATTTGTACAATAAATCCATAACAAATACCGAATATTGATTGTCTTATGTGTCCATATCAGGGATGTCCCGATCCAGCTTTTTGCACTTCCGATCCGATACGATATTGTAGCTTTTAGCATCGGCCGATACCGTTACCGGCCGATCCAAGCATGTATTAAAGATTAAAGATATTTACTTATTTTGTTGTACTACTCATGTTGAAAAGGGTTTTACTCTTCAGAACAACTAGCCAACTTAATTAGGTTAGTTTGAATAATCCACAATAGTTGGTAATGAGAAGCTGACCTGTTTATTCAGGGTTAAATAAACACAAAATAGACAAAATAATAAATATTCAAATTACCACACACACACTGAATTGGCATCAGTGCTCTGTTCTTGAACAACAAGAGTGTAAACAATATTGTAAACAATATAACATTATATATAAAAGCAACACACACAAAACCTGAGTAGAAAATAGTCAAATTACCACACACACACTGAATTGGCATTTTTATCGATAACTTTAAATCCTTAGTGGGACATGCACAGACAAGTGGGATGCTGGACAGGTCACTAGGTGTGCGCTAGGTGTGCTGAACAACGCGGACCGGATTTGGGGGGAAAAGCTGAAAAAAACTGGAATGCATTACCTACATTGGTGCGCTCGAAAACACGGACCGGAGTTTTGAAAACAAACTGGATCGGGAGTCCGGATCGGGATTTTCCCGTGCAGGCCGATCCGATATTGATATGCATTTATTTGCTAATATCGGCGGCCGATCCGATCCAAATATCGGATCGGGACATCCCTAGTCCATATTATATCCATTATATTGACCGGGTATTCCCAAGACGCTCACGCTCTGCAGCAAGCCAGTCACAGTTGATTGGCGCGGCGCTGTACAGCGAACGTAAACAAACAACTAAGCTAAGGTTAGCATTTAACTAAGCATTTCTTTATTCTCCCGAGATCCCGCTAATGTTGTTATAAAGTAAAGGGAAACAAGATACCTATTCTTCCTCCACCTCTCTCGCTTCTCTGCTTGGTGTCGCTTATAGTTTGCCTCCCTCGCTCTGGTAACGTCACGTACGTGAAACAACGAAGCTCCGAATACTGATTTACGCTTCGAATACTAATTTTCCGAACGAGTATTCGAATATTCGAATAATTCGGGCCAGCCCTAATCGCCACACACTTCGCGATTTGACTGTTTTCAGTAGGCTACACTTATTTTCCCCCGATCTGAATCGGAACGCCCTACGTACTCAAACTTAGACTAGTAAGTACGGATAGCATGGATATTGGAACACGGCGATGTAATCATGAAGCGGACGAGGCCACGGCGAAGTCTGGTGTGGGACCATTATGATTTAAAAAATGACTTCTTGGGGAGCACTATAGGCCTACCACTCAAGGCGAGGTTAGCATCGAAGCAGAAATTAAGAACTTTCTGAGCCCCTGGATTGTGGAAAGTTGTTCCCCCGCCTTGCCCAATTCTTTTCACTAAATTTCCGATTTAGATCGATTTACATAATAAGGCATTATGGCAGGCCCTGCCATTGTAATTAGTGTAACATAACATAAAATGTAAAATATATAAAATATAAAATAAAATATTTCTGTAAACATAAAATATTACTAAGGATAAGAGGTAGTTCTGATAAAGTGCCAACATAACATTCAAACTTTTCATTCAAACATGTGTTCATAAATATACAGTGTTTTGCAAATGGTCATTACATTTAAAAAAAGGAATAGTAACAGGAGAAGAATGAGAAAAACACACACGCAGCTCTTTCCTTCACTCGTCTGTATTGAATGAGGAAGAGGAGCGCGATCCCCCTACTGGAGCCCAGAGGCATTACCAACAGATCGACGAATTACCAACAGATCGACGAATTATTAAACCACACAGATATATTTCAAATGAATTATGTTTACCTCAAATTAGATTATACATGTATGAATAAATTGTTGTCACACTCGCTGCCATGTTTGTGCATCACTTTGGTAAATGCGTGCTCTGTGCGGGGGGAGGTCTGAGCCCATTCCGAACTACGGGAGCTGAGAGGGAAGCGTTGGCGGATGTTGAAGAGAAAACCGATTTTCATTTAAACAAGTCGACGTGAGCTACACACTCAAGTTAATCGATAAAATCGGTTTATCGCCCAGCTCTACATCACAGCAACGTCGGTCCCCTCAGAGCGGGTGTTTTCGGCGGCTGGACTGACGGTCACCAGGCTGCGGTCGCGTCTGACCCCAGAGCATGTCAACATGGTCATCTTTCTGAACAAAAATCTGTAGACTGGTTGGTTAAGTTATAACTTGATTGTTTTTTTGATATTATTATTATTATTTGGGGAAGAAACTAGGGTTGTGTTTATTTTTCGTTATGTTTATGAGCACCGGCTTCGAGCTGCATGCTCCATTGCTTAGAGCAGAGTAGCGCATAACTATTGAACGGATCTGGTTTAACTGAGTTGTTCATCTAATAATAAAGATCCCAATGAGGAAAACACGCTGCATTTGTATTTTCATTTCATTTTGAATATATATTTTTTAAATTTTAATGTAAAATATTAACGATTAATCGACTAATTGATCGTTAATTCCCCCGACGATCGACTAAGACAACCTAATCGAATGCCCATCCCTACTTTGAATAGCTACCTGACTGCTGCTTATCCCCAGACTTTTAAAGTTCCATTCAAGTTATTTCAGAGTATAATGAATACAGTGTTTCCCGCAGGATTTTTTTCAGCAGCGGTGGTGTGGTCCCCGATCCCCCTAGGGGGGTCCGGGGGCATGCCACCCCGGCCAAATTTTTTTTTGTACCCTTTACATTGGAATGCATGAATCTGGTGCACTTTGAGAGGAGAATATGCACTTAAATCCTATTCAAACAGTCCTGTGTATTACTGTAGATGGGATTATTGGTGTTGTAACTTCGCCTTTTGTGTCTTCATTTACAGATTTTTATATTTTTGTATAGTAATATTTAAACAAAAAATGCCACAACGCAAATATAATTTACACAATTTATTTACAGATTTTTGCCTAATGCTTAAACACTAAACATGGTTGCTATGCCCAAAGCATAACTGTTTTTTACATAAGACACTTTGTTCAAAAATGAAATCTCCTGCAACAATGGGCAAAACACATCTTTTTAAATTATAAACCTAACTAAAATTTGAAAAGAACACAGACTTGCACACATGAAAAATAAAAAATAAAGCTAATTGAATACCAATCAGTGTGAGCCTTAGCACTACAAATAGACCTCAGGTGAGCTCAGCTCCTTTGTGAGACAGTGAGAGTCAGGGGAAGAGGACAAGAGAGCGTTGATAAGCTTGTTATTGCTTAAAACACTTCTTCTTAGTCTTGGGAGTCAAAAAGTGATGAGAAAATTATAAAATAAATATAAGTTTTACATAATAGAAACTTCATGATCTTTTAAGAAGTCCTTAGGTTTTTTTCCCTGCATTTATGCTAATGACCACATGCTTACAGGCGATTAGCATAAATCCCTAACTAAAATACGCGATGAAAACGGATTTTATATGGCAATAAAGAACAACATCGGATCTAACAGTATGGATTCATTTTTCAAAGTTCCCGAAAATACCTAGGCTATAAATTCCTGACAGGATATAAGCTCCTGTAAAGGCTATGAGTGATCCCAAAAAGAGCGACAACACGCACACACACACATAGGCCTACACACACACACACACACACAATACTAGAGGAAAAACGGCACGGAGGTTGCGGTTTATTGATACAATAAAATGATTGGGCTTAGAGGGTTTTTAACACTGGTGGTCATGTAGCGACACATTTTAGCAACTTACTTTCTCTCTCTCTCTCTGTCTGTCTGTCTCTCTCTTTCCTTCTTTCTTCGATCTTCCGCTTCACTCGCTACTGCTAGAATCAATGCAACTTTGCAACCGTGTAGGGTAGCCTACTGCCAACAACTGCCACACTCGCTGTGTATTTTTCTTCTTTAATGTTGGTTACGTGACGATGTGCCGCGTGCTGCGCAATTGACGTTACGCGCTGTACATTTTCTAAAAGGAGCTACGTAAAAAAAAAAATTAGGAGAAGGATTTTTATTGCAGCGGCGGAGAAAATTCAGCAGCGGCGACGCGCCGCTGCTGTGTGAACGTGGGGGAAACACTGGAATACAAGTAAGACAGACCTTACATTACCTATATCAGGGGTGTCAAACTCATTTTCACAAAGGGCCACTCTATGATGAAATGATAATCACACTAAGGGCCGGCATGGAGTTTACTGACATGCCTTCTTTTTAATCCAAATAGTAAAAACAACATATCTATGAATATATTGTATACAACCTGCGTACAGGGTCATATAGGCTAGGTTTCATTTCAACATTTTGGGGGACAAATTATAGGTGGGGGGTATGGGGGTGCTCCCCCAGAAAATTTTGAGCGTCAAACACTTAATTTCCTGCATTCTGGTGGATTTTTATTCATCTATCTGTGCCTTTTCTGCATCATTTTGTAGTGGAAATATTATTTTTTCTGAAAAAACAACATTCAGGTTCCTAAAGAAACAACTAATATTGAATATAATGCAGTAAGGCTCTCAGGCATCCTGGATTTTTCAAAACTTTCTGCAAATTGAAACATAATTTTTGGACTATTTTCCCATTTTTCGATTCTGCGGTTTATATAACGGTGCGGCTAATCCATGGTTTTTTACAGGTAACGGCCACTCGGAAAATTAGTATTCGAAGCTTAAATCTGTATTCGGAGCTTCGTTGTTTTTTTTCACGTACGTGACGTTACCAGAGCGAGGGAGGCAAACTAAGTTTCAGCGACACCAAGCAGAGAAGCGAGAGAGTTGGAGGAAGAATCGATATCTTGTTTCCCTTTACTTTATAACCCAACATTAGCGGGATCTCGGGAGGAAAAGTACTACTTAGCGAAATGCTAACCTTAGTTGTTTGTTTACGTTCGCTGTACAGTGCCGCGCCAATCAACTGTGACTGGCTTGTTGCAGAGCGTGAGCGTCTTGGGAATACCCGGTCAATATAATGGATATAAAATGGACACATAGGGCAATCAATATTCAGTATTTTTTATGGATTTATTGTACAAATTCCCTGAAAAGATGCTTGTTCCAGGATGAATTGAAAAGCTACCGTAAGGGCTGAGGTGGCAGAGGACAGCTGATTTGGAACGGAACAACAGCTGTTCGCTTTCATGGGGAAAAACTAACTTCAACCTACTTAGGTCTACTAATTAACGTTCAAAAGCTATTAAATCTTCAACGAAATATGCAGATACTGTCAAAATCGGTTCCAGGGAGTATATAGGGATTATTAATGTGGTTTTTGATGGTGTTTTTTTCTGGAACGAATATTCGCTCGGAAAAACCAACGAGTATTCGAAGCCTGAAAAATGGCATTCGGGCCAGCCCTAATGGTAATTAAACATTAAAACACCAGCGGTTTATAGTCCAGTGCGGCTTATATATGTACACATCATTCAATTTAGCTGCTGCGGCTTATACTCCGGTGCGCCTTTATAGTGCGGAAAATACGGTATTTCTTTTTTAGGAATCATGACTCAGCACAAGTGTTAACTATTTATGACACTAACATTGGTAATGAAATGACAGCCACCATTGGAATTGAAAAGGGTCGGCAGCTAGCTAGTTAGCTAAATTGTAACTTAAGGCAAAAGTTGGAAACAAATCATGTTAGCATTCATCCTTAGACACTTGACACAATTAGTCATCAATATTGGCATGCTATTTAGCCTCATGGATTGGCCTATTTACAGCCCACAGAAAACTGACATATTTTCTTCAATGCAAGTTCATCAATTCATGGCTTAAAAAAAAAGTGTGTCAAGTTTGAGTCAATTTCAACTCAAATCTGTGAAATAGGCTAAATCAAATATATCAAGGGAGGTTGGTTGTAGTCTTTTCACTCGGTTCTAGCCCTACTGTTGATCCGGAGAACCGAGCGAAAAGACTACAACCAAATATAAACATATCCGTTTCCGTGGATTTCCGGGATTACGGAACGCCAAATAAAACGCAACAGAAACTGTATTTCGCTACGATAATGTATATAATGATTTGACACGGCATCCTCCGCACATTACTTCGGTTTTGCAAGTACTGCATATTGCAATTCGAGTACCTTCATTTGAGACCGTAAAAAACATCGAACCGCCGACATTGATTCTTTTCAGTTAAGGTGACAAACACTCCTGTACTGCCTCTCCGTGCGTCTCTGGCTGCGTCACTGACAATGTCACCTAACCAAACAAGCTGCGCATGGGTAAAAAACACAAACAAAGGCAACTAGACTAGGAAATAAATATCGGCTGTTAATATCGGACCAGTTTTACTTATCGGACCGATGCCGATATGTTAAAAAATGACTAACATCGGCCGATAACGATATCACTGCCGATATATCGTGCATCCCTAATTTATATTAGTGCTGTCAGTTAACGCGTTATTAACGGCGTTAACGCAAACCAGTTTTAACGCTCTTGGCTTGGCAAACGTTGTCATTTTTTCACCTGCTGTCAAGCAACAACTAGTCGCGTTAGAAAAACTACAACACCATACCGGATCTAGCATCACCGGAAAGAAAACAACAAGCACGCCCCACAAACTTGTTGGGGCAAGCAAGGATACGGAGCGGGTGAAAAACTCCTTAAAAGTGTGTGTGTGTGCGTGTTTGTGTGTCACAGTTCAATGTTGTCATTAGCTGTTACGTCTTTCTGACCAATCGCAGTTCAAGGCCCACCTGGGCTGTACCACTTCGGGAGGGGCCGCTCAGTTACTCCCCTCTAGACAAAATCAACTTGGTTGCGACGTTGACAGTTTGTTAGTGTTGCGGCTGTGTTGAGTGAGTGAGAGGTTGCGAGCGCACAGCTCAGGCTGCCGGACGGCGCTGCAAGGAACTTTTATAAACGCAATATTGTTATCCCACAGTAATCGCCCGACAGCCCCAAAATGTTAACGGCCCACCGGGAATTCTCCCGATGCCACTCCGCCACCATGTCTGCGTGTCTGCGTGTGTCTGTGTGTGGGCGTTATTCGATAGTCTGGTCATTTTTATAGGCCTACGCACGGTAGGAATATTCATACTGGTTTAAATAATAAAAGTTAGTATTTCCCATCTTTGCTGAGCAAGAGTTTTGTTCGAAAGTTTAGTGATTGAAACAAATAAAAGCCTGGGCTATTGAAGTTTTACGGTAGGCCTACCACTGTCATGCACCTACCCGATGTCAAGTGGACCGGGTTGAATCCACTGCGGGTCTCCCTTCTTATATCCATCTTAACCAAACATATTTTATTAATGTCCTTCTCAACACTCTCTGATCTCACTAAAAGGCTAGCAGCACAAAATCAAGGGATATTTAGAATAGAAAATAATTTGAGATTAATTGAGAGTTAACTATGGCTTTGATGTGATTAATCGCGATTAAATATTTTAATCGCTTGACAGCACTTATATATGAATAAATAAATGATCTTTATTTTTTATGATCATTAACGTCCCTAAATTGAACCATGAATAACTAATCATTAATGATATACAATTTACAACACAAGTGTGAGCCACCTGTGTTTAGGCCGTTTATCCTTTCTTTCTAAAACACAATGATGAATTGCTGTGTATCCACTTGGCTCCTTCCTCCTGTCTCCCTGTTCCCAATTCCTCTCAGATTTAGCCCCTTCTAAGCCATGGCTCTAGACCGGAAACTGAGAGGTAATGAACTCTGATACTTTGTAAACGCCCCAAATGACAGGAGTCTAACAATTTACTCTCTATGAGTCAATGCTCTGTGTTGATTCCATCGAACATATTGAAACAGTGTCTCGTTATCAACATCACATTCAAGTTCTTGCTTCTTCACCCTGCATGCTATTATAAGCAATGAATTAAGATTGACAACAAACCTTGCGTCAGACATCAATTCAGAAACTACAAGAAGCAAGAAAATTGCCCAGACAGCACAGCAGTTTCGGCATGCTCAGTTTCGGTGCAGTATTGAGGGAAAGGAAGTGAACTTTGCTTCTGTTGCATCGCTTTTCAGCTGAGCCAACTATTGTGCAAGCCGAACGTAAACCAACACTCGTAAGCAAGCATACCCCGATCCTTTTATAGCCTGATGATGTTGATTAATCAAACCTTTTGGGCAGGTCCTAAAATGCTTAAAGGTTCAGTGTGTTAAATTGAGTGGCATCTACTGGAACGGACTTGTCAGAAATAGAATATTGAATGAATAAGGGTTTCAATTAGAATAATGCCATGAAAATATTTTGATTTTTTTTTGTGATTCATTACCTTAGAAGGAGCTCTATATCTACATAGGGAGCGGGTCCTCTTCCACAGAGCCCACAATGTTTTTCCGCCAAATTTCCACAGTAGTTCAGAACAGACAAAATGCTATAGAGATGGATCTTCTTTCAAAATCGCTGTCTTATTTGCAAGCTATGACCTTCAAGCCATGGCAGTTTTCATAACTAAATTTCAAACAATAAAATTGGTCTGAAATGTAATGGACATAAAAATGTCAATTTATCGTTCGTCGTCATGTATTTCAAGCTGTGATGTCCCAGGAAAAGTTATCTTTTGTTTTAAAATGCAACCTTCTGTTTCTCCGCAATGACCCAAGCATCTGGATGCCAACTCTCGGCATGATGGAGCAGCTGAGCCGGCAACTGTGTGGGAAGATGAAGAGGTCTGGCAAGAGGACCCCGATCCTTTCCTCGCCCGCCTCTTCCTCTCCGAAGGGCTTGGAGGTGCACTTCTACCTGGCGGACACCAACCAGCTGGAGTACTTCAGAGACTGCCACACCACCGAAGACATTTGCGTGGAGTCAGCCAAGAGATGCTGTGAGTTAACTGCTTGCTTTGGATTCAACGAAGCACGAGCGTATGATTTAATTATACATTTTTGAATTTGGAAGTGTTGTCAATGATAGCTATTGATGTGATTTCCCTAACCACACAGAGTACAGGAAGAGGTGAGGAAGGTTTATTCCTGATGTGGATTGTTTAACACAAAGTGAAAAGTCACTTAGTTTCAAATTGGTAACCTTAACCCTTAAAGTAGGACAGCTTAAAGACTCCTAATAAACGAAAATCTGCAAAAAGTTTAGAAGTTAGCTGTTTGGGAGGACAATAGCCAAAGGAAAGAGTGGTACATTGACTGCAGGGCTTGATTCCATTGGGAATCCAATGAAGTGGGTATCAATCAGCAAACTGTAGTGCAGTGACCGCTAGGGCTTTGACTCCGAACTTCGTAATTCGAATATAATTCGAATATCAAAAAATAAATCAAAATTCGAACGAATATTAGGCATCCCTTAATATTCGAACCTGTTATGGGCAGGCCAAGAGGGAGAGACGTCGGAGAACCTGACGCAGTCTATTCATAATATTGTAATGACCACGGAAGAGGCAGTGACTAAAGTATTGATTAGACAGCGATTTATTAGAAACCTAATAAACCGTTGGAACACGCAAGACCGGTAACCATAGCAACGCCGGTAAACAAACCTTGCAAAACCCAATCCAGGGCTGAATCCGAATACTCATACTTATAGTATGCATTTTGTAGTACGCCACAAATATAGCGCGTCTGAATGCTCAGTACGCATTGTGTAGTACGGAAAACGTTAAAGAATGCGTACTACCGCCACAGTATACAACGGTAGGTCACTACGCTATCCCACAATGCAACCGGAGTCTGGTAACGAACGAAGAAGAGATGGCTGACCCGACATTACCAACAGCGGCTCAGAAAGACGTCGTAGAAAGCGGCGAAAAAAGGAGACATTAAAAAAGTAAAGTAAGTAATTAAGTAAAAAGAGACATTTTTAATTTAATAGCAACGATGACAAGACGGATAACAGGTAACTTATCAAGGTAATTTTGCCGGCATCTGAGGGGAGATACGTCATCTCCAAACATCCGGTGGAGTTTCAGAGGCGTTCTACGCATAGCTGTAGACCGTACTACACTGTCAAGTGTAGTACGGTCAAGTGGTAGACACTGAACAGAAATAGTATGTACTAAGTATTCGGATTCAGCCCAGGTCTTACTGGTCAAAATATTATTAATAAATATTCGAATATATTCGAATATTCATATTAATAAACAAACGAACTTCGAATATGATTTTTGGGCAAAAGTCAAAGCCCTAGTGACCGCTGACTGACCTAGTATAAATAGTCACTCTGGTTGATCTGGAGGGATTGGTAGGTCAACCAAAAAGTTGTTCTCGGCCTCAGAGCATATATAGAATAAACAACTAATGAGTGTCGCTCAGCTCAGTGTTTTTTAATTGTTGTGAACAGTCCCAATTGGATTGTGCATACAGTACATGTTATGTCATTTAACCAACAAATGTTTGTGTTGGTGATCTTCCAACCAACTCACTTGAAGCTCCAATGACAACGGTACTAAGACTTCAAGTCAGTTTGCTGTGTGTCCGCTGGTCGTCAGACAGGCTCAGTGTAGCAGCTCTCAGTAATTAGAGTGGGAGCGTTTCCTTACGGCTTAACGTAAGGCTCTGCAACCCATAAATAAATGTTGAATTTTTTTTGCTTATTCACCTGAGTAGTTTAAGCACTTAGAAACAACACATTCAAGTTATTGGTTAGTTGGGTGTTTGTTTGTTTTTGTCCTGCATTCAATTTCCCAACCCAGAGGCATTTTGATTGCATTTCAATTGAATTTTCATGGTTTCCCCAGAGATTATTGAAGGTTTACCACCCAATTATCCAATATGGCTGCTGCTGAATAAGGTACATTGCTCGGGTGTTGGAAATTAACAAAGATAACACACACTCTGGTCAATCAAAGGTTACTTATTATGAAAACAACTCTTTTTATGGGATTTCTTTTGTTTTTTTTTGGTCTCTGGTGTTGCCACATGCATACAAACTTTGAAATAAGTCATGTTTTCTTTTTTAAGATATGCATTTCTGAAGTATCCCGCCTACAGTTTCCAGATGAGCGAGTCAGTTTCGGCGCCTACTCTGACGTAGGAGTTAGACACATTTGAATATTACCACCCACTTCCCCATCCCCCTCCCATCAGAGCATAAATACGATTTAGCGGACCAACGGACTGAGCGAGATGTTTGCATTTCAGAAGCAGGGAGACTCTGTACAAATTTATGTCTAATTTGTCAGTTTGACATGTGTCTGTCCAGTGGACTCCCTACTCCGTCGCAGGACTCCCGGAGCGGAGCTGTTCCGGGAGTCCGGCGAGAGTCCGGCAGCTCGGCTCCGGGAGTATTCAGAGATTCAAAGCCAAAGTTCCTATCCCCCAATTCCTTTCCAACCATGGCCGAGATAACCCCCACTACGAGTCTTTACTTGTTGTCGAAGTACCAGAGACGTCAGACAAAGTCATTATGATTCATAATATCATCCGGAGTCACACATAGCTTTTGGCCGTGATATTATATTATATAGATAGCTATATATTATATTATTATATATTTAGGTGAGTGCTGCATGCAGTGCTCAACTATTGTTCTTCTTAAGTTGTATTCTTTCTTCTTTATTATTCTCTACAAACTTTGGGACCTATCTCCTTCATAAATGTTACACCTAGAGACTCCAATCCAATTTTAAAATGTTCAAATCAGCTTGGAATCGCAGAATTCTTTTCAGATTTTAAAAATATTTTATACTTTTTAAGATATTCTACTTTTGAAATAATATTTTTTACAATGGGAGGAGGGCGGAGCATTCTCTGACACTTTTTACTCAGTTCAGACTTCGTAACTTGGTCAATATTTTATTTTATTTTAAGCTGGTAAAATGAGCATTAGGCGAGTACATACAATTTCGGATGGTTTAAAAAAATAAAAAACCTCGGATTATTATAAATCTTTCTACAAACAATCAATCAATATCATGCCTTTCATAAGGAATATCGTTTGTGCAGCTAGTACCACTATTACTTCAGCTACTACTACTATTTCAGCTACTACTACTACGGTACTTCTACTTCAGCTACTACTACTACTACTACTACTACGGTACTTCTACTTCAGCTGCTACTACCAGTCCATAACTACTTCTACTTCTACAGCTACTACTAATATCTTCCAGCTTTGACAGTATTACAGTTTAGCTTCCAGCTAGTGTAAATATGTATTTCAGCACTTGTGTCTGTTTGTTTACCTCCCTCCTGTCTGTCTGCCTTCTGTTTTAACAGACCACAAACTACCAGGCAGGAAACGTCAGAGAAGCAACATCCTGATATTAGACTTTCTCTTTACTTCAAACTAGCTCAGGCATATTTTGAATGATTTTCAGAATGAAAGTGAAAGAAAAGTAGGTATGCACACTAGTCACTTCTGTGTTATGCTCAGCCATTGCTGGATACTTCAGCGCTTCAAGGGGCTTTTGGCATTTGTTAATACATTTGGAGCAGACTGAGGTATTATCCCAAAAAACTTTTTTTTAATTTTTTTAAGGGGAACCAAAAAGAAAATGATTGATGAATGGATTTGGGCATGTGTTTGGTCAAATCCATATACAGTATATCCAATAATATATTAGGATCGCTTTGATTAATTAATGTCTTTACTGTTTGTATTGTAGAACAGGACTCTTTTTTTAAAAGGCAGATTTTTCTGATAATTCTAAATTCAAGAATGCTTGTTGCTGAAATCTGACCAAATGTAGCGATGAAAGTACCTTTTTATTTTTGGTGTTCATATTTCTCCTCTCACTTCACAGCGATCTCTCCTCTGTGCCACAACCTGTTTTCCCTGTATGATGAAACAAACGACCTGTGGTACCCCCCAAACCACGAGTTCAAGATCACGGAAGAGACCAGCCTCACGGTCCACTACCGAATGAGGTATGAAGCAGCACTAACAGCATGTCTCGGCGTGAACTTGTGTTGACGTCAAAGTGTTTGAGGAGCAGACGTGTCTAAGCACAGCAAAGCATTTCCTTTTTGTTCATGTTCTTGCCTTGCTCTCGCATACGCAAGTGGAAAGGAAGGCCTCTGTGGTGACGGATGTTCTATTGTGTGTTTCATGTGCGTGTCAACATGTGCTTGCCTCCCTTGTTTTGTTATGCTTTTGCCTCCCAGTGCTGTACAGTTTGATTTGTACACGCTAGGGGTGCGACGGATCACAAAACTCATGGTTCAGATTAGGGCCCGACCGATTCATCGGCCTGACGATTTAATCGGCCGATTATAGCCTTTTTGAAAATAATCGACATCTGCCAAAAAGACGCCGATTACAACCGATTATTATTATTATTTTTTATTTTATTTTTAGAAATGTTATTGCACTTAGTATCCAGATTGCGCTCCTACTCGCCTAGCTAACTAACAACTTTAGCTGGAGTAAAAAAGAGGAGATTGAATTTTACCGTACAACATGAAAGCACGCTCGCTCAGGCAGCTGCGCGCTCACCTCACCAATGTACACAAGACGCGTTGTTTGAGCATGTTGTGCCTGTTTTTCTTTAGGTCCCAGGCCATGTTAATTTGTTATACTGTAGACTCTAACGGTGAGACCATACTGCTCAGCACGCACGTGTTAGTCACTGCTCATGAGCGCAGCACATTGGGAGTTAGTTATTTATTTTACATTTTAAATTACACTAATTTATGACTGTAAATGTATTCTAAAACACTCAAAGGTTCTGCATTCAATTCACATATTCGTCAAAAGTGTTTAAAGTATATTTAAGGTATCAAAAACTACGTTTTATATGCTTTCTTTTTTTTTTTTTTTTCGGCTGATTAAATTGTAATCGTAATTTTTCTCTGAAAATAATCGGCATCGGCACTCAAAAATCAATATCGGTCGGGCCCTAGTTCAGATCGTGTCACGGTTTTTGAGTCACGGGTCGGATCATTTTCGGTTCAACAACAACAACAAAGATATGAAGACAAATGTGACTTTAAATAAAATCTTCTAATGTGTAAAAACTAAATAAAGTGAAAAATTAGGTGATAATCCTTCCTTTAAGCATAGTCAATATTTTAAAAATTGCAATCTGAAGCATTATTCCTTCTTCTTTTTAACATGGATAGTAAATAATCACTAACCCTGGATTTACAATTCAGGATGTCTGCATTGCAGTGGCGGCTGGTGAATTTAATTATAGGGGGGGCAGAAAGTTTGTAAACCATACCCCTGTAGGGGGGTCTGGGGGCCCTCCTCCCCCCGAAGATTTTTTTGTTTTTCATATAAAAACGAAGCATTCTGGTGCATTCTGACAAAATAATAAAGACAAAATAGAACATGGAGCCGGAGAACTAAGTTTTTACTTAATTTATTTGCCTTGTAGAATTCAGCAAGATTAAAAGTGCAAATACATCAATAATAATTGGGTATTACCGGTATACACAAGTTAACATTCTCTCTCTCTATATCTGTATGTGTGTTTGTAAGAGAGTGAGAGTGAGAGAATGTGATTCTAAAAGGGGTGAGTGTGTTACGGACAATCTATTGTGTTGGTAACTTCACTCATAAATCTATCTACAGTTAAGTATGCATTTAGACAAATACGATAAAATATCAATATAATATGTGCAACCTTTTATGTGTGGTTGTTCAAGACACACTGAAGGCATGATGCCACCATAGGTTTGCAGAGAACTATATACAATATACACACTGAAGGCATGATGCCACCATAGGTTTGCAGAGAACTATATACAATGTACACACTGAAGGCATGATGCCACCATAGGTTTGCAGAGAACTATATACAATATACACACTGAAGGCATGATGCCACCATAGGTTTGCAGAGAACTATATACACTTGAAAGGGGTAGGGTGGTGGTGTGGGGTTGTGAGGGACTGCGTTAGCTTCTTCACAACCTGCTAGCCATCTTTTTTTCTCGTACCAATTTGTTGAAAATCCTCGGGTGTAGGACTTTCCCCCCTTTGTAGAAATTTGTTTAAATCAATAATTTTTGTCTAGGAGGTCCGGATTTTTTTAATGCCAATTTTTCTGAATTGGATCCTCGACTAAAAGGAACTTCTTTGAGAGACGAAACGGAATTGCGCACATTTGCAGCCATGTTGAAATCAGCAAGTGACTTGATCGAAGATATCCCCTTGCGCTCTTTGCTCAGTTACGTATGACGCAAGCACGTTAGGGCGAGTCCTAAATCCCCATTGAAAATGCATTGAGGGCTCAATTTCCGAAAAAAAACCTTTTAACATTAGAGTCAACGGAAAAGGCTTGGGCGATTTTCCACATAGATGAATTTGCCCATAGAGGCGGGACCATTTGAAACGCGACTTGAATCTGACGATTCTGATTGGACAATGACAGATAATATGTCTAGAACAATGAAAACTACTTTTGCCGTGTTATAATAAAAAAAAAAAAAATCCTCTTTCTCCCAGTTGGTAGTGCGTCCGCCCATAATCGCCCCTATACACCATCCGCCCCTGCTGCATTGCCTGGGGAGAGTTTAGAGTCTACACTCTCCCAAGGCAATGCAGACATCCTCATCTTCTTTTTTTTCATCAAGTATGGTAGCGAAATAGTTTCTGTCGTGTTTTATTTGGCATTTTGTAAATTCCATTGATTTCGGTTGGAAGTCTCATTGCTCATTGCAAGGGAGGTTGGTTGTAGACTTTTCACTCGGTTCTTGCCCTACTGTTGATACGGAGAACCGAGTGAAAAGACTACAACCAAACATAAACATGTCCTGTTCCGGTTTCCGTTTCAATGGGATTTCCCAAACGCCAAATAAAACACAACAGAAACGTTATTTCACTACGATACTTGATGATGTTGTTAATACCGGAATTGTCCTTTAAACATGCGTTGATCACGTCAACGCACAACTTTTTTTTTTATCAGCCGATCCGTGGATCACTTGCGTCCCGAACCGTGAGGGTTGATCCGTACGGATCAGGGGAAACCCGTGAACCGTTGCACCACTAGTACACGCCCTTATTCACTATAACAATCAGGTTATTGTAGATCTGTTGGGAGATAAGAACACTATGCAATATTAACAAATGTTAAAGACGCCCACATTAGAGCTGTCACTTTTGAGAAAAGTCAAGTTCGAAACGGATATCGAATATCAAGAAATGTATTGAATTTGTTAGAATATCTATGAGCCCCCCCCCCCACACGACTTAATGGAGATTCAACCAAAAATGTATTGCGTGACAAGAGGAGACATAAACAGGACTTGGGCCATATCCTATCGGAAGAAAAATCGTTGTTTGAAACAGGTTATCAACTTAATCAATATCTAGTGCCATGATGCATATCTCAAAATTAGACGTAATCTGCACAGCACAAACAATGACGTGACAATTTAAACAGGAGGCAGCAGCAGGAGTAAGGTCTATAGCCTATCTGCAAGAAATTCACTTCTTAATGTTGTTTGCCAAAAAATCAATCTATCAACTTGATCAAGTGCGGCTCTCTTTTTATTCAAGATGTTACCTGCGGTGGAGACCACACGTTCAGAGCGCACAGACGTGCCTGGCAGGGTTCATTCTAGACTTTTTCTTGGGCGGACAAATGTCCGACACTATTCCAGAATATCGGACATTTGGAATATCTTCCGGACGTTATTCACTAATAATTAAATGATCACCATAAGTCCACATTTAAACGACACAAACTAAGTTGCTTCAATAAATGCCATTTATTAAATAAGCCTAGGAAAAAAAACATAACAGCCATTCTCGGCAAAAATGGTAAACGGGTAAAAAATTATTAATTCGATAATTGAAATTCTTGCAGGCTACTTTTGGCGCAACTTCATAGCATGGAAGTGCTCCGCTGCTCGCGAAAAGTTGAAGTCTTTCAACCCCGGCCCAAGGCTCGATATGCGCATCATACCTCGTCACCTTTTCCTCAGCTAGGCGGTTTCTGATAGATGTTTGAATCCTGTTTTGGAGAGAAAAGCTTCGTTCCGCAGGAACACTGGACACGGGGATTGTACTGGCGATTTTGGCCAGCTTTGCCTAGTCGGGAAGGATTTGTGCGTTCACACCAAACGCGAAGGGGCGACAAGATCCCATACAAAGTGAACGTAGAGACGCGTATCGGGCAAATTTTTCGCGAGAGAAAACCGGCGACAAGTTTTGATTTGTCGCGCCACACTTTCGCCGCGCACAGGCGAGCGCCTCACGAGGATTTGTGCCGCGACAAAATCGCTCAATTGAAATATTTCAACTTTGACGCGAATTTTGCGTGATGACAGCCAATCAGCGTTCAATAGCGTGGCCACTGAGTGACATGTGTATGCATGTGCGTGTGCACTGCGCGTGTTCATGAATGCACGTTCGTGTTTGCCTCCCTGGTGAGCTCGGCCAGGAATCGCTACTGGTTTTCATATGCTACTGATTAATTCATACATAAATGCGAACTTCTTTCTTTTTTTTCTCGGACGTGTGGGCCGTTTACATTTTATTATACCGGCCATGCGTGCGTGCAATCGGCCAATGTCCGGCTATAGCCGGCTAACGTGAACACTGGTGCCTGGCAAACATGGGTATTTGCGTGTCAATGTTGAGAGAAGCGGGTATTTGTTGCAGCCTGTTTCTCTCAACCAATGCAGCGTGTGGCTGTCTGCGGGGATGATTTGGGGGCGCAATTTTCTGATCAGGCTTGCTGCTCTGTGCTTTATCCATTTTCGAAACAGGATATACTAGTATTCGCTTGATTAGAGCACCCGCGAATGGATGAGATCGCGAACAATAAAATAAAAACCAAACTGTCTTATCGTAGACTTTAAAAAATGCACGACACAACATGACACTTTTAAAACCGAATCATTTATATAGACTAGAGTTTTCGCATGAGCATTGCGTGCGCTCAACCTCTAGTTGTAATTAAACCCAAAGCAATAATGTGGATCCCCAGTCGGCAATGTAACAAATTACTGAGTGCATAATTTAATAACATTTTGCCTATAATGTTACACCGTATAACATTTGTTCACCACAAATTACTATATTTTTAACCATTCAGCAAACAAAAGGCAACAGACTTATCATTTAGGAGGCCACTCAATGACATGCAGAAGTGTCTTCAACACGCCCACTGAATTTCTCACACTGTGGTGTGAGAAATTCTACTCCTCATTCTCATATAAGGTAATTTACATTTCCTACGGAGAAAATACTACCTCAGGGGTAGTATTATTCAGGAGATTTTCAGGGTACAAATGTCAGGATATGTTGTTCACAAATACGGCCCATCAGGAGAATATCAGGACTCAACCGTGTGTCTCAAATCAGCTAGTGTGAGCATTTGATTATATTATAAAATTAGTCAATTTATGGTAAAAGGGGTAATTGTTCAATGGGAAGTGTAGTATACGATGCAGGCAAATCAATTATTTAAAAGCTTTTACTGTTCTTCAGGGCTGAAAAGTGCATTGACATTTTAAATCGCAAGCCAACTACTATTTGTTAGTTGAAAATAATAATCATCATTGAGATTAAACATCTCTTCCAGTGTCCTGGTCAAGACAGGAAGCAGTAGCCTACAGTCACACATAGCATACACGCAAAATATAAGAAAGATAAAACAACTAAAACTGTCCGCAGGGGGGAGGGGGGATATCAATTAGGGATCGACCGTTTATCGGCCGGGCCGATTATCGGTGCCGATATTCGGCATTTTGACGCATATCGGCTTCAGCCTTTTTTTTTTTATCCGACGGCCGATAAGATCAATTTAAAACGGGGTTATTTTGGCTCTGATGCAGCCGCGCCTCTCTGTCTGCTGTCACTACGCTGTCTCCAGCATTGTCCAACCCACAGCAGCATCTGATTGGTTACACGCTCTGGTTACATACAGAGCCACGACGGACAAAAAAAAGCTCAAACAAAGTGTTTTGGCTATTATTTTTTACTTAAAAAGTGAAAAGTGCAATGGTATAAACACCAAAACTGAAATAGTAAAAATACTATAAATAATTATGCACAAATAAACACACGAGCGCGCAAATCAACCACTTGCCACACTCGCACTCTGGGGAAGAGCCTGCTAGTTTACGCACACCCCTTGCGCATTTGTTTTCTCAACCACACGTGAGACTGTGTTTGACATGCTGGATATCGTCAGAAAGGTATTTTCATTGGCTATTAGGATCTCTAAGGCCCGCCCCGACCCTTGCTATCTGCTGGTGTAGCTGTCAATCAAAGTATACATGCCCCGTTTTGATAGTGATCGCCTCATTGGCTTGTAAGGCTTGTAAACAAGGAAGTATTGGTCTTACAGACATGTGTGAGGTCTCTATGTCACCGTGAGACCCTGGCGAACACAGTAGATTCCATGAATCAGACGACAATAGCGGAATTCAAACCCTAAATCGCAGTTTTCTACAAAAGAAGATTGCAGCGTTTCGGTTTTCTATTTTTCGGCTGCTTTGTATAAGATGGCTTGTGCATATACACAATGTAATTAGACTAAAATATTTCGATTTCTGTCGACTCTTATGAACATTTCAAGACCCAACATGAAGTATCAACTCATTGCTAAGGATATCCACAACGACGATAAAGTTAGAATGGACCTAGGGAGGAGGAGGGTGAGGGGGGCTATTTTGACCTAAGACACTAGGGTATTTTTTATCTATATTCGCTAAACATATTTATTCCACCGATTGGTTGACATTGGATGACATTCCTGAGATTCTAAGCTTTCAAATGGTGTATGACATGACTATCACTCAACTGAATGATGCCGAAAATTTACCCAGCATGTTGGGGGGGGGGGGGAAGGGGTGGTGTAACTAAAACTTGTCCGCCGGCGGGATTTGACGATTAAGTGGTTAAAGGCATTTAAATGAAGTTAAGTGTTTGGTTTGACGCCAATTTGACGCCAATATTTTCCCCTTTTCTGTAAATTAATATCGGCTCCAAATATCGGTTTTCGCCCCCCTTGACTACTAATAATCGGTATCGGTATCGGCCCTGAAAAAACCATATTGGTCTATCTCTAATATCAATATCGCAGGACATTTCGGGAGGCTCAAGGAGCAGAGGAATATTACATTTCAGCAACAAAGTGTAAAGACATTTCGGGAGGCTCAAGGAGGAGGGTAATATTACATTTGAGCAACAAAGTGTAGTCTTGTGGTGGACTCTATAGACATAATTCACCATACTATTTTATAGGGCTGATCGATTATGTAAAAAAATCATAATCAAGATTATTTTGGTCAATATTGAAATCACGATTATTGAAACGATTATTTTTGAGTTTGAAAACATGATGTATTTATTCAGCATTTCCCCCCCAAAAAACACTTAGTAACTGAGAACTATGAAATTTGGCCTTATCAAATACACAAAATGGTCAAAAAGAAAATGTTCAAATCTAAAATAATGTAGAGATATCAGGGCTGTACGCTTACTTTTAAAAGTGGTAGCACTGGTGCTAGCACAATATGAGTTTGAGATGTCAGTCATGGGATATTGCCCAATATCCCGAGATAGCCAACCAATCAAATTGCGCCATCTTAGGAGGTTCACGTGTAGCATATACTAACTATATATAATATCTATGTATTTATCTCTGTATCTGTATAATCTGCTGAACACCCTCTCACTAGTCTCTACTCTCAAGGGTCTCAATGCGGCTTTGGTCCGTGTCTCCCCAACGTTACGTCATGCAATGCATTCTGGGGGAAATGAGAATCAATAGCAAACCGCTAAAATAGTACCTACTTTTTCGTATTTCATTCCGTTTTGCGATACCCAACAACATTAAATACAATAAATAACAGTTTAAATCTTTATTACCAACAAGCAAATTGCACAAATTCGTTGGAAAATAAGCCCTGCAGCACGGCCTTTAAAGCAGCATCATTAAGTGTGGCAGGGTTTGCACCAAACACTTTTCCTTTCAACTCCAAACCCTGAAGATGAAATGTAACGATTAATAAAGTTTTCATTGTTTGCCTATTGACAATACAACTGTGAAAAAAAACAAAACTGAAGAAAACTAACTTCCAACTTCAAGTTTACTGTCGCATCAGCAAGTTTACAGTTGACATCAAGGAATTAAAATTAATGATGGCATCTATCAGTCACTTGAGTAACAAACCAATAATTATTTTAGATTAGCATTGTATTTTTGTTAGAATTATATTCCGTCATAACTAGCTTATAACGAACTTCTGAAGCATGCCACCATGCTTTGGCCTCAACTTCATGTTCTCCAGAGCAGTGTTCTTTTCAGCTCAGATGTAGCCTTTGGGAGAATCAGGTCATTGCTTTGAAGGATTCGACTCGGTCTTCCTTGCTCATAGAACATGTCTGCCAAAAAATGACTGAAGGCACAATAGTCTGCACTCCATCTTATTCTTGATCTAAAGAACAAGCAGAAAATTCAGAATTATCATTATTATTGTTATAACGATAATTCCTAAGTATACAGTATTTATAACACGAATAAGAAAATATGATGGGTTACCTTTCTGGCCCTGCCTTGCACATCAGGACTGTAAGCTGCCACAGCAAGGTGGTCCATGTGCTGCAAGGTGCCATCATACTGTCCACTGTCCTCTGCAAGATCCCCAAGGTTAGATTGCCTGAGAAGTACATGCAGGGCTCGCTGAACGTGTGGAACCCAGCGTGTTCCTTTCACACTCGATGGGCTACACACATTCACCCCAAGCTCTTCTCCCAAGGCCTGCAGCTCCCTCCGTGACTTGGGGCTAAAGTGGTATGTTTTCCACACTAGGTGCAGGAGGTCGTATACCTCTGCTACCATGGGCTCCTTCTTCTGGAGGGTGAGGATTGCAAGCTCCAATCTAAAAATGAATTAGAAGGAGAAAAGGCTTAAAAGAAAAGATATGGGGAAGCAGGATCCATCAAATAATGACAATAATGTTAAATAGACCTACCTGTGAGGCATTGCTTGCTGTCCAACAAGCTTGTTCACCGGCTTCTCATCCTCAAGCAGGCTGACGTACACAATCTCACACTCTGTGGTGGATATGTCCGTGTCCCCGTCGATCATGATTGACAGGTAATTTGTGTCTCTTACCTTGGCCCCCCGAGTTCTCTTTTCATGTCGTCCGCTATCTGTCCTATCATTTCAGCGCAACGCACATGATTGTCATATGTTGGATTTACTTGTACACCATTCTTCTTATGTAGTACAATTAATGAAGCGAATGTAGTGAACGGGAGCTCCTCCTTGGTGATGCAGTACTTAATATTCATTTTAATTTTGATTTCCCTAATTTTGTCCTCATGAGTGCTGTCAGTTAAACGCGTTAACGGTGTTAACGCAAACCAATTTTAATGGCGTTAATTTTTTTATCGCACGATTAAGGCATTTTTTTTTTTTTTTTTTTTAGCATTTTTCTTTTTCGGTTCAAAACAAAGAAGCAGTCGCCTGACTGCTATGTTCAAGGCAGTATGTTTGTATGTTCATCGTTTAGTTGCACTATACTTCTCCATGTTGATAAGAGCATTAAAATGAGAAAAATTAATGGGACAAAGAAATCAAGGGATTTTTAGCATAGAAAAAGCATTTGCGATTAATCACGATTGCTCGCGATTAATCGTGCCATTAATGCGATTAATCGCGATTAAATATTTAAATCGCTTGCCAGCACTAGTCCTCGTTCATGCTTTTGTTTTGTTTGCTCACAGTAACGGTGATCGAACCAGCACGGTTAACCTGTGTTTTTGCCCAAAAAGCATCCCGGCAAGCGATGTGACGCTTTGACAAGTTGTGCTTATGACGTTGTCCCTATTGAAAATTGTGTTCCCTTTAATGTAGGGTGTCTTCCCAGACGTCTTTTCCCCTGCCTCGAGGCAACATTTACAAAACATACACTTCTTGGATTGGTCCTAGACCAGCCAATTGAAAGTTTTTAACCACTGGGGGTTAAACCTATACGTTTTCCTGTTGGCCGAGACGGAGTCATGGGCGGAGTTGGCTTTGTCCGAAGGTGCAGGTTCCGTGTTTGTGGTCGCCGAGTCAATCTCGTCCATACGTGGATTTTCTTTCAAGTTTCCACCTTGTTTTTTTTTAAAAGAGACATTCATAAAAGACGCTAAAATCAAAATCGAGACAGAAATTTGATCAATCGCCCAGCCCTACTGTGTTATCAACTTGTTTTCGTTCTGTGTTATAGGGACGCGGTCTCTTTAAGAGATTGCGCTTCTTTTTTGTTGATATGCTGGTCGGCGCAATGTTTGAATTTATCGTTTTTTTTAAAAATGAACGACCTGCTGTTGCGTGTCGAGGTGAGAAATTGTCTTTTCCCTTCTTTCATCTCAATTTCTACAGTCTATAGACAGAACGTCTTACCTGGGAGTGTTTGTCGATGGCAGAGCCGTTATGTTTAAGAACATAACGTCTTGCCCTGGCGAGTATCGCTGCGGTGTGTGCGCGTGCGTGTGTGTTCTTACCTGCGCATGTATCAATGACGGAGCCGTTATGTTTAAAAAATAACGTCTTACCTGGGCGAGTCTCGCTGCGGTGTGTGCGTGTGTGTTACCTGCGCGTGTGTCGTTGGTGGAGCCGTTATGTTTAAAAACATAGCGTCTTAACTTGGCGAGTGTCGATGCGGTGTGTGCACGTGCATGTGTGTTCTTACCTGCGTGTGTATTGATGGCTGAGCCGTGATGTTTAGAAACATAAAGTCTTACATGGGCGAGTGTGTCGCGGCCTTTGTCTTGACATGCGGTGTGTGTGTGCGCGTGTGTGCGCGCGCTTCCGTGTATGTGTCGCTGCCTTTGTCTTGACGTGCGGTGTGTGCGCGTGTGTGCGCGTGTGTGCGTTTCCATGTATGTTTGTGCGGTGTGTGTATGTTCACGCTTGCGATGTATGTATGCGTTTGCGCGTGCTGTGTGTGTGTGTGTGAGAGATGCAGGCCGCTTGGTACCTGCGCACATGAGTAACTGGTGCGACATGCCAGCTATTATAGTAGTAAGATTCGAATATGGATATTTCACGTCATATTTGAATGCATATTCGAATATCTAATAAAAAGTGACAGCCCTAGCCCACATACACAAACAAAAGATACATGCACGTTAACGTTTCGGGGCTGTCGGGCTGATGACTGCGGGATAACAATATTGCGTTTATAAAATTCCGTGTAGCGCCGTCACGCAGCCTGAGCTGTGCACCCGCAACCTTTCACTCACTCAACAGACGCAACAATTACAACCTGTCAATGTCGCAACCAAGTTGATTTGTCTAGAGGGGAGTAACTGAGCGGCCCCTCCAAAAGTGGTACAGCCCAGGTAGGCCTTGAACTGTGATTGGTCAGAAAGACGTAACAGCTAATGACAACATTAAACTCTCGTGCAGGCTCGAACAGAGAGACACACAAACACACACACACTTTTAAGGAGTTTTTTTACCCGCTCCGTATCCTTGCTTGCCCCAAAAAGTTTGTGCGGCGTGCTTGTTGTTTTGTATCCGGTGTAGCTAGATCCGATATGGTGTTGTAGTTTTTCTAACAAGACCAGTTGTTGCTCGACAGCAGGTGAAAAAACTACAACCTTTGCCAAGCCAAAAGAGCGTTAATGGCGCGATAAAGAAATTAACGCTGTTAAAATTGGTTTGCGTTAACGCCGTTAATAACGCGTTAAACTGACAGCACAAATATATATATATATTAGTGGTGGGCATAGATATTTTTCTTTAATCTAGATTAATTCCAAAATTTATCTAGATTAAAATGGCAAACGGCAAAAAATCTGTTTGTTTACCTTGACAGCGGTCAATTATACTGGGCAATGGTGATTTATCAAATATAATTCACCGCCGGAAGTTGTGAAGTGCCCATGCAAGTGAACGGAGCATAAACAAAAATAATTGACAGCTGAACGTTGGGAAGGCCCATGCAAGGCCCATGGCGTCTACAGCATTGAGAAGAGCCGTGTAATAATCCATAATAATGTAAGGTTTAGAAGTTAAATATTTGAAAGTTGTAGAATAAATTTATATAATTTATATTGGAGTTAATTTGCTAGAAATGTACTTACAATTTTTAGTCAATTAATCATTTACATATTTATGTTACACAATTATTACATATTTGCATGTTTACATATTTAACCCAGTCAGGATATTCTGTTGAATCTGCCTCTCTGATTCCCTCACGTTTACTTCAGTCTAAATTCTAGCTTCTGATTGGTTAGTTCAGTCACGTGATGGGTCCGAACAAGCAAGTGTTTGAAAATAGATTAACGGCGATATCTTTTTTATCGCGCGATAAAAGTTTCACGTTAACGCAGCCGTTAACGCCGATAACGGCCCACCGCTAATATATATATATATATATTAAAGGTTTTATAGAAAGTGCAGAACAGCTGGATAGATATCTTTACATTATTTTAGATTTGAACATTTTGTACTTGACCATTTTCTGTATTTTTTTAGGGCGAAATTTCCAAGTTCTCTGTTACAAAGTGTTTTTTGGGCGAGACATGCTAAATAAATACATCATGTTTTCAAACATTCAGTCAAGTCATTTCAATATTGACCAAAATAATCGTGATGATGATTTTTTTCCATAATCGAGCAGCGCTAGCACACTCTCAGATGTGACTGTTTCTTTTGCTCATATCACCCCAAATACCCATCAGGTAATGTGCAATTTGCTTTGGGATTTGATATAGTGTAATTACGTGAATATATATACCGCGGCTTAGAGCTGAAGATCTTTGCCTGAACCCGACGGGACCCGACGGGTCGGGTCGGATTCGGTCTTAATTTCTGTCATTTTACACGGGCTCGGCCGGGCTCAGGCTTGCGCGGTAAATGAGCGGTCAGGTGATGCATTTCAATTAGCGTGAGAAAGATGTGAAAATGGATGCCAAGGAGGTGAATCGAAGGCTGGCCTCTGGCAATTACGTTTTGGTTGCGCCTAAGAAAGCTAAGTCTGAGGCATGGAAAAGTTTTGACCATGTGCATAAGGAGTTTAATGAGCCAGTGGGTTATGTGAAATGCAAAAAATGCGGCGTTCAGTTGAAGTACAACAGCAAAACAACAGGGAATTCATCGTTGATAAGGCATGCTGATTGAAGCTGTTCAAAACCTTCCACGAGTGCTCAACAACCTTCCATCACATCGTTTGTAACAGCATCAAAACCCATGCCTGCAAAGGTGAAACAAACGGTGACTGAGAAGTGTGTCAGCTTCTGCTGTAAAGACATTAGGCCTCTTAACTAGGGATGCTCCGAAATGAAAATTCTTGGCCGAAACCGAATATACTGAAACAGTTGGCCGAAAGCCGAATACCCAATGTGGCTTTTGCTGTTTTTCATTCATTTTGCTTTAATTTTTCACCATTGCATAAATCAAACAATTAAATGTCCTTTATAAACTTTTTTGTCTTGCTTTTCAATAAAAAAAACAATTACCAATTTGATACAAAATATTTATTTAATACTGAACGTTTTCTAACATTCCAGCAGACCTTAAAGCAAGAATTTAAGAACAATGTACCTTTAAATAAATGAGTAAAACATGTATTTTTTTCGGCCTTTTTACTCTTTCAGCCGAAACCGAAAATGATGTTTTCGGCCATTTTCGGTTGCCGAATATTCGGTGCATCCCTACTTTTAACATCGTAAATGGCAAGGGATTTAATGAGCTTGCGCAATAACTAATTCATGTTGGGCCGCGTATGGAAGGGTTCCCTTAAACTCTGTTATTCCCAGCTATATGACAATTGCAAAGAGATGCACTGAAATGGCTGAAGAAAAAAGGGACTCTTTAGTAAAGTCACTGAAGGCTTTCTTGAAGGACGGCACAGTCGCAATGGCCACAGACATGTGGATGGAGGATTAGCGAAAAATTTGTTATTTGACAATCACATGCCATTTCCCCAAGCTTTCCCCAAACGCGCCGTTTCAGTGTCTGTAGCTTTAATGCAAATTAGGCCCCTGTTTTGGGGGCAGTGCGGCCAGGGCAGTGGCTGGGGCTTGCAGACCCCTCACCAGACTGCCATTGGCTGGTGTGCGGGAAAGGTGCTGGCACCGTTGAATTAGAGGAGTCACTAAAGCTTTCCCAAGCTCTGCCAGGAAGAGTCTGCTCTTGAAACATTTCCCCTGATTCCAGGCTGGGTCAATCGCTGTCCACACCACATATGCATTTCATGCAGACACATCAAGGATGTTGTGGAACACTGCCACAGGCCAACGAGCTGTCATTCACTTGCAGGTGTATGTACCAGTAAGCTGCAATGAAAGAAACAATGACTAGATTGGAAACAATTTTGAACCTGTCTTACCCAAAATGTTTTACATGAATACATGTAAATCAAATGCATGACAGATGAAAATATACATTACCTTATCAAGGCAGTGAACGCCTCCTTTGTTTCTGTTGTAGTCCAGGATGATCTGGGGTTTCCTGTGCTCTGCTTTGCTGACAGCGGTGAATTTGTGTCGAGTGCTCATCAGGATGACATTCTTATTTTTCTTGGGCAAATATGAAGAAGACTGTGTCAGTGAAAGCAAATTTGGATATGAGTGCCTTTCTCCCTCTGGTCGAAACCAGTGCAGGGGGAAGTTGAGGCTTGTTCTTCCTCACTGTCCCCACCAGGGTGAGCTTTATTTTCAGCAGCTCCTGACCAAGCCCATGTGATGTTATGCCCCTGAGACCGGCTATCATGTCCAACACAACACGCATGCCTTGTTTTTTTTCTGGCCTTCCAGTAACAGGTTTCCCTGTTTAAACCTGCATATTCCTGGCGTAGCTGCTCCTAGCATCACATGCTGCCCAGATCTTGATCCCATACTTGCCTGGTTTGCTTGGGATGTACTGTTTGAATGGACAGCGACCTCTGAAAGGGACAAGGCGCTCGTCCACTGTCACCTCAGGGCCTGGATGTACATCAGTGGTAGGTGCTCCCCCCACCTGTCCCAAACGTTCCTGATGCCAACCAGTTGGTCGTCTCGCCAGCGGAAAGGTCGTGTAGCTCTGTCATCCAATCTGATAACTCTTGAGAGGACATGGAACTGCTGCAGGGACATAGTTGACCGGAATATAGGCCTCCCTGACTCTGCATCCAACAGACTTTTTGTAGCCTCATTGTTGGGCCGATGTACTCCTGGTAGAATCAACAGAGCCATGTAGGCTTGGAGGTCTACCTGGTCCAATGCCTTCCATGTGTCCGCAAACACACGCCCCCCCCTTCCAGGTTTGTCATCGCCAGTATAATTTCCACAATGGACTCTGGTAAAAAGAGTTGGAAGCTGGACTTGATGTCAGCCACACGAGATGTTGCATACCGTGTTGGCCCTGGTGTCATCCTAATGATATTTTCCCCTCTTGCTCTGCCTCCTCTGTCCTGGGGGGATGAATACCAGAGCAAGTTGCCATCCTTGGACTGGAATTCAACCTCAGGTGCCCACTCCCCAGGTGCCCCCTCCCCAGGTGCCCCCTCCCCAGTTGCCCCCTCCCCAGGGGCCCCCTCCCCAGGGGCCTCTTCCTCAGGGGCCTCTTCCTCAGGGGCCATCTGTTGACTGTTCGGCTTCATGATGATCTGGATCAAAATCAGGATCGTTGTCTTCTATCTCTGAGACTTGCTCCTCTATTTCTGGTTCAACTCCAATCCCCTCTACATCAGTTTGAAAAAAAGGCCATCCTTGGACTGGAATTCAACCTCAGGTGCCCCCTCCCCAGGTGCCTCTTCCCCAGGGGCCTCTTCCCCAGGGGCCTCTTCCCCAGGGGCCTCTTCCCCAGGGGCCTCTTCCTCAGGGGCCATCTGTTGACTGTTCGGCTTCATGATGATCTGGATCAAAATCAGGATCGTTGTCTTCTATCTCTGAGAATCCTCAGTTTGGTTCCTTAATTTTGTTCCTACCACCGCCTGGATTTGAGCACAATGTCCATGCAACAGATATGCCCGATGAGAGATGGCAGGAACAGCAATGATGGTGAAAGCAGTTGAATCAGTCCAGTTGAAATAGTCGTCCCTCAAAAAAAAACAGCCAGGATATCCCTCCATTAACTCGGAAAGCACCTGTCCGGAGCTCTCCCCAGAAGACTACTTTTTTTTTTATTAGGTATCTTATCTTTATCATTTCGGTATCTTATCTATATCATTTTCTTCATCAATAAACTACTATCGCAGTTGCGTGTGTGTCTCGTAACTTTCTCTGTACTGCCGTGCATGCGCCCGCGATGCGTTTAGGGGAAATCGTAAAGTACAGTACTTAGCGATTAACTCCGAAGAAAATAAAATGGGTTACACATGCCGGTGTGACAATATATGGCGTGTATTGTGTTAATGAACAACTGCTACCTACTACGTTCGATTGTTTTTGCTGCACAACGAATATATGCTAGCTCCACTCAACAAAATAGGTCAAGGTTTTTTAAAAAACAATATGAATGCAAGATGTCAATGGTAGAGCGAAATCCTTATCGTGGCGCAACATAACACCGGTAACATAACTTATTCGTCTTGACTCACAATACATGTAGACTTCAATTAAACATAAAAATATTTTAAATATTTTGCTGGTTATTTATGTTTTTATATTTGAATTGTAGTTTTGTCTCAATTTGTTGGTCCTAATCATGCATTTCCAACTTGTTGACGAGTGTAGAAAACTCTCTAAATAAATCCCAATAAATTACGAAAGTAACCATCGGCTATCAGCAACTTGGTTGACTTTTGAAAATCATAAGATGCGAGAACTGCAGCCTTTAAAGTGACAGCCTTTGAGCAATGTGTTTGTGTATCTGTAAAATATTCTTGCGCCATCAAAGGAACAAAAAGTAGGCTTAAAAAATAAGCATCTCCCATGTAACGTTGGCCAACACATAAACATTGCTTAACGCACAATCTTCATAAACGTCCAGACACACAGTTAAATAAGACTATTTATTACATAGACACATAAAATAATGATCAATAAGTCATTATTTGTAATGCAAAGCATTATTCATAGTCTATGCTATTATCCATTTTAGAGACTCATGCAAGAACATTTATATAATTAGCAAACAATGATATTAATAACCTTATCCTAACATCCTATTGATATTTATTTCCAGATTAAAAAGATCAGTGATCGGGATCGGCCTAAAATTCCCTGATCGAAGCATCCCTAGAGTCTTTGCAACTTTTAAGCAACACGTGTGGGACTTTTGATGTTTGATGTATGGCAATAAGAGAAAAGTACGAAGCAGCTACATTCCGTGCTCCCGGTTTCGCACAAGTTGCATGACGGTTGCATCATCAACGCGTCTGTAACACACACACTCACTTCTTTGACCTATGCATTAAGCTAGCTAGCTAGCTAGGGAACATTTTCAATCAATGCATTAACCAAAATATTGGTCACATTGACATCAAATGACAAACCGTTACAACTGAAGCAACACGCATTCTAATGAGTGAAGGGTTGATTATGGTTCTATTTTGACGCAACCCAAGGGGGTTTACGGACCCTTCACGTCCTTGCTGAAGGCCTTACGTGCGCCTCCCAAAAATGATAACCTTCCTTCAAGGCTAAAACCCGATGCAGAACCAAAACGGGTTCATCATTTTCATTAATGACGCTAGAATCGGTTGATCCTAATTCTGTTTTAATAATTGGCCAAATAACCACAATTATAATTTTTCAGAGTCGTGGAAGAACAAGTTACATTCGATACATGAACCTACTTGTTTGCATGGTGTTGTGCACATTTTCTAGGTTTTACTTCAAGAACTGGCATGGCACCAATGAGGGCCAGCCTCAAGTCTGGAGACACTGCATCAGCAAGCTTCGAGGAGGCTCCCAGAACATACCGGAAGGAACGCCTCTGTTGGACGCTGCCTCTCTCGAGTACTTGTTTGCCCAGGTGTGTGTAAGCTCCCCTCTTTTTACTGAACAGACTTACCCAAGCCTGAAAACGCAAGACCAGATGCAAATGCGTATTAGTCTGGCACCTCTCATTTCAAGGGTTGATGTCAACAGCAGAGACCAAAATGCCTCTGGATGCAATTGGATCAACCTACAACCAATCAGAGAAAATCTTGGTCGTTTATGAAAATGCCTCAACGTGTTCCCATAGGCACTCCTGTGTACAGTCATCAGACCCGCCCCATATTAGATTAACTCTTCCGATTGGTCAGACCTGGGCCAGGTCTGCTTGAGATTCTTCAGCTTCCCAGGCTATCCTTTTAAACATCTAAATGTGTCTTTTGAATGTGTTTTTTTTTTTATCGTACAGGGCCAGCATGACTTCCAAAAGGGGCTTGCCCCGCTGAGGTCTCCCCAGTCTGAGGTTGACCAGCATGAGATGGAGAACGAATGTCTGGGCATGGCAGTGCTGGCCATCACACACGACTCCATGAACCGGGACATTCCACTGACAACCACCAACACCAATGAAATCAGGTGAGACCACCCAAAGGGAAAGGTTGTGGTGGGCAATGTAATGGAAGGAGGTTAAAACCTAGGCAGAAGCTGTAGTCCTCGCAAGTGACTGCCCATATATGGAAGTGGCAGCATACTCATGGAATGCTATGGTAGTAAGCTAGTGGGTTTCAGTGTGCAGAATGGCCTTCTGTGAGCAACATTAAGAATATTTAGAATCTCTGAAACTACCCATAAAACTAATAGTACAAAATACAAATCATTTTCAACCCTACACAATGTCTGCAGTTTTGTGCAGCTCAAAGGAAGTTATTGTTAAAAAACAAATTTTAAACACTTTTTATTAATGCCCATGGGAAAATTATTCAGTGCATTTTATACTAGAAGCCATGAGCTGTGTCTAAGTGTAGGGAACAGTTTACATGAGAGCAGTTTTATGTTTCCTATCATCTTCATATTAATCAAACTTGGTGCAGCCATGACCGCCCATTTGTGAAGAGGAACATGTAGTTCCTCTAATTGCCCACCGGGGGCCTCAGTATTAGGATGTAGAGAGACCCTCCACCATTGTAGGTCATTGGGAAAAATCCTGTAATTGAAACCTAGTAAGGCCTAATTTAAAAGCTCTGTTTTTATGTTTTGCATATCTTTTTAACCACTACATTTCCTCTCCCCCCTCATCAGTTACAAGCGCTTCATCCCCGAGTCGCTGAACCGCAACATCAAGCAGCGCAATTTGCTGACGCGCATGCGCATCAGCAGCGTCTTCAAGAAGTTCCTCCAGGAGTTCAAGCAGCGTACGGTGCAGGACAGCAACATCTCACTGTATGACCTGAAGCTCAAGTACCTGGCGACGCTGGAGAGCCTGACCTGGGACCTCGGCAGTGAGGTGCTGGAGCCCGTCTCCTTGTCCATCAGCCCTGACCGAGACCTCTGCAATGGGGGGTACCATGGTAGGAACTCCTCCTGGCTACATGGCTACCTTACTAGTTTTGTGAGGTTCCCCACTTTGCATCCTCCCGAGTGGTGTACCCCAATTGGGTTTCCTTTGTTGTAGGGGATCCGAAGGATGTTTATGATGATTAAAGATACATTCCTTATATTAATACATTTTGTGTTGTGTAAAGATAATTTTGCCATTAACCCATAAAGACTATGTTTACGGGTTATGTTTTATCCCAAGGTTACTACAACCAGAGTCAAGGACAGAGCAAGGATCCCAGCCCTGAGAGTAGCAATGACATGCAAGTCCAGGTCACTGGTACCACTGGTATCTCCTGGAGGAAGAAGCCGTCCAACGTGAGTGAGGAGGATTTACAGCCTGAGGGTGGGAGAGATCATTATCACTGGCACATTTTTACTTTGATGTTAATATTCTGTTGTGCAATACCAAATTGTTGTGTACATGATGTAGCGCTAGCACTCTATTGAAATTATTATTGAAGGTCCCATGGCATGCTACTTTATGGATGCTTATATCTAGGTGTTAGTGGGCCCTTAATACAGTATTTGACGACGTTCAAGAAATTCAGCCTTGGTGTAGAATTACAGGAACTACGAGCCAGTCCCACAATGAGCTTCCCACAAACGTGTGGTTTTTTAGAGGCGGAGGTGGAGGGTGGGGGTGTGGCCCTGAGCAGCTTGCGGCAATGGTACCATGCGCTCGTGTTTACAGTGGATGTATCGCAATGGCGAGGCGCACACAGCTTTTGGCCGTGTTCTGTAAATATTCTAGAACACTCCGGGTGCTCCGGCGCGAGTCCCGGAGCTCTATATCTAAATACTATCATATTATGCATGGATATCTATATCATATATTATATATTACCACGGCCAAAAGCTGTGTGCGCCTCCAGACGATATTATGATCTGAAACGACTGCGTCGGGTTCTCCAACGTTTCTGGTTCTACCACTTCCACACAGTGGGGTGGCGTGGGGATTTTTTTTGAGGAAGCCAAGTGAGGCCAAACCTTTAGAGAAAATAGTATGTTGCAGCTTGGATGTATTTAATGCAACTACAAGAGCTATTTGAGCGCCTGGTCATTTACCAGGACTTACACATGCCTGTAATCTGACACAGACAGACAGACAGACAGACAGACAGACAGACAGACAGACAGACAGACAGACAGACAGACAGACAGACAGACAGACAGACAGACAGACAGACAGACAGACAGACAGACAGACAGACAGACAGACAGACAGACAGACAGACAGACAGACAGACAGACAGACAGACAGACAGACAGACAGACAGACAGACAGACAGACAGACAGACAGACAGACAGACAGACAGACAGACAGACAGACAGACAGACAGACAGACAGACAGACAGACAGACAGACAGACAGACAGACAGACAGACAGACAGACAGACAGACAGACAGACAGACAGACAGACAGACAGACAGACAGACAGACAGACAGACAGACAGACAGACAGACAGACAGACAGACAGACAGACAGACAGACAGACAGACAGACAGACAGACAGACAGACAGACAGACAGACAGACAGACAGACAGACAGACAGACAGACAGACAGACAGACAGACAGACAGACAGACAGACAGACAGACAGACAGACAGACAGACAGACAGACAGACAGACAGACAGACAGACAGACAGACAGACAGACAGACAGACAGACAGACAGACAGACAGACAGACAGACAGACAGACAGACAGACAGACAGACAGACAGACAGACAGACAGACAGACAGACAGACAGACAGACAGACAGACAGACAGACAGACAGACAGACAGACAGACAGACAGACAGACAGACAGACAGACAGACAGACAGACAGACAGACAGACAGACAGACAGACAGACAGACAGACAGACAGACAGACAGACAGACAGACAGACAGACAGACAGACAGACAGACAGACAGACAGACAGACAGACAGACAGACAGACAGACAGACAGACAGACAGACAGACAGACAGACAGACAGACAGACAGACAGACAGACAGACAGACAGACAGACAGACAGACAGACAGACAGACAGACAGACAGACAGACAGACAGACAGACAGACAGACAGACAGACAGACAGACAGACAGACAGACAGACAGACAGACAGACAGACAGACAGACAGACAGACAGACAGACAGACAGACAGACAGACAGACAGACAGACAGACAGACAGACAGACAGACAGACAGACAGACAGACAGACAGACAGACAGACAGACAGACAGACAGACAGACAGACAGACAGACAGACAGACAGACAGACAGACAGACAGACAGACAGACAGACAGACAGACAGACAGACAGACAGACAGACAGACAGACAGACAGACAGACAGACAGACAGACAGACAGACAGACAGACAGACAGACAGACAGACAGACAGACAGACAGACAGACAGACAGACAGACAGACAGACAGACAGACAGACAGACAGACAGACAGACAGACAGACAGACAGACAGACAGACAGACAGACAGACAGACAGACAGACAGACAGACAGACAGACAGACAGACAGACAGACAGACAGACAGACAGACAGACAGACAGACAGACAGACAGACAGACAGACAGACAGACAGACAGACAGACAGACAGACAGACAGACAGACAGACAGACAGACAGACAGACAGACAGACAGACAGACAGACAGACAGACAGACAGACAGACAGACAGACAGACAGACAGACAGACAGACAGACAGACAGACAGACAGACAGACAGACAGACAGACAGACAGACAGACAGACAGACAGACAGACAGACAGACAGACAGACAGACAGACAGACAGACAGACAGACAGACAGACAGACAGACAGACAGACAGACAGACAGACAGACAGACAGACAGACAGACAGACAGACAGACAGACAGACAGACAGACAGACAGACAGACAGACAGACAGACAGACAGACAGACAGACAGACAGACAGACAGACAGACAGACAGACAGACAGACAGACAGACAGACAGACAGACAGACAGACAGACAGACAGACAGACAGACAGACAGACAGACAGACAGACAGACAGACAGACAGACAGACAGACAGACAGACAGACAGACAGACAGACAGACAGACAGACAGACAGACAGACAGACAGACAGACAGACAGACAGACAGACAGACAGACAGACAGACAGACAGACAGACAGACAGACAGACAGACAGACAGACAGACAGACAGACAGACAGACAGACGCTAAAATGTGTCGCTACATGACCACCAGTGTTAAAAACCCTCTGAGCCCAATCATTTTATTGTATCTATAAACCGCAACCTCCGTGCCGTTTTTCCTCTAGTATTGTGTGAGTGTGTGTAGGCCTATGTGTGTGTGTGCGTGTTGTCGCTCTTTTTGGGATCACTCATAGCCTTTACAGGAGCTTATATCCAGTCAGGAATTTATAGCCTAGGTATTTTCGGGAACTTTGAAAAATGAATCCATACTGTTAGATCCATAGATGTTGTTCTTTATTGCCATATAAAATCCGTTTATCGCGTATTTTAGTTAGGGATTTATGCTAATCGCCTGTAAGCATGTGGTCATTAGCATAAATGCAGGGAAAAAACCTAAGGACTTCTTAAAAGATCATGAATAGTTTCTATTATGTATAACTTTTTTTTATTTATTATTATTTTATTTATTTTATAATTTTCTCATCACTTTTTGACTCCCAAGACTAAGAAGAAGTGTTTTAAGCAATAACAAGCTTATCATCGCTCTCTTGTCCTCTTCCCCTGACTCTCACTGTCTCACAAAGGGTTTAGTTAGGTTTATAATTTAAAAAGATGTGTTTTGCCCATTGTTGCAGGAGATTTCATTTTTGAACAAAGTGTCTTATGTAAAAAACAGTTATGCTTTGGGCATAGCAACCATGTTTAGTGTTTAAGCATTAGGCAAAAATCTGTAAATAAATTGGGCAAATTATATTTGCGTTGTGGCATTTTTTGTTTAAATATTACTATACAAAAATATAAAAATCTGTAAATGAAGACACAAAAGGCAAAGTTACAACACCAATAATCCCATCTACAGTAATACACAGGACTGTTTGAATAGGATTTAAGTGCATATTCTCCTCTCAAAGTGCACCAGATTCATGCATTCCAATGTAAAGGGTACAAATAAATTCCAGCCGGGGGGGCATGCCCCTGGACCCCCCTAGAGGGATCGGGGACCACACCACCGCTAATGAAAAAAATCCTGCAGGAAACACTGTATTAGTATTAGACAGGCATCTGCTTTAAATATTTTGCATACACACTTTTGAACAATCCAATTAAATCCTGCAGAATTAAAAGTCACATTCCTGCTACTGTTTTAGTTCCAGCTGACATTACATGAACCGGTCCCTAGTAGGGATGGCGAAAATGTAAAATATTCTTGACCGACCACAGAGCCTCATTAACCGGTTAACCGATCAGATTAAAATGTGCCATTTGAAATAACAGCCATTTTCGAGCCGTGCCAGCTATTTCGTAACTCTGCTTATCTCTCCCGTTCTGCCTCCGACTCATACATACACAAACTCTCCGAGTGAGAGGCAGTAGCTCTAATTGCGGCACGACCTGTGTTTGAATTGAAACACGAGGCATGCTTACTGCAAGTTGGCCGTGTGTAGAGAGTAAAGGCCCATTCACACCCTACGGTAAATACGGATACGGGCCGTTTTGTCCGGTCCCGGAGGTGTTTCGTCCGTAAATGGGTCCGTCGCCTCTGAGCGTACGAATCCGGAGTGCTCCGGGAGAACCGGAGCAATATCACCGGAAATCGAGGCGGCAGTATAGAGTCAAAAGTCAGACCGTTCGCAAAAACAGTAGTAGTAGTAGAGTAGTATAATATCTCAGTGTTTCCCATACATAGACCATTGTGTGGCGCGGCGCCACAGAATCAACATCGAGCGCCACGAATTGATTCTGTCTTTTTCTTTTTTATAACGCGATTTTGAAATCTAAAAATTGTTCCGTCCATTCATCTCCGCATAGCACTCGTTCTCCCTGACACACACACACACACACACACACACACACACACACACACACACACACACACACACACACACACACCGATGTCACCCATCGCTTAGCAACCGGACACGCTGGGGTTGATAAGTTACCGGACTACTGTAACTACTACGGAGTGATAATAACAAAGACGTGAATCAGGCAATAAATCCAATTTCCTTGACCGCGGTAAAGTTCGGTGTGCATTAAAGTACAGACGGAGTGAACCAATTGCAAACTACTGCAGCTGCTCCAAGTTAAACCCCAAACTAATCGGAATAAGTATTTTTTAGCGGACTACACCACCTATTCTATTTCGCATAGAATTCTATTCCGAACCGATTGAGGCGTATATTAGGGGTGTAAATCTCTGGTTTCATCACGATACGATATTATATCGATTCATTGGACAACGATACGATATTTGCCGATATCAAAAGTCTGCCGCGATACGATTTCGATTCAGGGGCATGCGATCGATATGAGACGATATCATATGCCCATTTAACACATCATTCATAATTTTATTTCTTTGCTCTTCCGGATATTTAAAACAAAAAAAATCAATTTTTAATACAAATAATAAAGTCCCACATAATTGCATTTAAGTGCCAAAGGTTTTTTATGGCTTAAATTAAAGAGCCTGTAATGATCTTTCATTTTGAACGTAGACCATTCCCAACCTATCTGTGTGGATAGTTTTCTTCTAAAAACAAAACATCCCTCGGAATCATCTTGGCTGTTAAGATAAGCCGTCCGTGTTGCCAGATTGGGCACATTTTTCAGCCCGATTTGGCTACTTTTAATCACGTTAGGCTGGAAAAACGGGACATATGCCCAATCTGGCAACACAAACCAAAACTAGACATCCTCGCGCTCACACGTGCTCGCTGTTGCCTCGTTTAACCGGTGAATGGATACGAGCGGCTTGGCGCTTTGCGCAGAAATAGTTTCGCTATTTTATCTTCTTCATCATTTTCACCAACACATTTTCAAAGTTCAAACAATTTCACCAGCGCATTTGCAGAGTTTAAAATCTGGCACTGTTCTAACAGTGTATTTCATTGTTTCCCGGTTTTGATACCTTGTAAATGGGATTCTGCAAACGGGTGTTCATACATTGAGAAATAAGTTTTGAAAGGTTGTATATTTAGTTTTAAAAACTTGTAAAGGTGTACGTTTACGCCATTGCAACGTATTTTTTCAGAACTGACTTTTCAGCATTGACTTTTCAGAGATTTGACCACACAGGCGCAAGCTTTGAGTCACGTGAATATTGGCAGTGTTCTGTCGCGCATATGTTTTGAAACTCCTGACTGTCAAGTCTGAAGAAAAAAAAAACGTTCCTGGGGGCGGGACCATTTAGCTTTAAACCTATTGGTTGCTCTCGGCTGACGTACATTACAATCACATTCTTGTCATCGGCAGAGCACTGTCAATCACGCACAGCCCGTGAACGGCACGTGTACATCCTTCGTCCCTCCCTTATCCCCATGCGGATGGGGGAGTCTGGGCGGTGGACTGCGACGGCATGATAGTTGTCTGACCCCTTGGAATGTACTGACGTACATTCCAATTACATTCTTTTCATCGGCAGAGCACTGTCAATCACGCACAGCCCGGTGAACTGCACATGTGATTGGAATGTACGTCAGCCGAGAGCAACCAATAGGTTTAGAGCTAAATGGTCCCGCCCCCAGGACATTTTTTTTTTCTTCCGATTTGACTGTCAGGAGTTTCAAAACGAGTGCGCGACAGAACACTGCCAATATTCACGTGACTCAAAGCTTCCACCTGTGTGGTCAAATCTCTGAAAAGTCAGTGCTGAAAAGTCAGTTCTGAAAAAATACGTTGCAATGGCGTAAACGTACACCTTTACAAGTTTTTAAAACCAAATATTCAACCTTTCAAAACTTATTTCTCAATGTATGAACACCTGTTTACAGAATCCCATTTACAAGGTTTCAAATCCGGGAAACAATGAAATACACTGTTAGAACAGTGCCAGATTTGAAACTCTGCAAATGCGCTGGTGAAATTGTTTGAACTTTGAAAATGTGTTGGTGAAAATGATGAAGAAGATAAAATGGAACACAAAATCATGTTTACAGATGTTTGAATTTTAGTTTGAATTTTTTTCAGGTTGTAATATCTTTTTTCAGTGTCGCAAAACCTTTTTTACAAGGTGTTGAGTTTTCAAACCCAGACTTACAAGCCTTTGAAACTTTTTTTTTTCAGGTTTGAATTATGGCAGGAAACTGGCTCCATAGACGTCTCTAATGACGTCTTTGGTATCACTCCGTAAATAGTCCGGTAACTCCAGCGTCTTCGGTTGCTATGCAACGTCAACGTCTTTGGCAGACTATTTCTCTGCTGATCAACACTACGAATGCTGGTTACAAATAAATTGTAAAAAGACACACCATGAAGTTATTTTTTAGTTTAGGCAAGTAGCCGTGTAATAAGCGGGATAATGTATAGAACGTCGTCGGTCGTTATTGAAAATAAGCCCCTTCAGGTCTGTGTCCTGTTCGCCCTGTCGGGCCTCATTTTCCCGATAATGACCGGCGTTCTTTACATTATCCCTTACATATCTGTTGTTAAAGCACAGCTGTGCTTCGTTGAGCCAAAAAAAAAAATACACTAAATAAATGGTTGATAGTGAATACTTGCGGCGCGGAGTTAAAACTAAACACTATACCTGTTTTGTTCAAAATATCGTTATAATATCGTTTATCGCCATTCAAACAAAAAATATCGATATGAGTTTTGGTCCATATCGCCCAGCCCTAGCGGTTCATGTACCGACATCAGGGAGTCAAAGCCAAAGTTCCTTTCCCCCAATTCCTTCTCAACCATGGCTGAGATAACCCCTACTACGAGTCTCGTTGTGGAAATACCAGAGACGTCAGTGAAACCGACGTGTTATGCGCCATAACACCTGCAGACGATATTATGAATCTCAAACGACTGCGTTAGGTTCTCAGATTTCTCTGGTTCTTCCACATCCACATTCTCTGAAGTAGACTGAAACGCGACATGGAGGAGAAAGGGATTGTTGCCCGCAATTGTTGACAGTGATTGTCTCCCACCGGAGCCCCGCTGCCGAGGTACCACCGTCTCGGAAGCGGGCAGCGCCGAGGCACCACCGACCCGCAGCGGTAAACAGCAGAACGGTTACAGCAGAATGGTTATCCAAATAACAAAGAAGAACAGTCGTAACTCATTGGCGGGCCGAATTCTCTGGGCGGGCTAAAAAAAGAAGGGGAGGTAACCTGGCCCCTTATGACGACATATGGGGCCAAATTCGAAATCGGAGGAGCAGGATACCTAGTGCTCGTTTTACACCCAACACCATTTCTAGTTATTGGGGGAAAGTAGGCAGAATAGGGGAACTAATTTTAATGTTAGAAAACGTCATAGAGTGAAAATTGCATGCCATGGGACCGTTAAATTAAATGGGATGAAATGGCAAAAAACATATTATCTCTCCTATAGGACGCAGTGATACCAAAGGAAAAGAATAAGGCCAAGAAGAAGTTTGATGACAAATACAAGAAGGAGAAGGAGAAAGCAGAGAGCTGGGTGGTCTTCTGTGATTTTCATGAGATCACACACATCGTCATCAAAGATGCCACCGTCACCATCTATCGTCAGGACAACAAGAGGATGGTGAGGACTCTCCCATGTTTCCCTGAAGCCAGAGAAAACGGTGTCCTTAGTTCCCTGATTGTTATATATAATCAATCAAATTCTTCTAGATGCATGATGTGATTTACTTTGACTCTCTTCCTACCTACAACCAATTCAGAGGTTGTTCATGTTGGCAAAACAGATAGGATCAATAGCACGGCTAAACTGCTCTTGCTTTCTTCTTGGAATACTTTGTTCTGAAGGCTGAACATCCTTAATGCTAACTAGCATGCGGTTAGAAACCTCTTTGCGAAATGTTTGTATCAAATCAATACATTTGGTCTTGTGTTAGTGAGGTCCCCCCTTCACTTTAGGCGTCTTTGAGTGTTATTAATTATTATTATTCTTCATGTTTAACCTCTGTTTTCCTTTTATTCCTAGTCTGTTTTACATAGTTTTGAATGATGACTATATGCTCTGTAAGGTGACCTTGGGTGTCTTGAAAGGCGCCTCTAAATTAAATGTATTATTATTATTATTATTGTGCATGCTTTCATTAAAATGCACTGTTGCAAACACGAACTAGGAAATAACAGGCAAATGATCTGCCATATTGTCTCTAAAGGCCATTTTCCACTGACGGCACTTAGTCGGACCATGGCGTGTTCATTTTTGTTTCCAATTCCAGTTTAAACTACGAGTTGTGCTAAGTCACGCCTGCATGGACCATCTCTGAAGTCGGGCCATAGTGCGCCAGACCCATCTCATTTAGAATCATTCACACATAGGCACGCTCAGTATGGCTAGGGTTCTCAACAGCATAGGGTTGTGTTTTTTTTCCCTGATATTAAGGACATCATATAGCACTCTGGGAAATATGTGCAAAACTTGTGTAAATAAGACATAAATTGTCTCAAGGAGCTGATGAGATTACTAGGCAAAAAATGGTTTATGTGCATAAGTCTGTCTGAAGAAACTCAATATATTAAAGGTCTCTGTAACAAATAATTCACATTTTACCCAATAATAATAAAAAAAAATACAAAAAGTGTGTGTTGTGTCAAGAACTTGTTACAGAGATGTGAATCCCAGTGCCGGGATTTGCATCTCCGTAACAACAGGGCTTACCAAACCAGCACATGTGTATGGAAAAGGGTCATACGAACTCTGCACTAATTCTGTATTTCCACCACCCCCCCCATCTCTCGTGTGTTGTTTTAACAACCCATCTCTCCCTTTCTCCTCGATGTCACCAGGAGCTGCAGCTGGCATCCAGGGCCCGGGCCAGAGCTTTGTCCTTCGTGGCTCTGGTGGATGGATATTTCCGTCTGACGGTGGATGCTCACCACTACCTATGCAAGGACGTGGCCCCCTCCTCAGTGGCTCGCAACACCGATGACGGCTGTCATGGCCCCATTTGGTCAGTCGTGTGTGTGTGTGTGTGTGTGTGTGTGTGTGTGGTGTGTGGGTGTGTGTGTGTGTGTGTGTGTGTGAGATATACCCAATGGAAAATACAAAAACAATGTTGCTGATCAGTACAACAATCGATGAAAATATGGTATTTGCTTTACCCTGAAAATGAAACGGAAAATATGGAAAATGAAATTAAATAAAAAAGGACACAATATTCATTTTTGGGAGTAAAGTCTTTTGCTAATTCACATAAAATACAGATGTACAGGAGGTGGTGTCCTATTTTCATGGTCATATATGGTAACAACTCTTGGTTAATGTTTGATCTTGTTGTAATCTGGTGAAGTGAGACCCCTACCTTAATGGGCTAGTGTGTGTCTTCTGCCCCATGCAGCACTTTCAAAAACATAAATCATAAAGCTGCTCTCATCAAACAGGATTTTGTAATAATTTATATATCTTGTAGTGTTGGCTTTTCCTATACCTTTTCTGAGAACTAAGAACTAACCTATTCTAAGCTCCTGCAATATCTGAAGCTTTAATAAGAACAAGAGTTTTTCACTCAACTGACCATAGCTAGCTGCTATGCTTTGTTGTGGCATTTCTGCGAAGAGCCTCCTAGGAATATAAACAATAGCAGGAGCACTTCGTTCTTTGCCTCGAGATATTTTGTAAAGCACTTGTACGGGGATATTTTGTCTGTACTGATTCCGCAACACCGAAATACTATATAATCCCTGTTTGCCTTCGTGGCAGGCAGCCCATGTTAAATGCTTATCTGCTGTTGGTTTAATCACACCAACTGGTGCAGGCCTCTTCAAGTAGAACATTTGAATAATGTATTTCTATTAACCACTCCCAGTACGGACTATGCAGTCCACAAGCTGCGGCAAGAGGGCAACCAGGAGGGCACCTACATCCTACGCTGGAGCTGCACCGAGTATCAATTCATCATTATCACTGTGGTCTGCCGCGAGGTGAGTCTAACAGGCACTCACAAACCCAAACTGGAGCCCCAAACTGGAGCCCCAAACTGGAGCCCCAAACTGGAGCCCCAAACTGGAGCCCCAAACTGGAGCCCCAAACTGGAGCCCCAAACTGGAGCCCCAAACTGGAGCCCCAAACTGGAGCCCCTAACTGGAGCCCCAAACTGGAGCCCCAAACACCTGGGCATAATGTCATGCTTTCAATCACAATTCTCCTGCATTTCCCACTGTAGACAGAATTGTTTGGAACAATCTAACATTAGTGTTAATGTGGCATTGCAAAAAATTATACATGTTTAATAGTAAGCTGCTGATACCCTTACCATAAAAAGGCCAATACACGTTTCTCAAATCGAGCTGAAATCCTTCTGGACAACGTTGAGGCAACAAATGAGCCACTGTAACAGGATCAACCATTATTATTTGCTGAGAGGGTTTATTGCAGTTTTGTTTCCATAACAGTACTGTGAGAAGTCAAACAAAATTAAACTGCCCAAATAGCAGGATCACATGGCGGTTGGGTAATACTGAAAGTACATGGGAAATCACCTTTTTTGTTTTGGTTGTTCATTTGAGGTTACCGGCTTTTTTGCCTGATCAATCCCATAGGCTCACACAAGCAGCTGTGTAAAGCTTACTTATTAAGATGTTTTTCTCAAATGCAATTTGTTTATTAAAGCTGCAGTAGGAAATATATACATCTTTTATAATTCGTTAAAAATTTTAAGTCTGTGGACAAACTGATAAATTGTCTTGTGAGTTTCATTGAACAGTGTAGCATCAGGGCAGATTTATTACCCACTGCATCTAACCAATAAGAGAGGCTGATGGTTTCCTCCTTCTCTTTTTCCTGATTCTATCTGGTCTTTTCTCCCATAGATTATCTCTAGACGTCTTTACACTGCCAAATATGCCCGTCTTATTCACGCCTTTTTCCCGGCATGGTCCGCGCGTTTACACTGCCCGAGGTAAATCGCTGGCTTGGGCTAGCACCCCAATTTACCCTCCCGGACCCTACACATATTGGCGGTTAAATGTGATTAGACCGCTCTGCGGTTCCAGGGGCAGGACTTGGGTAGAGGTGTTGCTGCGTTGTCTAGACAGAGACAACGTAGCGATAGCAACATGATTGAGCTCCTGATCATGTGAAAGGAGGTGATGCAGTCGCATTAAATGACGATGGGGAAAGATGGTGCGATCTAGAGAAAGATCGCACCATCTTTTTATTCTCTGGATAAAAAGCGTCCAAAAAATATAATATGTTGGCGTTTTTGCCCTTGGAAATAGTTAATGGCGTTTTTTACAATCAGATGTATACTCATTCTTGCATGCGAGTCTCTTGAATCCTGAAAACATTAAAACCTTTGTTGTATGCAAATTATTCTAAAGAGGTATACTCTCCGTGCGCAGCCCCACCTTCTCCAGTGAACCAAGAAAGGCCGCTCCGTGACGATGGGGGATTTTACCCCCTCGGTTTTACACAGGCAAGGCAGTGAAATTGCCGGGCGTGCCAAGCCGCGACCGAACCGGCTTGGCAGTGTAAAAAGGCCTTCTGTTTCTTTCTCCCCTTAGTCTCTCCCTCAAATTCTAGTAAATAATTGTATTAATGTTGAACCTTGTTTTTCCCTTCCTTTATCCTCTCAATTAATACTTTTCATAGTTGGTGTTCTGCCTATGCACTCTTTAGAAACTAAAATTGTTGGTATTAATAATAGTTAATAATAATTACAAATGTAGCATAAAATGTGAATATAGAAAAAGTTCTCCACTGTGTTTTTTTTATTGCTTCCACAAACCTAGTTGGACCTGAGGGAGTCCCGTATGGTGACCCAGTACAAGAACTTCCAGGTAGAGGTGAGCCCCAGTGGGTTCTGCCTGTACGGCACAGAGACCATCCGGCCCACCCTACGTGAGCTTCTGGACCATCTGGCCGGTCAGAGCCTCCGCGCGGACAACATCGAATTCCAACTGATCCGCTGCTGCCCACCCCAGCCAAGAGGTGAGGGGTTCAGAACCGGTCGACCAGTAAACTCAAGCAAAAGACCAGCGGCCCAGGGGAACATTGAGGTTAGCCTGTGTTCACAATGGGCCCAGCTTCACATCAGATCAGAAGATCAGAAGAAGGGCGCAGTATACAAGAAAAAATACAAAAATACTTTCCCTTATATCTGAATGAATTAAGCACAGCGTCTGGTTTCTCCTGCACATAATTATTAACTGTTTAATTGTATCTTTGAGGGACAAAAAGCGAGAGGGGAGGCTAAAGCACAAAAGAAGAGTTAAAGGTTGTATCGGCGATTCTAGGCCGAAACATAATTTACACATTCATCTGATCTTTCCTCACGATCCGCTAGCTGCCCGCCCCATAAGCAAGCCGTCAAAAAAAACTAAACGGGTCTCTGTAGGCAGCCTATGTGCCGAGATCGTACAGAAATTATTAAATTAACTAATTGTACTACCAACCACTCAAAACCAAAATAAATAGTATTCCAACCAATCACCGACAAGGGGTGGCAGGGCTCCAGACTGCGACTAAATGGTCGCAAAATTTAGTGTGTGGCTGAATTTTACATTTGGTCGCAGATGTGTGACCAGTAAATTTGCCCTTTTTTATTTTCAATTTTTACCCGTTAAACGTGGAAGGGGCGTGTCAATAAATCCGGAATCTGTAGCAGGCCAATGTGAGTAAGATTGATAGTGAATGGCCACTGTTAGTGGCTAATGCGTGGTGGGGGAGGGTCCTAGAGATTATCGAGCGAGGGTAAATATCTGTGAGGAGAGCGATTTCACAACCTGCTATGTGCGTTTGAACAAGCAAACTATTGACTCGTTCTTCCGACCTGCGGCTAGTGTGCCAGTGCCTGTCAGAGTCCTGGGGTCTTATTTTGCAAACCCGCACCCGCCCGTACCCGCAATACATAAAACCGCATCCGACCCTTGTTCCGACAGCAGAGCGAAATACATACCGACCCGCACCCGTGTCCGACACATTATTTTTCAACCATTTCATCCAAATTGTACGGGTTACCCGCGGGTACCCCTGTGCCGGCAGGACTCTGCTTCTGGTGCCATTAAGGGCTTTTCACACAGGAGGCGTTTGTCGCGCCTGCTAATGCATTCTCAATGGAGAGGCGAGCGGACAAAGAGGAGGCGCAGTGGCCGTGAAACTGTCGCTTCCGTGCTCATGCGCGCACACCTGGAAACTGTTGGGATAGATGAGAATCACAATAAAATGTGACACTGAATTTGAAACAGCATCTATTATCAATATATTTATTAGTAACAGTGCAAATTAGTAGAAATGTGAATATTTGGTTGGCATGTTGATTTACGGTGTGTGCCCCTAAAATTTCTGGTTGCGCCCCTACATTTTTCAGTTAGGGGCCACAGTGATCCTAGTGAACAAAGTTAGTCTGGAGCCCTGGGTGGGTTTTGCCCTGCGTTCATGATCGTTTTTACTGGATGCATGAAACACGGAAGGGAGGGCTTGCTCTGTTTGTTTGGGATCTCGCTTCAAATACCAACAGAAGTGTCGTCACCCAACATCGCTGATACAACCTTTCATACCACTCAATTTGCCCTTACAGCAATTGTATATAATTTAAGTATTTTTAAAAGCCATTGCATAGAAAATGGTAGTCTTGAGCCTTTTCAGGTTCACATCAACAATGGCTGAAATGTAGATGCAAGTTTCTGTTCTCTTGAATATAAGAGGGTTTTTCAGATTCTGATTTGGGGATATATCTGAGCACTGGGTATGCCAAAACCAATAATAATCAATGATTCCTATCATGCATCTGTACACATCCCAGCTGCGCTGCTCCTAAGAAGCCCTATTGCATATAATTCCAATTGAGTTGCACTTACAAGGCTGGTTTGATGTGTGCATGTGTGTTACGATACGATACGATACGATATAACTTTATTAATCCCCCGTAGGAGAAATTTGTTTGTTGCAGCAGCAGTGGAAGGACACAGGACAAAATAACAATGTAATAAATACAATAAATAAATAAATAAATAAATACAAAGTGCTAATACATAAGGAGACGCTTATAGTTAATAGGGACAAAAACAAGACAAACAGAAACAACATCAAGATGGGTGATGCATATACACACGCATACCTAAACACACACACACATGCATATGCAAACACATAGACATACACAAACACAATCATCATCGGGCACTGTTGAACAGCCTAATGGCTGCCGGCACAAAGGAGCACCTGAAGCGCTCCGTCTTGCACCTGGGGAACATCAACCTGTGACTGAAGGTGCTCCCCATCTGCCACAGCTCAGCATGGAGGGGATGGGAGGGGTTGCCCATGATGGACTTGAATTTGTCCCTCATCCTCCTCTCCACCACCACCTCCAGACTGTCCAGCTCAAGTCCCACAACAGAGCTGGCTTTCCTAACCAGCTTGTTGAGTCTGTTTGACTCCCCAGCCTTGATGCCTCCTCCCCAGCCTTGATGCCTCCTCCCCAGCACGCCCCAGCAAAGAACAGCGTGCTGGCTACCACAGACAGATAAAATGTCCTTAGCAGCCTGCCACACACGTCAAACGACCTGAGCCTCCTGAGGAAGAAGAGTCTGCTCTGACTCTTCCGGTAGAGGGCCTCTGTGTTGTCAGACCAGTCCAGTTTATTGTTGATGTGTACTCCAAGGAACTTATACGAATCCACCGTCTCAATTTCAACCCCCTGGATGGTAATAGGGGTTGGGGGCTTCCTCTTCCGGCGGAAGTCCACCACCAGCTCCTTGGTCTTGCTGATGTTGAGTTGGAGGTGGTTCTCCTCAGACCATCTGACGAAGTCCTCCACCACACCTCTGTACTCGTCCTCCCTGTCCTCACTGATGCAGCCCACGATGGAGGAGTCATCTGAGAATTTCTGGAGATGGCAGGTTCCAGAGTTGAAGCTGAAGTCAGAGGTGTAGATGGTAAAGAGGAAGGGTGAAAGTACTGTTCCTTGGGGTGCGCCAGTGTTGCTCATCAACACATCTGACAGGCTGCTCTGCAGCCGCACGTACTGTGGCCTGCTGGAAAGGTAGTCACCAATCCAGGCCACCATGTCAGGGTGTACCTGCATTGCTGAGAGCTTCTTCTCAAGCAGGGGAGGCTGGATGGTATTAAACGCACTGGAGAAGTCGAAGAACATGACTCTCACTGAGCTCCCCGGCTTCTCCAGGTGTGAGTAAGCCCTGTGCAGCAGGTAAATGATGGCGTCGTCCACGCTGAGTTGGGCCTGGTACGCGAACTGCAGTGGGTCCATGGAGTCACACACCTGGGGCCTGAGGTGCTGTAGAACCAGTCTTTCGAAGGTCTTCATGATGTGTGAGATCAGCACCACTGGCCTGTAGTCATTGGGAGAGCTAGGACGAGCTATCTTAGGCACCGGAACAATGCAGGAGGTCTTCCACAACTGGGGCACCTTCTTTAGCCTCAGGGAGAGGTTGAAGAGGTGTTGGAACACTCCAGCAAGCTGTCCGGCACACGCTTTAAGCACCTTGGGATTGATGTTGTCCGGACCCATTGCCTTATACCTCTGGAGCTTAGATAGCTCCTGCCTCACCTGGCCTGATGTAATGACAAGACTGGTAGCAAGGGGGAGTGGAGGGGGAAAGGGAGGGGAGGTGACTGGGTTGGGGGTAGGGGAGGTGAAGGAGGGGGGCACAGACTGACTCGCTGAGCTCACTGGGGCAGGGGTTGAGTCGAACCTATTAAAGAATAGGTTCAGCTCATTAGCACGTTCGTGCCCGCCCCCCACAGCTGGACCTGGCAGTCTGTGTCCCGTAATCTGCTTCATCCCATCCCACACCTCCTTGGCACTGTTCATTTCCAGCTTGCCCTCCAGCCTCTCCTTATAGCGGTTTTTGGCCGCCCTTAGTTCCCTTCTCAGCTCCTTCTGAACTGATTTTACCCCCTCTCTGTCTCCTGCCATGAAAGCCCTCTTCTTCCTGTTAAGTAGGATTTTAATGTTCTTATTAATCCAGGGTTTGTTGTTAGGAAAAACAGCGGACCTTCTTGATGGGTACAACGCTGTCCTCACAGAACCTGATGTAATCCGTAATGCAATGGGAGAGTCCCTCAATGTCCTCTGCGTGTTCTTCCTGGAACAGATCCCAGTCTGTTCTCTGGAAGCAGTCCTGCAGGGCCTCCTCAGCCTCTCTAGACCACACCTTCACAGTCCTGGTGGTAGCCGGCTGCTTGTTTATAACAGGCTTGTACACAGGTGTAAGGTGTATCAAGTTGTGGTCAGACTGGCCGAGGGGTGGGAGGGGAGAGGAGCTGTATGCCTCCCTCACATTGGCATAAAGACAGTCCAGAATTTTATTTCCTCTGGTTTTACATTTCACATACTGTGTGAAGCTGGTCAGAGTTTTGGAGAGAGAGACATGATTGAAGTCTCCGTTGATTATCATGAGCGCTGTGGGGTGCCGAGTCTGTAATCTCGCGACGGTAGAGTGGATGACGTCACAGGCGCGCGCTGCCACTGCGGACGGTGGTACATACACAACAACAACGATGACGTGAGAGAACTCCCGAGGCAGATAGTATGGCCTCAATCCCACAGCTAACAGTTCGATATCTGGAGTACAGATGCTCTCCTTCACGGTAACATGTCCGGGGTTACACCATTTTGTTTTCACAAAGACGGCTAGACCCCCTCCTTTCTTCTTTCCGCTCAGTCGTCCCCTGTCCGCTCTCGCTAGCGTGAAGCCAGCCAACTCGATAGCACAGTCCGGTATATTCCTATGTAGCCATGTCTCCGTGAAGCACAACAAACTACACTCCCGGTACACACACTGACTGCTCGCCAAGGCTGTTAGTTCGTCCGTTTTGTTGGCCAACGATCTCACGTTCCCCATCACGATAGATGGAAGGCAAGGTTTAAATCTCCTGTGCGTCTCCCGTCTCAACCTTGCCTTCGTTCCGGCTCTCGTTCCCCTCCGGTGTCTCCTAAGCTCCGCAGGTATGCCCGCGGGTGGGGCTCCAACGGCCCCGGCCGTTGGTCCCGGCCGGTACATCAGCAGCCCTTCCCTCGTATGGGTAATCATTGTTTGGTCCACGAGTATCACTAATTACACTAAAAACTACACTAACACTAACTTAAACTAATGATCAAATGTGTTTAAAAGATTAAAGGCACCTTCCAGCGAATATCAGAAAGATGTCAAGTTGAAATAATAGTAGCAATTAGAAGAAAAAATAAGTAGGAACTGCAAGAGCTACTGCAACAGGCAGCCACCCTCGACGGCGCCATGGCAACAAATTATGCCCTATTTGCAAGGTAATTGAGGGTGTGCGTGTGTGGTTGTTGTGCATGTGAAAGGGAGACGGGGACATACAGGGAGGAAACAAGCATAGTAAATGTCGCTTTGTCATGTTTGTGCCAGGAGTGGGGTAGGTAGGTGTTTGTAAGATGGGTGTGAGTCTGGGTGCATAGCATTGTTGCGTAAGGGGTCAACATTACAGTGTTTAGAGCAGAAACAAACAACATGGCACATCTGGGTGCATCATTATCACTAACTCGAAGAATTTTACAGTACATTGCTTTTGACATCTTCACTTTTTTCTGTGCTGGAGCTTTATTCAAAATAACATACAGATATCACATTTCACTATTGCAGTGGTAGTGTGTGTATAAAGTGACCCTGTATAAAGTCAGGTTGACTGCTAGTAGGTCAAGAGTTAACTCCTGTTTTCTTTTTCTTTTTTTTCAATGTGCTCTAGAACACATTCCCTCATGCAGACACTGTCTTTAAGGTGACAGAGTTCTAGGTTGAATGCTCTCCTGCAGCATTGGCGCAAATCTTGCTTGTAAACTTTTTTTTTTTAAAGCGCAGATTTTATATCAATAAGAATAAAGCATGTTGACTACACAGTAGGGGACTTGATGCATGCATGGGAATCCTCAGATTTAAGAATCAACCATAATGATCAACCTGTTATGATTGAGGGTATGCATGGTAGTTTGTACGATTGCGCTGCGTTACAGAGGCAGTGTTGTGATATACAAACAAGCTTGTTGTGTTATAGTACAGGGACCTCCGCTTAACCACAGTGTCTTGTCAAAACCCCAAATTACACACACACGCACACATTAAATGTCACATGTCACACACGCCAAAACACAAACATCAGGCAACAGAAGAATGTGGTTTTGTGACCTAAATAGCGCCTTGTCAGTAATTAAATAACAAATTGACATATTTTGTGTTGTGAATTTGAACAAAGACTGTGTGTGTTGTGGTCCCAACAGAGGTGTCCAACTTGCTGGTGGTGACTAAGAAACAAGCCCAGCTCTTCAAGGATGACTGCCAGGTCAGCTTCATTCGCATCCTCCCGGAGGACATAGAACAGGTGAGCACCCACAACATACTGCCATCCATACCTTTTATCACAGCCCATACCATGTGGATAGGATGAACAGGCCTCGGACACCAGTCTTCCGAGTTGCAATTGTGACGTAATTTCCGGTCTCGGAGCACTTATAGCGTTCCCATTCGACTTTGTGATTGTGTCATGAAATTGGCTAGTCGTTGTTTATTGTTAGTTACATTAGCCTCTTTAGCAAACCAGCTCGAAAACAAATACAAATTTAAATTGTATTGCATGCACAGCAAGACCGTGCAATGCATAAATTGGTGACCGGAATAAAGTAGCAATGTAATCAAGTGTGTAAGAGTAACATTAAAACGACCAATGTGGTACAAATACAAAGAAAATAAATCTATTCAGGGGCGCAGCCATTTTTGTTGAGAGCGTCATCACTGGTATCGGTCTACTCGGAATTCCGAGAGATGAAGACAAAATGGAGCCGTGCCTCAGAGAAATGCCACAAGAAAGCTGGGAGATTTCCCGACTTCCGACTCGGAAGGCTTGCATCCGAGGAATCTGGAACACACCATTGGTTATTTGTGTACTTGTTTCATGTCATCTGCTGTGAGATACTTCCGTACAGTGCATCCACTCGCCTCTCTGTACCCTACTATCTCTTGTAATGCAGATCGGTTCTCAAACAGTCATTTAGTCTGTTTTATATACGTATATGACTTATACCCTAATAGAATAGAATAGACTTTATTTGTCATTGTGCATTGGATACACAACGAAATTTGTTTGTGCAACCACTAACAAAAGTGCAGTTGTGCTGGGTGGAGGGTAGGAGTGTAGTGTGATTATTAAGTTCTGTGATGGCCCTGGGGATGAAACTGTTCTGCAGTCTGGAGGTGCGGGCTGTAGTGGCCCGGTAGCGCCTGCCAGAGGGTAGCAGGGTGAAGAGATGGTTTGCGGGGTGAGTCTCATCCTTTAAAATGCTACATGCTCGGCGGAGGCAGCGCGTCCTAAAGATGTCATCCAGGGGAGGCAGTGGAAGTCCAACTATTCTCTCAGCAGACCTTATGACCCGACTGAGGGATTTCCTGTCCTTTTCTGTGCAGTTGACGTACCATGCAGTGATACAGTAAGTGATCACACTTTCAATGCAGCAGTGGTAAAAAGTCTTAAGCAGCTCGGGAGACAGGTTGTTTTTCCTCAATATTCTCAGGAAGTAGAGCCGCTGTTGTGCTTTCCTTACTGTGGCAGTTGTGTTCATCACCCATTTCAGGTCCTCTGAGAGCATAACCCCCAGGAACTTAAAGCAGGAGGTCCTCTCTACTTCCTCACCATTGATGATGAGGGGTTGGAGGTTCGCCTTTTGCCGCCTGAAGTCGACTATGATTTCTTTTGTCTTTCTGACATTCAGGGTCAGGTTGTTTTTTTGACACCATTCTGTCAGTCTGTCAACTTCGTCTCTGTAGGCACTTTCATTTTCATGGGTGATTTGTCCTACCACAGTGGTGTCATCTGCAAATTTGATCACAGTATTTGAAGGATGGGTGTTGGTGCAGTCATATGTGTATACGGAGTACAGCAGGGGACTCAATACACAGCCTTGTGGAGCTCCAGTGCTGAGGGACAGGCTCGAGGATTGGTGAGGACCCAGTCTCACTGTCTGCGGGCGATCTGTTAGGAAATCCTTAATCCACATACACAGGCTGTAGCTGAGGCCCAGATCAAGAAGTTTGGTGATCAGCCGGTTGGGGACGATGGTATTAAAAGCCGAGCTGTAATCTATAAAGAGTAGTCTTACATATGTCTCCTTCTTGTCCAGGTGTGTCAGCGTTGAATGGAGGGCTGTGACGATAGCGTCCTCAGTGGACCTGTTTTCCCTGTAAGCATACTGATGCTGGTCCAGGGAGCGAGGGAGGAAAGCCTTAACGCGCTTCGCCACCAGCCTCTCAAAGCACTTGGCGATGATGGGAGTGAGCGCCACAGGTCTATAGTCATTTAAGGTGCTGATGTTACTTTGCTTGGGCACAGGTATAATAGTGGCTGTTTTAAAACAGGTTGGTACGACCGCTTTGGCTAAAGACATATTAAAAATGTCCGTAAAGACATCTGCAAGCTGGTATGCGCATTCTTTGAGCACTCTTCCTGGAATGCCATCTGGTCCCTCTGCCTTCCTTGTGTTCACAGACCTGAGGATGAGTCTTACCTCCTCTGCTGTTACCATGGCTGTGTGGTCTGTGCCAGCAGGTGGGGGAGCAGCTCCATTATCTAGCCCAGGTGTCTCGAAGCGGGCATAGAAGTGGTTGAGCTCCTCTGCTAAGGAGGCATTGATGTTTGTCGGTGGGTTGCGGCTTCCCCTGTAGTTCGTGATCTGTTGTATGCCTTGCCACACTTGTGTTGGGTCTCTGTTGGTGAAGTGGCCCTCAATCTTCTCCCTGTACATGGCTTTGGCCTGCTTGATGCCTTTTTTCAGGTTGTGCCTGGCTATGCTATGCTGTACTGTGCTCTGTCACCTGATTTGAAAGCTGCGTTGCGCTCCCTCAGAAGGGCCTGTACCTCCCCAGTCATCCAGGGTTTCCTGTTAGGGGGAATCCTGCTGCGGGTGATGGTGGTGATATTTTCAATGCAGGTCCTGATGTAACAGAGGACAGCGAAGGCATACTCATTTACATCCTGATTAAAAAACAAGGTCCAGTTTGTTCTTTCAAAGCAGTCCTGGAGCTGTAGAGATGCATCTTCAGGCCACTTCCTAAACGTTTTAATGGTAGCTTCTTGTTTTTTAATGATGGGGCGATATGCGGGAATCAGGGATAGTGACAGGTGATCAGACTGGCCCAGGTGTGCGAGGGGTGAGGCCCTGTATCCCTTTTTAATATTTGAATACACACAGTCCAGAAAATTTTTTCCTCGAGATGCGCACTTTACGTGTTGATCAAAGCAAGGCAGCACCGTCTTGAGGTTGACATGGTTAAAGTCACCAGCCACGATAAAAACGCCCTCTGGATAAGTGGTCTGCTGTTTGTTTATAGCTGCTAGTAGATAGCCAAGTGCTGGTGGGATGTATACAGCTGTTACCACGGTAACGGAGAATTCGCGTGGTAAATAAAATGGTCTGCATTTGACTGCTAGCATCTCTAGATCCGGTGAACAATGAATAATAATAATAATAATACATTTAATTTAGAGGCGCCTTTCAAGACACCCAAGGTCACCTTACAGAGCATATAGTCATCATTCAAAACTATGTAAAACAGACTAGGAATAAAAGGAAAACAGGTTAAACATGAAGAATAATAATAATTAATAACACTCAAAGACGCCTAAAGTGAAGGGGGGACCTCACTAACCACCACCAATATGTAGCACCCACTTGGGTGATGCACGGCAGCCAGTCGGTGCCAGAACGCTCACTACACACCAGCTTGAGGTGGAGAGTTAGGGATGAGGTGGAGAGTGAGTGAAAAGAACATATTTAAACACTATCGACCATATTTAAACACTGTCGATCACATTTAAACAATATCGACCACATGTAAACACTATCGACCACATTTAAACACTATCGACCATATTTAAACACTATGGACCACATGTAAACACTATCGACCACATGTAAACACTATCGCCCACATTTAAACACTATGGACCACATTTAAACACTATCGACCACATTTAAACACTATCGCCCACATTTAAACACTATCGCCCACATTTAAACACTATGGACCACATGTAAACCCTATCGACCATATATAAACACTATCGACCACATTTAAACATGTAAACCCTATCGACCACAATTAAACACTATCGACCACAATTAAACACTATCGACCACATTTAAACATGTAAACCCTATCGACCACATTTAAACATGTAAACCCTATCGACCACATTTAAACACTATCGACCACATCCAAACACCATCGACCACATTCAAACACTCTCGCCCACACATACACACTATCGACCACATTTAAACACTATCGACCACATGTAAACACTAGCGACCACACTCAAACACTATCGACCACATTTAAACATGTAAACCCTATCGACCACATTTAAACATGTAAACCCCTCTCGACCACATTTAAACCCTATCGACCACATTTAAACACTATCGACCACATTTAAACACTATCGACCATATTCAAACACTATCGACCACATTTAAACTATCGACCATATTTAAACCCTATCGACCACATTTAAACACTATCGACCACATTTAAACCCTATCGACCACATTTAAACCCTATCGACCACATTTAAACCCTATCGACCACATTTAAACCCTATCAACCATATTTAAACACTATCGACCACATTCAAACACTATCGACCACATTTAAACACTATCGACCACATTTAAACACTATAGACCATATTTAAACACTATCAACCATATTTAAACACTATTGACCACATTTAAACACTATCGACCACATTCAAACACTATCGACCATATTTAAACACTATCAACCATATTTACACGCTATCGACCACATTCAAACACTATCGACCACATTTAAACCCTATCGCCCACATTTAAACACTATCGACCACACCCAAACACTATCGACCATATTCAAACACTATCGACCACATGTAAACACTAGCGACCATATTTAAACACTCACACAATTTGATACATATCACCATATAGATATAGTTTTGTGCTGATTATATTATTACGATCTATCCTTGTATTTAAATTGCGGATCCCCATAAAGGGTATGAATTGCCATCCCCGTATTGGGTTCCAATAGGTTGACTGACTCTCCGTCCATCCTTCGTATCATCTGCTGTTCCAGCGCCAGACAAACGGCGGTGACACTACCGACGGAAAAAGCCGTCACGTCCCATTGTTTGGAGTGAAAGCAGTTTCTCCCTATCCATATAATATATATATATATCTATAGATCTACACATATAAATAGTTTATAAAAGAGTTAAAAGTTTACAAAAACACACTTAAATTACTTAAATTACTAAAAACAACGCAACACGCACGGAGCTACTGGATAAAGGTGCGAACACACCAAGCGCGTACCTCGCGTACCATGTACGTGCGTAACGCAGCGAAAATGTTGCTTGACCATTTTGTGTCAAAAATGGTCAGATACGCGCGTAGATGAGACCGCCCAAAACTCCCCCCCCCCCCCCAGCCTGTGGCTGCGCTGGATTTAGGAGTCCGAGGAAGGAAACCCAAACGCCGCCGTGTTTGGATGGATGATAGAGCTTGGATCGGGTTAGATTAAATAATCTCGGATATAAATAACAATAATCGGGTTAAATAACTTCACATGGTGTGTCTGGTGTGTTTCCAGCATTCGTAGTGTTGATCAGCAGAGAAATAGTCCGCCAAGACGTTGAGGTTGCTTAGCAATCAGAGACTCTGTCCATGCAAGTGAACGGAGCGTTCACTCTTCGTCATAACTATCAAACCAAACATCCTTCACATTCACCGAGCAAACATTATGAGAGTAAAATGCACATTTCTCGCTAGAAATGTTTCCATAAACGCATTTAATGGCGTAACTATGTTACTATTTCCACTCAGAATAAAGAAAGTTGCCGGCCGTGGCTGCCATGGACATGGCTGCTCTGGAGTCCGAGGTAGGAAACCCAAACGCCGCCGTGTTTGGGTGATAGAGTTTAGATCGGGTTAGATTAAATAATCTCGGATATAAATAACAATAATCGGGTTAAATAACTTCACATGGTGTGTCTGGTGTGTTTCCAGCATTCGTAGTGTTGATCAGCAGATATATAGTCCGCCAAGACGTTGAGGTTGCTTAGTAACCAGAGACTCTGTCCATGCAAGTGAACGGAGCGTTCCCTCTTCGTCATAACTATCAAACCAAACATCCTTCACATTCACCGAGCGAACATTATGAAAGTAAAATGCACATTTCTCGCTAAAAATGTTTCCATAAAAGCATTTAATGGCGTAACTATGTTAGTATTTCCACACAGAATAAAGAAAGATGTCGGCCGTATGCTTCTGTCCAAGCTCACTACTCTCTGCCAGTAACGTCGGGTCAAGCTCAACGCTGATTGGCTATTGCGGCGCGTATGAGCGTAAAAAGTTAAATTTTTTGAACTCCTCGCGTACATGTACGCGAGGAGCGCGTATATGTGCACGCGTATATGTGCGCGCGTATATGTGCGCGCGTGTATGTGCGCGCGTGTATGTGCGCGCGTGTATGTGCGCGCGTATATGTGCGCGCGTATATATACGCGCCTCATACGCCCCTACAGCGAGTAAAATGTTGCTTGGTACGCATGATACGCGTGTACGCACCTCATACGCGCGTAAACCAATGCTTCCCTATGGAAAAATTGCCGATTTTATACGCGTGGTACGCAGGTAACGCGTTTGGTGTGGCCGTACCTTAAGCGTCCTACTCGCGTCGGCGCCATGGCATGGCCAATGGCCAATGCTGATCAATGACAGTGGAGTTTGTACACCAGTCCTTATTTACATATGTACATAGTCCTCCTCCACGGCTCTTACCAGAAGCCTCTGTTCTATCGCTGCGATGAAGTGAGCGACCTGCCAGCTCCACTGCTGCATCTGAGATCCCCGAGTGTAGCCAGCTTTCCGTGATAACGACGATGGAGCTGTCTCGTATGGTTGACCGCGTCGATATATCTAGATGAAGCTCGTCCATCTTATTTCCTAGAGACCTGACATTTGCGACGTAAAGACTAGGCAGTGGTGGTCTGTTTGGAGCCCTTTTGAGCCTAGCCAAGTCGCCAGACCGGCAACCTCGCTTCTGTTTACGTTCCCTCCTCCGTCTTCGGGGTATGCCGCTCGGTGTATCTATCCATGGAGACGCCGGTGTTCTTGCTATTCCCGGAGGAATCCCATGCGAGTGTTGAAAGGCACTCGTTATCGGAATTTGGCATGTTCTACCGAACTGAAATAAATCCTCTCTGTTGTAGACAATATTTGACGATTGATTTGGTTTCATTTGACTGATTTCACTGCATTGTTTTTGGGAGCACTGAGCCGCTGCGACTATGCGCGCCGCCATGGCAACGCATATAATTAATTAATTTAATAATTTTAAGCATATAATTTGTCCTGGACCAGACTTTAGTCCAGTATCTAGAGTCTTGGACTACATTGTAAATTTTAATTTTACATTTAGGGCATTTAACAGACGCTTTTATCCAGTACATTTGTCAAAAGAAAGAGAAAGAACAATATATCGCTGTCGATACAGTAAAGAAGTTCATAGAAACATGTGCCAAACACTTAAAATTGCTAGGTTAACCAACCTGTATACAACAAAGATAGCTAGGATAAGGTGCTACACAATGCAAAGTGCCAGGACGTACCCGATACTGTAGTAGTATCGAGAGACTGTAGTGGCTGACCCAGTGTGTGTTTCTCCTTCCTGGGTCAGGAGGAGCACCTAGGTCGGGGGACAAGGACCAACATCCTCCTGGGCACCCTCCGGGTCCGAGGCGAGGAGGACGATGAGGACGCCGGCTTCTCCTCCTACCAGGAGGTCAAGGTGGTCCTCAAGGTGCTGGGCTCCATCCACAGAGACATCTCCCTGGTGAGAAGTGACCCCATGCATGCACCCACACTTGCAAATACACACGCACGTGTACCAAACACAAACGTAATTATTATACTTGGAGCTAATTGATAATATGATTTAGATCACTGTTGATCAGCATTGACTACAGATATGTCAAGGTTATTTTAGGCTGCGAGCTACACTGAACAAAATATATAATAGAATAAATGGACACAATTGTTTTATCATTAGTTGCATCAGTGGTTTAATTTGTGATGAGTCAGCTCTTTGTCTCTCTCCTGTGGACAGGCCTTCTTTGAGACGGCCAGCATGATGCGACAGGTGTCCCACAAACACATAGTGCTGCTTCATGGAATGTGTGGCCGCAACTTGGAGAGTAAGTGTGTGTGTGTGTGTGTGTGTGTGTGTGCGTGTGTGTTAGTGTTAACTTTTAAGAATTGATTTATTCTCGTACATGATTACTAAGTATTTATTGTTGAAGTATGTCTTGTTTGTCTGCGCCTGACGACAAAGGAAGTTCTTTGAATTGAATTTGTGTGCGCATTTGGGTTCTCATGTGTCTTTCCTTGTGTGTGCCTGTATGTGAGCAGATATAATGGTGGAAGAGTATTTCCAGCTGGGTCCTCTTGATCAGTTCATGATGAGGCAGCAAGTCCCACTCAGCACATTGTGGAAGTTCCAGGTGGCCACGCAGCTGGCCTCAGCCCTCAGCTACCTGGTGAGAGCACACATACACGCTAAAGGCCAATTTCCACCAGAACCGTCTCAGAAGCGGTACAGCAGCGAAGCGGCTGTGTTCTGTACTGCAATCCCCACTAGAAGTGGTCCGGTCACGTTCCGGCGCTTGGCTCAAGACGTGCATAATTATAATATATGAATTGTAAAAAATATTATGATTAGAATGATTCATACAACGCACGCTAAACCTCTTAGTTGTAATTAAAACCCATGGCTATAATGTGGAAACCCAAGTCGATACTGTAACAAATTTCCAAGCACATATATAATATAATAACATTTTGACTATAATGTTACAACTAGGGCTGGGCAACGATTAAACGTTTTTATCGCGATTAATCACATAGTATGGTGAGCTAACTTGCGATAAATCGCTCTTTTAAATTTATATTTTAAAGCCACTCCAATGCAGGTTAAATGAGATTATCAAATGGAATGACACTTTATCATTCACACCAAATGTACTTAATAAGCGCTAGACCAAGAGATCTTGAGGGAGTTTTTTTGACTTACTGAATATGAAACCTACTGAACACCACAGATTTGGGAATTGTAAACAGGCAGTTGATTACTACAATTGTAAATCAGCAGTTACAAGTGTAGTTAAATTCAAATAAGTAGCGCCACAGATTTGGGAATTGTAAACAAACAACTTACTGCAATTGTAATCAGGCAGTCACTTACTGCAAGTGTAATTAAATTTATAGTAAGTGGAACTAAAAACAAAAAAAATTCTGATATGAATGTTGACATTCTTTGGGCAAGACCTTTCAAAATCAAAGAAAAAAGAAAAATAGGAAAGAAGATAACTCGCATGAATGCTTCAATTTGTTTTAATCACGAAAAGATTAGGTTAACGCATAATGGGCCCTATCTTGCATCCAGCGCAATTTACTTTCTACACTAACGCATGTGTCGTTGCTAGTTTGCAACTGGCGCAGAGCGTTTTCCCTCCTCCGCCACGTGTCGGTAAATTAGTGAATGATCTTGCGCCCCAAGGGGCTGTTCAGCGAAAGGAAGAGGCGTGTTCTGGCACAAACGTTCCCTGGTGCTATTTTGCAGTTTCAGAAAACAATTCCACCACAAACCAGGAAATACCTGGTTTAAAGTCAGTGGCGCGTTGTTCAGATGCTATTTTAAGGGTGCCTGCATAATGTTGCTAGTGCGCCTCGCGTATATACTTTGCTTCTCTCATCTACCTAGCCACAAAATCTTCGTAAATTATTTGGGAAAGAACAGCTGATACAGAGGTAATAAGTTGTACGTTTAAATCAATGCATCTGCAAACACCGTACAGCAAACAAATATCTTCATTGTGTACAAGCCCATAACTTTTATGATTGATGAGTATTTGATCGTGAGAAAACCTTGTTTTACCGCGAATGAGTGTTAAAAAGAATGAATGAATGCGGGCGAGCATGTGTGCTTCCATCTGTTTAAACACACGCAAACTAAACACGTAACACGTAATACAGTCCATGGCAATGTGTATTAACGGGGGGACACATGCATATTAGGAACAAAAGTCGATAACGATAATGCATACAATACTGATAAGAAACTATGTTTGTTAATGTATTGCGTATATCATTAAATAGAACCATAGTTACCGCATTTCATATGTGTGTTAAGTTTTCTTTGCCAAAATTTATTTGAGGACTCAGTATTTCTGAAGTTGTGGAAGAAAACGCTATTCCATGTGTGAATTAGGCCATATTATTTGGCCATAAACTGAGCCATTTGAAGTTTGAAATTCATGTGGTCATGCATCTGTCTCATCGGAGACCGTAAACGCGCTGTCAAAATATCAACTCGTCAGATTCAAATGCGTTCATGGCTCTTAAAGGGGATGGGAGATGGCGCTCTCATTGGTTTATTGCTCAAAGTTATGGCCAAACCACACAAACGGGTAATTAGGCTACTTCAGACAAACCCTTTTTAGATTTGCGCCGGGCGCAAGAATAATTTATCTGCCGGTAAAATAGTAACATCGCCATAGAACCGCCCACAAAGCTGCGTTTGGCGCTTCTCACTTGCGTTTCAGACCGTTAAAATAGGGCCCAATGTCTTAACAGGTTAACACATACGGCCCATTAGAATAAAGGGTAGGAGATTATAAAATGAGTCAATTTATGGAATACAGTGGTAATTGTTCAATGGAAAGTATAGTATGCTATGCATGCAAATCAATTATTCAATAGCTTTTACTGTTATTCTCGGTTCATTCAAAACTCAACTTAAAACCTATCTCTTCAGGACCAACTACAACATTTGACAAATCATCCTCCGCCATCTTCCACTCTCTCCCGCTCTCTGTGTTGCCTATTGTTGTGGTGTTGTTTATTTTTTTCCCTTTTGGTGATTGTCTGTACGTATTGGTCTGTATGTATTCCTTTCTTATTTGTAAAGCGTCTTTGAGTACTTAGAAAAGCGCTATAAAAAACGGATCAATTATTATTATTATTATTATTATTATTCAGGGCTCAAAGTGCATTGACATTTAAAAAATGCATGGCAACCACTATTGGTTACCGTAGTTGAAAATAATACCAGCAGCTGAAAAAATTGTTCATTTACAGAAGCACCCTAGTGAAATAAACTAAGTGTAACAACAGCTAAGGCAGCAACTTACCTAACTAGTGAAATAAAGCACGGCTTGTGTGGGGGAGGGGGAGTGGGAGAAGGGGGGGTGTGAGGGCAATATTGTGGATTGTACATTGACTACCTGACGTGAGAGTTTAAGTTGTTTATTTTATTTATGTTTTTACCAGAAGAATACGTCATTGAGATTAAACATCTCTTCAAGTGACCCGGCGAAGACAGGCAGCAGTAGCCTACAGTCGCACATGGCATACACACAAAACATTAAAAAAATAAAACAGTTGGCAGGGGGGAGGGGGGATATCAATATCGCAAGATATTTTGGGAGGCTCAAGGAGGAGAGTTATATTACATTTTAGCAACAAAGTGTAGTCTTGTTGCTTGTCTCTATAGACATAATTCACCACAATGTGTTATTGACATGTTTTCGTTCTGTGTTATAGGGACGCTGTCCGTTATGTGACTTGTGCGTTGATATGCCGGTCGGCGCGATGTTTGAATTTAATGTTTTTTATATGATAAAATGATCGACCTGCCGTTGCGTTGTCAACGTGAGAAATTGTCTCTTCACTTCTTTGATCGCAATTTCTACAGTCTATAGACAGAATGTCTTACCTGGGAGAGTTTGTCGACGGCGGGGCCCTTAAAACAGACGGAAGGGGGGAGGGCGAAGATATCAATATTGCAAGACATTGCGGGATGCGGGATCGTTCTGCGTCCCCGCGCACATGTGTGCACGTGTGTGCATGTGTGTGCGGTATGTGTGTATGTGGTGTCCTGCCCTGCCTTTGTCTCAAAACGTCTGCATCAGCGTGTGTGTGTTCGTGCGCGCGTGTGTGTGTATGCTGTATGCATGTGCGTGCGTGCATGTATGTTTGCGTTCGTTTGCTGTGTGTGTGAGCTGCAGACTGCTTGGCACATTCGCACTGACCAACTTGTCAGAGTAACTTGTCCAACAAGCCTGCTATTATATATTAATAAGATAATGGACAAGGGACAGCACCCGTTAATTTTTGACCTTGCAGGACATTATTTTGCATTCCTTTTTTTACATTTTATTTTTCTTTACATTTTTCCTTGCTTTTCCTTTCCTTCCTTTTCTATCGTTCTTGTTTCTTTCTTTTCTTGCATTCCCCGTTCAATCAATAATTTCTTTCCCTCCCTCTCTTGCTGTTGTGTGTGTGCAGGAGGACAAGAAGCTGGTCCATGGCTTTGTGTGCACCAAGAACATTCTGCTGGCCAGAGACGGCCTGGATGCCAGCGAGGGAGGACCTTTCATCAAGCTCAGTGATCCGGGCATACCCATCACTGTGCTCACCAGAGAGGGTAAGACCGACGCACACAAGCACTGTGAGCTTCTACTGGGCTGCTTGTCTTTGGTTGCGATCAAATGCTTCATCTCCGTGTGTATAACATGAGGACTTTCAGGGAAAATGACCACGCTCAATAAAGCAAACTCATCTCTGATAAACATTGTGCAAGATGAGTTGTGGAAATTTAATCGTGCATTTAATCGATAGCACTTTGTAAATATACTTAAGCATCTCGCAGCCTCTTAGACAATCAGTAGGCTGATGCGTAACTGTTTAACGCCAGATTTAACCGTAGCGATCAGATCAGTTTTTACAAGTTATTGTGGTTGAATGCAGAGTAGGGACAAGGTCGGCTCTTGGGTTTTAGCGTTCCCCTCGAGCGGACGACTCATGTTTCTGCCGGTCCATTATAGAGTGGAAAGGCCCCGCAGCTGAATGTCCAGCACAAGGTCCCCCCCAGGGAACGCCTTCCCCACAACCCTACACCCAATGCCCTGTTCCCAGCATCCTCTCACTCTCGCTCTCCCGCACTGTCTCGCTCTGTCTCGCTGTGTCTCTCGCTGTCTCTCGCTGTCTCTCGCTCTGTCTCTCACTCTGTCTCTTGGTCCTTCTCGCTCGTTCGCTCTTGCTCATTCACTCTTGCTCTCTGTGTTTGTTTATCTGTCGCTCTCACTCACGGTCCCTATCTTGCTTGCTTCCTTACTCACTCTCTTCCTTGATCTCTTAGTCTCTGTCTATTTTTCTCTCACCACCACACATTTTTATCTTCTCTCTGCCACGTTCCAATCCATAATTCCTGATAACTTATGCTAGGCTACTGCTGAGATCCCTCCCCCCACCTCTCAGTCTCCAACTGCTTTAGTTGAATTCTTAAGTGTTTTGCTTCTGGTTCTGCACAGATGTCTATCCTCCTTGTGGGTATATTTCCTGTAGTTCAAACGGAGGTTTGTGTTTAACTGGATCGTCTCTCCAATGGGAGAAGGCGCTCGATGGCTGGTCGAGGCTGGGGTGTGTTTTTGTTGGATCAATGACCCTGTGGATTTCAGTTTAAGTCCAGCTTTTGTGGGAAGAGGCTGGCTCCATGCCAGCCACCGTAAGCCCTGCCCATTGCATTTCCAGGACTTAGCATTTCCAGGACATAGTTTTTGGATGTTCTATTGCATTGCAACTATGTTTTACCTTCTTTCTTAAAAATGGCATTTCACTTCAAGCCGTGTACACATTATAATACTGCATAAAAGCTTCGTTACGTGCAGAAATAGTTTTACAATAAGCAAATCTTTGATGTCTTCTCTATGGAACTTAAAGTATAGATTGTTAGTGCTTAAAGTAGATGTTTTTCTTGCTATTAGTTGGTTATCGTTGATCTTTCTACCAAATGGAATAAGCCTCTATTGATAAAAGGGAATCTCATATGTCATATCAAAATAACCATAATGGAAACAAACAAACAAAAAGCATGTGGGGCTCACAGCAGCTTACCCTAATTGTTGGTAGAATTAGGAGCACTTCAGATCAGCCAATGGACCCTTACCACAGCTAGTGACCAGGCAATCTCACAGCTACAGAAAAAGCTCTCAGCCTTTTCCCACAGGCTCACAAGTATATGACCAGCTAATAAGCCAGTAAGAAGTTACTAAAAGGAATCCATTTTTAAAGTCAATTTTATTTGTTGGGTGTTCAAAGGCTTCGCAGGCCTAAATCATATAATACTCCCTAAACTAAGCCCTCTGAAGAGCTATGGACAACTCAAACTCCAGTAAGTGAAAACTCTTAAGTCCAAGGGAAGAAGAACAGAATGGTTAAGGGTAATAGGTGCTGAATGGGCAGCCATATAATGGTAGCTCAATGAAAAAAGCCAAGGTTATTAGGAAAAAACGAAAGTATAATTTTTGTGGCCCTGTGCTTTCCTTCCTCCTCTCCTCATCCTCTTTTCTTCTCTCTCCTTCTTTTAATCTCACTCCTCCTTTTATTTTCCCTCCTTGTACTCTTCCTCTCCCTCCTCCTCCTTGTATTCTTTCTCTCCCTCCTCCTCCTCGTACTCTTCCTCTCACTCCTCCTCTTTCAGAGTGTGTGGGCCGCATCCCGTGGATCGCACCAGAGTGCATCAAGACGGTGAACAACCTGAGCGTGGCGGCTGATAAGTGGGGCTTCGGGACCACCCTGTGGGAGATCTGCTACAACGGAGAAGTGCCCCTCAAGGACAAGATGCTCACGGAGGTAGGTAGCATATGCACTCATTCATACTCACTCACTTACTCAAATTCCTAGTCCCTCAGTCACTCACTCACAGACTCACTCACTTACACTCCAAGCCACTTCACAGACTCACAATCATGCATTCACTCATGCACTCACTCGCTATTGTACATGCCGCTCACTTCCACACTCACATTAACACGCCAACTATCGCATAGGCATGTGAACTTGCAGCTTTGGTAAATGCTCCACTAAAAGTTCTGTTTTCATCGCAAAATGACAAAATGATGTTTTCATCACGTCACGTGATAATTAACAATTATTCGCCAAAGGCGAAGTGAATAGTGGGGAATAGTGGGGCTATTCCCCACTATTCACGGAGCCTGAGGTGACACGCTGCACGAATCGGATTATATTTCTTTCTCCCCTCCGATATCCGTTACAGCATAATGGGCCAATATCGGACCGATAGCGATGCCGTGGATCGGATCGGAACATCCCTTACAACGATATATTCCACTAACATAGAGATACACAAGTAAAACATGGAATTGTTAGGTGAAAATAAATGCCATAACTTGTGTGTGTGAGCAGAAGGAGCAGTTCTACAGCGCAGAGTGCCAGCTGGCCACCCCGGACTGCGAGGAGCTTGCTCAACTGATGACCCACTGCATGAACTATGACCCCAAGATGAGACCATTCTTCAGGGCCATCGTCAGAGACATGGACATGCTGGTGGAACAGAGTATGTATCCCTTTGTGTGGGTTGATTCTCTGGGTCTCTACTTTGTATTTACAAGTGTCAGAGAAGCTATGCATTGCTTCTGCGCATGGACTGGTGTTGTGGAAAAGTGCACGTGAAGACTGAACTCTGCAGTTATGGCCACAGAGATGGAAGCATCATCAATCAAACATTTAAATGTACTTAATATTTTCTATGCAGCGGGGGCAGCCAATTTTAAATGGGTGAAGGAAATCTCTCTAGGATTAGATGGAGATCGAACCCTGCTGTTACAGTGATGATGATGCAGTCACGATGATAGCTCATATCATTGTACATATCAATGTAAGACATTGTAGCAACAAATATTGCAAAACTCAAGTTAGACAAGTTACACCGATTCCCCTTTCCATCTATGCGTGACTGCACAGCGCACAAAAATACATAGATGAAGATAAGTGAAACATAGATGACGGTGAAAAATGTGTTTGGCTCCTGCATGCCTCGACAAAAAACACTAGCCGAGAAATACCACTACAAAAGAGGAATGATGAAATATATAGTATCTGTCATACCAGGAAGGCGGAAGTTGTATGCCACGTTCAACTGAAAGCTTTAAAAATAGACCAAAGCAGTACAGTGTTAAAATGGGTTGTGGATATTGCAATTGTATTCTGCACTGTTATACATCTGTCCTAAAGTAATCTGAAAGCGACAGCATTGCACGTAAAAAAAGGGCCTTCTACTAAGAGCGATAATCTGGGCATGATGGAGCAGGAAGATGCATAGTGGTTCGCTGCTTTGCATATTTCAACGCTTCCCAAGGAGGTGTATTGCAAACCACAATCTGAAGAGGGTAGAGAATGAGTGGTGTGAGTGCTGTGAAAAAAATAAATAAAAATGCTGGCAAGAGATTGATTAGTTCTTGGCATATGCCAACAAGTTTTCTTAAGGGAATGTGTTTGTAAAGACTGTCCCCGCCCCTTACGCTGGGCCCCCGTGTCTACACAACTCTGTCATCTACTGTGTAGAAAAGGTCACTGCAGCTCCCCCCTGCAACCTATTGCATATTAAGATGAGATAAAATAGTAATTTACTAATCCCAGCCATGAAATTCAGGATTGAATGGTTGTATTCGTATTTATTGCCAATGCCATGGTAATAATGACATTATAATGATCCATATTGATATGACCAAGTGGTCACGTGATGAGTCATAGGAGCACTCTACCTCAAAATTTGGGCATGGCGAAATTGAAGCGATGAGTCAGTATGCGAGTCATTCCTTATTGCGTTCTTCTTTCTCTCTCCCACAGACCCGTCCATCAAGCCGGTACCCACGCAGGAAGTGGATCCAACACGCTTTGAGAAGAGGTTCCTCCGGAAGATCAGAGACCTTGGAGAGGTGAGAGGCAGCCTTCTGGCCTGTTGGTGAAGCCCCTGCAGATGTGGCTAACGCGTCGTTCCTCTTAACTACTAAGAAAAGGTTTAGTAGTTTAGGTTATCAGTGTGTGTGTGTGTGTGTGTGTGTGTGTGTGTGTGTGTGTGTGTGTGTGTGTGTGTGTGTGTGTGTGTGTGTGTGTGTGTGTGTGTGTGTGTGTGTGTGTGTGTGTGTGTGTGTGTGTGTGTACAGGGTCACTTCGGCAGGGTGGAGCTGTGCCGCTATGACCCCCGCGGAGACCGGACCGGGGAGATGGTGGCCGTCAAGTCCCTGAAGCCCGAGAACCGAGAGGAGCAGAACAACAACCTGTGGAAGGAGATCGGGATCCTGAAGGAGCTCTATCACGAGAACATCGTCAAGTACAAGGGCATCTGCCAGGAGGAGGGTGAGCCGCACACAGACTCATACTTCGCTTGCACACACAATCTAATTCGAAGTAAATTTCCTACCCTGATTCACATGCAATGATGGAGTATGTAATACGTAGTAAGAGTATCAATAACTGAATACACATAAAAAAAGGAACAGCCCACCCTGTATTAAAGGAGATATATTATGGAGTTTCCCCATGAAGTTAACATACAATCAGGTCCATAAATATTGGGACATCGACACAATTCTAATCTTTTTGGCTCTATACACCACCACAATGGATTTGAAATAAAACGCACAAGATGTGCTTTAACTGCAGACTTTCAGCTTTAATTTGAGGGTATTAACATCCAAATAAGGTGAACGGTGTAGGAATTACAACAGTTTGTATATGTGCTTCCCACTTTTTAAGGGACCAAAAGTAATGGGACAAATTAACAATCATAAATCAAACTTTCACTTTTTAATACTTGGTTGCAAATACTTTGCAGTCAATTACAGCCTGAAGTCTTGAACGCATAGACATCAACAGATGCTGTGTTTCATCCCTGGTGATGCTCCAATGAGTTCTGAAACATTCGGCTGGATATGAGAAGATAATATTGCCCGAAACACTTCAGAATTCATCCTGCTGCTTTTGTCAGCAATCACATCATCAATAAATACAAGGGAACCAGTTCCATTGCAGGGCTCAACGCTAAGGTTTTTTTTCCACTTGCCCGGTCGGGCCAGTGGGTCTGAATTCTACTTGCCCGAAGTCAATTTTCACTGGCCCCAAATATAAATAGTTTTTTTTATTAGTGGTTATCAAATAACGACAAAGATTCAGGTAAATTGTTATATTTTATCTTTATATTATCAGCTTTGTGATAACCACATTTGCCCTCCGTGTTCTGTTTAGTAAAAAGAACCGGCAAGGCACCGGAGGACGGGTTATCAGCAGCCCGCTTAGCTGCCATGCAAGCAAGATGCTGCTTGCTTTTATCGTGACACTCAAGCTTTCTGAAAGTTGACGTTCCTTTAGAAAACAAACCGCTTTTATCCGCCGTTGATGGGAACTTAAGGCAAACCTTGCAGAACATAGTTGGTGATTCCTCCACAACATCCTTGAGTACAACCCAGGGGAGCTCCTTCTCCCAGGATGCTTGAAAAGTTTGCTTACGCTTGAGCTCGTACGCAGTCATCTCCTAGTTCTTCGTCTGTGGCGTGCCCGCTACCTGCCGGGAGTCTCGCAATCTTTTTTTTTTTTTTTTGCTTCGAGTCCTCCACTTGCCCGAACGGGCAAGCGGGTTGTCAAAGTTACTTGCCCGACGTGGCGTTTTACTTGCCCCGGGACGTCGGGCAATCCTTATTGTTGAGCCCTGCATTGGCAGCCATACATGACCAAACTACCACCACCATGCTTCACTGATTAGGTGGTATACTTTGGATCATGAGCAGTTCCTTTCCTTCTCCATACTCTTCTCTTCCCATCACTTCGGTACAAGTTAATCTTTGTCACATCTTTCCATAGGATGTTGTTTCAGAACTGTGAAGGCTTTTTTAGATGTTGTTTGGCAAACTCTAATCTGGCCTTCCTGTTTTTGAGGATCACCAGTGGTTAACATCTTGTGGTGACCCCTCTGTATTCACTCTGGTGAAGTCTTCTCTTGATTGTTGACTTTGACACACATACAGCTACCTCCTTGAGTGTTCTTGATCTGGCTAACTGTTGTGAAGGGTGTTTTCCTTACCAGGGAAAGAATTCTTCGGTCATCTGCCACAGTTCTTTTTCCGTGGTCTTCCGGGTCTTTTGGTGATGCTGAGCTCACCAGTGCGTTTTTTCTTTTTAAGAAGGTTCCAAACAGTTGATTTGGCCACATTTTTGCTATCTCTCTGATTGGTTTGTTTTTGATTTTTCAGCCTAATGATGGTTTGCTTCACTGATAGTGACAGCTCTTTGGATCTCATATTGAGAGTTGACCGCAACAGATTCCTAATGCAAAGAGCACACTTGCAATGAACTCTAGACCTTTTATCTGCTCCTTGTAAATGGGATAATGAGGGAATAACACACACTAGGGATGGGCATTCGATTAAGTTGTTTCAGTCGATCGTCGGGAGAATAAACAATCAATTAGTCGATTAATCGTAAATATTTTACGGCTTTTTTTTTTCATTAATATTTTCCGGCTCGTGGAAGGTTACCGACCCTCGACTTCGTCTCGGGCGGTAAGCCGTCCACGAGCCGGGCATATCAAACTGTTTATTGCCCTGCCTCTCGGTGATTATTCCATACATATTTTACGTTAAAATTTAGTTCCGACCAAGTATAACAGCACCGGGACTTTTAACTATACATGTATCACTCCGCTGTTTATGTTCTGCTAGCTAGTGTGTGTGTTGCTTGGCAACAGTTCAGTCCCAGTCGCGGATCCATTTGTGTTGGCGCCGGCGGTGCCAAATAAATCATTAAACAAACAAATGTTAACAAATTAATGGTGCTTGTAGTACTGTTGTATAAAAGCAATATCACACTCGAGGTCGTGCTGTTGTAGTGAATATCAGCACGGCTGTGAGATTAGATTCGGCACAATCACAGCCGTGCTGATACAACGCACTCCCTCTCATGTGATATTTCTAAGTATTTATTTATTATTCTATATTCAAAATGCAATGAAAATACAAAAACAGCGTGTTTTCCTCATTGGGATCTTTATTATGAGAAGAACAACTCAGTTAAAGCAGAACGGAGCAACGGAGCCTGCAGCTCGAAGACGGTGCTCAACATAACTAAAAATAATCAATGAACAATAATAATATATAAAAAACAATCATGTTATAACTTAACCAAAAATAAATTATACTTAATTCGGACAGGTTTTGCCAAATGTAACGCAAAATATAAAATAAAAAAGGCAGAGAAAGAAGGCCGAGAACAATGAATTAGGCTTGGTAACAAAGCTTCTGAAAATAGAACCAGTAACTCACAACTTCAGCCCCAGTCTAAGGATTTTTGTTGAGAAAGTGGAGCATGTTGACCTGCTCTGGGGTCAGACGCGACCGCAGCCTGGTGACCGTCAGTCCAGCGGCCGAAAACACCCGCTCTGATGGGACCGACGTTGCCGTGATGCACAGATACCGCCTTGCTAACTTGGCAAGGTGGGGGAACCATGTTTCATTAACTTTCCACCAGCCCGTAGGGGTGCAATCCAGGGGTGGGGTTGCCTCCCTCAGAAAGTTCTTTAATTCTGTTTCGATGCCAACCTCGCCTTGAGAGGTAGGCCCATAGTGCTCCCCTGGAAGTTGTACCATAGCAGAGACCTGGGACTGAGAGGCCGCGACTCTAGTGTTTGCGTTCTCCTCGTCCGTGTCAGACAACGGAGGCTCCTCGTCTCCCCCAGCCTCTGGGATAGCCGCCCTACCGATCTCCGCTGCCTCTCCCAGTTCAACCAGTTTCGCATTAGCAGCCGGTTTTTGTGTTGAGTTAAGAAAGCCCAGGTGCTTGTGGCGAGGGTCCAGCATTGATGAGATCATGGGGGCGCTAGGGCTGGCCCGAATGCCATTTTTCAGGCTTCGAATACTCGTTGGTTTTTCCGAGCCAATATTCGAATACTCGTTCCAGAGAAAAACACCATCAAAAACAACATTAATAATCCCTATATGCTCCCTGGAACCGATTTTGACAGTATCTGCATATTTTGTTGAAGATTTAATAGCTTTTGAACGTTAATTAGTAGGCCTAAGTAGGTTGAAGTTCCTTAGTTTTTCCCCGTGAAAGCGAACAGCGAACAGCTCCGTTCCAAATCAGCTGTTCTCTGCCATCTCAGCCCTTACGGGAACTTTTCAATTCATCCTGGAACGTGCATCTTTTCAGGGAATTTGTACAATAAATCCATAACAAATACAGAATATTGATTGTCTTATGTGTCCATATTATATCCATTATATTGACCGGGTATTCCCAAGACGCTCACGCTCTGCAGCAAGCCAGTCACAGTTGATTGGCGCGGCGCTGTACAGCGAACGTAAACAAACAACTAAGCTAAGGTTTTAAGTATTACTTTTCCTCCAGAGATCCCGCTAATGTTGTGTTTATAAAGTAAAGGGAAACAAGATATCAGAAACTCATCAGACTGAACCTGTAAATATATGATGGGGGAATCAATTAGAAAATATCTAAATAGGCAATTATTTTTATTATGTAAAATCATTTAAACTAAGATAAAAATGTTTAGCTTACATTCATTCGCTTGATGAGGGAGGAACGCACTTTTACTTTGAATTCGCTGTGTCTGGGCCCGTCTTCTTCACTGCGCACGAGGTGGATATTGATGAGGCCGAAGGTAATGGGATATGTGTTCGAGATGGAGACGTCTTTCTCTGTAGACATAACCGTGGTGGCACATTTAAGTGCGGACAGCACAGGCTGTGTGTCCTCCATCATCTGCCAGTGCTCATCCTTCAACTCCAGGATCCTGGCATCTTGAAGCTTAGTCACGGTTCGGTCCGAATGCACAGCAGCACGGCTCCACCAGCCGATCAAACATCTTGCACACGGAGTTCCACCGTGTTTTACAAGACTGAATAAGCCGATAAGTTGCGAGGCCCATTTGCTCCTGTTTCTGTTGCAGTGCATTGGTTGCTGCGGTGCTGTGATGGAAGTGGCTAACAAGTTTACTAGCCGCTGATCTAACCCGATATAGATAGATGGCAAATCCGTCATTTATGGCCAACTGGAGTGTGTGTGCAAAGCAGGCAACGGAAATCCAGTTCATTCTGGTGGCACTGTTGGCGGCAACAATATTGGCCGCGTTGTCATGAACGCATGCAATAACTCGGTCTTCAAGTCCCCATTGCTCTATCAGTGAGGTTGTCAGCTGTATGCCGGCTTGACAGGCTTTCTGTGAGCAGGACCGCTGAGTTCATTTGCCAGTCATCACTGATGTAGTGGCAGGTGATTGTGATGTAGCTCTCGGCTGTTAACGCGGTCCAGCAGTCCGTGGTTAGAGCAACTCTTTCAGTTGTGCTCAATTCTTTTAGCAGCTCTTGCTTCCGTTCTTCGTAGTGAGTTTCTATCAGTCTGGTGATGGTACGTCATGACGGAATGTGATATGCTGGTTCCAATAAGTTGATCCGTTTTCGAAAACCTTCGCCCTCAACGATACTTAAGGGAAGCTTATCCATCTCAATGAACTTGCAGATCCCTTGGGTAATTGTCTCTGCTCTTTGTGAATCGCAGCTCCTCTGTGTCCGTGCTAACATCGAGTCGATGCTAGGTTGAGACTGAGAGCACGAAGCACCGCCACTAACCAGGGTCGTTTGCGCGTTGTTCAAGTGGTACATCATTTGAGTCATGGCCGTGTTGTACTTAAACACAGCATTGCAGTGTCGACAGAGAACTAGGTCATTTTTTAAGTCATAGTGGTCCCACACCAGACTTCGCCTTGGCCTTGTCCGCTTCATGATTACTTTTGAAATAAGCCTACACGGACTCGCATGTGACCGAGCAGGCCTGTAGCGTTTTTTGTTTTTTTTTAATATTGCCCCCGTGTGGTAAAATGTTTAATTGCACACTGAATTAGTTTACTCGACGAAAAATGTACGTAATCGACGAAATTCTTAACGATCGATTAGTCGATCGTCGATTAATCATGCCCATCCCTAACACACACCAAGCCTTGGAACAGCTGATCAGCCAATTGTCCCATTACTTTCGGTCCCTTAAAAAGTGGGAGGCACATATACAAACTGTTGTAATTCCTACACCGTTGACCTGATTTGGATGTAAATACCCTAAAATTAAAGCTGGGAAGTCTGCAGTTAAAGCACATCTTGTTCGTTTCATTTCAAATCCATTGTTGTGGTGTATAGAGCCAAAAAGATTTGAATTGTGTCGATGTCCCAATATTTATGGACCTGACGGTAGTAGTTGAGTTCCAGAAAACATGTTTTAGAAGCTGTTTGCTGGAAACAGCTTTTAGGAAGAAAAGAAAACTCTACCGCTATTCCCCTCCGTTTCAGTCCCTTCAGAATGCGCTGTTTCTGGTGTCTAACTTAATGCAAATGAGCTGCTGCCCATTGACCAATGAGCTGTCAGACTGAACCACAGCATGTAGGATAAGGGATTGTTGCCGTTTGCGGACTCTATTTCTATATAATATAATATAATAACAGTGTTTCCCACACATTGACGAGACTATGGTGCTCCGCCATAGTCTAATTTCGGCCGCCATAGTCTCTGCGTGCACATGAATTATTTATTATTTTTTTATTTTTTTTATTTCTTTTATTTTTTTTGCTCAGACGAAGTTCGTGTCGCTCTCATTGGGATTGCATGAGAGCACAAAGTTCGGCTGTCTGCCTGCGACTGACGGGCAGACCCCCCCCCACCCCCCCCCCGGACATGCACGCCCCCCCCCCCCCCCCCCCATAGTCTCCAAAATGTCTGTGGGAAACACTGAATAATAATAATAATATCTATGGGTATTTATTTAGTATTATATCTAACATCACGGCCAAACGCTATGTGCGCCTCAGATGATATTATGAATCATAAAGACTGGTACTTCCACAACAAGTAAAGACTCGTAGTGGGGATATCTCGGCCATGGTTGAGAAGAATTGGGGGAAAGGAACTTTGGCCTTGACTCTCTGAAGTCCATGAACCGCCACATGGAGGAGAAAGGGATTGCACTCCGGGAGCTGAGCTGGCGGGCTGCTGCCGAGTTCCCCCCGCCGGGGCTGCTCGTCCGCTGTTACACAAAATCTGGCGTGTGGGGTAATTGGAGGTAATATTCAAGTGTGCCCCCTTCCTACGTAGGAGGAGGTGCCGAAACTGACCCGCTCGTTTGGTAACTGTAGGCGGGGTACTTTCAGAAATGCATATCTCACTCAAAAAATCATGTACAGACTTTTTTCAAAGTTTGTATGCGTGTGGGAGCACCAGAGACCCAAAACAACACCCCAAATCCCAGGAAAAGTGTTGTTTTCATAATATGTCCCCTTTAATATTAATATACATGGTCATTGTGTGTGTGTGTGTGTGTAGGAAGCCCGGCAATCAAGCTTATCATGGAGTACCTTCCTGAAGGCAGTCTGAAGGACTACCTGCCCCGGCATCGGAACAAGACCATCAATGACCTGATTAGCTACGCCGTGCAGATCTGCAAGGTACCCACACTGTTGGGACTGTCATACGCCAGACACACAGTGCTGCAGTCTGAACCTCGCTCACATGGGATGTAATTTAGGATCTGTGTTGTTTACCTACGCCCTTCGTTACTGTCAAAATATTATTATGTGAGCGGGTGTCTGTGCGTGCGTGTCTGTACCTGCTTCTCCAGGGGATGGAGTACCTGGGCCGGCAGAACTACATCCACCGGGATCTTGCGGCGCGTAACGTGCTGGTGGAGAACGAGTCGACGGTGAAGATCGGAGACTTCGGCCTCACAAAGAGCATCAAGGAGAACAAGACATACTACAAGGTCAATGACGACCACGACAGCCCCGTCTTCTGGTGAGTTTCCCCGCTCCACAGTAAAGTAGTAGTAAAATGTAGTAGTAGTGTGTATAAATGAAGCAGTTTTCAAACAAAGTCACATTGCTTTGTAGGTCAACAGGTGTAATCAACCCCATAAAAGCTATATATTTTTTATCAAATAATAAATAAGTGAGAAATAACAGTAATAGTTCAGTATAGCTGATATATTTAATGCAGAAAATAAAACCCACCTACAGAAATAAAAACACGTGCTGTAAAATAAAAGCCTGCCTAAAAGATCAAATCTTTGGATTGCGGCATTTTCTGCATGGAATATTGGCTTCCGGGTCCCTGGTGAAGCCCTTGCACCAGCGCTTTAAGTGTGTGTGTGTGTGTGTGTGTGTGTGTGTGTGTGTGTGTGTGTGTGTGTGTGTGTGTGTGTGTGTGTGTGTGTGTGTGTGTGTGTGTGTGTGTGTGTGTGTGTGTGTGTGTGTGTGTGTGTGTGTGTGTGTGTGTCAGGTATGCCCCAGAGTGTCTGCTCCAGCGTAAGTTCTTCCTGGCGTCTGACGTGTGGTCCTTCGGCATGACCCTGTACGAGCTCATCACGTATTGCGACCCCCACTCCAGTCCCATGGCGGTCAGTACACTATCTGCTTGTGTTTTTACTAATTAGTCATGTTCAGTTAACCTTGTGGTTTTATTAGGTTCACCTGTTTGGACATGTTCAGTTCACCTTGTGTTATTACTAGGTGCATCTCTTAAGTCATATTCAGTTCACCTTGGGTTTTTACAAAGCTCACATACTTTCAGGGTTTGTATGTGGGCACTTAAAAACATACTGCCTTTACCGCTCGGCTAGGTTTCGGTTTACCAAGGAAGGGGAAGAGATAGGCTTTATCACGCCTCATTATTGGTACGTCCAAAGCGTGTCGAGCACGTTTATGAGGCTAATCGTATTTGAGAAAATGTACTTTGTTTGAATCTTGCACCAATCTAGGAGTGGTTGCCATGTATTGTCAGAGAATGATCCAACATCTGGCAACTACTGTGAATCGATAAATAAATAAAATACAGAGACAGCAGAGTAGTAAGAAGAAAAAGAATACGCCTCACCGTCAACGAAACTAGTGCAAACACGTCTCTCCTGTGAAAGCGCAACCTGACCACCATCAAATATTTAGTTTTAGACACACCGCATCAGCCTTAATCTGACGGGTGACTAGATCGGGTCGGGTTCACGTTTCCCCTTATGAGAACATACTAGGGACTTAAACATGAACTCACGGTATCCTTTCAACTTTTTCATTGGGATAATTATTATGAGATGGCTTCTATGTCTGTTCATCGGCTGTGCGCTTTGTCTCTATGCCAAGGGTGAGGCTGACCACAGGGCTGCAGCATACTGTAGAGCAGTGGTTCTCAACCTTTTTTGAGCAAACACCCCCCTGACCTTACCCTGATCCTCTGGCGCCCCCCCCAATAATAATAATTAAAAAAAAAATAACAACCCCACTCACACTCGTGTTATACTGCCTCTTAAAGGTTTCGATGCATCGTTTTTCATTGATTTTGCGTTGGTCACTAATAGCAATGAATGCCCTCTGAGTCGGTTTTGGTGCAAATATTGAAAGAAAGAAGAGTTGAGGAAGAAATGGTTGGACTGAACTAGGGATTTCCCGATCCAGCTTTTTGCACTTCCGATCCGATACCGATATTGTAGCTTTTAGCATCGGCCGATACCGATACCGGCCGATCCAAGCATGTATTAAAGATTAAAGATATTTACTTATTTTGTTGTACTACTCATGTTGAAAAGGGTTTTACTCTTAAGAACAACTAGCCAACTTAATTAGGTTAGTTTGAATAATCCACAATAGTTGGTAATGAGAAGCTGACCTGTTTATTCAGGGTTAAATAAACACAAAATAGACAAAATAATAAATAGTCAAATTACCACAGACACACTGAATTGGCATCAGTGCTCTGTTCTTGAACAACAAGAGTGTAAACAATATTGTAAACAATATAACATTATATATAAAAGCAACACACACAAAACCTGAGTAGAAAATAGTCAAATTACCACACACACACACTGAATGGGCTATAACAACCCAAATAACTGTCACGCCTTCTACAGTATTGCTATCTCCTTCACACTTTACTGCTCCATCTCCACACTCCCTTCAATTTCTACTGTTTGCCCTGGCTGCAGTCTGACCATGATGGGGAGATTCTTATTCACAAAGGTGATCATTTCAACATGCTCAGGTGTCAGCCTGCTCCTGTGCTCATCAATGATAAGTGAGACTGCGCTAAAAAGCCTCTCACTCTCAACACTCGTGCAAGGAGCACAGAGGAACTTGGCTGCTGTTGCTGCCAGGGTGGGTAGTCGAGCCTGATTGTCTCTCCAGTAATGAAAAGGATTGTTCTTACGTCCAAGTGGAGCCTCGCTGAGGTAGCTCTCCAACTGAATCAGTGCCCCTGGGGGGATCTCCTGCTCAGACGGACCTGCTACTGCTGTGCTGCTCTCCTCCAGTATTTCGTCGAAGTAGCTGCCCAGGCTGCTGGTTGAGCTTTCAGCCTCCATTCCTGGTGTTTGCCTTGCTGGCTCAGCCTCAGACACTTCTCCAGATGGTGGCATGGTCTTCTTCAGCTCTTGTTCCATTTTCATCACCTCTGCCTTTAGTGCCTTCTTTGCCTGATCCAGGTTGGTTGCATTAGTGAAGAACCTGGAAGAAATATGAATATAATGTCATAAAGATGTATCAATTATTTTATATTGTTTCACCTAGTCTCCACATGTTCATGTTCAATGACAACAATTAACACACACTTTCTATTTTTTTTTCTTATCTATGAGACTGATCTAGTGGATCGTTGTTGAATATTGAAGTACTGACAAAGAAATAAATACCCGCTGTACAGTAAAATATTTTCAATAATATTGTACTAAAGCTTAAAACATGCCCAAATAATTATAAACCACTTACTTGTCTTTGTAGCGTGGATCGAGCAGTGTTGCCACGGCATAGAGGGGTTCCATTTCCACATGGTAAAAACGTCTGTGAACGGCATCGAGTAGTGTGGCCTTCATGGTTTGAATCCCTCGGTGTGCTTCGCTCTCAGTGTCCAGAAAGCGTGTCAGGACACGGACAGAGGGGATCACATCGGCTGCTGTGGCGGAGGCTGCACTGACCTCGGCTGTCAGCTCTTGGAAGGGTTTAAGAACTGTCGCCGTTTTCTCCAGCAGCGACCATTGGTTGCCTGTTATAGTGTCTGGCAGATTGCTGTTGCTATCCGATGCATAGGCCTGCAGTGCCCGCTTAGCATGTAGTAGGCTGTCGATCATCATCTTAGTACTACTCCATCTGGTTTGTAGTCCTGTTGCAGACGCTTCGGTTCAATGTTCAACTCTTACTCGACGTCCTCGAGTTCCGAGTAGGCCTTGGAGTGTTTGAAGTGAGTCACAATTTTTCTCCCGTTGGCGATGGCATCGCTTACAGCTCGCTGTGCCAATAGACCCTGGTGGACAACGAGCTGTAAGAGGTGTGCAAAACATCCCAGGCTTGGCACTCCAAGCTGATCCATGGCCTTTTTCATATTGGCCGCGTTATCTCTTAAAATGACATGGACTTTATTTTTGTCAATCTTCCAGGCACACAGCATATTTTGCATGGCGTCTGTGATGGCATTCGCTGTGTGTGAGCCTCTGAACTCACGCGCATGCAAAACAGCTCTCTTTGGGGTGAAGTCGGGCCCAATCCAGTGTGCAGTTAAACTCAATAAAGATAAAGGGCGGAGGGGATGAGATGATGAGATGTGTATCTGGGGGATAGGCTGCATCCGAATACTCGTACATGCATACTATATAGTATGCATTTTGAAGTATGCGAAAAATCTAGCGCGTCCGAATACTGTAGTATGCATTCTGTAGTACGGAAGTCATTTCCGAATGCATACTACCGCCAAAGTGAACCACGGACCACACTACGCTATCCCACAATGCAACCGGAGTCTGGTAACAAACGAAGAAGAGATGGCTGACCCGACACCATCAACAGCGGCTCCCGCAAATTTCGAAACATTATTTGTGTGTGTGTGTTCAATAAAAAAGGAAAAATTAACTTCAATCGTCTTTTTCACGGAGTAACAAATAACTGTAAATGTATTATTATTCCAAAAAAATGACGTACCAAATGTCCACATATATACAACATAACCTGCCGGTAAGTCGCTCTACGAGATGACCGACGACGACGCCTTCTAGCAGAGATATCCATTTCAAGAGCCATTCGCGTAGAAAGAGACATTTTTTTTATTCAATAGCAACGATAATGAGACGGAAAACAGGTAAATGTTGCCGCCATCTGGGGGAGATACGTCATCTCCAAACATCCGGTGGAGTTTCGGCGGTGTGCGGAAGCGTTCGGATGCAGCCATAGGCTGCATCCGAATACCTAGTACATACTATTTCTGTCTAGTGTCTACTACTTGACCATACTACACTTGACTGTGTAGTACGGTCTACAGACATGCGTAGAACGCCTCCGAACGCCGCCGAAACTCCACCGGATGTTTGGAGATGACGTATCTCCCCCCAGATGGCGGCAAAATGTACCTGTTTTCCGTCTTGTTATCGTTGCTATTAAATAAAAAAATGTCTCTTTCTACGCGAATGGCTCTTGAAATGGATATCTCTGCTAGAAGGCGTCGTCGTCGGTCATCTCGTAGAGCGACTTACCGGCAGGTTATGTTGTATATATGTGGACATTTGGTAAGTCATTTTTTTGGAATAATAATGTAACGACCTCGCCGGTGACATAATCATGTCGAGTCATTAGTAATTGATCGTAGTTTTTAATCAACCAAAACTAGGTCACTGAAAAACCCGTAACAATGTAAACAACCGCAGAAAACCGACGCACAAACAAACCCCCAGTTACCCCGGCAACACGGTCTCACTCGCGTGCAGGCCCCCACCCTGATTGACAATAAGAACATTACAATACATGCACATAGAACAACTGGCATAACGGACAATGAAATACAATGCAACACATAACACACAAACTATTTAATTGTCCCAGGGTCGCTACATTGCCTCCCCCCTTCAAAGTTCCTCGTCCTCGAGGGAACAAACAAAGTCCCGGAAGCGACCCGGCGCTCTCCTCTCCCTACGAGGCCGCGTTGGGGCCACGGGGGGCTGGGGAGAAGCGCCTGGGGGCAAGAGGGGCCCACGAGTGTCAGGCCCGGGGGCGGGCAGGGGGAAAGGGAGGGGCGGGGCTGGGGGCCAAGTTGCTGACTGTGGTGATCGACAGGGAGGGGAGACAAGGATAGGGTTAGGTGAGGACCCAGGGCCAGAACACTGAGGTGTGCGTGTCCGGGGCCCATTCGCACCGGTGCGGGGAGCTGCAGGGCTCGCTGGAGCAGGTTGAGGGGTGGCGGTGCCTCGATTAGGGGCCAACCGGTCTCTGTGGAGAGCCACCCTCCTTCCCCGAGGTGGTAGCTGGACCCTGTACACCACCTCCCCCATCCTCTCAAGGACCCTGCATGGCCCGATCCACTCGCTATCGAGCTTTGGGCATCTTCCCTTCTTTCTTTGCGGGCTGTAGGTCCAGACCAGCTCCCCAGCCTCAAAGTGCCTGCCACGAGAACGCACATCATAGTTCCTTTTCTGCCTCACCCCTGCGCTCAGCAGCTGTCCCCTGGCGAAGGAGTGAGCCGTCTCAAGGCGGTCCTGGAGTCTCCTGGCATACTCTGGGCCGGGAGGAACAGGGGGAGAATCGGGCGGCCGGCCAAACGCCAGGTCAGCTGGGGTGCGAAGCTCCCTGCCCAACATCAGCAGAGCAGGTGTGCAGGACGTCGACTCCTGGACAGCTGACCTGTATGCCATGAGCACCAGAGGCAGATGATTGTCCCAATCCCGCTGATGCTCAGCCGAGACAATGGCCAGCTGCTGCTCCATACAGCGATGAAATCGCTCCACCAAGCCGTCACTCTGTGGGTGCAGGGGGGTAGTACGGGTCTTCTGCATGTCCAGCCTGCTACATAAAGCCGCAAAGACACGGGATTCAAAATTTCTCCCCTGGTCACTGTGGATGGACTCCGCTGCCCCAAAACGGCTAATCATCCCCCCGACCAAAGCGTCCGCTATGGTCTCCGCCCCCTGGTCAGGCAGAGCGTACGCCTCCGGCCACTTGGTAAAATAGTCCATGGCCGTGAGGACATACTTGTTCCCCCTCTCTGTGCAGGGTAGCGGGCCCACCACATCCACCCCAACCCTCTCCATAGGGAACCCCACAGGGAACTGCTGTAGCTGGGCATGGGACCTTTCCGTGGGGCCTTTGCGGGCTGTGCAGCCATCACAGCGGCGACAGAAGTCCTCGACGTCCCTCTTGTGCTGCCCCCAGTAGAAGCCAAGGCGGAGGCGACGCAGGGTCTTTGTCACCCCAAAGTGACCTGAGCCCACGGCACCATGGACCGCTTGAAGCACTTCCCCACGCAGAGAGTGAGGCACCACCACCTGCCACCTCACCTCTCCGGTGGCGGGTTCCTTCCAGGCCCGCTGAAGCACGCCATCCCACAGTCGCAGGGCCTCGAACTTAGCCCACAGTCCCTTGGTGACCAGGGAGAGAACGGACACTTCTTCCCATGGGGGCCGCCGCTGTTGGTCCAACCACTGGAGCACTGGTCGAAGGTCTGCGTCCTCCTCCTGCTGCCGTCTCCATCCTGCGGTGTCGACCTCCCGGAGCTCACAGCAGACTGGGGACGCCACCTCCACCGCAGAACATCCCTCCTCCTGGCTGCACAGCTCCTTCTCACGGCTCTCCCTCCTTTCACAGTTGCGGCAGCCATCCTGACTGCAGGGGCGTCGGGAGAGGGCGTCTGCATTAGCATGGCGTACCCCTGCCCTGTGCACCACACTGAAGCTGTAGGACTGCAGCTCCTCGATCCACCGTGCGACCTGCCCTTCTGGCTCCTTGAAAGACATGAGCCACTGGAGCGCGGAGTGGTCGGTCCTTACAGTGAAGTGACGGCCACAGAGGTAATATTTGAAGTGGCGTACAGCTCTAACGATGGCCAGCAGCTCGCGGCGCAGTAGCGGCGTTCAGCTTTGTTAAATGTCCTGCTGTAATACGCCACCACCCGCTCCCCTTCCGGCCCCTCCTGTGCCAGCACGGCGCCATTGCCAACGTTACTAGCGTCCGTGTCCAGGATGAAGGGCAGGGCAGGGTCAGGAGGGGAGAGCACCGGGGCTTTGGTGAGAGCTCCCTTGAGTGTCTCGAAAGCAGACTGGCAATCCTCTGCCCACACAAACTCCCTGTCCTTCTGTAGCAGGCGGAACAGGGGAGCGGCCACACAGGAGAAGTCCCTCACAAAGCGTCTGTAGTAAGACGCCAGTCCGAGGAAGCTTTTCAGCTGTCTGGTGTCAGTGGGGGTGGGCTAGTCCTGGACAGCTTGCACTTTGTCCTCCATGGTGCTAATGCCTTCTTCCCCCACCCTGTGCCCAAGGAAAGTTACCTCTCTCCTCAGGAAATGGCACTTATCAGGATGGAGCTTCAAGCCCGCCGCAGCTACTCTCTCCAGAACCTGACGCAGCGAGGCAAGTGCTGTCTCGAAGGAGCCCCCGTGTGCCAGTATATCATCCAGGTAGACGATACACTGCTGCCGGGGGATGCCGGCGAGCACTCTGTCCATCAGCCTCTCGAAGGTCGCAGGTGCATTGCAGAGGCCGAAAGGGAGGACCCGAAACTGCCACAGTCCTCTGCTAGTGCAGAATGCAGTCTTGGGTCTGGCGTCAGGGGCGAGAGGGCACTGGAAGTAGCCAGAGCGGAGATCGAGTGAGGAGAACCAGGACGACCCAGCTACGACATCTAAGGCCTCATCAATGCGTGGGATGGGGTAGGAGTCCTTCTTCGTCACTGCGTTAAGTGGCCTGTAGTCGACACAGAATCTCCACTTACCCCCCTTCTTAGGCACCATCACCACGGCTGCTGCCCAGGGACTATCTGAGGGCTCTATGAGGCCTGCCTGCTGCATCTCCCACAGCGCCTGGTCCGCAGCCTCCTGGCGGGCCAAGGGCAGGCGACGCGGGCGCATTCTGATGGGCCTGGCATCCCCAGTGTCGATCTCATGCTGCACCAGGTGCGTCTGACCCACATCGCTCTCGTTCAAGGCAAAGCTGTCCTTAAACTCTGCCAGTAGTAGCCACAGCTGCTCCTGCTGTTGAGGGTCTAGTCCATCACAGCGCCCCTGCCAAATTGCCCGCACAGTCGACAGCACAGTCTCCTCACCTGTCTGAGGAAGCTGGGCAGGGCAGGGGAAGGGGCCCAGGCTCATGGGGTGGGGTGCTGGGGTGGCAAGGGAGTAGTCTGTAGGAGCCGAAACATTGACACAAGGGGGTGGGAGGGAGGGGGAAGGGTTGCAGGAGGAGGACTGAGACAATGGACAGGGATCGGGAAGACAGGGTGGTTGGAAGGTCTTTGCAAGGGGGTGAAGGGGGCCGGTGACGTGTGACTGTTCCATCTGAGCTGCTGTCGGTGGGGGGCGGATGTAGGAGGTGTTTGGCGGGGCCATATAGACTGTGGGCCCTCCTTGGAAGCCAATCGCCCCCCTCTCAAGGTCCAGCTGGCAGCCAGTGCACCGCAGGAAGTCCAACCCTAGGATACAGGGGTCCTGCACAGCTGCTACCCACACTGGGTGGAGGACAGTCTTTCCCCCTACGCAGATGGACAACAACCCCTTCCCTTTCATGGGAGCCCTCTCCCCCGTGACTGTGCGGAGCTGCACGGTTGTAGGTTGGAGTACCGTCCAGGTCGGCAAAATGTCTGGCCTCACCAGGGTCACAGTAGACCCCGTATCGACTAAAGCCAAACAGGCCACCCCCTCAACAGTGACAGGAACATGACAAAAGTCCCCCGCCCAGGTCCGCCCCACCACGACAACAGGCTCCGGGATGTTGTCGTCTGCTTCTGGGGGGGGTGGAGCTCCGCCCCCCCGGCTGTGATGATGGGCTCCTCCAGACGACGACGGCGGGGGTAAGGGGGCAGGGCCTCGCGTCTCCCCAATTACACGGACCCTGACCCGTTTCCCTGGGCTCTCACAGTTGTAGGGCACTCTCTGACAAGGTGGCCAGGCTGCCCGCAGCCCCAGCAGACCCTCTGCTCTCGACGAGACGGGGGGCGGCGGTCCGCCTGCATAGAGACAGCGCGGACGAGTTCAGTGAGCTCGTCCACCCAGGCTGGCTTCTGTGAGTCCTCACTCCTCTCCCTCGCCGATCTCACTATCGGCTGAGGAGCAGGATGACCGTCGATTGCTCCAGCCCACACCAGCTCCCTCTCTATGGCCATCTCCAAGGCCTCTTGCAAAGTCTGCGGGTGGGCTAGCTGGGTCTGAATGCGTAGTTCTGTAGGGGAAAGGGCCTGGAGAAACTGATCCCGAGCGAGTTCGCTCTGCACGGCTGGCGGCATGTGGGCGTATGCTCGCCGAGACAGGCTCTCGATGGCCAGTGCCCGCAGCGTCTCCCCAGGCTTCCTGCGCCTATTACAGAGTTCTGAGCGCATTAGCCCCGGCTTAACACATAGTCCAAAACGCCTACTTAGTGCCCCCACTAGGGCAACATAGTCCCCCCTGTCCTCTGGGCTAAGCAGCAACAAACAAGACAATGCGTCGTCCGCCAGACACATCGCAAGCTGCAGCGCTTTGACCTTCACTGACCATCCGGCAGCATCGGCTAAAAGTTCAAATTGCGCGTGGAAAGCTTCCCAGTCAGCCTTACCGGTGTATCTAGGCGTCTTGATGGACACCGGGCTTGATGTAAGAAAGGCGCCGCCGTGTCTGTCGCCGTCTTGTGGTGGCCACGGGCAGTCGGCGCTGCGAACTATGCGTGACAAATCATCTTTTTCCACGGCGGCCGTTTCCCGTTTGGTTCTACCCCTCACCAGAGACTCCGAGGCTTCTCCACATGCCCCCTCGCCGTAGTCGTCCATCTCTATCTTCACCCGACAGTCCGCAGGAAGCATTATTGTTGCAGAGAACAAGCCACAACAAAAACAGAGCTAACGGCGATCGCAACTTCAGCCTACTCGCCGAGCACAGCAGGACCGAGAAAAAATAAATAAAAATAAAAAGAAAATAGTTTCACTTCTGACACCAATGTAACGACCTCGCCGGTGACATAATCATGTCGAGTCATTAGTAATTGATCGTAGTTTTTAATCAACCAAAACTAGGTCACTGAAAAACCCGTAACAATGTAAACAACCGCAGAAAACCGACACACAAACAAACCCCCAGTTACCCCGGCAACACGGTCTCACTCGCGTGCAGGCCCCCACCCTGATTGACAATAAGAACATTACAATACATGCACATAGAACAACTGGCATAACGGACAATGAAATACAATGCAACACATAACACACAAACTATTTAATTGTCCCAGGGTCGCTACAATAATAATACATTTACAGTTATTTGTTACTCCGTGAAAAAGACGATTGAAGTTAATTTTTCCTTTTTTATTGAACACACACACACACACACAAATAAAAAGCCGCTGTTGGTGGTGTCGGGTCAGCCATCTCTTCTTCGTTTGTTACCAGACTCCGGTTGCATTGTGGGATAGCGTAGTGTGGTCCGTGTTTCACTTTGGCGGTAGTATGCATTCGGAAACGACTTCCGTACTACAGAATGCATACTAGAGTATTCGGACGCGCTAGATTTTTCGCATACTACAAAATGCATACTATATAGTATGCAAGTACGAGTATTCGGATGCAGCCATAGTCTTCTCAACGATGTAATGGCGGCTGGGCATATTGTACCGTGGTTCAAGGTGTTCGATGGTGCGTCTAAACCCGACTTTACTCACGAGAGATAGTGGCTCGTCATCCAGTATTATTTCCTCGGCAATAACTCTTGTTATTCCCTGGGCTTTGGCACTGTTTTGTGGCAGTTTGTCACGCTTTGCAAACGTTTCTGCCAGTGTTGGTTGTGTAGGACCTTTCCTTTTCTTGTCTTCGGTTTTCTTTAGAAACGCTTCATGTTGTTTTTGGTGGTATTTCGCTAAATGCTTGATCAGGTTGGTCGTATTAAAATGTCTTACTGCTTTACCACCACGCTTGACTTTGTTGTGGCAAGTATTGCACTCCGCCTGTTCGTCTTTTTCGTTTTTTAGGGTAAAATAATCCCACACAGCTGACATTTTTATCGATAACTTTAAATCCTTAGTGGGACATGCACAGACAAGTGGGATGCTGGACAGGTCACTAGGTGTGCGCTAGGTGTGCTGAACAACGCGGACCGGATTTGGGGGGAAAAGCTGAAAAAAACTGGAATGGATTACCTACATTGGTGCGCTCAAAAACACGGACCGGAGTTTTGAAAACAAACTGGATCGGGAGTCCGGATCGGGATTTTCCCGTGCAGGCCGATCCGATATTGATATGCATTTTTTTGCTAATATCGGCGGCCGATCCGATCCAAATATCGGATCGGGACATCCCTCACTGAACATTCATTCACCGTGACCGCGGTGCAGGCACTCCCGTGACTCCCGTCGTGCCCCGGCCGCGGCACCCTGCGGCCCGGGCTCCGTGACCTTGGGCACCGGGACCACTCCCGCGACTCCCGCCGTGCCCCTTGAACGAATGAAAGAATGGCCTGGGAACCACGGGTACCGCGGCCCGGGCAACGCGGACACCGCGAAAACAGATCGCACGCCGAGGCCTAATTAGGCCTATATATTTTGCATTTCAAATGCCTTTTCGTGGAGACTACGCTCAGAGCAGCTGGAACTGAACAACAGCAAGAGGAAGGAGGAAAACGGGCTATGAAACAAAATTTGATATTTTTTCCTTGCTAGCCATGTTTGGATGTGTTGTGTGGGAACAATGAAATTTTAAAATCCCCCCTCAGAAATGGAATCACGTTCCCAGCGCCCCCCCTAGGTTGTGCAAACGCCCCCGTTGAGAAACAATGCTGTAGAGGGTGGCTTGCTATACCGTGAATCATAGCGATGACTTGGAGACAAAGTGCTCTTTTCGTGTTGAACCTATGTCCCATACGCCGCACACTCCACCGGAGAGCCTTTTATTTGGATATCCGTCAGCACACATCAGGATCTGCCTAGGAATGATTTCCTTCCCCGAGGCCATAACCTACCGCGTCAGTCTACATCGCCGTCCTGTCGTCAGTTAGTAACGGTCATCTATTTGGTCTTGAGTCATCCCCCAAAACAAAGAACAGAACCCAACATGAACCAAACATTTTGAACGACAGAAACCGTAAATCATAACCATCTCCAACCGATATTCCCTTGCACCAAAGACAAACATAATACCCCGTCGACAATATTAAAGATAATTAAATGTTAGGCTTGTAAAGTCAAGCTTGGGTTTTATATTCAATTTTTTTCAATTGAAGATCCCTGAGTGCCTGAGTGAACTGTCCTATTTGTATTATTAAATATTAATGAGATGATGTCGGTGTAGGCTGAATAAAGCCTCGCTCCTGAATGCTGTAAGCGCAAAATGCAAGAAATATAAATTTAGTGCCAGAACAAATATCCCTATGGTTAGTTTGCTCATGGTCCGTGTTTAGCCAGAGGTTTGGATAATAGGCTGACTGGTGTAGCACTATTTACCGGCAAATTATTGTAGTCCTTGCTTAGTAAGAAGTTTCTGAAAGGCTCCCAATCTTTAGTGTGTCTGTTTAAAATTTAAGCCCTTCATTTTAATGTGGTAATTCCAGTTCAAAATTTGTGAGTCTACTTGTTGTCAAAAGAGGAACGAGAGGTGCAACACCAGGGCTGCAACAAGGGAACCAAGTTGGCTGCTCTGACATGCATGGGCTAAGGTAGCTCTAACTCCGAATCAACCCAAACTCTAACTTTAAAAGACAGAGAATCTAACTGACAACGGAATACTGGTAGGCTCTCTCTCATCTGTGCCTGCGTCATATGGGCCTTTGTTTTAAGTTGTAGCCACACTGTTACCACCGCTTACTACAAACCAGACGTTTTGATCGACACAAGAACATTTCTGCCGTAAACCTAAGGCCTATGTCTACCAAACCTGATAACAAAAGAAGCAGGGCAGAAGTGGGCTCAACTGATTCAGAGGACAAAATGCCTACCACTCTTACCTCCGATGACCGGGAAATGTTGCAAACAATCTCCATTCAGCTAAAGAAACTGGATATTCTAACAGAATTGAAAACCGATGTTGCGGATTTGAAAGTATCCGTGGAGAACAATAACACTCTTATTGAAGAACTAAATAGATCGCTGAAGGAAGAGGTCAGAGTCTTAAATTTGGTTACAACTACCTTTACTAATGAGAACGTTAAGCTAAAAAACAGCCTACTAGACTTGCAATTTAGAGGAATGCGAGATAATCTCTTGTTCATGGGGATTGCTGAGAAAGAGAAGGAAGCTTACGCAACATCGGAGGCGATTGTGAAGAAGTTCATGCAGGACCATCTCAAAATCACGGAGGAAGAGATCAAGAAGATTCAATTAGAACGAGTGCTTTGTCCCCGGAACCAAGACAGAAGTTACCCAAGGCCGTTGGTTGTGAAATTCGCAAGCTTAAATATAAGGACTATATCCTTTGCCTCAGTAAGAATCTGAAAGGCACATCGTTCTATCTGAACAATCAATGTCCAGTCGTAATAGTTGAAAGACGACGAAAACCTATTCCAGTCATGAAATCTCAAGCAAAAAGGAAACAAAGTGCGCCTAGTTGTTGATAAGCTCTATGTCAACGAAGAACTGTACAGAAGCAATCAACAGCCGAAGCCACAGGAACTACCGGGAAAAGTCCACATGGGCACGGGTTGATCCTGGCACGCGTCTCTGGTCTCCTAGCAACAGAAGCACGTGTGAAATGGGCTACATTCAAGAACACTCGATTAGAATAGGTTCTTGTATGGACATAATATATATTTTTTCTCGCTAGTCTGAGTTTGGGACAAACTATGTTGTCAACTGTTGTTGTTTCTGCGGTTTTTCTTTCAGACCATCGTGGTTTGTGGGAGGGTAGAGTGGGTTTTTGTTTTATGTTATGTTTTTTACATTTTTCTTTGTGTTAACCGCAGTTATCAGTGGGCTCATGTATGAAGCCACTGGGACCATTTTATCAACAGCAGTTACTGTATGATTAAAGTGGCGATTTCGAAAACAATCTGTAATCATTCACATGATTTCTGACCAAATAGATATAGCTAGTTAGAATTGAAGTGGGTTAGCTGCATTTAAGAAACGGCATGATGTCTTTACCTGGTTAAAAAACCAGAACTATCAAGTATTTTGTCTGCAAGAAACACACTCTCTAGCTGCCGATGAACATGTATGGCAACAACAGCGGGAGGGACCCATTTATTTTTCCCATGGTTCTAGAAAATCCAAGGGAGTAATGGTATTACTTTGAAAAACACTTAGGCCCTGTCCACACGAAGCCGATTTCATGGCGAAACCGCAAAGGTCTTGTACGGTTCGGCCTTCCGTCCACACGAAGCCGGCGAATCCGCTGACCGAAACCGCAAACTTCTGAAACCACCCTCGGAGGTGGTTTCAAATCTACCCGGTTTCGTTTTGGATTCGTGTGGACGCCTGAAACCGACTGAAACCGTAAACCATGACGTCATCGCCCCACCCCTCGACCCTCTAGCCAATGACTGTTAAGCCCGCGGAGTCTCAGAACTCACAACAACAAGGATTTCTGTAGCAGAAGCAGTGCTCCTTATGGGCCTGGAATGTGTACTACAGCGTTTCTACAGATCTACCCGGTTTCGCTTGGCTTTGTCTTTACGGAGATACTGCGAAACCGGATAGATCGAAACCGTAACGGTTTCGCCTGTTTCGGCTTCGTGTGGACGGGGCCTTAGACTATACCATATCCTCCGTTCAGACTGACCCTTATGGAAGATGGGTGATTTTGAATATGATTGTGGAGGAGAAAAAGATCTGTCTTGTTAATTTGTATGGGCCAAATCCAGATGATCCTGTTTTCTTTGAAACAATCTGTGATACTATACAAATTTACAAGGTACTTACGATTACACAATAATGGTGGGTGACTACAATACAGTTTTCAATAATACACTGGATAGAATAGGAAATAAATAAGGTAGACATTACTGATCGATTCAAATCTGATCACCACCTTATAACATTAAATTTCACAATTTCTGAATTCCCACGGGGTTCAGGATATTGGAAGTTAAATAAATCTTTATTAACTGATCAGATGTTCATAACTACGGTGGCGCTGAGCATTCACCAAATAAAAAAAAGTTTCACAGCTAATGTAGCCGTAAGCACACTCAGGATCTCGTAATTACGAGATAATATCTCGTAATTACGAGAAGGATCTCGTAATTACGAGAAAAGATCTCGTAATTACGAGATACGGATCTCGTAATTATGAGATAAGGATCTCGTAATTACGAGATAAAATATCATATTTACGACATAGGATCTCGTTTACGAGAAAAGGATCACGCCTCTCATTCATCAATAACGTTGCTGTCTAGCTGCAGGCCGGCAAAGATGACGCTATCTGACGCTATCGTATTTAATCTCCTGCTCGGGTTGAGGCATTGGGTAATATTGATGTTCCTTAAAAGTGAGGAGGGCATTAATATAAGTATGTCAACATTGCGCAGACATCTGAAGTCATTGGCCGGCAAAGATGACGCTATCCGACGCTATCGTGCTTTATTTCCTGCTCGGGTTGAGGCATTGGGAAATATGGATGTTCCTTAAAAGTGAGGAGGGCATTAATATAAGTGTCAACATTGCGCAGACATCTGAAGTCATTGGGACTGTTCAGGAGAAAAGCCCAGTCGGAGCTGCTACAAGTGGCTCTCTTCCTGCAGGAGCAGTTGAACCAGTACGGGATGCTTGTTCCATCATTTGATGTGCCAAAGCCCCTCGAATATCGACACGTTAATTGTTCAGTGGAACCCAGAAGTGGAAATGTTGTTGTTGTGGTGGTTTAAAGGGCATGTGGCTGGCCCCTCACATTGCAGCTCTTAAAAGTTGAATACAGCAGTGCATTATGTGTTTAACTTTATACCATGCATTATTGTTCAGAAAACGTCTTACCTCAAGCTCTTTTCGAATTAATGAACTAAATTGTTTTTATACAAATCAATAAAATATTGTTTTTGTGGGGAAATATAATTTTTGTCCCACTGCCCACATTCGATTTTGTTTTAATATTGGCTGTGACAGTATGTCACATAATTAATGTATTCAAATTAAAAATACTATGTTCATAGTAAAGGCAAACCCTGTCAGTTGTTAAATTATTTTAAAAAAACCTTCACAGTGGTATAATGAGCACATACCGCTGACTGAAGTGATCTATTGCTTTTATACAACGGTTACTATTATGGCAAAACGAAAGTCATAGACACACTACATTTAAAAAAAACAAGAAAGTCAAAGTAGCTGTTTAATTAAAGAATACAAAAAAAGTAGTCCCTCCTGGCTGCCTTCAAAATGCACGACGGTCGCTATGCAACACACTTTAGCGTCCCTCCGAGAGAACGGTTGTAACGGTTTCCACTTCAAGGCGCGGAGTGATACTTTCACAAAATGATTGGGCGTCATAGCAGTTATGTATATGCTCATTATACAACAGTTAGGAACCAATCAGATCGCTGGATTTAGGCCCCCCGTTGTATAATATGATATAAAGGGCTCCGGGAGTCGCAAACGGCAACAATCACTTTCTCCTCATACTGCAGTTCACCCCGGACTGCACTGCACTGAGTTGGCCGGTTGAACGCTGATTGGCTGTTACGTTACACATGTCACTCAGTGGCCAGGCTGTTGAACGACGATTGGCTATCATCACGCGAATGTCGCGTCAAAGTTTAAATATCTTTAAAGATTGATAGTATGAGTGACTACCAAGCCTGCTTGGATGCATTTCAGATGCATCAATTTGTATCCGTGAAGCATCCCGTACTGGTTCAACTGCTCCTGCAGGAAGAGAGCCACTTGTAGCAGGTCCGACTGGGCTTTTCTCCTGAGCAGTCCCAATGACTTCGTCTGCGCAATGTTGACATACTTATATTAATGCCCTCCTCGCTTTTATGGAACATCAATATTTCCCAATGCCTCAACCCGTTCAGGAAATAAAATACGATAGCGTCGGATAGCGTCATCTTTGCCGGCCAATGACTTCAGATGTCTGCGCAATGTTGACATACTTATATTAATGCCCTCCTCACTTTTAAGGAACATCAATATTTCCCAATGCCTCAACCCGAGCAGGAGATTAAATATGATAGCGTCGGATAGCGTCATCTTTGCCGGCCTGCAGCTAGCCAGCAACGCTATTGATGAATGAGAGGCGTGATCCTTTTCTCGTAAACGAGATCCTTATGTCGTAAATATGATATCTTATCTCGTAATTACGAGATCTTTATCTCATAATTACGAGATCCGTATCTCGTAATTACGAGATCTTTTCTTTATCTCGTAATTACGAGATATTATCTCGTAATTACGAGATCCTGAGTGTGCTAAAGGCTACATTAGCTGTGAAACATTTTTTTATTTGGTGAATGCTCAGCGCCACCGTACATAACCAAAGCAAAACAAAAAAAGTTTTTCTTACATACACAGGCTCTACTGATCCTATAATTGTCTGGGATTCATTCAAATGTGCCTTTAGGGGTCACTCAATTGCATTCTCATCACGGAAATCTAAAATGTTTAAACAAAAGGAAACAAATAATAAAAGACATTGAAACTTTAACTTTAACTTTCTATGTGCAGACAGATCAGATAATGTTGAAGTATTAAATCGTTTGGTAGACAAACAGCAAGAATTTGAAAGATTGTTGCAGGAAAAATCAAGTAACACTTATTATAGAAAGAAGGCAGAGTGGGCGGAGAAGGGTAATAAGTGTACTCAATTCTTTCTTAACATGCAACTTAGAAATTCCTCAAAAAATAATGTATCCAAATTAACCTTCAACGATGAGAAAATAATCACTTCACCCATAGAAATTTCAAAGGAGGAGGCCAAAAAACACCTGCCCCAGTTGATACATTTAAAGAGACTCATGTGAAGGTTTAATCACAGAAAATGAACATCAGGCAATTAACTCCTTTAAGTCTGATAAGACTCTAGGGGGCGATGGTATTCCAGTAGAGATGTCTCAAGTTTTTATTTTTTTTACTTATTAAGACTCCTCTGCTTAATTGTTTACATTTTTCTTATAAAAATGGTAATCTTTCTAATCCTCAAAAAGAGGGTGTCTTTTCTTTGCTATTGAAACAACACCCAAATGGCCAATATAAAGACCCGGAGCCCTCTTGCACTCCAGTGCTGTGATGCTAAAATATTAGCCAAATGCATAGCTCTTCGAATCAAGAATGTAATCTTAAGTGTTATATATTATGATCAGTCTGGCTTTCTCAAAGGACGATACATCAGGGACAATATAAGAAAAATATTGGAAGTAATTGAATATTAGGAAACATCTGAAAAAGAAGGTTTGATATTTGTCACAGACTTTGAGAAGGCTTTTGATAAAGTTAGGCTTGACTTTATTTATAAGAGCCTTTTGTTTTTTCATTTTGGGGAATCTCTGAATCTATGAATAACACAAGCTGCAAAGTTATAAATAATGGGTACTTATCAGAAAATGTATCAAACAAGGTTGCCCCTTGTCCCTGTATCTCTTCATAATTGCTGTAGAAATGTTAGCTATTAAAATAAGATCAAACAACAATATTAAGGGTTTGGCAATGTTTGATTTAGATATGAAAGCATCAATGAATGTTGACGATTCTAACTTTTTCTTATTGCCTCAATTGTCCTCCTTACAAGCCCTGACAAATGATCTAGATTTGTTTACAAAGATATCAGGTCGAAAACCAAATTACGAGAAATGTAAGGTTCTTCGAATTTGGTCGCTTAAAGGGACCAATTTTTCTTTGCATTGTAGTCTACCAATAAAATGGACTGATGGACCATTAGAATTTTTTGGGTATCCACATACCACAGAACATCACTGAAATAATGAATGTGAATTTCAATAATAAATTAAGAAAACTGGAAAAAACTCTACAACCTTGGAAGGGGATAATGTTGACACTGTATGGCAAGTAAGTTTCGCTGATTAACTCATTAGTTGTGTCTCAATTTACTTATTTGTTCATGAGCTTAAAGGACAATTCCGGTATTTTGAACATTGAGCCCCCTTTCTGGTTTGTTTAGGATGAAATAGAGTGGGTGACACCGAAATTTGAACTATTAGTCCTTTCTCGGGTATTTGGCTCATTTTGAATCGCTCCTGCCTGCTTCACAATGGTTGTCTGTGTGCATACACAAACCTGTCAACCCAGCAACCCTAAACGTTCGTTTTCAAAAATGTGCAAGTAACCGAGTGGTTAGTGGCATTCGTGAAGTTTAAAAAAAAAATATCGGCGCAATATATGGTTTCTGTCGTGTTTTATTGCACATTTATTGCCAGTTGATTTCAGTTGGAAGACTCATTACTGCACGATGATATTACTCCGCCGGACCGGAAAGGTGGGCTGTTTACGTTGGTTTGAAGTCTTGTACCGTGAGCACTTCGGATTAGGGAAAATCACATAGAAAATCACTGAAAATGGATTATGAAAGTTGGCTTCTGGAGGACGCACTCGATTTTGACGGCAGAGGATATCGTTTTGAACCAGAATTCACCCAAGAGGAGCTACGTGAGATGGAGGCTAGGGCTACGGAGGCGCCTGAAGCTCCGGCTGAAGCGGTCCCCCCAGGATCACGGGCGGGTGGTGTGCCTGTGGGAAGTGCAGGCAGATGCCGACGGAAGTCGAAAGTAGGTGCTGCACGGAGTGGGACCTTGTGCGGAAGTTTATATGCGGTTGTGAGGTATCTGAAAAAATAGTTCAATTTAGCAACTAACACGGATGGAAAACATATATTGCGCCGATTTTTTTTTTTTAAACTTCACGAATGCCACTAACCACTCGGTTACTTGCACATTTTTGAAAACGAACGTTTAGGGTTGCTGGGTTGACAGGTTTGTGTATGCACACAGACAACCATTGTGAAGCAGGCAGGAGCGATTCAAAATGAGCCAAATACCCGAGAAAGGACTAATAGTTCAAATTTCGGTGTCACCCACTCTATTTCATCCTAAACAAACCAGAAAGGGGGCTCAATGTTCAAAATACCGGAATTGTCCTTTAAGAACCCCTTCAGAGAATCTCTTTAAGCCATATGAACAGAAAATATTTACATTTATTTGGGATAACAAGCCAGACAAGATTAAAAGAAAATACGTACACAATGATTATGACCATGGTGGCCTAAAACTTCTAAATATTGAAGCTCTAAACTTTTCATGAAAGGCTAATCTTATCCCAAAATTGTATTTGAATCTAAAATGGTTTACTAGCAGGTTAATGGAATATGCACACCCTTTGTGTAAAATTAGATTATTCCCCATTTTACAGTTGCCACCTTCAACGTTTATTTTGATAGATAATACACTGATTGGAATGTCTCCCTTCCTGAAAGATGCTCTGAAGAGTTGGTTATGGTATCAGTATTACCCACCAGATGAAAGAAGACATTTTCCATCAAATTATATGGTTTAATGCTAACATCTTAATACAAGGAAAACCTTTCTTTTGGAAGATAATGTTTGAAAAGAAAATTGTATTTTTAAAGGACATTGTGTGTGATGATGGAAATAGTATGATATACTGTCAATTTGTCAAGATCTATGGAAACATCTATTCCATCCACAATTTGAACCAGCTGACTGCATCCCTTCCCACAAATTGGAAGAAAAAAAATCAAGGAGGGTCTTCCAAAAACATTAGTGTGTGCCATATATAAAAAAATCTAAATTGGTTAATAAAATAAAAGTACATTACATTTTTACATGATTTCAAACTCACTTCTGGCTCTCCCATACAGAGTACACACAACATGGGAGGATCGGTTAGATTGACCAATTCCATGGAAACACGTCTTTAGACTAATATATAAAACATCACTTGACCCTTCTTCAAGATACTTTCAATTCAAATTAATTATAATTATTAAATTAATTAATAATTATAATTCTAACAAATTTGAGCCATCTGACCTTGGTAGGTTTTGTGAACAGGAAAGTGAATCATCACCTCATCTCTTCTGGTACTGTCCCACAGTGGCAAGTTTGTGGATACAACTCCAGCAACTGTATTCTAACAGCAATACAACCTTAAAACTGGATTTAACGAATGTACTATTGGGAGATCTTGAGGAAGAAAATACATTCATAAATAATGTAACAATTTTGTTGGGATAATATTTATATTTACTTATAAATTGATTTAAGCACTTTCTCAAACATAATTTTATGATTAGAATCACACATTGCAGATAAGAATGGTAAAAAATTAACAACTTTGTCTCGGTGGGCTGCAGTCAGTCGGCAAGAAGTTCTTGACATGCTGACATAATCTGTTAGTTGTACTTGTATAAGTATGCCTCAAATATGTAAATCAAGAACAACTCATGATGCTGCGGATATTTATATTTATTTTTAACTAAATAGACTGGTTTTGTTTTTGTTTGTGTTTGTCTGTTTGCAGGATTGAGGTGACTCTGTATGAGAGCTCTAATTTTGGTTCTGTTGTTTAATCCTTGACAACGTATTAATGTATTAAATGAAAATAAAAAAATAGCAGAGTCCCCCAAGAGTCCCCCCAATGGTGGACGGCAGGTAAAAAAAAGAAAAAGAAACAACACTTTAACTAGACCTTTTCTTTTACTCTCCCCGCCGCACTTCTCCTCCCCTCAACAGCTGTTCCTCAAAATGATGGGCAAGACTCATGGTCAGATGACTGTCACCCGATTGGTGACCATTCTGGACGAAGGGAAGAGGTTGCCACGACCAGAACCTTGCCCAGAGGAGGTAAGACTCCCAACAGATACACTTGTAGATAAACAACTTAACGGGGGTGAAAAATATTTGATTTATTATTGGAGCATGATCATGGGGGTCCTTCTGCCACTGAAAAATATTTGATTTAATATTGAAGCATGATCATGGGACAGACAGCAAAGTCACCAAGGATACATTCAGTGAGACAATGGATGAACAAGATTCTTATAGGGAAACATTTGCATTGTGGGTAGTGAATACAAAGGTGAGTGGAAGTGACCATCGTGGAGAGTTTAGGATTGGCGGGGGAAGCCAAGGTATACTGCAATACACTATGGGGGAAGTGTAATTGTCTGCAAACAAGGCTGCAACACAAGACGTTTTTACAATGCCATAGATGCCCGTCTTATGCACGCCTGTTTCCCAGCATGGTCCGCACGTTTAGACTGCCTGAGGTTAATCGCCCGCTTGAGCTAGCACTCCAATTTACCCTCCCGGACCCTACACACATTGGCGGTTTCATTCTGATGTAAATGCAATCAGGTGGTTCCAAGGCGGGACTTGGGTAGAGATGTTGCTGCGTTGTCTGGACAGAGACCATGCAGCGATATCAACATGAGTGGTTCTAACTAGGGCTGCCCAATTATGGAAAAAATCATAATCACGATTATTTTGGTCAATATTGAAATCACCATTGTTCAAACGATTATTTTTGAGTTTGAAAACATGATGTATTTATTCAGCATATCTCTCCCAAAAAACACTGAGAACTTGGAAATTTCGCTAATGAGAATAAAAAAGAAAAAAGAAATATCAAAAACGTTATATTAGTTTTGTGACTGTTTGACGCTATAATCAAAATCGCGATAAAAATTTGATTAAACGCCCAGCCCTAGTTCTAACTGAAGAGGCAGTGAAATCCACAATCTCCTGATCATGTGAGAGAAGGTCATGCAGTCGCATTAAACGAAGACGGGGAAAGATGGTGCAATCTAAGAGAGAGACGTTTTTTATCAACAGGATAAAAAACAAGTGGTCAGCAAAATACAGATGTTGGCGTTTTTGCACATGGAAATTGTTAATCGCGTTTTTAGCCTACCCTCAGATATACTTATTCTCTCATGCGAGTCTCTTGAATCATAAAAAGATAAAAACCTTTGTTGTATTCAAATTATTCAAGGTATACTAAAAAGGTGTACTCTCGAGTGAACCAAGAAAGCCCGCTCAGTGACGTCGGGGGGTTTTACACAGGCACGGCAGTGTAATTGTTGGGCGTGCCAAGCCGCGACCGAACCGGCTTGGGAGTGTAAAAAGGCCTACAGATAAAGGAATCTACACAACATTGCCAAAAGTCTATCAGACTTCTGCAAATGCCATTACAAACTATCTTAATAGCTCCCAGTCAGAGAGAGGAAGGGAGGTATCTCTAGGTACAGGGAGAATGTATACAATTCATTTCAATGTCAACAGTAATTGTATAAACAAGGTTGATACAATTTGTATGTACGGTAATTGTATTTTATAGTTATGATTAATATTTCTACGACGCCTACGTTGGAATATCATCTGTTTACTTTAATAAACCCTGAGCTATTGACACGGGTCTTAAGGTAAGGTTCTTTCTTTATGGCTTCTCCAGTAGCTGGGGTGACGGCTGCTAGCATGCTATTGGTAGTATAAGTGCTACTCTAGATAGTTTTTATTTGCACACACTTTGAAGGGATAGACACTAATATTTTTAAGTACTTTCCCCAGGGGCAATCAAGCTCCAAATCTTGGTGGCCAAAATATTTTTTTGGTGGCTAAAATGTTCATTTATAATACAGAAATGGCCATTTAACATAACTTTACACATCTTAACTGACATTTCAATAGATAAAAAGTAATTAACGGAATGAAAAAAACATAATTTTTTATTTAAAGGGGACTTATTATGAAAACAACACTTTTCCTGGGATTTGGGGTGTTGTTTTGGGTCTCTGGTGCTCCCACACGCATACAAACTTAGAAAAAAGTCATGTTTTTTTGAGTGAGATATGCATTTCTGAAAGTACCCCGCCTACAGTTACCAAACGAGCAAGTCAGTTTCGGCGCCCCTCCTACGTAGGAAGGGGGCACAGTTGAATATTACCTCCCACTTCCCCACTCCCCTCCAATCAGAGCATAGCTAAGATTTTGTGGACCAGTGGATGAGCAGGTCCAGTGGGGGTAACTCGGCGGCAGCCCTGCAGCTAAGCTCCGTGAATACAATCCTTTTCTCTGCCGGACTGCCGCTGAAGCTTCCGCGGCAGTCCGGAGGAGACATGGAGAAGAAAGGGATTGTACTCCCGGAGCTGGACTGCCGCCGAGCTACCCCCGCCGGACTGGTCAGTCTGGCCAGTCCTTATTGTTGTTAAGGGCTAGTGAGAGAATGGTGAAGAGATCTTCTGGTTTTACCTCGAAGCAGGCAAAGAAGCAGTTCAGTTCCTCTGCCAGTGAGGCGTCGCCGTTGGCCGTCGTGCTGTTGCTAGTTGGTGGATGCACTGCCACACCCACCATGGATCTTTATTTTTGGATTGTTGTTTTTGAAGTAAGGGGCGAGGGAGGGCCATCTGTGCAAGGAGATTTGATTCATGATGTATCAAGTTCCTGTAAAACTATTTCAAGGCGAAGTTCAACATACATTTAACCTAATTTAATGCATGACTATTTAGTTTATTTTTATTTTAGCTCATGTACCAAACATACATTTTCTTTGGTTGTGTACCTGCACGTGTGCAGTTATTAAGTCAATTAGGTCGTATTCAGCTGTTAATTGTGCTCACCATTGGTCTTTTACATGCCTATTTTTGTGTGTTGGGTACACAAAATGTAATCTCATTGAAGACCAATTTTCTGTTGCGGTCATTGTGTTCCTTACACAGACCTTGTGAGGTTTGTGTGTTGGAGATAGATGAGAGGTTCCTTGTATACCAGATAACGTCATTGTTAAAAAATGATGTTGCGTTTAGGTGTGTATTTGCCATTGCAGAAGAACATGATTAATCATTTTTCTGGCAATATACGTTTATGGCAGGAATTTGGTTAATTTGGCCGATTTTAGTCTATAGTTGGTCTCGAAATTACCAATCCGATCTTGCAAAACATGCTATCTACACACAATATACACCATAGGAAAGTTGAGACTCAAAGGAGTCCAATGATATAAGCAAAATCATTTTGTGAGCCTATATTGATTAACTGATTAATTGATTAGATGTAAAGGAATAAGGTCAATAACATACCTTTCCAAGTTACCCACCCCCCACACACACACACACCACACACCACACACACTCTCTATCTAAAATGTATTCATACTTCATCACTTTAGCTATTTGTTTAACTCTTCACTTCATTTGTTTCCGACCATTGTTATTTTTTTAAATGGTGTGCATGTTTACATTGTTCACACCAGCTTGAAGGTGAGCTTAGGTGTATAGGCTTCAGTGTTGTGCAAGTTCATACTGCACTAGCTCAAAGTTCAGTTCACACAGTTCATAATTAACTCTTCTGAATTTTTTAAAAAGTTAAAAGTCCCAGAAAATGAACTGTTCACGTTAGTTTCTTATTTTTTATTATATTATTTTTCATTAGAACCTCCTACCCATTTATCCCTAGCCCCCCAATCATTGCCACTGGCCAAACTAAATTAATTACTGTATAGTAGGGGTGTAATGATACACGTATTTGTACCGAACCGTCACGGTACAGGCACTTCGGGGTGGTTACAGAGGTGGACCGCGGTGCGTAAATGTGGCTTCCATAGCATTAATAGTAAAAGTCTGAGTTCCCCCCGGACCGTTTGGCCAAAGTATACTACTCTGACTCCGTAATCCAACGCCGTCACTACGGAGACCCCTCAGCTTCTCTCTGTCGGCATGTCGGATACGCAATGCAATTCGCCGCCCATATTTGTTGACGACAAACCAAGTAAGAAGTGTTGTAAATAAACTTGCAAAGCTTTCAAATCCTATTTGGAGTTTTATTGGTCCTTAAGGTGCAAAGTAAACAATGTAAAAAGTAATTAAGGTGCAAAGTCAAACCGGAGAAGTGATTCCGGAAAAGATTTTGTTAGAGGACTAATCACAGCCCTTGCCGTCTCCGTTGCGTCGACCAATAGGTCCAATAGGTCCTCCGACAGGCTCTCCGGCTACGGAGAGGGCTCTCCGCGTCTATGTACAGCAGTTTAACATGCACAGGCACCATCAAGGTGTTACTATCACCGTTGCTGTGAGAAATAAAAATGAGCTGTGCAAACCCAGCTCACAACACTATTTCAACCACCCCTGTCTGGGAATTCAGAAATGCAAATGCCATAACCAAGCTTATTGAAAGAAAAGTGAAAAATCAAGATAACCGCGTTAGTTTGAATTGGGTGGAGGAAGTTTGCGGCTGTTGGCTCATGGCTTAACTCTTCGGCAGTATCGGCCCAACAAAGTGATTTAGACAAATTATATTGTTAATGGATGTTTCAGTGAAGCCAGGAGATTCGGTTTGGCCACCCAGACCGGTATTCTCCCTTTTTATTTGGTGAGTGCTATATGCAGCGCTCAACTATAGTTGTGCGATATGACCACAATATCATATCCCGACATAGGTCATTCATCATCCCGATAACGATATCTATCACGATATAGCACATTTTCTGTAAATTCAATGAATAAATAGTTGATATGAAATGACCACATGGAAAGGCCCATTTCGTATTACATTTTGAATCATATACTCGACAAATAGGTAACTTACTCATGATTATTTTTCTCCTTTTATTTAGAACCTTTGTGCAAATTTTCAACTAAGCATGTAACAAAATATTAATGTATAAGTATAAAAAGGCAAACAAAATATAGGCCTAAAATGGGAATATGGTAAAAAATATCAAAACCAACCATATAATACTCCACCAGTAGAACTGTTTGAATTGTAGCAGCAAACAAAAATGAATACAGGCCTAACATAAATATTGGTATTTAGAATTCCAAATGTCAACATGGAACACTTTGAAGTTTAAACTATAGCAGCAAAATAAGGCTCCCAAAAATAGATAAAATATAATATAACAAGTAAAAAAACACTCCTTCAAGCTTGAATTATAGCAGCATTATATGAAAACAACCAAAGTGCCGCAAGCAAAATAAATACATCATACTGTTTGACATAATTATTGCGCAGGTGGTAAAAGAGGATAGTGGTGTTTGAGTTCGGTCTGCGGCATACTTTGCGAAGTACGGTTTTCTGGTCCGTGTCAGACTTTTCATACCCAAACCACGTCCTCGCGACAGAAGTAGCCACTCTTTTAGTTACGAGCTCCTCGTTTTGTCTTGGCTCATGGTTCCCGCGGGTCCTTAAAAAGTCTTAAAAAGTCTTACTTTTTTTGTGTGAAATTAAGGCCATAAATTGTAATTTACTGTAAATTTACTGTAAATTTGCTCTAGGTATTACATTTTGCAGAGGGTTTTTTAAGACTAGGGGAAATTGTCGCAAACAACAAATCAGTGTCTTTTGATTACGGCATTTTCAGGAGTTTTACATTACGTTAACGTTGATCAGTCATCAGTAGGCTAACTGGCTGGCGCTACTTTTAGCTAGTGACGGTTGACATCATTAGGCCAACTTGCACTACTTTCAAGATGGGACGGTGCAAATTCAATGAGAAATGGTTTGAGGAGGATAAGTTTCGGGGTGGTTGGATAAGGCAGGTGACTACGAGGCAAGGTGTCGTTTATGCCGAAAGTCATTCATACTAGGGACCATGATGGGAGCAAAAGCTCTTGAGTCCCACACGAGGTCGCAGAAACATATCCGATACTCCGCAGCAGCTAGCGAGACTACACCGATGCCCGTATTATTTGAAAAAAGAGTTCAGCATCCGTGGCTAGTACTTCACATCAGACGGCGTTAACCAGCTTTGTGTCGCCACAAGAAACCCAGAAGGCGGAGGTATCGTGGGTTCTCCACATGTCGAGCAGACATAATTCCTTCATATCGAACGAGGACATTAGTAGCGTCTTGGCTGCTATGTTCCCAGATTCGGAGTTTGCGAAATCGTTCCCCTGTGGTGAAAACAAAACGGCCTATCTTGCCAAATACGGCATTGCATCTTTCATAAAAAGAGAGCTGGCACGCAGCGTAAACGATAAACGGTACGTTCTCATGTTCGACGAGAGTATGAACAAAACCACTAAAAGCAAACAGATGGATATCCATGTGAGGTACTGGATCACGGACGACAACGACAGCCATGTCATATCGCGGTACTATGGATCACATTTCATGCTGGCTCATTGTAAGTAGTCCAAACAGTAAATTAATTAAATTGTGTGTTTGTGTTAGGGCTTTGACTTTTGCCCAAAAATCATCGCTGTCTAATAAATTCTTCATTCACTGCCTCTTCCTTGGTCATTACAATATTATGAATAGACTGCGTCGGGTTCTCCAACGTCTCTCCCTTTTGGCCTGCCCATAACAGGTTTGAATATTAAGGGATGCCTAATATTCGCTTGAATTTTGATTTATTTTTTGATATTCGAATAACAAAGTTCGGAGTCAAAGTGTGTGTATGTGTGTGTGTGTGTGTGTGTGTGTGTGTGTGTGTGTGTGTGTGTGTGGAGATCACTGGCAGCTGCGTTTACATGGACACATCTGATCCGCGTAGATGTGGAAGAACAGCTCAATCGGAATAGAAAAGGATCATATATAAGCCTCAATCGGGACATGGGTGTTTATGGGTGACACGGGTGGGTTCATGTGTTCGCGTATCGTCGTGTCTGCGCGCTTCCGAGATAACTTTGCAAGAGTACTATTACTACTGCTAGTACTACGGCTACTAGTACTACTAATTACTACTAGTATCACTACACTCAAAATTAGGTTGATGTGTCTTATAAGTGACTAAATAAATTCCCTTTTCTATCAAATAATTTTTCTGACATTTTTGGGGTCTTAATTTATGTGGGGTCTTAATTTATGTGGGGTCTTTAATTATGTGTTGGTCTTAAAATGGTTTTAACATTTCTTAAATTTGACTTTAAAAATGGTGCAAGAACCATGTGGCTGGTTGAAGTCCTTCTCCTGTTCGGAATTACCCCGTTCTGTGTCACGTTCACTCTCCTCCATGTTTGTTTGTGTTGCCTTCATGTGCCATGTGGAAGAACGTAAAGCGTCGTCCAAAGGACAAAGTATTACCGTAAAGAGTGTGATTTGCGACAAGACGAAATAAACGATGGAGCATAATATGAAGCGATAGACGTTTTTATTTCGTCACACATGCCCACGTCATATCGCACAGCCCTACTCAACTATTGTTCTTACGTTTTATTCTTTCTTTCTGTCTTCTTTATTATTCTCTGCAAACTTTGGGACCTATCTCCTTCCTCAATTTTTCCCTTAGAGAGACTATTCCAATTTTAAAATGTTCAGATTAGCTTGGAATCGCTAGTTTCTTTTCAGATTTTTTAAATATTTCATACTTAAGATATTCTACTTTTAAAATACTATTTATTAAAATGGAAGTCAATTCTCTGACACTTACTACTTCAGACTTTGTAACTTGGTTAATATTTTATCGTTAACCTTCGTTCAAAGGTTTAAATAATCAAAACACTTGTATCTTCAATAATCTGGAAACAGAATTTCGATTACCTTTTATACTTTTTCAAAATCACAGTTCTCATCACGGTCTCATTGTTTTACGCTGAGGTTACAGCGCGAGGACATGCAGGCAGCGTCGCCAGATTGGGCAGTTTTTCTCGCTCAATTGGAATACTTTTTTTACGATGTTCAGGCAGCGTTGCCAGAGTTGGTAATTTTTCACGCCCAATTGGACTACTTTTAATAAAGTTAGCATGGAAAAATTAGCATTAGGTGAGTACATACAATTTCGGCTGGTTTAAATAAAAGGATTATTATAATTCTTTCTACAAACCTCAATCAATCATACCTTTCATAAGGCATATCGTTTACTAGCAGCTAGTTCCACTATTACTAACCCTAACCATACAGCTACTACTACTACTTCAGCGACTACTACTACTACTTCTACTTCAGCCACTACTTCAGCTACTACTACTTCAGTTACTACTACCATTACTACTACTACTACTACAGCTAGTACCACTACTACTACTGTCTTCCAGCTTTGACAGTATTACAGTTTAGCTTCCAGCTTTTGTAGCAATGTATTTAAGCACTTGCTTCTTCAGGTAATGTAATTCAGCGTCAGTCAGTTTTTTGAGTTCAGTTTCCAGGTTTTCAGAAGTGCACTGTTATACATTTGACCTTTCAGATTTTTCAGCAGTGCTGGGCAATAAATCCGACCTTTCAGATTCATCAGATCAATTTATTTTACATTTCTGCATTTTTAGCAATGCTTTGCGCTTTTCATTCAGCTGTCACTTTATTGGTTTCCAACCATTTACATTTTCTTGTGCATGTTTACATTGTACTCCATTTAGACTTTTGAACTTTTGTCCAAATCCCTTCACTTGATTTAAGCTGTTGAGTGTTCTCACCGCACCTGCGGTGATTATAGGGCCTACGTGCAACACACCGTAGCAGTGTCGATGTCGGGGTGTCGGACGCCCCTCGGTCGAACCCCTTTTTAGTGTCACTGTGGTTTGTCGTTCACGGAGGTGCTCGGCTCGGCTCTTAACCCGGTCCAACCCAGGTCACTCGGTTAAGTCACTCACAGTTTTTATGAATTCAGCCTTGACCCTTTTTATTAGTTTACGAGCGGGTCAAGGTCACTTGGTCACCATAAAGCCCTGATGTATCTTTTGCCTTGTTTTTATTATTTAAACCTCTTTTACGTTTGCCTTTTTGCCCTCCATACACGTCAGTCACAATCACCCATTGCTTGTATTATGCACCACTTACCATGAGGGATCGGCTGGGAGTGCGTGTCGGTCTGCTTTGCCGGGCCGATGAGTCGTCAGGGAAAAGGACTCGAACGATATGTTAAACTACTACAAATGTAGTCGGATAGATTTATTTTAGGTCCAATAAAAAAAATTTCTTTTACAATTGAGTATAGATTAAGAGAGTGCCCGTTAAGATAAAGAAAGAAAAGATAAATTTTAAGATATCAAGATAAAATAAGGAATCTTAACCAACCAAACTAAAATAAGACTTTGTATCTCAGTCTTAAGCTTATTCAGCCAAAACGGATATCATGTCCTATCTAAAATAAACTAGTATAGACTTCTTATCTCAGTCACCATCTTATTCAGCCAAAATTTGAGATTATGTCCAATGCTAAAATGAACAAATATAGACTTCTTATCTCAGTCACCAGCTTATTCAGCCAAAATTTGAGAAGATGGTCCCGCCTAAGAAGATGGTCAGCTAATTAACCCAAGAAGCTCTCTCTGTCTCTCTCTATGTCTGACTCCCCGAAAACCTCTGAATCACTATCTCCTTAAGCAGAGTCCTGCGTTTGTCTAGGCCCAAATGAGGTGGGGGCCCGATGTGATCTAGCAGTCTGAGTTTCCATAAATTTTTTCAACAAATGTTCCTTTGATATACATTTCTGGGTACTTTTCCTATTTCGCCTGCAGGGCGGCACATGATGCTTGAGCTGATGCAACAGCCATCATAGGTTTACAATATGTTTGTGTTCTCCTTAGGATCACACGCTATAGTCAACGTATGTTGGTCATATCATGGCGCCTAAAGAGACACGCGTCCTTTGTATTCCTCAGTGGTCACCTTATGCAGCCCATGTCTCCCCCACTCCATGTGCTCTTTACCAATGATCGCATTTTGAAGACGGACATCTCGAGTCCTTCTAAATTTCTGCATAATAAGAGATATAAGGTATATATAAAATACCCAAGATTAATATAAGATGTATAAGGCACATATAGGCACAAAATGTCCACATAATAAGATATATAAGGCACACATATATTTGTAAGGTACCTTTTGTTGACTGTGGTTTTGTGTCCTTTTCATGAGTGATTCTGGAGCGGTTAGATGCATCAATACAGTGGGTCCTTTCAGGACACGCGTCAAAGCCATTTAACATTTCTTTACGTCTTAAACTATGTGTCTTTATTAAAACATATTTTCAACCTCACTTTGCCTTACGGCACTCACTTCAGTGCTCTGTGGAACTCGGCTGAAGTGGCTCTGTGTACTGGGCAGTAAACGGTCTGCTGGTCCCTTGTGTTCCCCCAGGTGTACAACCTGATGCGCAAGTGCTGGGAGCATGCCCCAGATATGAGGATCACCTTCCAGCAGCTGATCGAGGACCTGTCCCGCATGCTGCAGAAGCCCTGAGCCCAGAGCTCTTTCGCCAGCTCGGTCCTTCAATAGTACCACACCCCCACGCCCCCTCTTTCCTTGTCCACAGGTGTAACAGAGTTTGCGCTGGATAGACGACACACGCACACTCACTCACTCACTCACTCACACAGTACAACTCAGGAGTCTGGGTTCCAAGGACTACATGTACACAGATGTCCTCTGCTTCTGTTATGTCCTCCAAACTCACTTGCAGCCCTTCTACACATGCACTGTAAATCGGACATTCTCCAGATTATACCCGGAGGGGCTATATGTGTGACAGCAAATGCCAGAACCCGCCCCTCCGGAGTTAATCCGGCCAGGCCCCCAGTATGAAGTCCGGAGAATTCACAACGAGCGAGTGGGCGTGTTGATGTTTCTATCATGCGACTGGCGCGAAACCGGGAGCACGGAGTGTATCTGCTTCGTACTTTTCTCTTCTCGCAATTCCCGCTTCCCACCCTTCTGTTGATATTGTGGATGCGTCGAAATAAAGGTAGTATTTACATCGCCACAAAAAGGGTCAGCATTCGATGTCTTAGCAGCCCCACCCGCCATCTTCGATGTGTTTAAACAAAGCACTGTGACTTCCGCTGCATATTTTTTGCGTCACGTCCGGCCTCCTACACGCTCCAACAAGGCACCACTCCTCTCCCAAGGTATACAGAGTATCTCCAATATGTGTGAACACGTCTGATGCGGCTCATCTCTGGCTGTGTGGTGCATCTGTGAAAGGGCACCTCCGGATCATGTCCGGACCCGATTCCCCAGAGATGATCCGGGGATAGATGATCCGGGGATCATATGCGAAATGCCTATTACGCTTACTTTGGTAGCACTATTTTATCACGCAAATAATGTTTTTATTTTAATGAAATGTACGCCAAATGCATTGAAACTGTATTCCGCTGTAAGAAATACCACTGTGGAAAAAGAAACAGGGCAATTCCCAGATCATTACCTGCATTAAGCTTTTATTTTTATTTTTTAAGTACAAAGAAGGACCCACTTTTTATTTACCTACAAAGGCCCACTGAGAGATCTCTCTCCCTCTATTTCTTTCAAATCCTTAAAAATGTTCCCTCATTTATCTGTATCACTATGATTCAGTTTTTGCCTACTTGATAAGGTTATTTTGCTTGTTATATTTTTTCTCATGGGACATGACTACCGGTATATCCGCTGTAATTTGTCCTCATGGCCCTGAGACCCAACATGATCTATATCTATCATGTAGTATGGCTATATCTGGGGGGAAATTCCGTGAATAAAAGTTTAGGTTTCTGAGGGGGCCTGTGACCTGACCGCGGCCCCACAGTGACTGAGCAGGAGGATGGCTTCGTCCCACCATGGAGGTCTGCAGCCAGTTTCTGCTGCTCTGGGGCCACCGTGTGGCAAAGGATCCATTCAAACAAAGGACTCAACTTCTTACCATCAATTTTTGCACTAGAATGTTATCTCTCTCTCTCTCTCTCTCTCTCTCTCTCTCTCTCTCTCTCTCTCTCTCTCTCTCTCATCTCTCTCTCTCTCTCTCTCTCTCTCTCTCTCTCTCTCTCTCTCTCTCTCTCTCTCTCTCTCTCTCTCTCTCTCTCTCTCTCTCTCTCTCTCTCTCTCTCTCTCTCTCTCTCTCTCTCTCTCTCTCTCTCTCTTCCCCTCCCCCCTCTCCTGTGGTAATTAGAGTCTCATTACAGCCAAGCGGGCGCTTTCATGTCGCTGGTGAAACATGGCCATCGAGAGAGAGAGAGAGAGATTTACAGAAGATTTTCAGCTTCTGTTGGCTCGTCTTTGGATTCCATGTGTTACGAAGAGGTCTTCAGCCAGTAGGTTTTCCAACCCGACACACGGGGACCTCCGGTCCAAACCTTCTCCATGTTGGTATTTAGGTATATTTAGCTTATTTAAACACACAAACTCGTATATCAAAGCAGAACTTTACTATATGGTTATTAAGCGTCTCAATTTATACTAAATAGGCGTGATTATCGTTTTTTTGAACATGAAGGTTCATTTGTGCAATGCTCTCCTGAAGCTCTTCATGTCTCTTCTTTGGGTGACCATACACTAGCTAGCTATCTCCATAAAGGCGCACATTTGAGGGCCACATCGGATAATTTCTTTTAACCAATATGGATATCCAAATTCAGAGAAGATTACTCCCCCTTTTTCTATTTTCAATAAGGACTTATATCAGGATGAGGTTTGAGAAGGATTCGGATTGAGAAGGAAAGGAAACGTGATTCATATATTTTCTTATTTTTTGAAGAGCAATAATGTGATTTATTTTAAAGGACCTTACAATTACATACTATAAAATGTTTTATTCCTGTTCATCCCTTTTCGTTTTTTTTATCCATTTTCAAAATCTAAGCAGAAAGAGACATGTTTATACTATATTATTGTGCATAATAAATGATTTCAGCAGAGGGATTGGTCTGAACCTGGTGATAATTCAAACAAGCCATTTGAGAAAGAATGTCAGGCCTTTATCAAGCGTGCCTTGCATCATCACTATTGTTAAACGTGTGCTCAATGTGATCATATAGCCATTGTTGACAATGAAAAGTGTAAGGTGAACCGTTTATTGTAAGACAATGTTTTTTTATTCAGGAACATAGATTCTTCTGCAAAAAAGACCTTATATATTTTTGAAATAATTGGACTAAAGAATTGCTGTACATACACAAATGTACAATGAAAATAAATAAATAAAATCTGCATTCCTTGCCTTCAAATGTGTCTGCCCAGAAGCTAAAAAGCAAAGAACCATCCATGGTAGTTTTATGTATACTACAATGGTAAGCATGCTGAAATTCAAGTGCTTCTAGAAATCTTATTCAGAGTAAAACAATATCAATATTTCAATATAAAATATTTGAAAATCTAAAGTAAAATTCAAGCCAGAAAAAAGACTGACTAGACTAAATTAAAAAGCAAATTGCACAAATAATTATTCTACCTACATCAGTTAAAATATAAATTGTAACAAGTTCATATTGCAAAGCTTTGTGACCACACAAATATTCCCTTCCCACTGGAAGTCCCTTCTCGCCACCCTCAAGTGTTTTCTAAACAGCGCAGGGGCCAGCGGCTCTGCTTTCTCGGGTGAAGGAGGACGAAGGGCACGTCTCGGAGACCCCTGGCGACCCACATCCACTTTCCCAAAGTCAGTTTCATTAAGCGCGACGAGTGAGCTGCATTGCCAATGCGATGAACGTAGGCCTGCCCAGAGCCATAGAGAGATCTCTATCACTCTGGGCCTGCCTATATATTAATATATGCCCATGTAATAATAATAAGACGTCCAATTATTGTAGCTCCTCCAATGTGACTCACCAACAGTTTTTATAGACCACACTCGCCCCATGCTTTTGACAGGTTGGCATATCTCAACGCTTCAGTGTAAATAGACATGGCGTTTTCCCCTATTCTTGTTCAATTGTTACATACATTACATTTGGAGTCCATAGCAAAGCAGGCCTTGCTCCAACCCATAGAAACACAACTCTATGGCTAAAACTTTCCTATAATAACCAGAGAAATTTTTGATTGACCTTACACGATCCTAGGGAACTGACATCAGCTTGAGAAGAATGGAGGGTTGTTGTGTTTTGGATGAGGTTAGGGCCAAACGAAGCATGAACCAGTCAGAAGATGAAGGGAACACTGTTAAATACATTTGTCTTGAAGCTCAATGCCCCCCCAAAAAATCACAAATAGTTTTAGATTCCCTTTGGTTGTATGTAGACCAGGAGGGCAGAGTAGCCTACAAGAAATGCCCATTATTATAAATGTATGACCATCTTTCTAACTATAAGAAAAAGGAAGGTCTGCAAACTGTTCAAATGCTCCAGAAGTGGATTTATTAACAGGCAATGTTTCGATCGCTAGGGATCTTCATCAGGCCAGATGAAGATTCCTAGCGATCTAAACGTTGCCTGTTAATAAATCCACTTCTGAAGCATTTAAACATTGTGCAGACCTTCCTTTTTCTTATATTCAACACTATTGTCTAGCACCTGTGGATTACCTTTGGATGTGCGCACCACCCCTCTTTTAAAGACATCTTTCTCAATTTCCCATAATCGTAACTTGGTGTCACTTTATTACAACTAATAAGTATAGCTCATTTGGATATAAATATTTTCCAAAGTAAACTTTACCTTAAAAAATATGTCACAATTTCTCTTAACTTTAAATGAAAGTCCCCTACCACATAGTAACCAGTAGATGGCTCCCTTTCACTTTAAATTCATGAACCTCATAACGGAAATATACATAAATAAGAAAAGAGAGTTCAGAATTCTGAGAATAAAGTCAGAATTCCATAGTTCTGACTTTTTTCCCAGAATTCTGACTTTAATCTCAGATTTCTGAGAATAAAGTCAGAACTATTTTTTTTCTTTTGTGAGGCCTTCCATACAATTTCGTCGTGCACCATTCGCCCTCAAATAAATAAAAGATGTTGCAACACAATGGCACATTTTTAACTTGTAGGGAAGGTAGAATACATTTTCATTAGCCCTTTTAAACTGGCAACATTAAAACTGCTTCAAAGCTGGTTCTCATCTGTATGCCCGTGGCGCTGCTCAGACTTGCAGCTGAATACAAGACGGCTGTCAGGTGTCATTGACTACTAGTGACAGGAAGTGTTCATATTGGCCCGTAGAGGATGTGGCACTGGTGAGACTAAGTCTGGGTTTCTTTATTTATTTGGACTGCAGGCAGTGATCATTACAACAGACAACCTGTCTAAACCAGAGACCCAGGATGTGCGTCCCCTGGCCAGTGGGAATGGTACACCTTCAAACATGTGAAAGTTAGCCCTATAGTATTATTATTCACTTGTTATTATTACTATCAAAGTATAATGCAATAAATTAATGATGTGGCCAAACAAGATGTCTGTTGATTTATTGAAAGGCTGCTGCAGGCTTATTACTTGGAAATGCATACCAGATACAGCCTGGGAGTCACTGCTTCTGTCTGTTTGTCTAAAAGCTACTGGTGTAAAGTACTGTGTTGGAGGTGTGGCTGCAGAGCAGTACTATATGCTTTACTCAGAGAGAGAGAGAGAGAGAGAGAGAGAGAGAGAGAGATGAAATTCAGTGAGATGGAGAAGACTTGTTGGTTGAGAGAAAAAGAGATGGCGTGAGAGTGAACTGGTGCAGGCTCTGAGATATTCAGATTTATTTTATTCCCCTTCCAACTTCAATATCAGACAGAGACACACACACACAGACACAGACACACACACACACACACACACACACACACACACACACACACACACACACACACACACACACACACACTGGAATGGAGAGGGGCTGGAGCACAGAACCAACAGACCAGGCTTAGAGTGCCTGAATGCATGGTGACGGCAAAGCGACAGGAAGCTGCAAGACTGCTGCCTCAGCTGTCCACCAACACAGAGCCAGCACCGTCGGAGATGCCACGGCGATCAACAAACTACCCCAGAGATACGATCGGCCTAAAGCACCATACGCAAACATCCGCCCGCACCCACACAACTTGCAAAAACAGTGGCGAGTCGTGATATCCAGCTTGCTGGTGGAGTCCTGTCCATCACGTGATTTAAAACTCCAGAGTGGTAAAAGTGGTAGGTTGTTGGAAGATAAAAAAAACTGGCTCCTTCTTCTAGTGATCCGACTACATGGACATCAAAGTGGCAGGAACCACGCCAACAAGCCAAAGGAAACTTTCCAAATGATTGGTTCTCATTCCAAAATGATCTGTGTAATCAAAAAAGGTCCCTGCCTTATTCTCCTGAACAGAAATGCGAAATTAGTGCACGATGACGCTGTGGGAGGGAATGTACGTGGCGCCTATGTCGGGGCCCTCATTAAACACAGGGGGACCCTGATTAAACAAAGCTCACTCATATTGACGAGAAGACGGAGTGGGTCCGGTTTGTGTACATGATGATTCAGAGAGCCAAAGGGACATTGAGAGAGTATTGATGGAAAGTTGTAAATAAACATAACATATCTAAAGGAAAGGCCTTTCCTTTGGTCTAGTCAGTTATTGTGAAACCATAGTGTGTGGGGGAGTGGGATTATTGCACTCATCAATGTTGCCTCCTGCTGGTGATGAGCAAAGCCTGGGGCATACTGTGATGATAGGCTAATGCCTGGCATGTGTGGACCACGCCCGCCAAGCTGGCATTGTTTCCATGGCAACTATAGGTGTAATATCCTGTTGCTTCGATGAATGAATACACATTGATAAGTGTATACAAGTGTAATTTACCAAGCCATAAAAGGTAGAGAGTGACAGTAAACGGCTGATGATATGTCTCGTTATTGCCTTTATGGGATTGGCAGTCTGTCCCAGTGTGAGAGATATCGACAACGCAAAATTGAACACAATCACATCAAAACTAGGGGAAATCATTAAGAGTAGGTCAGAGAGTGAGTGTGAGAGACAGACAGAGACATCCAACATAATGAAGTCAATCATTAAAGTATGTTTTAAATGAACTTGCAACCTGAATTAGGATCTTGAGGGTTTGGGACAGACTAAATATTGCAGGTTTAAAAGTATTTTTGAAAAATGAATGAAAGAAAAAAAGCCATTCTTGTGGTGGTTGCAACAGAGTGTTGTGTCTTGCTTTCATTCATTACTCATAACCATTCCAGAACTAATGGGTAACTAACACCATTAATAACATTAGTATCCTATATCTGAACTGGAAGTGTGTGTCCTATATTAAAGTGCGCTATGTACACAATCTATTTATTGAATGGCGGTCAAAGTGATGATGTCATTGGCTTTTGTCTTTATGTCCCGAGTCGAGAGTTTTCATTGGCTGTATTTGTCGTTCCTGATGTACCCCTGTCAACATTGGGATAAAAATGGCTAATCGTTTCCTAAAATGTAAATACAATATATATTCATAAATATACATACGGATACACAGACGGAAATGAGGGCAGTTCATCAAACTATAGCGGAAACACACTCTTAAAGTCTCACACACACACACAAAACCTCTTACATACTCTCGCATGTATAAATCGTACCATGTACCCAAAGATATGTACACATTCAAACATATGAGTTTCTCTCTCTTTCGCTTTCTCTCTCACTCATACACCAACCCACACACACACACACACACACACACACACACACACACACACACACAACACAAGAATGACTTGAGGGATGATGGCAGTGTATTCACTGGTTTCTGTTCTACGGTTGTTTGTGTGAGAGTATATTTGTGATTATGAAAGTTTGTTTTACACCCTAAACAGTCAGCTATAACTGGATGACACACACACGCACGCGCGCACGCATGCACGCACGCACGCACGCACACACTTTGGAGTAAAAGTTGTGCAGTCCGGGAAATAATGAAGAAACTACAGAGAAAGCGGACATTTGTGTGTGTGAGGCAACAGTTCAACAGATAGAATGTCCTATGCCTTCCTAGCGAAGGTGCGACTGCTAGGCCAGCTAAACACAGAGAGAACCCTAACTGGAAATAGTCTTTAGATCATGTCGGAAGGCAGACAGTTAGGCAGTTCAAATACAAAAGCAGAGTATACGCTTTAAGATCACGGCACGTTAAAAATTTGTTTGTAGTAGGTAAAAAAAAACATTCACACATCGACTGAGAAGAAGGTCAATTAAGTTAAAGAGTTAAGGCTTCAAGAGGACGAAAGCAACTCTGTGTGTGTGTGTGTGTGTCTATGTATGTGGGTGTGAGTGTGTGTTTGTCAGGGCGCGTGTGTGCGTGTGTACACACAATCTTATAAAACAATAAGTCTTGTTTTTACCTAAGCCACGTTGTTTCGCCATTTTGTGTATCACACAAGATCCGCTGTGGAAAGGGTGTGTGTAAGGAGGGGTGGGGGGTGGTCTATGACATTGTGTAAAGGGAGCAGTACAGCAGGGACAATGTGCTTCTTTCCTTTTGCCCGGGCCCGAAGGTGCTGCTGTTGCCGCCGCCCACTAAAGCCTCTTCCTCTTGAAGTAGTCGGCGTACTGGCCTCCGAGGCCCTGGGAGTGCTGTCCGATGTAGGCCCCTTCTGATGAGGTCACTTCCTGCACTGCTAACTGGGGGTACTCCCTCTTTTGGCCCCTTGCCTGATTCTGGGGAATAAGGGTTGGCATGGGAACAGGGTTCAGTGGACAAAAATGTATCTTGTTATAATGGTTGTTGTTGCTATTATATAATCACATGATGAGTCTAATACATGCACATTGAAAAGAGGGCGGCTTAAACCTAATTTACAGTTGAAGTGAGAGTAGTTGCACTGCGCAAGCCGGCACACACCCAAAATGGCACCATCACAGCCCAAGAGAAATGTTAATTTGGCCATTTGGTGCACCTCTGACATTTTTAAGCCTGCAGCAAGCAGGGTGCGCAAACTTCGCGTCCACAGCGATGTTACTGCTAAACGATGACATGCCGTCATTTCAATATTCAAGCCATATATTTTTTAAATATCTCCTACAGTTTATGACTGCTGGCAATACTAGTAGCCTTCTGGAAATACCTCAATAACTATCTGAGGTCTAAAAGTTTTATGCAGAAAATATTCTGGGGTTGTTAGCAAATTTATTTGAAAATGAAATAAATATATTATATACTCTTAATAAAAGTTACATAATGCCTTCACAGTAATGATTGAATGTAGAAGTCATTACAGTGAACAGCACTCACTTCCTTCATATGTTATATTACTTATGGCGTACTTAATCAAACGTAATCATAACTGTTTCTAAGTCCCAACTCCTGTCAGGACCCGATCCATTTTAATGGATTTAATGGATCCATAAAATAAATCTTCTTTTTAGTTATGGGGTTTGCGGTTTTGGTTGGATTATTAAGCCCATTCAGTGTGAGGCATAGATTTTTTGTGATTTAAGGAGCCTTTCGATTTCAATTTGTACGTTTATGAAGGGATTATATTGTAGCATTTTGGAGGGTATTTCTGTTTGGACCTGGACCATTTAAATATTGACATGAATGTAATGAACTGGGGTCTCATTTATAACCGTTGCGTACGCACAAAACGGGGCTGAAATTGGCGTACGTGACTTTCCACGCCATGGTTGTGATCTATAAAAAACCAACTTGACGGGAAAATGTGGCCAGCCCTAAGCAAACTCTGACCCATGCGTACGCATGGTTTGGAGGAAAAGGAGAATTGGCGACACAGATGGTGTGGTGGTGAACTGAAGTCAGACCGAAGAATTGTAGAGTGAGAAGAACGATTATGTTTTATCATCGCCCTTCATAAATTTAATTTCAAACCGTATCATGCGTTAAATCCTAATCAGAATAATTTAAATCAACTGCGTTATTTCTCAGTTATTACTCCAGAAACATAAAAAAGAATTCTCTATATTTAATCCCGTCACTCCATACTGTCCACTGACGGCGCGACTGCATGGAATAAAGCATCTGTCCAACATGTGTCAATAACATAATATTTGTATGTGACACTGTAAACACATAATCAAATGTCAATTAAATCCCAAGTGTGGAAAACCAAGCCACACTCCTCATCACAAACGTTGTCCGTTACTCTTGATGCTTTTCATGACAAATCACGCATTAAAAAGGGGTTATGTTCAAGAACATTTTACGTGGGTGATTACAAACTGATTATCCAAGGTGTTCTCGTCAGTCTTATTACCGTAACCCTATAAATACAGAGGTCTGCGCCGTGGTAATGCTGCACTATAGGGCACTTCTGGCGGACCATGCAAATATGGCGACACATTAGTGCCATAATTCACTAATGTGATCAGGGACGCAGGAAGTGGGGTGCTCCGGGTGCTGCAGCTACTACAACACTTGAACTCAGGCAATGCCGCGTTTTTTTATTTTTTTTCTCCGTCATTCGATTACATACAGCACCCAGTGCCGCCGCTCTTATAACGTGCGCATCACGCTGCGCGTTATAGGAGCGTTTATTACCCCCCCCCCCCCCCCCCCCGCTCAACAATTCAGTAGTCAGCACCCCCCCTTCATATGACTTCCTGCGTCCCTGAATGTGATAAAAGATGCATTCGGGCGTATTATATTATTCCACACGCGTAGATATTAACTGCGAGCGCGCAAATGATCTCTGCGCGCGCAAAACAGCCTCTCTCGCGCGCAAATTACCTCAGCGCGCGCAAAACAGCCTCGCTCGAATTTAATTTTGGCACTATGGGGGAAGGAACCAAGGCAGGGCGGGCTTTCCTATGATTGGCCGTTTCTGAAGCGCGATATTTGATTGACAGCCCTCCTCAGCCCTCCTCTCATTCAATTCTGAATTGTACAGTAAATGGCTGAAACGATAGTTACGTATTGTAACTCCAGATTCTATGAGTATAGGCGCAGCCTTTGAAGTGTCGGCCTCATTGTCCTTTAAATAGCTGAAGAAAAGCTGTTTATTGGGAGCAGAACGTCCGCCGGCGCCCGACTATGTTTGCGAAATGCGGACGTCGTTGAGGCTCGCCGCACGCGGACGTAATTGAGGCCCACGCTGTTGGTGGTCGGGGATTACAAATTTTTCAGTGCTACGGCTCACGCCTAGCGATAACCCAATAGCGATAGCCTTAAAAGGCTGCGCCTATACTCATAGAATCTAGAGTTACAATAAGTAACTATCGTTTCAGCCATTTACTGTACAATTCAGAATTGAATGAGAGGAGGGCTGAGGAGGGCTGTCAATCAAATATCGCGCTTCAGAAACGGCCAATCATAGGAAAGCCCGCCCTGCCTTGGTTCCCTCCCGCATAGTGCCAAAATTAAATTCGAGCGAGAGCGTAAAAACATCTTTCGCGAGAGGTTTTGCGCACGCTGAGGTAATTTGCGCGCGCGAGAGGCTGTTTTGCGCGCGCTGAGGTAATTTGCACGCGCGAGAGGCTGTTTTGCGCGCGCAGAGATCATTTGCGCGCTCACAGTTAATATCTACGTGTGTGGAATAATATAATACGCCCAAATGCATCTTTTATCACATTATTGAATTATGGCACTAATGTGTCGCCATATGCAAATGGCAGGATTCGGAGGGAGAGGGTATTTAGGGACCATAACAATTTATTGGTAGGCTACATAAAAATATGTAACTACGTCAGACCACTTCTTTTTTAATTCTGGGACTGTGCGCTCCGTGCTACTGACAGAGTTCACTGCTGCAGCAACATGTTGCCACTCACTCTGCTTTTTGTTGTTCCCCGTGACCGCCGAAGTGTCTCCACTTCAACCTCCGTGAAATTTCGCTTTTTAGCTTTTCTCAGTACTTCTGCCATTGTTTCCGACAAGACATAATACTTGCATCTGAGTCTGTTTTATATGCAGATCGAATTCATGAGGTCATTTGCATTGACCATTTATGGTTAAAAAGGGGCGTGTACATGGCGGAACGTGAAACTGATTCAGCTGCGCACACTTGTAGGCACTCTGTGATTTATAAAGCAAACATTGCGTACGGTGTGCGTACGCAGGGTTTTATAAATCGGAATATTTTTTGGCGCACGCAAAACTTGGCTTCTGGGCGTACGCACATTTTTAGTAATGATCCCACGCACAGTTTTATAAATGAGACCCCTGAACTGTGTTTTTTCTTGGGACTGTTGAATAAAATTGTGTGACTTTGTTTACATCTCACGGGTTGCAAGCTAAATCTTTTAATTGCAGTGTTTGCCATAACTGTACCTTTTAGAATGAAGCAGATTGTCACACTCCTATTCGCTGGGCTATACAACACTATGATAAACACATTATCACTACTGGTTGGTTGATTTGGGAGGTGGGCAACATAGAATCACAATGGCGGCATTGTTCTTGAAGATTCACATGCAACAAAAAAAACGCCTCGAACAGTAGTGGAGCAACGATTTACTCAGCTCATTCTATTTTATTTACAAAATCTCAATGAGAAAACTAAAATTAAGATTTGGTATTTTTGGGGCATTTATCAAAAAAAGTAACATTGTAAACAAATGTGTAGTATTGTATGACTTAAACATTTTTAAAACAAACAAACGAGAAACCTTTACAAAAAAGGCGATATGTCTTTAAGAGTGCGGTCAAGTGAGCGGCAAGAAGACATAGTGCGGAACAGAGGGAGACTAGATAGAAACAAAGACTAAAATGCTTTTTCTTCAAAATTTCTTCCTCCGTGGTGCGCATCGACACCGTCTAGCACTGCGATGTCAATGTCACGATGTGACGACAAAGCCCCGCTGACCTGCGTGGGAGGCCTGCATGGTGCCGCAGCGACACCTAAACACTCACATAGTAGTAGGCGCTCCAGTCGGTGGCGGCGGCCTGCGCCACGTGGCCCGGCGGGGGCCCAGCGGGGTGGGCGGCCCCCAGGAAGCCAGGCATCAGGGGCAGGGCGCCGTACGTTGGCAGCACCGCACTGGCGGGCAGAACGGCTGGCGGGGGGGCATGGCCCACGGCGTGGAGGGAGACTTCCTGTCGAAGGACGAGAGACGAGAGGATGGAGAGATAGAGAGACTTTGCAGACAAACATGTTTAATAATCTATAAACTTTTGGTTTGGTCAATGATCGCTCCATTTGTGAAGACCAGTGGAGTCTCCATTGAGTCGGGCACATCAGATCAAAATAATTCACACCCGCCTTGCTTTTCTGACTAACCACAACAATGTTTGCATTGCCGTCCCATGGGGAGATTTCGGCAAGTTACAAAATGTTAGCAAGGTTTTGCACGTTTGTATGTTTCGTGTGTTTCTCGCCACAATCACCTCATTTGATCGTACAAGCTATGCAAACGTATTTTTCGCATGAGGTTTTACTGACTGCTTTAAAGTTGCGAATGCAAATTGTGTACGCACAAGCAGACAAACGACACCTTTGAGTATACAGCAAAAATGGCAGGCCCACTAAGCCAGTTAACGCACCCATGCACACACTGTAAATGTGTGTGTAAGTATTGTAAGTATTGGTTCAGTCAATCGACCCCTGAGGTTGAATGGACAGCAATCAATCATCAATATAACAAGAGCCATACGTTAATTTCACACACTTTTGGCTCAGCCTGTCCAGACGAGTGTGTGTTTGTGTGTATACCTTGCTGGTGTAGGCCTGGCTGGCTGCGGAAGGCTGTGTGTAGTACTGGGTGACTGCCTGCATGTAGGAGCCATATTCTCCATAGGATGACACAGCAGGAGACTGGAACACACCAGGAAACACACATTCATGGGTAGGTAGATAATGTATGTGTGCGCATGCCTGTGTGTCTGTGTTCCTATTTGTGAGTGCGTGTGTGTGTGTGTGTGTGTGTGTGTGTGTGTGTGTGTGTGTGTGTGTGTGTGTGTGCCTGCTTGTCTGTGTCTGTGTGTGTGGTTGTGTGTGTGTGAATGAGTACGTGTGGTTCTTGTCTGTGCGTGCTTGCCTGTGTGTGTTTGTGCACCTGTGTGCGTGTGTGAGTGTATGATTGTGTGTGTGTGTATGTGTGCCTGTTTGTGTCGGTGTGTTACCTGCTCCTTGCTGTAGTCTGGAGCCAGGCTGTCTGGGTTGATAGCGGTGTTGTAGTTCTGGACTTGTGCGGCTTGGTACTGATGATACCATTGTTGCATGGCTTCCTGTACACACAAACACACATGTAGGCAAGAGACCCATTAAACATGTGAATACATAGTATGTGAGAGCATTATTGTTGAGTGTTTTTTATTGCACTGCTAAATGGTTGTTTCCCTCTGTCCGCTGTGCAGCTTGCCCTCTATTTGTCAAGAGTTCATCATCAACGTGGATGATGAAGGAAGAAACAAAGAAAGAAACACAGACTGACTGTAAAAAAGGAAAAGAAACGATGAACAGATGGTGAACGACGAAAGAATGAAAGAATAAAAGAAAGAAAGAACGAAAGAATGAAAGACAGAAAGAAACAATACCTGAGTGAATGAAAGGAGGAAATAATGAAAGAAAGGAAAACATGAAGCCGTTCTCTCCAGTGACGGCATGGGAGCCTTATGCAATTTTCTGAGTGTTATAAGATAAGATAGGATAAGATAGCCTTTATTGTCATTGTACAGTCACCTATACAACGAAATTGGGAGTGCCAACTGAAGGTGCATGTTACCAGGATGAGCCTTGCGGCGGTGGAAGGATTGGAGGCAGTATGAACGATGTTAGTAAGGCCGTTGGCCTGAATTTATTCCGGTACCAAAAATGTCCATCAGGAGGCAAAAAAAATGAATCATGAATAAACACAAAAAAAAACAATCAATAATTCTAAATAACTTTCACTAATCGAAACTATCAATAATCGAACGAACAACAGTCCTCCCCTCGGCACTAATAAAGCCCTTGGCTGATCTAAGAGCCAGGTGTTGTCACCCGCTCACCTCAGAACCTTCTGCCCCACCTACATGATTTGGACCTGAATATATCCTACCTGGCCTAACCCATACCCCTCTTAATTCAATTAACCCTCCCCTACACATTTCCGATTTACCTATCCCCACCCCTAGTTACCCACCTTACTCCAGACCAATTCGTCTAAAACCCATCCTTACCCTCTACTTCCCTGACACCTTAAATATTCCCCAAGTACCCCAACACACCCCTCTCCTCTCACACACTTGGTCTCGCCCGTCTGACGTCACCCCCACACCGCACAAATGTTCTTCCGGACTTCACGTCGGGTCCTCCCGCAGCCCCCGACACCCGGAAGCCAGCGCAACCGTAACGTGTGTTTTTACGTTGTCCTTGTTTGTACCGTGTCCCCTGACCGGCTTCCTCATAACGTATGTTTTTTGTGTGTTGCAGGTGGTGTCATGCAAGTGTTTGAATGTTGTGTGTGATAAATAAAAGGGTACTTGTAAATCCCGGTGTCAGTCCTGTTTTTATCCATTGCCTGCAGTAACGGGCCGCCGCACCGTTACAGTGCATTACACATACAAAAAAACAACAAGCAACTTAAGTAATAATTGAAAAAAAACAGACAGAAATAACAAGAAAAACATTTGGAACAAGACAAGGACAGGCAATATGAATAAATAAATATAAAAGGCTGTAAGCATATTGCACTTTATAGAAAGTGAGGTATCTGTTTAATGTTTAATGTTTTATGAGTGTTAATAAGTGTCCTGATTGCCCAAGGAAAGAAACTGTTGTTCAGTGTTGGTTCTGCTCTTCAGGCTCCTGAAGAGGGGAGCCTGCTCTCTCCTCTCCTTATAGAGGAGTGAGCGGAAGAAGAGACAGATGGACGCACACACACACACACTCTCACACACACACACACACACACACACACACACATACACAGCTTGACGCCTCCTCTCACACTCAGTCTGTCTGTCCACCATCTTTCTAACCATCCATCCAACATTTTAGTCAATCATTTATCTCCCAAACCATCACCAGTCTATCTTGCATCGCAGATTAATCCGTCCAAATAGTTTATTGCACTATTCAAATTCAACGGTCCATCTATGAAACATTCACCACAGTACCACCACATCCCATTCACAGTATATTATGCCTGTTCTCCTAGACTCTCTCTATTCCTAGACCCGCTGGTGACTATGGATGTAAAATAGAGTAGGTGTGTGTAAGTCTGTTATTGTGGCCATGGCGATGTGACCTTGACACACCATCCAAATGTGTTTGTTGTCCATACTTATAGAAATGTAAACAAGTGCTCTAAATCTGTCTGTGTGCGAACGGGCATGTGTGTGTGTGTGTGTTTCTGTGTGTGCGTTACCTGTGAGTACACCTGGCTGTACTGGCTGTAGTCGGCGTAGGTGTTTGTGGTGTACTGGGCCGGGGCGGGCGCCACCACAGTGCTGTGGGAGAGAGAGCTGGAGCCCTGGGAAGCTTGGGGGGCCAGGGAGCTGCTGTAAAGCCCAGGTCCGGGCTGCCCTGCCTGGGCTTTACTCCCAACCGGCCCTGCGGTTGAGCACAGTGGGCGGATCACACATAGCCACGAGTGTAATGGTTATATTTATAGTCACATCAACCTGGGGGATATCCTAGAAAGGTGTGTGTGTGTCTGTAAGTGTATATGAGTGTGTGTGTGTGTGTGTGTGCTGGTGGGAATTTGTGTGTGTGTGTATGAGTACCTTGCAGCACCATGCCTGGCATCACGCTGGCCAGGTTGAGATAGGGGTTAGAGGGAAGCTTCACCTCTTTAGGTGGTTCACCCAGCAGAGAACCCTGCCCACTGGCCTGAGAGGGAGAGATGGACAGGGAGAAGGAGAGAGAGAGTGAAAAAAAGAGACACACGCAAACATAGGTTTTTCAATGTAAAATCCAGCAGCGAAGAGAAGAAGAAAGGCCAAACGGGGCAGGAGATTAGGCTGTTGGCTAATAACAGTCTTCCGTCTCGGTGGTTCCCTGCGTGACTCTACAGGATGAGGACCACAGAGGCAATGCTCTCTGCTCCCCTCTGCTCCTCTCTGCTCCCATAAGCAGCCCTATGATTACCCCTCTGGGGTTTCTGTCATAGTAATTATCTGCACCAGCAGAAGCGACTGGCAGACAGAACACAGCCACAGCGCCTCACAGGCTGAGAGCACTGTGCTGAGAGCACTGTGCTGAGAGCACTGTGCTGAGAGCACTGTGCTGAGGACAACAGCCACAGCGACTCACAGGAAGACTGCCACTGTGCTGAGTACCAAAGCCACAGCGCCTCAGAGGCAGAAAACACGCAGCTGGTTAGAGTGGCCAACAGACAGTAAAGACGAGAAGACAAATAGCGAGACATGTGTTAAGTGGGTAGGCAGGTTGGGGTAGTGCATTGTGGGTATTTTCAGTGGGAGGTAATCATGAGGGACTGTTGCTGGCGATGTCTGTTGATTGGCGCGAGAGTGTGTGCGACTTGTGTACTGTGTGTTTGTGTGTGTATGTGAGAGAGTTGGCCAGTGGGTGTGTGTGCATGTGGGGTATGGGCCGCTATTTGTGTGTGGGGAGTGAGTGAGTGACGAAGTGAACAAGCCAGTGCCTGTGTGTAAGCACGTTTGTGTTTTTTCCATGTATATTATAGATGCTTGGGATGACTGATGGGGCTAAGTAAAGGAATACATCCCTCTGGTTCACAAAGAAACAGTTGAAGGGCCCTATCTTGCATCCAGCGCAATTTACTTTCTACACCGACACATTCGTCGTTGCTAGTTTGCAACTGGGCCGGAGCGTTCTTTTCCCTCCACAGGCACACGTCGCTAAATTAGGGAATGATCTTGCGCCCCAAGGGGCGGTTCGGCGAAAGGAAGAGGCGTGTTTTGCCGCAAACGTTCCCTGGTGCTATTTTGCAGTTTCAGAAAACAATTCTGCCACAAACCAGGAAATACCTGGTTTAAAGTCAGTGGTGCGTTGTTCAGTTGCTATTTTAAGGGCACATGCATAATGTTGCTTGTGCACCTTGCGCATACTTTGCTTCACTCATCTACCTAGCCACACATTCTTGGTAAATTAATTTGGAAAGAACAGCCGATACAACGGTAACAAGTTGTACTTTTAAACCAATGCATCTGCAAACACCGTACAGCAAATATATATTTTCTTAACACAGACATCGTGTACAAGCCCATAACTTTTAGGATTGATGAGTATTTGATCATGAGAAAACATTGTTTTACCGCGAGTGAGTGTTAAAAAGAATGAATGAATGCGGGTGCGCGTGTTTGCATCCATCTGTTTAAACTCACGCAAACTAAACACGTAACGCATAATACAATGGAAATGTAAAGGACTGTCCCCCCCCCCCCCACACATTAACGGGGGGGACAAATGCATATTAGGAGCACAAGTCGATAACGATAATGCATACAATACTGGTAGGAAACAACGTTTGTTACTGTATTGCGCATATCATTAAATAGAACCAGTTACCGCATATCATATGTGTGTTCAAATGCGCTCATGGCCCTTAAAGGGGATGGGAGACGGCACTCTCATTGGTTTATTGCACGTCACGCCCAAACCACACCTACGGGTAATTAGGTCACTTCAGGGCAACCCTTTTTAGATTTGCGTCGGGCGCAAGAGTAATTTATCCGCCGGTATAATAGCAACATCGCCATAGAACCGCCCACAAAGCTACTTGCGTTTGGCGCTTCTCACTTGCGTTTCAGACTGTTAAAATAGGGCCCGAAGAGAGAGAAGGAGATAGAGGGCGGGTGGGAGAAAGGTTGAGCGAGAAAGAGGGCAAAAGAATGTAAGAAAAAGCGAGAGAGAGAAAGAGGGTATGTGTGAGAGTTTAATTAACATGAAATGGAAGCACAACAAAAGGGGATACACCACTCGTGGAAAATACTGAGGTGGGAATGAGATTGTGTCTCACAGTGATACAATCCACCTGTGTGTGTGTGTGTGTATATCGGCCTGTTCGAGTGTGCGTGCGTTTGTGCTTGTGTGAGTGAGAGATGCTTGTGACCGCCTTGCATACCGTGCCTGGCAGGGGGTAACCATCACAGCTGTGGTGCTGCAACACCTGCAGGCCCGCAGGGTCTTTGGGCGGTGGAGGGGGGGCAAGGCCACAGTTGCTGCCCAGGGAGTAGCCCTGCCCATGGGGATGGACACTCAACACGACTCCCGGGGGAGCCGGCTGCCTATTGGAAGCCGAGAAGGTGATGACAGAGGAGGCGGAGGAGGAGGAGTAGGCAGCAGACGAAGAGTGGAAGCCATTGTGCTCCACGCCGGCGGGGGCGCGGCCAGGCTTGTGGGGCATCATGGAGGCTTCGGACACCACCGCTGCACCATTGTGTGTAGGCACAGGTGTGGACTCCTGAACAAACTCTGAAGAGGGGAAAGAACAAAGAGGTCAGGAAATGACGCAGAATGGAGGAGAGGAGAGGTGAGGTCAGGCAATGAGAGGAGGACGGGATGAGACAAAAGTAGATCAGAGAGGGTGGATGAGATGAGAGGTGAGAGGACAGGAAAAAGGCAAACGAGGATGAGTAGAGAGGAGATGAGAGGACAGGAAAAGAGAGAGCAAACAAGAGGAGGAGACGAGAGTACAGGAAATAAGAAGCAAGAATGAGATATGAGTGAAGGACATAAAAGCAGATATTCTCCTAGTCTATTTTGATCCATTCCCTCGGGGGGGGGGAGCAGGAGGTTCACAGCAGCTAACTGTGCCCAAGGAGCCTGTTTGCTTTGATGGAATGAAGTGGCTGCTCATACATCACATTCTAGCAGCCTTATTGCTCCATCACTGGGCTTCATTCATTACCCCAGGGTTTAATAACACACACACACACACACACACACACGTAGCACGCGTCCAATCAGCTCATCATAAATGTAATATGTGTATGACAAATGAGCAGTGTGTCGTCTCTAAGGATGAAGCTCCAGCAGATCTTGGGTTAACAAGCTTGACGGTCGCATTTCAAATCCTAAGGAAAACATGGCCAAAATAAAATTCCATATATACACATTTTAATACACACTAAAAACTATACTAACTGGCAAACATAATTTCCATGTAAAAACAGAGCTTTGTGTTGTTTTTTTTGTGGCCGCCTGAGGCCACAAAAAAACGTCAGACGTCAGAAAATGACTTCGACCTCTCCTTCTATGTGTGTTGGGATTGGTTTAACAGTTCATATCTTTATTTAAAACAAAGCCTATGTTAATCAGCTTACACAAAACAAGGTTGTTGTTTTGCTTGAACACATTTTGAACATTTCTGGAAGTGTGTCCTTTCAATGTTGATTTGTGAAGTTGAATTTGGACTCCTCACCCGTGGGCGAGTCCCCCAGCAGGCCCTTTCCTAGGGCCATGGGCCCCTGGGGAAGGGTCCTCAGAGACATGGCCTTGTGGAGCAGCAGCCGCGAGGGGTCCCCTAGGAGACTGGCCACCTGGAGGGGAGAGGAGCATGGAGGATTTCATATGCAGAATAAGCAAAACATCGACTTATACAAAAGTGGGTATCTGTATTGGTACATTTGATTCAGGAATAATAATACTTTCGACAAAAAATATTTCTTAAGTAACCTGAATAAGGTAAGCCACAAACGTCAATGTTCTCTACGTTGGAGCTAAATAACAGTGGCGTCCTACAGAGGTTGCTTTAGTGGATTGGCCTGTAGTCTATTTGTATCGACTATGTTCTGTTCGGCCACGTTCATTAAACAACTGATCTGGACCTTCAGAACCCCGACATTAAACCACACCAAATATTAATGTAAGGACCTCTGAAACAAGGCCCTTAGTTATTATATATTTGTTATTTTTTTGTTTTATTGTATCTTTATTTACATGTTGCCCGGCAGTTGTAGAGCTGTAAGCCAATCAAATTCTGTAAATAGTTTATGTCCACGAAATCACTGTTTTTGAAGGGGTTCTGTCTCCGGAGTTTGACGTGTGAGGGGTTGGTCAAATCCGGAGAGAGAGGTCCTTGACAGTTTTTTTAGCCAGTTTTGGGACCCAGTCGCTAGAGGACAACGCCTGGGACCGCAGTGTCCGCAGAGTGTTTCAGAGCTCATGACCATGGGTCTTGAGTAGATACACACTTATACTGACCCACACACACACTATCGCCCTCGGACTGTTGGACATTTGGACGGGCATCGTAGCCAACTGTTGCAGTCTGGTTCTCTCCACTGAGAGCAGACCTTTTGCAATGGGCCCCAACGTCAAGCTCTTTTTATTTCGTTGTGTGTATTTCATGCATGTTACACGGTTCACTTTTGTTTGTTATTCATTGATGGGTTGCAAGCACCAGCCTGTTTCGATCTCTCTCTCTCTCTCTCTCTCTCCCTCCCTCTCCCTCTCCCTCTCTCAGAATATTTTTAAATATCTAATCTTGGATGTTCTGGCAGTTAATTTGCATATAGTGCTGGGTTGGTATGTACTGGTAAGTCATATATATGCATTCACCACTTAAAACAGCACTATAGAATTGTAATATCGTATCGCAATATTTACAGTATCACAAAATGTACAGAATCGTGATACATATTGTATTGGCACTCATTCAAATATCGTATTCTGAGGTCACTGCCAATTCCTATCCCTTTTATTAAGAGTCAAGGTGTTGAAAGAGAAACAAGGGAAGGAAAGACCACATTAAAAACAGCCTTGATGACGACAGAAGCACCAGTCAACCTGGGAGCCTTTGTCGCCAAGTAAACATTTGCATAAAACAGACACACACACACACCCCTGCAATTTGATTTGAGTCAGGAGGCGTTTGATTGTTTCATAATGGATTTAGTACTGAAAGACAAGATTGTGTATGCACTCACAGATGTAAACAAATTAGAACAGACATGGGCACACACACACACACGCACGCACGCACGCACGCACGCACGCACGCACGCACGCACGCACGCACGCACGCACGCACGCACGCACGCACGCACGCACGCACACACACACACACACACACACACACACACACACACACACACACACACACACACACACAGGATTTACATTGGTGATCCGCTTCTCTTTGATGTGCATGAGCTGTTGCTGGGCCAGCTGCATGTGTAGAAGGTTCTGGAGCACTAGTCCGTTTCCCAGCATAGCGCTCTGTAGGGCAGATGTGACACTGCGCTTCATCAACACATAAACCCCATGCCGCAGGAGACACGCACACACGAGTCAACATCCAGACATTTAATCAACTCTCCCCACAAGCCGGGTCCTTGTTAATTGTGTGTTTCTTTAATGAGCAGCTTAATACCTGGTTAAAGGTCCAATGACATGCCAACAGGTGTCAGTGTGATTAGCCTTGCAAGCCGTTTTGAAAATCTGCCCCTTATGACATCACAAGTGGGCATGTCCACCTAGATGTGTGCTAGATAGATCAGTCTACCAGCATGCCGAGTGGACTCTAGCAAACGTGGCCTATCTATCAGTCACACATCTAGGTGGATACGCCCACTTGTGATGTCATAAGGGGCAAAACGGCTTGTAACGGCTAATCACACCATGCCATGTCGTTTTTTGGATCATTCCAGTGACATTTTGAAATCATTTCGAAAGCCTACGAGAGACAAATGCATGTGTACAAACCCACAGAGATATGCACACAGACACACACACAGTCACAAACACACACACACACACACACACACACACACACACACACACACACACACACACACACACACACACACACACACACACACACACACACACACACACACTGAAGTGGGGACCTGGTGAGCTTTCCCAAGGGTGAGCAGTGCCGAGGTGATGGGGGGGCGCAGGAAGGGAAGGCTGTGGTGGCGGCCGTACTTTCCTGGAAGAAACACACCAGACAGCACCCGGGTTAGTACCTCAACGCTCATCTGCTACAGAGACCCCTCGTTCGCGTTTCAGACACTTTAACACCCTTACTTGACAAAAGTCAAGGTGCAAGGGCAGTTCGTACGCGCTTACCTGGGTTAGACCAAAGAAAGACAATGAGACCTATGAGAACTGCCTCACCCTCGTTTGTAATATGGACATAAATTATAACGGCTGATTTACATGTCCACAATGTCAACAATTAACATAACGACCCAATCCTTTAACCTAGCTCAGATGTGTCAGGTAAGGTTGGGCTTAGGGCAGCGTGGATCATTCAACTGAGGCCGCCCGTCTTTATTGTTTGTGTTAGAGTCCACTCCCCATCACCTTTCTGTTCCCCCAGAACATTATCAAACTTCACGAAAACGTTTATATTTCTTTGCATCAAAAATTATCATTTAAATCCACAAACAACATATGTGTAATCCGGGGCATATAAAGAGTGGGACCAGAAAATAATTACTTTCTTTCCATTGAAACCCATTCATATTTTTCAATCTCATAGGTCCAATGGGCTCCCCCGGAAGGTGCGTGACTTCGCCAATCTATACTAGTCTCCCTCCCCCCTCCCCGGAATAAGTACGGTAGTCAACTCTTTAACATTAAATCACCACCAATTTTAGACTTTAATTGTGCAGGATCTTCTCCTTAGAGAGCACCTACTCCTCTCCCGACTCTCGCTGCCTAAACCCCCCTCCCCCATGCCTCCCGTTTCTCCCCATCCTGTTCTCATTCCTCTCAGCGACAGGTCTCGCCGTCTTAAAACCCAGGCAGACCAATCCGACTGCTGATTTTCGGCAGAAAAGGCAGTTGGACCGATCAGCCGGCTCATTTCTCCCGACGCGGTCAAAACTTCTGCACTAGCGTACGTTTTGCACTTGCGCGAGACTTCTTCCTAAAAGCTGAACGGCAGCTGAAATGTTGGTACTGAGGAAAGAGACCACGCTTTTTTGAAATAAAAAAAAGTATATATATATTTTTTTTCTTTACAAAATATTATATATTTTTTTCGCTGTAATGCGGCAGCATAATCATTGGCATACTTGCAAAAAACATATTAATATTCTTGTCATCTCCCCAGCAATTAAAAGCATCGGCTCTAAGCAAGACCTGTCTCTCTTAACTGCGCCCTCCAGTGCATATTTCCCACGCTGGCCGCTTTGAGCTGCGCGTGGCCACTTTCCTCAGTACCAACATTTCAGCGGCAGCAGTAGGCTGCTTGGCTAAGATGATGGCGCCGCCAACTGAGAAGGTCAAGGTGAGTGATTTTCAGCTTTCATGGACGGAAGACTTTGGTTTATTTTTTCAAAAGGACCGTGCTGTGTGCACTGTATGTTTCAAAAATGTTGTATGCCGAACCTACAGTGTGAAGCATTATCTTGAGACCAAGAAGAGAGAACATTAAAAAGCGGAAGCGCTTCCGCTTCCGCTTCCGCTTTTTAATACTGCGTGTCCGCTTGTAAACACATGTGCGCTTATGAATAAAACATGGCAGCAATCAAGCTGATCGATATTTATTTGACTTTTGTCTGTTATGAATGCGGTCATGTCACCTTCGCATGCAGCCTCTTTGGGGAAGTCACAAAAGCTTTGTAGCGGTTGATAGAATCGTCTTTATTAAAAGGAAAATCCATTCAATTGAAATTGTCTGAGAACTTAATTCATGCATCACATTTACAGTACGGTTTATTACTATTATGCAGGGGGGAAAAGACAAAGAAAGAGATGATAAACATGTATTTATTTGGATAGATTATTTAACTGATCTGATTCATTCATTCATATATGCCTACAATCTACCAGTGGTTTGAACACATAAGTATATCATATAAAATACAATTATATACGTTCATTAAAAATTACAAACATTGCAAATGATCGGTTGTGCATTAATTTTACAACATTGGATAGTGGCACTATCCCTTCCACCGGTAAACAAATGTTTGCGCGCCACCCGGCGCACAAAAGCCTCCGTTTGCTGGGCTGACCCTAAAAAAACATAAAAAGGTATACATAAATAATGTAATCTTGTGAGCGAGTAAATTGACATTGGTGACAGTGGTGTTTAACACCAGCTACGTCCATGCAAAATATAGCAACGTATCATTAAGTTGCAAAAACGTTTGAAAAGTGGCACAGGTCTTTAGGCTTGATTATTTGCATTAACATGATGAATCTATAAAAAGCAACACGGCACAAAATATTTCTGAAAATTAATATAACTTCACTTCATTTTAACGTGTACTGCTCTGCCATTTTCAAGAACCCGCCCAGTGAATGCAGAGGATTGTGGGTAGTTTTGGCTCATCTAGGATGCAGCGATGCATCCTTGAAAAATCTCGGAATTCTCAAAAACAAAGGACGCAAAAATGGCGCGGCTTTCGAGTGTCCTCAACATTGGAACAGTGCTTGTCGGCGTTCTATGACGTAGCGTCCTTAAAAGGGCGGCCGTTGAGCATGCTTCCTTGACATTGGGAAACAGCCCAGGTATGGGAAGCAAGCAAATTTCCTCAAAGTCTTTGTCACCGCTAGCTATCGCATTGCTCATTGCATCGCAAAAATTAGGGAAGTCTTTCACGGTTGCTCTGATGCCCTATTTGAAGGCTTGCCAAACAAAGAAAGTATTAAGTCAAGAATAAAGGACATTCCCATGTCAGCAAGAATTTCCAGCAACGCATTGATGAAATGGCAGAATTTGTCAGAGTGCAGCAAACAGCGGGGTTAAAATATGCTGTGGTGTTCAGCATTGCACTTGACGAGGGCGTTGGAGTGAATGACATTCCAGGTTTGGCAGACATGGCAAGATATTGTGATTCAACTGTGAGAGAGGAACTCTGCTGCCTTAAGCCAATGCCTAGCACGACAAAGGGCGAGGACGTAGCCAAGGTGTTTATGGAACATTTTAACGACCGGGGGATCGACATCAGCAATATCTTCGCAATAACAACAGACGGCGCTCCTGCCATGGTAGGGATACGCAGGGGAGCTGTCAGGTTGATTGAAGAAAAAGCCGGCCACCCCATCATGAAACTGCACTGCATTATACCCCAAGAAAACCTGTGTGCAAAAAGGTCCAATTCGGATCTCAATGAGGTTAATGGCTGCTTTGGCGAAGGTGACTTTATAGTGAAGCGATCTGCACTGACGCACCGACAGTTCTAGTCCCTGCTCGAGGAGATGGACAGTGCATACAGCGATCTCCCCCTCCACTCAGCTGTAAGGGGGCTAAGCTGCGGAAAAGGTTTGGAGCGGTTTGTCGGCTGCTTCGAAGCTGTCAAGGCATTTCTGTCCGAAAAAGGCAAAGACTATCCAAAGCTGCAGGAGGAACAGTGGGTGGTGAAACTCATGTTTCTGATGGACATAACGGGACTCCTCAACCAGCTCAATCTCCGACTGCAAGGTGCTGGGCAAAATGTTTCCGCAAGTTTGTTGGCAAGTCAGCAGTATTTTCAAGTGTGATTGCTACCTCCACTTTCCGCTACTTCCGACTCTTAAGAGGGCTGTCCTCCCAGCAAAACATCAGCACCGCCGAAATATGTGCATATATGCGCAAGCTTGAGGCGGAGTTCCCAACAAGATTTGGGGACTTTAAGAGGTTCGGACCCATGTTCTCTTTCCTGATCAAGCCCGACTGGTTGGATACACAGGACATGGAAATGCAGCTGATTGAGCAAAAGAGCTCAACACTCTGGTTGACTAAGTCTGCAGTGCTACTGAAACAACTGGAAACCACAGCAGTCAAAGATCCCGGAGCCTGCATCCTCGTCTGCTGGGCATCTGCACCAGAGAAGTTCAGCTGTCTCCGGAACGTTGCGCTGGCTCTGCTGTCAAGTCTTTGGGTCGACATACCTCTGTGAGCAGATATTCTCACTCATAAAATACGTGCTCAGCCCCTCCCGCAGTCGTATAACGACGGAGCACTCTGAGGCGTGTGTGCAGCTTAAAGTCACAAACTACAACTCCCAGATATTGGAGCTCAGCCAAGCCGAGCAGGGTCAGGGATCACACTTACTGGTAGGCATCCGTTTATTTGTTGTAGCCTAGTCCTACACATGATTTTAGGATAGCTGTTAACCCATGCCATTACAAGCAATTTATGTGTGTGTGTATGTGTCATGAGGATGATAAAGATATTATGCTTATTTAAAAGCCTAGCCTAGAGATGTTTTTTTGCACTTTATTCTGTTTTGGGCATTTCCTCCCAGTGCAAATATGCTTAAATGAGTTACTGAAAGCAGTGATCTGAAATGGAATCAATTATTTATTTTTGCAATTGTGTCAATGATTATACTGCCGCGTGCCAGTGTTGGCAAGCATGCCTAGGGTTGCCGACCCCTGACATAAACATTCGCCAACCACCAGGGAGTGGTTAGACATACTTCAATAACAAGCACCACTTTTCCATTGTCCTGATGGCGCTGGTCGACAGCTCTTACAGATTTCTGTATGTGGATGTCGGTTGTAATGGCAGAATTTCAGATGGTGGCGTTTTTCGTGGATGCAACTTAGCAGATGCCCTGGTTAAACAAAACAACCAACATCCCTGCCCCGGCACAACTTCCCAGTTCTAACCAGCTGTCTCCATACTGCATTGTGGCAGATGAGGCATTTCCTTTGACGGACTACCTGCCTTTTGCAAACCGCAGCCTCACTGTAGAGCAGCGCATCTTCAACTACATGCCGTTGCGTGCTTGGGGGGTTGTGGAAAATGCATTTGGATTCAGGGCCAACCGCTTCCGTGTCTTGCTAACCACCATCAACATCAAAGACATGGCAAAAGTGGAGAACATTGTCCTGGCTTGTTGTGCCCTGCATTACTTTCTACGGAGTGAGGGCAATGATATATTCATTGTAGACATTGTAGAACAGGAGGGACCAGATAGAGACATTGTACCAGGTAGATGGAGGCAAGACCCTGCCCTACAACAAGCCTCCCTGCCACAAACCACCCATTCAGCAGCAAGGGCGAAACAAATTCGTGATGACCTTTATAGCTATTTCATGTTTGATACTGGTGCAGTTCCTTTTCAATGGGGCAAGATATAGAACAGATTGACCGTATGTAGAGGAGGATAACTTGTGTTTCATTTGTGACTACTATAGTCTACACACTAGTGTCATAGATGTTGGAAACATGCATCGTTTTGGTCACGGGATAATGGAATAAAAAGTTCAGATGTCAGGTTAACTACAACTTGACACCAGACGACCATACTAGCAGTGTTCACTTCATGGAATGGGTGACGACTGTAGACAACACTGGCTGGACCTTACTCAGATGCATTATCGGCCATTCATGGCCTATTTTAAGATAACAATTCCTCAATCAATGAAGTACCTTGGCATAGCTGTATACACATGTAGAATATGTCGAAATAGGGTGAAGGCCACAGTCATTGTAAATGGGAATAGCAAGACATTATTGCTGAATAGTGGTGATTGGGAAGAAGATCATGGAATGTGTTCACCAAGTCCCACATCATGAATGTTAATGAAGGTTCTGTATATCAAAGATTACATGTGAATGGAGGACCAACCAGATGACCATGCTAGAAGTGTTCACTTCTTGGAATGGGTGACGACCGTAGACAACACTGGCTGGCCCTCGTTCAGATGCAATATGTTTAACCCACAAGTTCCACATCATTTGTACTATTATCATCATCAGGACAGAAGACAAATACAGAGACATTCGCTTTTCCTTAGATGAATTAAAAGTATAAAATGTATAAAATATAAATTGAAAACAGCTTACATACAAATCTCAATGTCCGTTTTCGTCAGTCATCCTCTAGGTTGTGCCCTTCCCAAAATTCAAACATGGCGTTATGGAGAGTGTGGTGCAGGCGATAAACTAGATGTGTTGGTGAATTTCGCCATTTGTGTTCGATAATTTTGAAAGCGTCTGTGATGTATTCCCCTGGCGACCTTGCCTTTTCAGGACATCCTTTCAATCGCAGCCCCTATCGTCCGCATCAGGACCGCTGAGGTCTCAGCCATGGTATCGTTCTGATTTGACCCGCTGCGCATAGCAGGATGCCTCTGTGCGGTTGCAATATTCGTCATGCTCGATTCCTCAATGCTGCTAGATTCGGCGATCGGCAATGGCTCATCTGAAGCATCCTCAGTCTCAGTGTCTTCCAGAATGTTGCTATCGAGGCTGGCATCGACAATGGCGCCTGTAGCGGTGTCAGTAGGGGCCATGGGTTCCTAAAAAAATCACAAGAGTTGATTTAATATCATGGAATCAAAGCAACAACAGCAGCACATTTTTGCAAAATAAAACTTCTAAATTCTTAAGAACTAGTGTGATGTCCATAGTGAACACTACTTGGGCTTCATTCAGATGACAAATTAGTACTTTTTAACAACGGGAGAGCGCAAGTTGTTACCTGTTGAGTGAGGTTCGAGTTACTTGCTCTCCTCTTCTTGTGTGGCTCTGGAGCCTACACAAAACCAACTGCTGCCTTCTGGTCCTCTCTCCTCCCGAACTTCCTGAAGGAAGAGGCCTGAGATAGCGGGTGTACTGGGTTCGCAGGGATTTCCATTTCTTCCTCAGCTCCTTCTCTGAAATCTTTACAGTTTAATAATATGTTCATATTTTGCATGTCCAATTCATGCCATTACATTTTCTGCTCTTGCCTCAACACAAGGGTATCAACCTGCACAATAACACCAACAATGCCTGCATTTACAAAGGAACCAGTATCGACAACTTCTGCTACTGATTTCGTTGGCCAAAAATAAGTCTTTATAATCGCGAAAGAGGCATTGGTTAAGCTCACAGAAATCCATTGTTTCGCCCATGCGGTCTCTTTCTGGTCCTTCCCACGCATTTTGCCTGTTTGGCCTACAGATTGTATGAAGGTGAGATGTACAAATATAAGTAGAAGAGAAAATCGTACCTGATATATTCATACTCGCGAAAAATTGGCACTGACGATTTTGTTGTAGTAATTCTTGTCCGCAACAGCGTACAGCGCAGGCCTCTCCTTGACCATGCCGATGAGCTGCTCCTCGAGTCCGTCGCTCCACAGAGCCATGATAAAAAAATGTGTGTTGCCGTCGTCTGCACCTTCACTGTTTGTCTGGTTTGTTTACCATCGTCACTCCCTTCGATGGCGTTGACGACAGCCGATCGCAGAGCACAAATGAAACAGACTCAGGTCACCGATCTTGCCAGATGGACGACCGATAAACTGATTGGTCTGTAGCGGCCTTTACCATCACCTCATCAGGCGTACGTCAGGAGACGGAGCACACACATAGGGACGGAGTGATCTGGGGTCTCATTTATAACCGTTGCGTACGCACAAAACGGGGCTGAAATTGGCGTACGTGACTTTCCACGCCAAGGTTGTGATCTATAAAAAACCAACTTGACGGGAAAATGTGCGCAGCCCTAAGCAAACTCTGACCCATGCGTACGCATGGTTTGGAGGAAAAGGAGAATTGGCGACACAGATGGTGTGGTGGTGAACTGAAGTCAGACCGAAGAATTGTAGAGTGAGAAGAACGATTATATTTTATCATCGCCCTTCATAAATTTAATTTCAACCCGTATCATGTGTTAAATCCTAATCAGAATAATTTAAGTCTACTGCGTTATTTCTCAGTTATTACTCCAGAAACATCTCCTTAGAATAGAAATAAAAAAAAATTCTCTATATTTAATCCCGTCACTCCATACTGTCCACTGACGGCGCGACTGCATGGAATAAAGCATCTGTCCAACATGTGTCAATAACATAATATTTTTGTGTGACACTGTAAACACATAATCAAATGTCAATTAAATCCCAAGTGTGGAAAACCAAGCCACACTCCTCATCACAAACGTTGTCCGTTACTCTTGATGCTTTTCATGACAAATCACGCGTTAAAAAGGGGTTATGTTCAAGAACATTTTACGTGGGTGATTACAAACTGATTATCCAAGGTGTTCTCGGTCAGTCTTATTACCGTAACCCTATAAATACAGAGGTCTGCGCCGTGGTAATGCTGCACTATATGGCACTGCAAATGGCAGGATTCGGAGGGAGAGGGTATTTAGGGACCATAACACTAGGCTACATAAAAATATGTAACTCTGTGTCAGACCACTTCTTTTTTAATTCTGGGACTGTGCGCTCCGTGCTACTGACAGAGTTCACTGCTGCAGCAACATGTTGCCACTCACTCTGCTTTTTGTTGTTGGCGATCCCAATCCCGTGACCGCCGAACAAAACTACCTTTCGGGCCTCCATCTCACCCACAAGTGTCTCCACTTCAACCTCCGTGAATCGCTTTTTTGCTTTTCTCAGTACTTCTGCAATTGTTGGCTTCTGGGCGTACGCACATTTTTAGTAACGATCCCACGCACAGTTTTATAAATGAGACCCCTGGACTGTTCCTCTGGTTAAAATCTCAGTGGTGGCGTGGAGGCAACACGCTTCACATTTCTCTCCAAGCAGGAGCTCTTGAGTGGTATGAATACTGATTGTGTGGTGTTGTTTCTTCTTCAAACTACTTCTGCTGTTTCTCCTCTTTACCTTCTAGTGGAGAGTATTTAGCTCCAATATGAACCAAGTACGAGTATTTAGTTAGTTTTGGAACCAAAAACAAGTATTTAGTTCCATTGTTAAACAAATACTGGTGTTTGATTCCATTTTCAAGTAAATACTAGTTATGAGAGAGAGAGAGAGAGAGAGAGAGAGAGAGAGAGAGAGAGAGAGAGAGACAATATAATCAAAATCATGTATTCAAAAAAGCTATTTGATGCAGTACACGTTGAATGTAAAACACTTACCAAACAACAAACTACATCATCACACCTTAGAGATAATTAATTTGCACATGCAACTGTTGCCGACTGGACCGTACCTCCTCTTTTCCCGGTGTGGTAGGGTCTGAGGAGGACATGCAGGGCCGTAGGGTTTGTGATGCTTGTCAACAGCTGGGCCAGGTTTGGCTCCGGAAGCAGACCTTTCTTATTACCCAGCATCTGCTTGGATACACACGTGAATGCACAGACGCAAACACACATACACACAGACAGTTACAGTCAGTTTAGTCTCCTGAATAAGACTGATCACAGACTAGCTCAAATGTTTGTTTTGATCAAATCATGTTGATGGAGGCGGCCAGCAATAGTGAACTGAAAAAAGGTTTGTAAAGTTTAAAATCAAGTAGACCACTGTAGAAATGTAATTAAATGTTTTTTTAAAGCTCCATCCATTTGTCTGAGTGAGTTTACCACGGTAGAATATCTCTGTTACAATACACAAGCAAGACGCCCCGCACTTCTTGTTTCCAGCCCAGAATCTCTGCTGTCCAATATTTTGCAGTGTGATGCTGGTCGGCAGGTGGAGCCCATCCCCCCTCTCCCTGGGGGTCTTTATATTAAGTTATCTGATTCAAGGCCCATCAAATCCCTACCATCTCCATAACAAGGTTAACTTGTCCCTATTGCTCCCTGGTGCAAATAAGCTTTATAGTTATACACATTTTAAAAGCCCAAATTTGGCAAACCCTCCACTTGAAGCTGAGTAAAGTCTGTGCATGTATGTGTGTGTGTCTAAGTATCCCAGAATGCATTTCGCAACAACCAGGAGTTTGTACTGCCAAGCCCTAAATACCAAGTACCAAAGTCTGAACTTCGCGTACTCGAGAAATGCCCTCAGTGTTTCTCAACCTGTGGTAAGTGGATCTATTTGGGGGGAGAAGGCACTGCAGTTGGTACTGGGGATTTTATTCTTGAAATAGACAAATTTTAACATGGCTTGTTATTTAAAAATGAACAAGCCATACGCAGTGTTGCATACGTAGTGTTACATACGCATACGTTGTGTTGCGGTAATGTGAGTCACTATCCAGCAGCAATACCCCATCATTAGCTCTATAATGAATTATTTTAGTATTTCTTTGCTAGGGGCTTTTTTGAGCCTCAGAGAAGACAAGGTCTTTATCCTTTTAATTCTGCTGCTTTTAATGGGTGGCGTTGTTTCAGGAGATTGTGTGTGGGCTCCTGGGCTCCCTCGAGCCACAGAACCCCTCAGTCTGCCAAAGCTGCCCTCTTCCTTTGTTCCACACCTACTGCTCCATGTCAATAGAGGTGTTTATTTATTCGTGTTCATATGCACGTCCCTCGTCCCGTCTCTTTCTGTCACACGTTCTTTGATCATATACATATATAAACACATTATATATATCTGGTGTGGTGTGGCGTTGTGGTGTATTTGAGACAGAAAGGAGAGGAGCCCTTTCTGTCTGCAGAGCTGTAATCATGCCGTGCAAGGCCACCGTGCCACCCTCGGGGCTCCGTGGGAGGGCCACGTCTCTGCGTTTATTCCTGTTCACGGGGCCTCCGTCCCGTAGCGCATTGCTTCTCAACAGGTTTGTACACCCGGCCAACTGCTCCGTTGAATGACTTCAGGTTGGTTTGTTTGTCTGCATGTGTAATAATTGTATGACCCAACAAAATGTATTTCCCTTAATTAAATAAAAACTAATAACGACGTAATAACCATAAGCGTCCATATGTAGCTGCAATCCCACCATGCCTGTTCACACGTCTGTGCCTGACCACAGAGTGACGGAGCGGCTCCCAGTGAGCGGGGGCCCGTCGAGCTGTCGCTCATCACAACGAACGCCTGTGTTGACATGCGAGACAAACTGCCCCCAAGTGGGACTCACCCCTCCCTGGGCAGCGATGAGCGCGGCCAGGGTGCTGCGTCCCGACGCGCCGGGGGTGCAGAGTGAGAGGCGGATCTCCTGGCCGCCCAGCATTGTGCGGTCCATCTCCAGCAGCACAGCCTCCGCCTGCTCCGCACTCTCGTACTCCACCACCCCGAAGCCCCGCACCGGGCTGCTCTCGTCCTGGGCCAGCTAATGCAGACACACACACACACACACACACAAACACGAAGACGCACACACACAGGTCAGCATCAGAGCTTGCACTGCTTAATGTTGGCTTGGATGAACTCTTTGATGCATAACGTGATAAACGACATGTGTCACAACAATAATGGGAATGAAAGCCATGTGTCGGAATACAAACAATATCCTGTTCACACACACACCAGCATCCAAAAAAACATGACAATTGTGGTCAAATTTGTGTGTGTATGTGTGTGGGCTTGTGCGCGTGTGTGCGTGCATCCAATTGAGAGCTGAGATCTGAGCTGCTTTATGGAACAGATCAGAGGTCAAAATGAGACTTGACGTGATGAAACAGATCCGTCGTGCTTACTGTACTGTTCAGGCTGGGAGTGGGGCAGGCGGGGCCATCGCCCCTGGGCCCTCCACCGTGTCACAGAGCGCCCCTTCCATGCTCTACGGGTCCCCCCTCCAACAACGAGCAAAGCGGGAGAAGGATAATTCTTATAGTTACTAGGCATAACTAACTTTGATGTTAATTACAAAGTTGACATAAGTTAAAATACCTGTGATTTTAGGTATATCTATTTTATCATGGTGAGAGTCAAAATTGAGATGTGAAGAATAGGTAAGGTTAACCATGTTCAGAGTTGATATTTTACAACACTGTCCTAACAACTCGTTGACGACCCTTCCCCACCCACTTCTACGCTAGCCATGTGCATTTGAAGCCGGTGGATGCGTGGAGCCATGTCCGAGGTAGTTGTTCACAAAGAGTAGATAAGGTTATACATTTTGAAATTGTGTATTTTTGTTGTGTTACAATAAACATAAACCCATCCTTTTTTATAGTTGACGGGGAGATGTTATTAGAGGTCTGAGCAGCGAAGCTTTCTGTAACGTTAATTTTTTTTCAAATTCTGTAAAAGTCATACTGCAGCCTACACCGTTAGTCGAAAACTCTTCAAATATTCAGGTTTGGTTACCAATAACCCTCACTACCCATAAACCCAAATTTGTGGTACTGCACCCAAACGTGGTGCTATTGTAAAAAATCATGAATTGGGCTTATTTCTTCTCACCAGATTGACCTGGACTCAAAATTCTTTCAGAATATTAATCTCTAGAATCAGATGCATTTATACAACCCCACAATTTCATATTAAAGCTAAACATGATAAAAAGATTCACAGGCTACAAAAATAATCAAATATTCACCAAAATCGCCACATAAAATCTTCAGACCAAGCCTCACAAAATCATCGAACAGAATTTGTTTTATTTAGTTCCATTTAAGAAATATTGGCCAATAAAGTTGGAGCAGCGAGCCCATTTTTCTTATATGACCATGTTGTTATTGTATAAAAATTGTGGTACTGCACCCAAAAGTGGCGCTATTCAAAAGAATTAGGAACAAGCCTTATTTCTCCTTACTAGATTGACCTGGTGTCAGGGTGTGTGTGTTTCCCTGTGTTTCCCTCCTGTGTTGATTACTGTTCCCTCCCCTAATGTGTCTCAGCTGTTCCTCGTTGTGTTTGTTATTTAAGCCCTTGTCTTTCCTTTGTTCCTTGTGCTGTCATTATAGTTTGTTCGTCCTGCGTGCTCCCTGTGGCTACCTGTGTTCCCTTGCTCCTTGCTCCTTGCTCCTTGCTCCTTGCTCCTTGCTCCTTGCTCCTTGCTCCTTGCTCCTTGCTCCTTGCTCCTTGCCTTAGCCTTTTGGCAGAAATAAAGTGCCGTTTCCAATACCGTCTGCGTTTGGGTCCTACCTGCCTGCCTGCACCCGCAGCCCCCTAACAGAATGACAGCACCACCATTGGACCCAGCGGACGCTCAATTTTGCCGTGAGTTGGAGGATTTATTGGTGTCAATAATCGTGGCTATGGATGGCTGGGAGAACATTCCCAGCAGGAGGGAGCAGGAGGCTGTGTTGGGGCGTACGCGCAGGGCTGTCTCGTCAAGGCCCGAGTTGGAGGACGTCTTGCCCGAGTGGGCAGTCGAGCTGCTCAGCCCCACAGCCTTTTGGCTGGAGAGCTACATGCCTCTGCCACCGGATTTTGGTGACCGGCCTAAGCCTCCACGCTCCTGCTCTCAGCCTCTGCCCCCGGTCCCCCGCTACCAGCCTCTGCCCCCGGTCCCCAGCTACCAGCCTCCTCCCTTGCGGACAATCAGAGTGGGGGTGGTGAGTTTGGGGTACCACCCGGTTCCACCTTGCAATCCAGCTCCCGAACTGACTCCGGTCCCCGAGCCCTGTCCGGTTCCTGAGCCCACTCCTTGCCTTCCTGAGGGGTCCCGCCTTCCACAGGGGGTCCGCCCTCTACCTCGCCTACCTCCAGAGGGGACCAGCCCTCTACCTTGCCTTCCAGAGGGGGTCCGCCCTCTACCTGGCCTTCCTACAGAGGGAACCCGCCCTCTACCTGGCCTTCCTACAGAGGGGACCCGCCCTCTACCTGGCCTTCCTCCAGAGGGGACCCGCCCTCTACCTGGCCTTCCTCCAGAGGGGACCCGCCCTCTACCTGGCCTTCCTCCTGAGGGGACCCGCCCTCTACCTGGCCTTCCTCCAGAGGGGACCCGCCCTCTACCTGGCCTTCCTCCTGAGGGGACCCGCCCTCTACCTGGCCTTCCTCCTGAGGGGGTCCGCCCTCTACCTGGCCTTCCTCCTGAGGGTACCCGCCCTCTACCTTGCCTTCCAGTGGGGACCCGCCCTCTACCTGGCCTTCCTCCTGAGGGGACCCGCCCTCTACCTGGCCTGCCTCCTGAGGGGACCCGCCCTCTACCTCGCCGGCCTCCTGAAGGGTTCCGCCTTCACCACTGCCGGCCTTCTGAGGGGGTTCTTTGCCACTGCAGGCCTCCTGAGGGACTGAGCCCTCATCGTCCTTGCCGCCGGCCTCCTGAAGGGTTCCGCCTTCACTCTGCCTCTGCTTGCCCCCCAGGCCGTCCGCCTGAGGCTCCCTGCCATGCCCTGGGGCAGTTTTCTGGCCGCCCGCCTGACGTCCCTCGGCTCTGCCCCAGTCCATTTATTTTTTTTTGATTCCCCCCTCCTGGCGCCCCTCCACCCACCCGTTTTGGGTTTGACTTTCTTTGTTTTTTTTTGCTTGTCATGGGTCGCCTGGGAGTCGACCCTTAAGGGGGGGGTACTGTCAGGGTGTGTGTGTTTCCCTGTGTTTCCCTCCTGTGTTGATTACTGTTCCCTCCCCTAATGTGTCTCAGCTGTTCCTCGTTGTGTTTGTTATTTAAGCCCTTGTCTTTCCTTTGTTCCTTGTGCTGTCATTATAGTTTGTTCGTCCTGCGTGCTCTCTGTGGCTACCTGTGTTCCCTTGCTCCTTGCTCCTTGCTCCTTGCCTTAGCCTTTTGGCAGAAATAAAGTGCCGTTTCCAATACCGTCTGCGTTTGGGTCCTACCTGCCTGCCTGCACCCGCAGCCCCCTAACACCTGGACTCAAAATTCGTACATCATATTAATCTCAAATCAGATGCATCTTTTTCACCCTGGTCTTCTGCTCTAAAAATGTTTACTTTCCCACAATTTCATAGAAAAGCCAAACGCCCACACTCTCATCCCATTTTGCCTATATGACCATTTTGTTGTGAAATGTGTGCTTGGAGTTTTCTTGATGTTGTGTGGTTATCAATCAACATTTTCACCATTTTCATCATGCAGATCAGGAATGTCAGTGGCTTAACGGGATAATGCTGTGTACTGGTGATCCTTAGGTTGAGAGTTTGAATCCTGATTAGAGCATGCTGAACATGACATTCTGTCATTGCCACTCATTTAAGAAACACAACAGCACCTGAAATTCATCAGGCAATCAACATTCCGGCTCATTCGATTCCAAGTGTCGGACTGTCAAGACACAGTATGGCATTAAGGGGAACTTCTTCGTTAACCATTTTTCCTTCATAATCAACTGTCATATTTATATTTCTTCCGTGAGTGTTCTTGACTACAAATGTTTAATTTCCCCAGAAATTCAAAGATTTTTCAGGTACATGCTTTGAAGAAAGCCCTTAATTCACTTGAGAAATGTGTGCTTTGAGTTTTCTGTATGTTGTGTGCTTATTAGTGTTGTCAAGCGATTAAAATATTTAATCGCGATTAATCGCATTAATGCCATAGTTAACTCGTGATTAATCTGACAATTTTTTTTCTATTCTAAATATCCCTTGATTTCGTGCTGCTAGCCTTTTAGTGAGATCAGAGAGTGTTGAGGACAGTAATAAAATATATTTGGTGAGAGGGATATAGGAATAGTGACCCGCAGTGAATTTAATCCGGTCCACTTGACATCGGGTAGGTGCATGACAGTAGTAGGCCTACCGTAAAACTTCAATGGCCCAGGCTTTTATTTGTTTCAATCACTGAATTTTTGATCAAAACTCTTGCTCAGCAAAGATGGGAAATACTATAATTTATTATTTAAACCAGTATGAATATTCCTACCGTACGTAGGCCTATACACATTACCAGGCTATCGAAAAATGACCACACACACACACACACGGTGGTAGAGTGGAAATCGGGAGAGTCTGAGAATTCCCGGTTGGCCGTTAACGTTTCGGGGCTGTCGGGCTGATAACTGCGGGATAACAATATTGCGTTTATAAAAGTTCCTTGCAGCTCCGTCCGGCAGCCTGAGCTGTGCGCCCGCAACCTCTCACTCACTCAGCCGCAACACTCACAAACTGTCAACGTCTCAACCAAGTCGTTTTTGTGTAGAAGGGAGTAATTGAGCGGCCCCTCCCGAAGTGGTACAGCCCAGGTGGGCCCTGAACTGGATTTGTCAGAAAGACGTAACAGCTAATGACGACATTGAACTCTCGTGCAGGCTCGAACAGAGTGACACAAAACCACACACACTTATAGAGTTCTCACCCGCTCCGTATTCTTGAGTGCCCCAACGAGTAGGCCTACTTGCGGCGTGCTTGTTTGTTTTCGGTGTTGCTAGATCCGGTATGGTGTTGTCGTTTTTCTAACGTGACTAGTTGTTGCTAGACAGCAGGTGAAAAAACTACGTTTACCAAGCCAAAAGAGCGTTAATCGCGCAATAAAAAAATTAACGCCATTAATATTGGTTTGCGTTAACGCCGTTAATAACGCATTAAACAGACAGCACTAGTGCTTATCAGACATTTTGACCATGTGAATGAGGCTGCAGTTCAGGTTTATAAGTGGAACATCTTTCCTTAAATATGACAATGTTATATTTATATATCTTCCATTAGTGTATTCTTGACTTTTAATTTAGCTCGGACCCCGTTAATCACCGCTTGCGGTTATATCATTCTAGATTAGAATTGTTTTATCTTTGGTTGTTGAACAGAACGATCAGTGTAAGGGTGTTGGCCAACATAATACATAACGATAGCATGAACAATTTGCGCAGCAATCGTACATTTATGCATCTGCTAAAGTATGTCACTTGTGTACTTGTCGGAATTGCACCACCTTTCTTCAGTTGTTCAATAATACACACTTTAAGGTTAGAAAAATATTTATTTTGGATATTGGAAAAAAAAGCAAGTGACAGTTCTTCATGGTTTGTTGTTTGCCTTACGGCTATTGTATAGCATCTTCTTGAGGGTTCTCTGGATTAAGGTTTCCTTGTGACACTTGTACCCGCACAAGTTCGGATGGGGGTGGTGGATGTACCAGGGCAAGCAGGCCGAGCCGTCTTGGGTCATCAAGCCTCGTAACGATAACTCATAACAATGCTGTTTGCCAACACTTGTAACCAAGAAAAATTACAAAGCAATCGTTTTACAAATATGTTTACACAAGGGGAATTACACAAAAGGTATAACATGGGTAAAGCTATAATGTAAAATGTAACAGCTCTGTTACCGACGAACATGTGCTAACTAGCAGCTCTCGTGCAGGGTACTGCATTATATGCCAGCCGCACATGATATAGGCAACACTCTTAGAAATTTTAAAATTAAATCGGAGGCATTCAAATAATGGTCTAGTTATCTAAATAAACATGAACCTGGATTCAGGGATTTAGCCTGTATCTGGGGGACGAGACAGACGAACATAAAACAAAACCACCATGGAGGTGTTTGGTAGCGAGTACGCTAACACCCTAGCAAGCTAGAAACAAACAGGGCTCACAACAAAACGGTCGAGCAAACAGATTTTTACAGAGACTAACATCAAGAGAGCCACAATTCCAAGAGAACAAAGTTCACCCAAGGGTACTTACAATTTCAAGAGCAACACGGCCAAGTCGGCATCCGATTTGCAGTCTTCTTTTTCTTTTAGTTCACGCTTTTCCTGAGAAGCTCGCCTTACGTTTATTCGTGTCTGGCCTCTCTGTCGGTCAGTCTCCCTATTCTCTTCATCTGTTCCTCCGACATTGGGTTTCTCTTTCTCTTGTTGCCACACTCCTCCACCCTTTGATGAAGCCTCGGGTGGCCTCTCGGAGGAGCGGCGGTCCTGCGTCTAGTGCGGCTGTTTCTTCTGCCGGCGTCACCCGCTGCCTCGTCTCCCGCTGCCTCGTCTCCGGGGCTAGAGGCTGCTAGAGGTTGGTGTTCACTCAAAAATGGTCTGTAGCTCGTTCGAGTCGCCTACATTCTCCACCATATGTGGCAACCCTGCACGGGGAGCGAACCTCCTCCTCCCAAACAGGACACAATTTCGAGGAAAAAAGCCAAAAGGGCATGTTTTATTCCAAACATAAAGTCTCTAGCTGAAAAACACAAAAAGAACGAAAAACATGGGAGGAATCGACGGGCCTATCCTTCGTGGGTGGAATCCCGTCACCCACGAGGACCGGTCTCTCCGTACAGGAGCCACATGGCTGGGAGAGCCCCGAATGAGTGGAGAAGCAGGCTATTTAAGCCCTGCTTCCCCACCTGTTCCTCAGGTGCTCTGCATCTCCTTAATTGGCCCAGGCCGGGTTGCCAAAGTATAACCACTGCTTGACTTTAAAAGCAAAAAAATAATGGGAAAACGCGGGTAACGGGAAAACTATTGATATGTGTTTAGGAATGTATATAAACACTAACAGAGACGGGAGAGATATACTTCAGCTGACACCATGAAACACTCTCCCTCCGGTGCTAAATTTTAGTCATCAATGTGATGCTATTGGTTAATCTAAATGCAGAATGAATAATGCAGTTAGCTTAATAGTCTATAGCGAATGGGTCACATCTATGTTAATCACAGGAACTTAATAAAGCTAAATGCTGACATGCAGCCAGCAGAGTTTAATCCCGCGTTATCCACAAACACTACAAGAGGATGCTTTGATACTCGACCTTTGAACCCCTGGAGAAATCAGCCACAGCTAAGTAGGTCAGCAGAACTACTTTAAGGCCAAAGCACACGGAATGTGGACTTTGCTTCGTATTCGTATTTAACAGAGTGTGAAGGTAGCAGGGGCCTTATTTCTTTGCTTGTTCAACTCTATTTAGGACGCCAACAATTCAAAAACATTATGTTGGGTCTGTCCCTATTAAGTAAAGGAGCCGCTGCTCCTTTACTTAGAAAGGAGTCAGCTGAGGTGGTTCGGGCATCTGGTAAGGATGCCCACTGGGCGCCTTCCTTGGGAGGTGTTTCAGGCACGTCCAGTGGGGAGGAGACCTCGGGGAAGACCCAGGACTAGGTGGAGAGATTATATCTCAACACTGGCCTGGGAACGCCTCGGGATCCCCCCGTCAGAGCTGGTCAATGTGGCCCGGGAAAGGGAAGTCTGGGGCCCCCTGCTTGAGCTGCTCCCCCCGCGACCCGACCCCGGATAAGCGGATGACGATGAGGAGGATGTCCCTATTCAGCTCAACTGTGCTTACTCTAGGCCTACTTTCCAACACGGCCACTAAACGGTTTGTAATTATATATTTTTTATCCCTGTAGTGTAAAAATGGGGAAATACTAACTCATGTGTTGAAAATAAAGAAATAACACCACAATGGTGAACAAGACCCTCCACACACTAATAGCTGCTAGCAACACTGCACTTCCTTCCCCTTGGTCCTCCCACACTCCTCCCACTCACACTGTTCACTCCTACGGCAGCCAAGAACAGATGGATGGTTGACGGACAGAGGGGGAGGTAAAACACTGGAGAGAGGGAAATAAGTGTGATGGGAAGTTGATAGGCAATGCTTGTTTTTATTAGCATACATTACGTTAGCTCACTGTTTTATCCATACAATGACCTATTCTAGTGTACGTTAGCGTTATTTACCGCATACTTTAAGTTAGCTCACTGTATGGATGACAGCATACTTTAAAAGTTTAAACAGAGCTGCCAACTCTCCGGCATTGAGTTGGACTCATACAAATGACCCTCCTCGCACGCTCTAACGCCAAGGTCACAGCGTATCAGCGACGGAATCCTGAAACACAGATCTTTAAGACGTCCTAGTTTTCCGATCAGCCTGCAGTTATTTTGGAAGTAAGCTTATTAACGCAGGCAACGTCAAATGCTTTTCCTGGTCATAAGATTGGCAAGTTGACAGAGTAGGTCGTTAAGGGCCTTTGTGAAATAATCGTGATGAGCCCCCCTACCAGGGCTGCAACTAACGATTATTTTAATAATCGATTAATCAGTCGATTATTTTTTCGATTAATCGATGAATCTGATAAAAAAAAGAAACATTTGTGATTGCTGCATCTTTATTAAAAAACGGAACATTACTTAAAATTCACAGTGCAGACTGAAGTGTAAAAACACCAGGTTATTGCTCCAACGTCCCGGAACTATTAAAAGTAATATTAAATAATAAAAAAAAAAACGTAACTGGGATAACACAAAAAAAAACATACAATGTATGATATACTTATATGTATATAAGGGATGTCTATGGTTAACCGGTCAAACCTATTGATACCATTTTCGAGACTCCTTGAAATATAACTTGTAATATTGCTTTAATTACTGATAAGATAATGATAGTTCAAGATAGGACATTAAACAGGTCATAATTCTATTTTTACTATCTATTTTATATTACTGGGAAAACAAGTTTTCACCAAAATCTCAATTATTATTATTTTTCTGTTGCATTTGAACGCATCAATCATATTACTGAGCCGACCTGAACACATCACATTTGACACTGTTTGTGACCATTGGTCAGTTGTTTTTTTTAAGCTAACTAGCTCTATATCCTGCCGATTTTAACATGGATTTAAAAACTGCATTACTATTTTTAACTGACGGGACTTTCTACACCGTCCGGTTGTGTGATTACTACTACTGAGTTGAAGGAGTTTTTTTAACCCAAAGACATAGAAGGTACAACACTTTTATGTAGGCCTACAGTCCAGTGTTAAGATATGACCAAAATACAAGCTGTGGTCGCTCACACTAAAGCTTGCTGTGGGCGTGCATGAACCATGAACCAACCTGTCGGCGGCTGGCTGTAAACAGTGCTGCGCCTACGAGTAACTTATTAATCGCGCGACACAACGAATCGACAACCAAATTCGTTGCCGACGCATTTAGTAATCGATTTTTATCGATTTTATCGATTCGTTGTTGCAGCCCTACCCCCTACTAAGTTTTTATCCGTCAAAGGCATATGAATTTCTGGGATATCTGTTCTAGGATCTAGGGGCTCTAGGATACAAATTATAAACCTATGGGCATGTTTTCAACAACCGTCATTCACTTTCTCAATACATTTATTTTCTTTAGTGTAGTGATCTGGGGTGTTCAAGCAATCTGAATGGCAGTTTTTTTTTCAGAGATCTGATTGGCTGGAATTTTCGAGCGATGTGGTTGGCTGGGGTTTTCGAGCGATTTGATTGGCTTTGATTTTTGAGCGAGAGAACTGGCTGGGGATTTCAATACAGCTCACTGCATGGATATTGGATAATAACATACAGTTAGTGAGCTCATTGTTTGGAAAGCATACAAGTGTGAATGGCTACATTAAAGCACCAAGAATGCTAATGGACCTTGGGTACTATGAAATGCGCTATATACAAGTTATTATTAATCTGGATTTCAATGGGACTGTTATCCAATAATAACAGTGTGTGTGTGTGTGTGTGTGTGTGTGTGCGCCCCTGTCATGACGTCCATGCTGAGATGGGAGCAGTGAGAATTCCACCAAACTACCCTAAATTCAGCCCGCACACCCGTCGTAATAGCCGCCGTTAATGCAAACAGATGCATATTGCTTCTGAAAACGATCTTGATAATGTGTTTACTGTTGACGATCAAAACAGCGCACAAACAAGATCTACAAACTAAAGTGGCGTGGCTAGGGCCCGACACCTGTGCAACACCTAACGGGAGAAGATCTCCAGTCTGTGGATTTTACTGCCTAAAACAATCAATTTACAGATCAACAGTGGATTACTTTCCAGGCGTAAGAAAGGGCCTTCAGAGAAACGCTGGACACAAAGGACGTGCAAAAAAGGTTTTTTTTCTATGGCAACATCGCAGAAAGAGAGCTATTAAAATCATTCTGAATAACAGCAAGTATCCCGAAACACCCCCATGTCCCATCAACATCCATGAAGTTCAGTCATATTACTCTGATATAAGCCAAGGCAGCACTCTCATTGACGACACTCCCATACCTCCACCATGGGTTGATTTATTACAGTCACCAGATCCAGAGTTTCTACCGGTGTCTTCTCCTTTCACAGAGGATGAGTTGAGAAACGTCTTGGACAGTCTGCCTCTCAATAAGTCCAGTGGTAGTAATGGAGTCACGTATTAGACATTGAAATCAACACACTTGAAAGACACTTTTGCCTATCTTCAACACTTGTCTCATTAGTTTTTCTCAGACACTTTGGTACATTTCTCAGATCAGAATTGAAATTTGCTAATCTGTACAAATAGCAAAACACCATGCATTTCATGCAAAAGCCAGTCTCGTGCTCAAAATCTTTAGTTTGTTTCTCAAAATTAAATATCTGTGTCAATGACCATGTCAGTGTCATCAGAATGGCAAGTCCTTGTTTCATTGTGTACGGATAAGACAGTCAAATTACTCAGTCATGTTGTCAATATAACAGTGTACTCTGGAGGGATGTTCTGATGCAAACTATGAATAAAGGTTTGAAGACAATTATTGTAAATTTTAAGTTACACCTTAGTACATATGGGAGATTGATTGCAAGAGACTGTACAAGATTCACATTTAAGATTTTTGTACTGTAATTTATTGACAGACCATGTCATTGTGATACAGAAAGGAAAAGATAACACTGCAAAATAAAATAAAAATAGTAGAAATGTGAACATGAACAGGAAAAACTGTGCATGCAGTACTGTAGGAATTACATTGCAGTCTTTCTACACCTCCTGACGTTCCTATCTGTTGGGCCACAAGTTCTCATCCACATCACAACGAATATCTAGTCTTGTGATGCAGCATGGAGAGAATCTTTTAGAGTGTCTTATCCAGCCTCTACAGGCATCTGCTGTGATGTCATCCCACGCTGCATCCATGGCAGCCAGAAGGGTAATCTGTGTATGTGGCTGGCGATCATATACTTTCCATCGCCAGGCTGAGAAAAATTCCTCAATTGGGTTAAGGAATGGGGAGTAGGGTGCGAGGAAATCCATCAGCATCCTGTGGTGGGTCGCAAACCATTGCCTGATGATGTTGGAGCGATGGAAACTGACATTGTCCCAAACTTTCACGTACTTTGGGAAGTCATCTCCAATCTGACCCTCTCTGGTTCAGGGATGAGATCCCTGTAGAGAGTGTCTAAAAAGGTGACAAGACGCTCTGTATTGTATGGCCCAATAATGGGAATAAGCGTTAGCACACCATTCTCAGATATAGCAGCACCTATAGATATGTTCCCGTCCCGTTGGCCTGGCACATCAACTGTAGCTCTGTAGCCGATGATATTTCGACCACTCCTTCTGTGTTTCGTTAGGTTGAATCCAGCCTCATCTACGTAGATGAAGTTGTGCGTTGGTTCACTTGCTTCAAGTTCCATTATACGCTATATCCAGAAGACACAAAATGAGTTTTATGAATTACATGCATTTTCATTTTGGACAAGATACAGTTACATCAAATGTATATAGCACATATTGCATCTTCTTTTCTTCAGCCATAGCAAATGTGTAAGGGTCACACTTACAGTACTGTATATCACTATACAATGTTGTCCTGTTTACTGTGAGGTAAAGTTACTGCATGCTCATACATGCTTTACCTTTACATACTGGTAGCGCAGCCCCTTCACTCTTTCACCATTTCTTTCAAATGTAACATTGTACAGCTGCTTCATATTCATTTGGTGCCTCTTCAGCACCCTGTCAATGATTGAGATGCTGACTGTTTGGATGTTTTCAAAGATGTTGTTGTCCTCTATAATGGCACTCTTTATCTCCCTTAGTCTTATGGCATTGTTTTCTACAACCATGGTGCAAAAGGCCTGCTCCTGTTCAGGTGTGAAAAGGGGCCCTCCGCCACCCCTGTGAGGTTGTCTTGCAATCCTATGTGGAAAAAAATACAGTATAGTAAAAGTATACTTACGGTATATTGTAAAATGCAAGTGGAATACTGTAATATTGTATGAAGCATTACAGAAAGTATACAGTACATTGCTTATCGTTAGATTACATACCTGTTCTGTCGACGAAAAGTCTGAATGATTTAGGATACAGTTGTTCTCCCAACATTTAGCTTCACCCTTCAACCAGCCTCAGCCATTGTAAGCCCATGATTGAGAACATGGTCTACAAGTGTGGCATGGCGTGGCGGCCAACTCCTCCGCCACCTCAATCTTCTGGCTGTTGACCCTGTCCAATTCCTTGTCTATCCATTGTCAAACATTGTAACATTGTGTTGTGCTCCAGCTATATATATACTTGATGGTTCATGAGATGCACCTTTGAGCTACTTCAGTAAACTGGTTGATCATTGGTTGATCTAACGCTTCATACAATTCCCTCCATTAGAGAAAGTCAAGATTCACCTGGGAGCAATTTACCAATCCAGGACAGGTTTAGAAAAAAAGTCTAATGGAAATGTATAGAAATATGGTTGACATATGACAACTTGTTCAACCATTTTGCATTTAAGGACCAATTAACTAATGGCTAAATGTTGTGGGGGTGAGACTATTCAATAGAGACCCATCACAATACATTTCGATCAACATGACATAAGCAATTGATAATGTAAGAAAGTGCAGAGAATTGTACATAATCATTTGCATGGATGTACCAAAGCATTTGCAACATGTTCAAATAAATGAGAAACTGCTTTTTTGATGTGAACAAGTGACACACTGATGTGAAGATTGAACAGGTAGTTTTGAGAATTTCAATTCTGGTCTGAGAAATGTACCAAAGCGACTGAGAAAAACTGTAATAGACGTGTTCACGAATCATGGAAAGGAGCACTAATTCATAGAATACCCAAGAAAGATAATTTGCCGAATGACCCCAGCACTTGGAGGGATAATTCCCTGCTACCAACAATTTACAAAGGGTTCTTGAAATTCGTTCTTAGTCGTATCCTTCCCTGGCTGGTGGATGCAAACATCTTGTCCACTATGCAAAAGCCCTATATAGAGGCAAGGGATGAATGAACATGTGGTTTGATCAAAAAAGGCCATAGATGATTTCCATTCAGTTTTTTTGGACTTCCGTGACTCGTTCAGAATGCTCCCACATATCATGATAAGGTCTCTGGAGGAAATACACCTGCTCCAAATATACAGGATATAATGAAAGACCAGTGGTACCAGTCAAAATCCAACCGTGACCCACAAAAATAATTAGGGTATATTCCCGACACGAATCATACACTTATCTTAGACACCGATTTAACTATGCTGGTGACTTGGACCCACAAGTACAAGAAATAATACCTGAATACACCACAAGGTTGCAAAAAATGTACACATCCCCCTTGCCGCTGTTTAAGAAAATAGATGCAATCAGACAGATAGCTTTATCAAAAGTGCAACATTTAATCGCCAATGTGCATATATCACGAAAGGTTTTGCGAACTTAAACAACAAAACTGTTCAGACAGTGAGAGGATGGCTTGGTCTGAACACTCATTCAACCCGCGACATGATTCATCACAGCAGAAGTGAGGGGGGCTTAGGAATCCCAGACTTAGAGTGGACTTACATCACCACTAGTCTGTCACATTTATTAAACATGCTTAACAATGACGAAAGCGAGAATTGGAACCCAGCTTTCTAGGCTTCTGTAAGAAAGAGTACGGCAAATTGGACACTCATGCCACCGGTTTTGGGGTTAGATGTGACTGGCCTGATCTCAATGATCTCTGTAACTGGGCTGGTGTTGACTTGCAGTGGTTTGGAGTCGATACCACAAACGTTACCTCATAAAATAGTTATTAAGGATAAAAACATCACTGTGACCGGAACAGCGCTGGAAGACGGTCTTCGCTACACAGTTCCACCTGGCGACAGCCGCGCGTCTCTGCTGTCATTGGAGGGGACTCAAACTTCAAGCAAAGCTAGCCTGTATCCTTTGTGCAGACCAATAATATCACATACCACTTTTTCACAATTCTTCGATTGATGAAGACATATTTTCACAGTCAAAGCGAGGCTTCAGGTATCCCTAACAAAGTTAAACCTGTCAATCTGGTACCCTCGTTCCCACTCACATTATGCATGCATCATGGACAAGAGCAAAAAATCGAATCCATGTCACACATATTAAACGGCTGCCATTTTTATTTTCAGTGTCAATGCATATAAATTGTCTTGTTAGACAACAAATGTTTTCCAGTTGGTTTGCAGAAACGTCCGTGTTCTCTAATTTAAGTGCCACCAGGCCTGATATTACAATCATTGATGAGAACAATAGAAATGTGTTCATTCTGGAAGATTGATTCAAGTCAAGAGGAGGCTTACTTAACAAAGCTGGTAAAATATCACCCTCTTGTACAAAAAATATCTGGCCTATAAATGTCAATATCTGGTAAAATACTGTTCAATATCATCCATTATTGGAAGTCGCCACATTTGGAGGAGAAGGTGTCGTGTGTACCCATAATCTGCTGTTTGTCATTATCAACTGTCATCATACCCTCAGTGCTGGATCATGCCTGAGCAATATTTTGTATCTGTAACATTTATTTCCTTATGTACATTTATTATGAATCGCGAACATAAATAAATAAGTTAAAGAGTGTGTGTGTGTGTGTGTGTGTGTGTGTGTGTGTGAAATCAAGAGAACTCATGCATGAGAGACTGCTGGGTGATGTCATGACCTGCTCCCCAGCCATTTTCAAATCACTCCCCACCAGGGCAGACCATAACATGAATGTTGCGCGTGCGTGCGTGCGTGCGTGCATGCGTGTGTGTGGAATGATCATCAGCTGTCTGAGCACAGATAGGAGGTAATGACTGGCCTGTAACAGAGAAAAGGAACACTTGAGCCGTCAAACTGACAAGACTTATAAGATATCTTGGGACAGGAATCAGAATGAGCTAAAAAGTGTGTTAGTGTGTATTTATCCATGCACACATCCTTTCATCATTCAGTTATCCATTCACCCACACATTTATCCTTCCACTCTACACATCCACATTTCATCCATCCACACATATCTGTCCACCTTTGCCTTGAGCAGCTTGACATTCTTAAACTGCTTCCTTGTGGTGGAGTTCATCCCCCACTACCTCCATCAGACCTGACCTTGGTGAAGCTCTCTCTCTCCCACCAATGATGATGATGATGGGTGGCGTTCTTAACCCCTCACCTCCCCCCCACTCCACACACCTACACGCCGGTGAGTCATCTACAGACCACCGGGTACGGCCCTATTTGCTAGAGAAGAGAGGCCCCGGGGCCCTTGCAATGGAATGAAAGCAGTTTCTTGCGATGGGGGGGTGTTGAAGTAGGTTTACATAAGAGACACGCTATGAAGAAAAGGAGCCACCGCTAGTGATATCACCGCTAGTGATATCATCGCTGCGCTGCCAGGGTGACTGAGTAAAAGCCTATCTGACGCTCTCCGCTTGTTATGAACACTGACATAAGAGCCCTGGCTGGGTTGTGTGGGCTGAGGCAGACCTGTACCTGCAGCCAGAGAACACAGCGTGCTTAGGCATCCAGGAGGATGCGCAATTGCACACACACACACACACACACACACACACACACACACACACACACACACACACACACACACACACACACACACACACACACACACACACACACACACACACACACACACACACACACGTTGAGCCATAGGCTAAAGAGTGCAGAGCTCCGCAACAGCGAAGCAGCATGAGTTATACGCCCACAATGCATCATGGGAGCTGGCAGATGTGGGTCTATTGATTTGTGCGTGGGAGTGGGGCAGAGAGGTTGGGCTAAAACGGGAATGGCAGTAGATGACTGATGGCGAGAGAGTGATTGCCCGGCAGGCGTGTGTGGGTGGATGGAGGGATGGAGAGGATTGAGGGTTGAAGGGAAAAGCGTTGGAAAAACACTGGTTGGAAATATTACAAAAGAAGACAACGGGACATAACTGAAGAGCAGTTTTGTGCTAAAGGGCGCCGAGTCGGGAGGGTGCGAGTGCGGACACAGCGATGACACGTTATCTCGAAGATGGGCCATTCTGTGATTCTCGCTGACTTTTTTTGCAAACCTGATGCAAAATAGAATACAATGCGGATGTGATTTACACACACACCACACTCACCTGGCAGAAGACAGGTTTGTAGGTGTCGGAGAAGAGCTGGGTCAGTTCCTCAGAGTCACACAGGTCCAGTGGGAGCTTGTCCACACACAGACACCGGGAGTGGAGCTGCTGTTCCTGGATCAGCTGGTTCACGTCCATCCACTGCACCATCAGAGACCGGTCGCCCTGCACATTCAAGGACCAGCCCACTCAGCTTGTTGCTTTGGGTTCCATTGTATCAATGTCATAAGTCCGACTTTCAATCTTGCGTATGGTTGTGGTCGTATGGTTGTGGTGGTCAATATCCTATTAATAAGATTATTAATATTATCATTCACCTTCTACAGATCAGCGTTTTTGTACCTAGACTCAATCCCTTATGATAATGTGAATTGCATGCTAGCTCTAAATATAAGCCCTCTACAAACAGGCTGCATGACTCTGAATGAGCCTGTACACTGGGCAGTTTCACTATTGATTTAGACTTTTATTTCCTTGCAAGTTCTGTCAACACATGGCTTGACGATTGACAATTGACAGATGCAGACAGATTACAACATGGTTAAAATAGAATGCCTTTAGCGAGGACTATATAAATACTAAATAAGAGTTTTTTGCCAAGTATTGCCAGGAATATTGAATGAATTGCACCGGCATAAAAGTCCTCCTAAATACTATCTATATCTATCCATCTGTCTATCTGTCTATCTGTCTATCTGTCTATCTGTCTATCTGTCTATCTATCTATCTATTTATCTATCCATCTATCTAGTCTATTTCAATTTGCATACAGGAGTTCATGACCCCCTGGTCTTGTATTTGTTTAACACCGCTAGTATTTTACTCTGATGTTTTTATAAAATTCAGTGGATCTCAGGCCTCCAGGGTGCTCTTCCCTCTTTCTCACTAATACCCTTTTAGTCTTCCCTCTTTCTCACTAATACCCTTTTATTCTTCCCTCTTTCTCACTACTTCTGTTATTCTCCCCTCTCTCTCACTACTACTCTGTTAGTCTTCCCTCTCTCTCACTACCACTGTTAGTTTTCCCTCTCTCACTACTACTCTTAGTCTTCCCTCTCTCTCACTACTACTCTGTTAGTCTTCCCTCTCTCTCACTACTACTGTTAGTTTTCCCTCTCTCTCACTACTACTCTTAGTCTTCACTCTCTCTCACTACTACTCTGCTAGTCTTCCCTCTCTCTCACTACTACTCTGTTAGTTTTCCCTCTCTCTCACTACTACTCTTAGTCTTCCCTCTCTCTCACTACTGCTCTGTTAGTCTTCCCTCTCTCTCACTACTACTCTTTGCATCACCAGCTTCTTGAACATCTTCACATAATTCAACCAAACCAAACAATGGTTGCAACCATCCTGATTCTACACTACTGTCCTCATCTCGTTTCTAATTTGATTTAGAAAGCACCCAAATACACAAGATGCCAGTTCGAGTATGGCTTTAGACGAGGCCTGGCAAATAAATCTATGGAAGGACAACAATTATTGCTGGGAGTCATATGAGTGCGCGGACAACATCGATGACTGCTAACTAGAATAGTCACTATCGTCTATCATTTGGACAAGATAAGAAGAACCTGTGGGTGAAGTTTTATTAAATAAGGTTTTATATAGGAATTGGCAATCTCTCCGACCTCCACTCATAACCACATCCACTCAACAACTCATCAACCCCTCCCCACCTCCACCGTTCTGGAGATCTCGATGCAAGAGTGGTACCTGCGGCCGGCCCAGCAGCTCTGAGCGCGCGCGGGACGCCGAGTCCTTCTTCATGTACTCCACGAAGCCGTAGCCCTTGGAGTGCCCCGTCAGCTCGCTGTACACCAGGAAGCAGCGCTCGATGTTGCCGTAGGCGCGCACCAGCTCCTCGAACTGCTGGCCGGTGAAGGTGTGCGGCAGGTTGGCTAGGCAGAGCAGCGAGTCAGTGGGCTGCAGCGCCACGCTGATGCAGCGGCCGCGCACCGTGCTGTGGTGGAGGGAGCGGATGGCATCCTGAGCCTGGGTGCCATTCAGCAAAGTCACAAAGGCTGGAGGAGACGAGGACGAAGGATGGAGGAGACAAGGAGAAGAGGACGAGGGAGACAAGGATACAGGAGCGGAGGACAGAGGATGGAGGAGGAGACAAGGAAACGACGACGCAGAAGACAAGGAGGAGATGGAGACGGGGAGACGAGGACGGGGGAGACGAGGACGTAGATCGGGGATAGAGGAACCAAGGAAATGAGGACAAGGGGATGGAGGAGATGAGGACGAAGGATGCAGGATGAGGGAGACAATGAGACAAGGACAAAGAGAAGATGGTGGATAAAAAGGGGACAGGGGGCAAAAACAGAAAAAAACAGAACAGAAAAACAAGGAGGCACATGTTGGGATGTACAGAAAAAAACGGAATGGAAAATGTATGGAAAATAAAGACATGACAAAACAAACGAAACAATAACAAAGAGATAATCAAAGCACAGAGACAGAGACACAAATAGAGATGCCGGTGGACAGACAGACAAATGTACACACAGACGTATACATAGAGAGAAAGACAAGACATTAGCTCAATTGTAGGGAGCCACTGTCTAGAATGTAATCCACATTGATATACACACAGAAGATAAGCACAATTTATCTTAAAATATACTGACAGGTCTCACCGTTGTCTAGAGCAGTGGTTCTTAAAAAGTTTTTACTAATGCACCCCCTCAAAAATATAGAACCCTTTGCACCAGCACAAAACCTTACATTAAGAAAGCCTTTCACATCACTTCCCGGGATGACTGGCTATTGGAAAGTCATGCAACTCTTAGCTAATTTTTCCCCTGAAAATTGCACAAAGCCAGAGGTGTGCTGGAGCTTTTTCAATTCAATCCAATTACCGACAACTTTGTCTTGTTTCTTTCTAAGCTTTTTCTTTCAGATTATCCTTGTTTATAGACCATTGATATTCCAAGTACCCCCTTCAACCCTTTGAGGTCCCCTTTTTGGTATGAGTATCCCTATTTGAGAAACACTGCAACAGAAAGTAATCCACATTGATGTACACACAGAGAATATGATAAATGTAGCTGATTTAAAAGCAACTGACAGATCTCTCTCTCTCTTTTTCAAAGGGTCACATGGACACCTGGTAAATCTTGTTTAGTGTCAAATGATTTAACGACAGGCGCTGCATTGACTCAAAATAGCCTCACGTTATGCTTTTGCATTGCCAACACTGATTCCCAGACCGGGGAATCCTGTTTCTCTCAGGCCCAATTACACAATCATCCGCACGCACGCACGCACACACGCACTCAGAAGTCATTAGAGGCCAATTTTAAGCCCAAATGGGGGTCAACCTAGAACAAATTGCAATAGAAGCAAACTCAACTTATTTTGTCTCCTCAATATGTCCTGAGAAAAAAAAAAAAAGAAGAATCCCATTAGTGGAAAGTTTGGTTATATTTTGGTCGAAAACGACCAAAATATAGCCCATTCAAACACCTATTCATTATTTTTCTCTCCTGAATAGGGTAGAATTTGTTGGCTTTAGACATCCCCATGAAAATGTATTATTTGATTACTTCCATCAAGACAAATTTCTGAACAACGGCGAAAGCTTAATTTATTGAACTTCCTACATTGTTGCTCTTTGTTTAATGTGTCAAATTCATATTTTTCATTTAATTTATTAGCAGGCTACACTGTGCAGGCCTGCTATGATGTCAGGATGCTGACGAAGCTGCCGCGGCTATCGCCATCCGGCTTAAATCCGGCCCTACCATACTGTCTGCGGTGGAAACGCGAGCTGCACCTAACTGCACTTCACCTAATCGTACTGCACCTAAACGCACCACCTTGTGGAAACAAGCCATAACACCTCAAGGGAACAGCAGCATGCAAAGAGATGGCCGGGAGGGAGAAAGTGTGAACTGGACACGTGGTAGCCCTGCACTCATGGCAATATCTAACAAGTAAGTAAATACACGTGTCAAATATACAATGTCCCATACATTGTATTGCAAATTTTCTGATTCAACTATTTCTTTTTTTGATGATCTTTCTCTCTTTCGCCCCCTCCCCTCCCCTTCTCTCATCTAAGGACGGTTTTCCTTTTCATAATACAGTACAGCAAAGATTGTCTGAGCAAGAGAAAGGGTACTTTTAATGGTATAGACAATGAACACAATGGTGCCAGATTGCCAAATGAATATCAAAAACAATACTAAGAAAGAAAGAAAGAGCGAAAGAAAGGGGAAAAAAAGAAAGAACAAAAGAACAAAAGAAGCTAAAGCAGGCTTAATTATTGGCCTGTGTTGGGAAACGTTCCGGATCCCTCTGTGGCCATCAAGTGTGCGTTGGCAAACAGGAGTGGGGAAACGAAATATATGCAGCTGAAATCAGCTCAGCGGAAGCAATTCTGCTGTCAGGTTGGCTGTTTGAAAGCGCTAATTAAAAAGTAGAGGGGCGGTGGGGATTACAGCAGGCAACATTTCGTAATGACGTGAAGTCGAGAGCCCGCCTCCCGTGTCAGGGCCCCACTGCCTCATCCCGGCTCCGAGGACCACTGGTCCCATGCAAAAGCCCTTTGCAGGGAGGTAAACAAGGCTCCTTAGTGGAGTTATTAGGGGTCCTACTAAACCGTTGGAACCCTATTGTAATCGTTAGTATTATTATCATTATTAATACTAAAGTTTCCGCGCCCGCGTTGCATGCGCTCAAACTCTAGTTGTGATTAAACCCATAGCAATAATGTGGAAACCCCAGTCGAGAATGTAACAAATTTCTGAGCGCATAATATAATACCATTTTGCCTATAATGTTACAACGTATAATGTTTTGGTTCACCTATCACGTAATGAAGCAAGCATTATAATTTCCTCCTTACGTTATGAAGCAAGTATAATAATTTTCTACTTATAAGTCGTTTCCACACATTTTTGCCGAATTTGTATATCAGGAGATTCGACCCTGAGGATGATTCACACTTAATATTTTATCCACGGACATCGATGTCGTTTAGACATCAGTAGAATCAACGGTAGACAAAATGGAGGCAGAACGGGCGGAAATCATCGCAATTATCTTAAATGTTGGGTTAATACTACCTCTGGGGTAGTATTATTCAGGAGATTTTCAGGGTGCAAATGTAAGGATATTTTGGTCACACATACGGCCCATCCGGAGAATATCAGGACTTACACGTGTGTCTATGTGAGCGCGCACGTGCATGCGTGCGTGCTAGGGCTGGGACGACGCGTCGACGTAATCGATGACGTTGACGCATAAATTACGTCGACGCGAAAAATGTGCGTCGATTAAAAAAATAAAAAATAAAAAGGGCGGTGCCGGAGCGTAGTAGCAACGCGAGCGGCTCCTCAGACTTTCATAAGTGCAAGGCGCCACGCAGTCATTCCTCTAAAGTATGGGAATTCTTTAATGTAAAAGGAAACGATTCCGTGATACGTCGTCTTTGCAAAATGGAGATGGCTTTCCATTCTAGCACCACGGCAATGCACCAGCACCTGAAGAGGCGCCACCTGGTAGCAGCTGCAGATGACCGAGCAGCGTAGAATTCTAAGAATGCATTACTTTGCACTTTTATTTTGGAATTTAAAGGCAATAAACATGCATTGAAATGTTAAGGAATTCATATTTTTTTCATTCAGATATGTAAATCAACATGTATAAATTGATATTAGTCAATTAATGGGAAGATAATCGAATCGAAATCGAATCGGACTGAAAAAATGAATCGTTAGATTAATCGATGCATCGAAAAAATAATCGCTAGATTAATCGTTTAAAAAATAATTGTTTATCCCAGCCCTAGTGCGTGAGTGCGTTTGTGCGTGCGGTGTATTTGCGAGTTTGCGCGTGCTGTGTGAGCTGCAGGCCGCTTGACGTGTGTGTGCGTGCGTGCGGTGTGTGTGTATGCGGTGTCCTGCGCTGCTTGCCTTGAAACGTCTGAGTCAGCGCGCGCATGTGTGTGTGCGAGTGTGTGTATGTGCATGTGTGCATGCTGCAGGCTGCTTGGCACATGCGCTCTGACCAACTTAAGTAACTTGTGCGAAAGGCCTGCTATAATATAGTAGTATGATTATTATTATATTATTATTTTTCTTTAATACAAATACTTATCTCAAGAACGACATTGCCAAAGGTATGGCAGGCTTGTAGAACTAGTGAAATGAGTTAGGGATAACAAGGATGGGCCAAAATGAACTATAGGTGGTGCTATAACAGGCTGCCATTTCCACTAGGAAAGTACATTATGCATGTAACATGTAATACATTCGTCATGATGAACAACCCCAACACCGCAACTGATTTGGTGCCGGAAATGGCCAAGCTGCAAACTCGGCACACATGTACAAGGTGACTGTGGGACTATATGGTGTGAAATTCATAGCAATACGGCCAAAGACGGCAGAGATATACATTTTAAAGTGAAATGTGTATGAATGATTTTTTTTCTGTTATTAAAACAGCTCTAGCATTGCATCAAAAACACTTAGGCTTGGCTGTCACTATGGCTACTAAGAGGAGATTCCATAGTATAACCATGCCAAATTTGAAGTCTATATCTGAAAATAAATTTGGATGCATTTGATTTGATGATTTTCTGCCATCCGTCGTAGCACTCCGCAAGTAGTCTGGTAACTTATCAACCCCGGGATACTCAGTTGGTAAGCGACGTCAACGTCTTTGGCAGACTATTTCTCTGCTGATCAACACTACGAATGCTGGTAATCTCACGACCCCACTGGTATATTCAAAACGGCTCTGTTTAGGCAGGAGTTGAGACACATAAGTGGTAACAAACCACAGGGCAGCATGCTGTCTATCCAGACACCATCTTGCTTCTGTCTGCCATCTTGGATCCCTCAGGTGTCCATAATCAAGGCCAATCAAAGGAGCCACTCCCACAGTTAGCACGACAACCCATTAACCACCAGCTTAACATTACCCAACAGTAGGATCTTGACATTCCTTCCCCCCTAAACAAAACATAAAACACAATTATTTATTTATTTTTCGCCTACCCTTTTGTGTTGTTTTTTTCTAATCTTCCATTTCATTTTCACATTTTCCTCAAAATAACTTCTAACCGAAATTAGAACTCAACCCATACATTGAAAATACAAGGATCTTGTAAATAACGAGAAAACCCTCTGCCAAATCCGGGTAGACAATATCAGTCGTTAACAAGGTCTCACGCTCTAGAGAGAGCATCAGCAATGACGTTGTCCTTGCCAGCAATATGCTTCACAACCAAGTTGTAAGGCTGTAATACGAGACCCAAGTGAAATACCCAGGCGTTAGCATTACGGAACCTGGCTAAGAAAGCTAGGGGATTATGGTCAGAATAAACCACCACTGCCTGCTCACCTCCCGCAATATAGACCTCAAAATGCCTAACTTCTAAGACTAGGGCCAAAGCTTCCTTCTCTATGGTAGAGTACACTCTTTGATGCGATTTGAGTTTCTTTGAGAAGTACGCCACCGGCTGTTCATAACCATCCTCTCCTGCCTGTAGGAGGACAGCTCCTATTCCGACATCACAGGCATCAACAGCGAGAGCGAATGGCCTCTCAAACTCTGGTGCTCTGAGAACGGGGGCACTAGACAAAATGGTTTTAACCATTCAATGCTACCCCACACCCATCTGTCCAGTTCCATTTCAAATCCTTCCTCAATAAATTGGTAAGAGGGGCGGTCACTGCTGCAAAGTTAGGGACAAAACGGCGATAAAACCCACACATCCCCAAGATCCTTCTCAGCTGAGTGCAGGTACGTGGTGTCGGAAAATCCACAATGGCCTGAACCTTAGGGCGCACTCACACTAGGCAAGTTTGCCTCTTCCGTGCTGCAGGAAGATTCAGCACGATTCCCCCCCTCCCCACTCCCCCCGCTGGCCCGTGGTCACACTCCCAAAGGCCGTGGCCTGGGCACGATTGCTCCTTCATACATACGTCCTCACGTCGTAATACGATACGTCATCAACAAGCGTCCTCGCCACCATAACAACAATGGAGAACAACAACGTGAATGCCGTCGTCGGCCCGAATTTCAAGTAAACACCCGACTTCACTATCGCACCAACGTAAACCCACTCGTGAACAGCTTGCCGCCATTGTTTAAAATTATTGTTGTGGGGAAGAAGGGCATGGACCTATAAAGAAAGAAGGGTCGCGCAAGAACTATGTCATCCAGCTCACGTTGCGCATCCGCACGTGTGCGCGTGTCATCTCATTAACATCTGTACTTTGGCCACGGCACACCTCTCCCAAGTATGCCATGGCCAAGGTTGCTGTTCCGTGCTGGAATTCGGATGGCGTGGTCACACAAGCCAAACGTTGTAGACGTTTAGTATGCAAATGAGCTCGGGCACGGGCCGCGGCCCTAGTGTGAGTTGCCCCTTGGCCAACCGAGGCTGCACCACCCCACATCCCACCTGATGACCAAGGTATGTGACCGTACCTTTACTGAACTCACATTTTGACAGGTTGATTACGAGCCCCGCCACAGCCAACCGCTGAAATAAAGCCTTGATGTGCTCCCCATGCTCTTCCCAGGTGTCACTAAACACTACCACGTCATCTAAAAGGCATCACCCTGAACTGATACAGCCCTTCTGGGGTTACAAAAGCTGACACTTCCTTTGCCCTTTCTGTTAATGGTACCTAAATGTAACCTTTCTGGAGGTCAATCTTGGTCAAAAACCTCTTCTGCCCCACCTGATCAATGCAATCCTCTAACCGAGGGAGAGGGAACACAATCCCCTTTTGTGACAACATTAACCCATCTGGAGTCAACAAAGAACCTATCCGCTCTTCCCTCTGGAGCAACTAAGATGACTGGGGAACTCCAGGCACTGTCTGAGGGCTCAATTACCCCGATGCGCATCATATAGTCTCTCTCCACCTGTACCACCAACTTCTTACATGGAGGTAGCCTATATGGATGCTGTTTCACAGGGTCAGCATTCTCTGTATCCACATCACGTACTGCCCGATGTGTGCTACCAGGAGTATCTCTGACAAGTGAAGGGAAAAGTTCAATCAGACGCACTACATCCCCCCGCTGGGAATCAGTAAGGTACCCCAACTTCCCTTCCACCTCAGCACGAGCTTAGTATTGTACAACCTAGCATTAACTACGTCAGGGGACGAGTCCACATCAAAGCTCCTCTGTACTTTCTGGGAGGTCCCTCTGAACACAAGTCACTACTGCCTCAGTTACCTCTCCCTTATAAGCTGTCATGGCATTAATGTGACAAAGTCGGGTCTTAGACCGCCTCTCTTGGGTACTAACAACGTAGTTGAGGTCCCCGAGCTTCCTCAAGACCCTGTAAGACCCAGCAAACATAGGACCTAACGGTCCCCGTGGTCCTGCTCCTAAAACTAAGACCAAATCACCTGGATCAAAAATGCGGCACACTGCCTTGCGGTCATATCTGGCCTTCATGCAAGCTTTAGCCCCAGCTAAATTCTTGGAGGCAACCTCACTCGCCAACTGTTGTCGACCCCGCATTAATAAAAAATACTCTAGCACATCCCCAGGGGGTGCTGGCCGAATAATCTTCTCGCGCAAGAGCTGTAATGGCCCTCAAACTTCATGTCCAAAAACTAATTCAAATGGGCTAAAACCCAAGGATTCAGTGGGGGCGTCCCTAATTGCGAACAATAGAAACGGGATGGCCTCGTCCCACTCTTTAGGTTGACTTTCAACAAAAGCACGTACATGTTCTTTAAGGTTCCATGAAACCGTTCAATGGCCCGCTGACACTGTGGGTGATAAGGTGAAGAATGCTTGACCACCACATTCAACTCTGACAAAACCTGATGGAAAAGTTTGGCTGTAAAATTAAAGCCCCCATCTGATTGAATAGAGCGTGGCAAACCAACCCATGCAAAGAACTTAAGCAAATGTTCCACGATCTTAATGTTGCGTAGTGGAATGGCTTCCGGATACCTTGTGGTGGTATCCAATATAGTCAAGATATTCGTTTCCCTTCTTGGTTTTCGGTAAGGGTCCTACACAGACAATCATTATCTCAGCAAAGGGCACCCGTACCACGGGTAAAGGTTGTAAAGGAGAAACTGGCGGCTTACTGCCCTGTTTCCCCAGCACCTGTGGCACCGACGACAAAACTCCTTTACTTCGTTGCTAATCCCTGGCCAATAAAATTGCCTGTTTATCTTGGCTAGGGTCTTTTTAAAACCCAAATGACCCCTGAATACAGACCCATGTGCCATGCGGAGCCCTTCTCCACGATAAGACTGTGGTAGCACAATCTGTTCATAACTGGCCCAGTCCTCACTAGCAGGTCTGCTGGCTGGCCTCCATTTCCTAAACAGAATCCCCTTTCTCAAAAAGTACCTGTTGCCACGTCGTCACTCTCTTGCAGACGTTGCCACTTTAACAGCATACTCAAGGGAAGGATCCTCCTTCTGCTCCTGAATGACCGTGGGTTGGCTTACATCTGGAGCCCTAGACATCTCAGAACGGCTAACAACCCCTCTTGCATCTGACTCTGCAACATAATCACCACCGACCTCAGGAGGCAACACCACCTCTGTCACCTCAGCACTCTAAACTCTGGGACGTCCCTATTTCGGCAGCTATATCAATGGCAGGCTCTCTGACCCCCTCTAGAACGCCAGAGGTCAACCACTGAGGGAAGACAGTGTCACTCAGATCCACCATGGGCTCCTCATCAACCAAGGGTGATGACAGGGCACCGGGTGCTTGGGCACCAACAGCTAGCTTTTTCCTTGCCTGAGCTCGAGTGACCACACACGAGTTAAAAACCTCTGGAAACTCTGCCTCCATCTCCTTCATTTCAACCGGGTAGACTGGGCAGTCTGTAACCTCTGGGTTGACCCTAGTCCCCTGCTATGTCGTTTCCCAGCAGCAAATCAATACCCCTCACTGGGAGACTGTTCACCTCAGCAACCTCAACACATGCTGATACTAACTCTGATTTGAGATATATGCGGTAGATAGGTGCATGCACGTAGCCACCACCTACACCATGCACCAATACATATCTGCCCGTGAATGAGGCAGGTGGAAGATCCACCACCCCTTTACACAACAGGGTTTGAACTGCCGCCGTGTCACGCAGTATTGTTACTGGCACATGAAGTCCCTCCTGAGACACTGCCACTGTCCCTTCCGAAGTGAACCCTTCAAAATCCTCCAGGTCACTGGTAATACTGCTGCCAGCAGACACCAGCGCCACCGCCCTACCTGAGCTCTCAAACCTGGACCTCAGACTAGGACATTGATTCTTCTTATGCCCCAACTTATTGCACCGGAAAAAGCGAATTTCCAAAGGGGATGTATAGCCTCGACCAATAGATTGGGCACTCCCTCCTCTCTGGGCTATGAACCGTTCAGGTCGCGATGGGCCCCTATCAAAGGACTGGGGTGGACGATAACCATCCCCCATGGGTCTCCTTGAGTGCTGTTCACCACTAAATGAGTCAACAGGCCTTCTCCTGCCTACTTCACTTGTGGACTTCTTGCCATGAATCACTTCATAGTTGTCTGCAAGCTCAGCCGCTTCTCATGGAGATTACACTGCCCGTTCATTCAGATAAATTTCCACTTCCCTGGAAACACTAGCTTTAAACTGTTCCAACAAGACTAAGGCCCTTAGCTCTGAATAATCAAAGGCTTCCCAGGAGTTAAGCCAGCGATCAATAGCTATTTCCTGGTTCCGCCAGAAGTCTAGATAGGTTTCGCCAGGCTGCCGCCTTAGCTCTCTAAACCTAAGCCTATAGGCTTCAGGCACACTTCCATAGGCCTCCAATACAGCCTTCCTGAGTGAATCATACTCCAGACCCAACCGACAGTCTAGAGCAGCTACCGCCCTCACTCTCTTTGGCCACTTTCTCAAACATTTCGAAAAGGATATCTACTGCGTCTTCCTCAAAGACAGGCATGATTCTACGGGCCCTACCTAAATCAAAACCTGAGCCCCTGTTTTCAGCATGCCTACCAGAAGTGAAGGCTAATTTTTCTACCTCCAACCTAACCAACCTCTCAAGAGTGTACATAAGCTGCTTCTCTTTCCACTTTCTCACTCTGAAGGGTAGCTAACCGCTCCTCTTTCTCAGTCTGGAGTGTAGCTTGTTCTTGTTGTTCCAACCACAGCTCTTCCAGGTTTAACTCTTTAGTCAAGTATGCCACTATTGATGGTTTCCTGATATCTTTAGCCAACCCAATATCCTCAAATCCAGCCACCCTTCAGAGATCCACCTGTGCAGACACCATACTGACTACCCTGACACAACCAAACAAAAATGTCCTAAATATGTCTCCAATGCTAAACCTAACTACATGTAGCCAACAACCATAATCCTTAAACTAGTTTGCATCACAAATCACCACGGTCCTGGCTTTCCAAGCTGGTTATCCAAGTGAGCTAACTACAGTTCTTTACATACTAAAGCATCTGTTTGCGTGAGAACCTGATACAGAGTGGCTAATCCACCCTTAGCCATGTGCCCCTCAAATACTAACAGCACATAACTTTTAATGAGCTGAATACAACTCCGGTATCACTTCTCTCGTCAACAGATTGCCTGTCTGTAATTCTCGCTAGCTAAATTCAAATCCCGGACGGGCAACCCAATTATTTCATGACCCCACTGGTATATTCAAAACGGCTCTCTCTCTAGGCAGGAGTCGAGACACATAAGTGGTAACAAACCACAGCTGGCAGGCAACTAGATTCCGGCCACGTGTGCAGTGACTCACCTGGGTTCCTGGCGAGCTCTGGTCCTTCTCTCTTGTTGAGGGATAGCCCAAGCGTTGGGGTAAACGGTAGCCTGTCCCGTTTGGTTATTGTTTGACATTGACGAACACTTGACAAACATACACGACAAAGGAATGGTCACATTCCCTGAGGGACTCCCTAATCCTTGTACTGTCCTTGTATAAGGGCGAATAGGTTTTACAAAGTCTGGGCACCATGCTGTCTATCCAGACACCATCTTGCTTCTGTCCGCCATCTTGGATCCCTCAGGTGACCATAATCAAGGCCAATCAAGGGAGCCACTCAAACAGTTAGCACGATAACCCGTTCCCCACCAGCTTAACATTACCCAACAGGAGGATCGTGATAGTAACAAATAAATTGTAAAAGGACACACCGTGTAAAGTTATTTTTTCGTTTTGGCAAGTAGCCGTGTAATAAGCGAATAATGCATAGAACTTCACCGGTCATTATCGAAAATAAGCCCCTTCACGCCCCGTGCCCACTACCTCCGTCAGTTGACCGTTGCTCATTGACTTTGAATGGGGACGGATGCGCAATGCATTGTGGATCCGTCCGTTCAGTTGGAGCGTTCGCCACCGTCAGAAAGTTGAAAAATGTTCAACTTTTTCGGCAGCGACGGTTCCGTCATCCAATCAGATCGCGTATGCAAATTTAAGCACTGTGACGCGACTCGGGCTCTGACGATACTGGAAAGCGGGAAAGCGGGTCATCTTGCCTCGCAACAAGCAGGAAGAAGCGGGAAGAACCCGGCGAAGCGATTTGATTGGCTGACGGATGCCTCTGCAAAGACTACTCCCCCATCCGTCAGCCACGCCTTCCCACGTCCGTTGACTGACGGTGCAGTGGGCACGAGGCGTCAGGGCGAAGCAAGACACCTCCGCTTCGCGCCGGTGTCCTGTTCGCCCTGTCAGGGATTATTTTCCCGATAATGACCGGCGGTCTATGCATTATCACTTACCTATTTATACCAATAAGATAGAAACAAAGACAGCTTTTATGTGGAAAGCAGGGCAGGAATTTCACCGCCGGTCACGACGGTTGCACCTCTATCTGGCTGTAATGCCCTTCTAAAAATCGTATGCTCATCGGCCACTGTGGCCTTGGTGCCCCGCACTCTGTCCGTTATGTTTTTTCTTTCCCCCTGCCTCTCTGCCCCAAGTCCGCCCCAGCCACTGAATGTTAGTACATGTACCATGGGCGTCAGTTTGGTTTGAAATGTGCTGGGGACAGAGACGCATTCGGAAGTGCATTTTCAGAAGTGCTGGGTACAATGAGGATGCACAAATTTTTCTCTCTTTAGTGCCGGTAATGAAAGGTTCTGAAAGACGGCATACCCATGTACAGAGCTGTACGCTTACTTTTTAAAATGGTAGCACTGGTGCTAGCAAGTGAAAAAAATCAGTAGCACAAAAATAATTTTGGTAGCACGTATACTACAGTCAAACAATAAAAATACTATATGAACAGAATAGGACGTATATACAAAAGTAACACTATATGAACAAATTTAACAACAGTAAAGTGACAATGAACATATTAAATAGTAAAGTGACTATGTTGGATGCGTTCACCACATCAGCAGCCAGAAGTGGTGAACACATTCAACCAAATTAAGTAATTATTACAAATTTAACAAACACTTATTTATTAACCTCTGATGTCCTTTCCCCTACCTCGAGGCAATATTTACAAAACATAGACTTCTTGGATTGGTCGTAGACCAGCCCATTGAACGTTTTTAACCACTGGGGGTTAACTTACTTACTTACTGCCCTTTATGCCTACTGGCATGTAGGGCAGCAACAAAGGATCTCCACTCCTGTCTGTTTTGGGCAAGCTTTTGTATTGAACTCCAGGTCTGCTTCATGGCTTTCAGTTCTTTCTCCACTGTTCGACGCCAGGTTTCTTTGGGTCGTCCTCTCTTTCGCTTGCCTTCGGGTGTCCAGTGTAGGGCGGTTTTTGTAATGTCATTCTGTTCTTTTCGCATGATGTGTCCAATCCATCTCCACCGCCTTCTTGTAATGATGGTCTCTATACTTTCTTGGTTGGTCCGAGCAAGTAATTGCTGGTTGGAGATGGTGTTAGGCCGGAAAATACGCATGATTATTCTGAGGTTTCTTGTGTGGGATGCAGAGATCTTGGAAAGGTCTTTCTCTGTCATCCTCCAGCATTCAGAGCTGTATAGTAAGGTGGAGAGAACACAGCTCTGGTATAGCTTGAGTTTGGTGTTGATGCTGTACTTCGTGGACTTCCACACATTGTTCATCATTCTGAATGTGTTTCTGGCCTTGTTGAGTCGGCTTTTGATGTCATTGCCTGTTCCTCCATCATATCTTACAATGCTTCCCAGATATGAGAACTCTTGGCATGTGAAGTTGGTGTAAAAACCCTTTATGATGAGGATGATTTCTTGTGGAATCCCATACAAACGTAGAATGCGCCATAAACTGTCCCTGTGTATGCTGTCAAATGCTTTCTCGAAGTCTACAAAATTGATATATAGCTGTCTTTGCCATTCTGTACACTGCTCTATGATGTTGCGCAGAGTGAAAATTTGGTCGGCACACCCTCTTCCTTTCAGGAACCCTGCTTATTCTCTTCTGAGCTGCTTGTCTATTGCATCTGAAATTCTTTGTATGATGACTTTTGCTAGTATTTTACTTGGAATTGACAAAAGGGTAATTCCACGCCAGTTGTCGCAGTTTTTTAGGGAACCTTTCTTGGGGATCTTTACGATTACACCCTTTGACCAGTCGTTTGGTATCGTCTTCCCCTCCCATATGGATGTGAAGAGTGGTTTGAGCAGTTTTGCTGAAAGTTCTGGGTGTACTTTGAACAGTTCTGTGTTCAGGTTGTCTTGCCCGGGGGCTTTTCCGTTTTTGAGTGATTTGATGGCTGAAACTATTTATTTTTCTTCTGGTGGTGCAGTGTTAATATCAAGGACAGTCTCAGGTTCCTGTATCTCTGCTTCGGCTGTTGGTGGGGGTCTGTTTAGGACCTCGCTGAAGTGTTCAGCCCACCTTGCCTCTACTTCAGCCTCTGATGTAAGAGTTCGCCCTTGTTTGTCAGTGATCGGCGTATCTATAGATCTATGGTACCTACCGCAGACTATTCTGGTGATTTTGTAGACCTTACCTTGCTCTCCCTTGTTTGCTGCTTCTTCTGCCTGGTCTGCAAGATTGTTTATATAATTTCTCTTGTTTTCTCTTGCCATCCTCTTAACTGTTCTGTCGGTTTCCCTATATTGTAATTTGTATTTATCTTTAATCCTTTCTGACTTGGCTTCCATTAATTTATTTTTAAGGGCTCTCCTATCTGCTATGACTTTCCAGGTGTCTGCTGTAATCCACTTTTTTCTGTTCCTTTGCTTTATTCCCAGGCAGACTTCACTGCTATTGGAGTAAGCGTTTTTGATCTGTTCCCATTTAATGTTGGCATCATCAGGTCTGTTGTCACTCGTGTCTGCCAGAGCTTGGAATCTGAGCTTGGAAACTGGGGGTTAAACCTGTACGTTTACCAGTTGGCCGAGACGGAGTCATGGGTGGAGTCGGCTTCGTCCGAAGGTGCCGGTTCCGTGCTTGTGGTCGCCGAGTCAATCTCTTCCATACGTGGATTCTTTTTACAAGTTTCCATCTTTATTTGATGAAGAAGAACTTCCGAATACAGGGAAATACCTTTTAATTTTTGTGTTTTGCTTAAAAAGTGAATTTCCCGCGACCGTTACAAAACCTCTTCCTCAACGTGCGAATGTTCGGGAAATGTAGTTTTTTAGTAGTCGAGCGGAACTGACGAGCCTATAACTCAAAATACATTTCCCAACATTCAACGCTCCCATCATGCTCCCACACACTTGCGCTTAGTGGTGCCATTGAAAGCCGTACAGAAAGACGTATTTTTTTTCGGCACGGGTCCTTCTCACCCTTTCGCACCGGTGCGAGTGGACTTGTATTTATCTTCGCACGCTAAATATTTCAATAACAAATGCGATCAAAACTGTCGCACTGTACAGCCCTGATGTAGCTGATTACTAAGGAATAAAATGTATACAAAATCAGTCTGGCACGTTTTATGAACAAAACGTTTCCAAAAAGCATCAGACATATGACCCACTATGTTCTGCTCCATGTATCCAATGTTGACAATGTGACATGACATGGCTAAGCTAAGGACATAAACAAGAGGAGCTAAGAAAGGAAATTAACTGTGTGTTAAAGTTCAGAAGGGCCAAACGTGTGGCTACAAAAGTCGTCAAGATGAAAAGAAAAAAATATTTGTTGCGCCACTTCATGAGCTGACTGTTCTCAATTCACAACACGCATTCCATCAAAACTAGCCTACATCAGGCATTCTGACCAAAACTCATGCACTCCCCCCCACAATTATTCCAGAATTCAAGCAAAGCAAGAATGACAAACAGTCACATTGTGTCAACAAGAGACTGACTCCACCGACTATCAATTGCAAGTTAAAACAGCCGATCACTTGAGTGCAAAAAACACAAAAGACCTCGCCACAGCGCAAGCAAATCTTAAGCAACAAATATCGCGTCTTACCTTTATTTATGTGGCAGTGGTCTGCAGATGCATCCCGTGGTGTAGCCTACCACATCCATTTAGTTCAACAGGTTATCGTTCTGATACTGTCCATGGTACTAGCAACCTGCTCTGGTGCTTTTTACCTATGTATTCAGGCTAAAATGACTTGATTGTCTGACGCCTCATCATCCAAGCCAAAGAGTATTGGTATTATTAGTAATGGGCCGGCTACTTGCCAAATCGAAAAAATAACTTGACAAAGTGTGTCTTTTCCAATGTATTTGTTATCATTCGTAGCGTTGATCAGCAAAGAAATTGTTTGCCAAAGTCGTTGACGTCGATGAGCAACCGAATACGCCGGGGTTGATAAGTTACCAGCAGTGTTTGGAACGTTACTTTAAAAAAGTAATTAGTTATAGTTACTCACTATTTGTTCCAAAAAGTAACTGAGTTAGTAACTGAATTAATCTATAATAAAAGTAACTAGTTACCAGGGAAAGTAACTATTTGCGTTACTGTAAAAAAAAGAAAGTTGCTATATGTGAAAAAATAATTGATTTTTCTGAGCAGTTTTCACTTGGCCTTAATGTGTTAAATGGTTGAACTGCCCATTCAAGGCCCTGATATGCTTCCAACTGAGGCCCTGTCCACACTTACCCGGGTATATCTACAAACGCATCAATATTCATCCGTTTAGTCCTTCTGTCCACACTAAAACAGAGAATTCCGACACTGAAAACGATGCTTTTCGAAAACGATTGCTGAGGTGGATAAATGTGAAAACGATGGGTTTGCGTTGTAGTGTGGACAGGGTAGACAGAGGCTTTCAGAAACGTTCGGTTGCCATGACACTGCCACAAGCTTGCGCTCGAGGCCGAGAAGCTCATCAAAAAAATGGCAGGTGAAATGGAAATGGGGATCTCTCTGTACAATGTACTAATTTATCTCCAGAAACAACTCGACATATTGGCTCAAACATATTCGTTTCTCCAACCTTGTAGTTAATGTTCTTAAGTGATGGTAAAAAAAAACGAAAGACGACTATTCAAACCGTACTTGGAGCAGCGTTTCTGGACAAGAACTGGTTATTTGATTCTTTTTTTTTAACATAAACCAAACATATGGTCACGTAAATAAAATATACAAACGAACAGAGCTCCGTCTCCCTGCGACTTCCATTGATTGAGTCTACAACTTTCTCAAAGATTCAGCCAATGAATCACCCAAGTGGGTGCTACATATTGGTGGTGGTTAGTGAGGTCCCCACTTCACTTTAGGCGTCTTTGAGTGTTATTAATTATTATTATTCTTCATGTTTAACCTCTGTTTTCCTTTTATTCCTAGTCTGTTTTACATAGTTTTGAATGATGACTATATGCTCTGTAAGGTGACCTTGGGTGTCTTGAAAGGCGCCTCTAAATTAAATGTATTATTATTATTATTATAATGAGAGGTAGCAATGGTGTTGGAATGGCACCTGGGTAAACCAATGACAAGGCGGTACCGTCGAATATGCGCGCTTTCTCTGTCTGACGTATCTTGGGTCATACCATTCGACTCATATATCCCCCTACATTTTTTCGAAAATAGACTTGACCTCCATCTGTTTATTGGATAAACGCATTTCCCAATCCCAGGAGTCTTTGCTCCATTCTACGTCAATTTAAGAACAAACAAAGAAATTAAACTGCAGTTCGTATTTTTTATTTATGACCATGCAAGTTCTGTAATGCCTGAACAATGAAGAATTAAATGTAAAGTAAAATAAAATTATAAATGTAAAACCATGAATGAAATATAGAGAGTAAGCAAGTGGTATAAATATTGGTGGGACGTTGGACATACTATATAGCAGGCATCTCCAAACGGCGGACTGCGGTCTTGACAGTCCTATCCGGACCCACGACCAATTAAAAAAAATATATATCTAAAAAAAGTTTTTTTATTTTTTATTTTTTTTAAGATGTAATCTGACGTAACGAACGAATCAAAACGAACGAATCAAATAAACGAATCGTTATAGTGAACTGAACTGAAAGAACTAGTTCCCGGAAAAGAATCATTTTGCCCATCCCTAGTAAATATCATCTGATCGCGCGCCTGTAATCTAAACAGAGAGGCGTGGCAGAGTTACGTTACCATGACAACAACTGTTTATCAAAATAATTTCAGTGGAAGGTGGATGCAAAACATTCCGAAAACGATATGAAAACGATAGTGTGGAGTGGACTGAGATCATTTTCATTGCATATGTGCGTTTTTACATTTACCCAGGTTAGTGTGGATGGGGCCTGGATTTCAATTTGCTTGGTTGCAAAGGCTGTGGAACATCTGCCGAATACAACAGAAAATGCCAACTTTTCATCGGATTGCTCCGGACTCGCCATTTCTGCTGCTTCATCTAATCGGTCTGGTGTGTGCGTTTCGCGTGTGGGTGGCGCGCGTGTCCTGGCTTGTGTGTAAAAACACTGGCTCCGATTGGCTACCATGAAACATGACTCTACCTTAGCCAATCATAATCGCTTATCTCGTTGTTAACCCACCCGGTCTCCTCACTTGCAGTTTGTGTTTGGAGCCAGGGGTGCGTTCTGATTACGCAGTTTATTCAATCAATTCATAGTAACGCACTGCATTTTTCGTACAGTAACGCTAACGGCGTTGTAACGACGGAAATAGTAATTAGTTCGATTACCCCGTTACTGAAAAAATAGCAGCATTACGTAACGCCGTTCTTTTAAACAGCGTTATTACCAACAGTGGTTACCAGACTGCGGAGTGATACAGATGACGTGAATCAGAGGCAAAAAAAAAACTTTCCTTGACACGCTAAATATGCTGGACGTAAGCATTCCACTGCATTGAGAAGAGCTGTGTAATAAGTAAGGAATAATCACCGAGAGGCCGGGTAATAAACAGTTTGATATGCCCGGCTCGTGGACGGCTTACCGCCCGAGACGAAGTCGAGGGCGGTAACCTTCCGCGAGCCGGGCATAGCAAACTGTTTATTGCCCTGCCTTGAGGTGATTATTCCGTTTATTCTACTTCGTGCCGGCCAACATAATAAAACAATTCAAATACTTTAATAATTAGCCTTTTTCTTATTCGTATTGCATGCTTATTAAATGTATACTCTGTTTAAGTTCATCTCCCTCGAAAAGTAGTTCCCTTTAGAACTACGGTGAATAACGTTAGCTCAGCTGTAGGTAACTCGTTTCTATAGCAACCACACAAGGCTGGATCTGATCAACGATGCAAGCGGCGTATTGATCTACTGTGCTCAGTCAGCAGCAAGTAGAACCGACAAATCAGCGGGCAATATGCCGGATTAATGCACCCCTCCCAGCCAATCAGAATCGAGCATTCTTAAATGAAGTAGAATAAACAAAAATAATTGACAGCTGAACGTAATGAAGGCCCTTGCAAGTGAATGGAGCAGTCGACAGCATTGAGAAGAGCCGTGTAATAAGTAAGGGATCATGTAAAGAACGCCGGTCATTATCGGGAAAATAAGCCCCGACAGGGCGAACAGGACACCGACGCGCAGCAAAGGTGTCTTGCTTCGCCCTGAAGGGGCTTATTTTCGATAATGACCGGCGACGTTCTATACATTATCCTGCTTATTACACGGCTACTAAAAAAAATAACTTGACATGTTGTGTCTTTTTACAATTTATTTGTTACCAGCATTCGTACAGTTTTGCACTGTTTTGCAGTGTTACACTGTTTATTAAAAAGACGTTAATGCTTTTACAATTGGTTTCGTCTAAAATATTGCCCCACTGCAGGCCAGGTGGCCTTGCCCGTGTGTGTGTTTTCAGAGTTCGGTGTTTCCCCCAGGAAATGTCTTAGTGAAGGTGGTCGCGTCGAGAGTGAGGATGCAAAAATGTTGGGGGTATTTTGCTCAAAGATGCCAATACGCACTAATGAAACTGTTTATTTGAATACAAATGGATCTTCTTATTTGCGCGAAAAATTACATTTGAGTTTTGGTTAATAATTATCTTACCTCATTGCTTTTAACCCGAAGTGACAGTTTTTTTTAAATCAAGCTGCCTCACAAGATGATAGTAAGCCAAATCGGCCAATTGACCAAAGAGCAGCAAAGCAGCAGCGATAGATTGATAGGTAACAGACGTGATAATATATAATAATATATACAACCACCAGATGCCGCTGTTTCAATTCCATTAAAGGTCCCATAGCATGACAATCTCACTTTATGAGGTTTTCTAACATTAATATGAGTTCCCCTAGCCTGCCTATGGTCTCCCAGTGGCTAAAACTTGCGTTCGGTGTAAAACGAGCACTAGGTATCCTGGTCGCCTTTAAAAAAAATGGAAGCTCAATCGCTTATTTGGAATGTGGCCCCATCTGTCATCCTAAGGGGCCAATCTACCTCCCCTTTATCTGTCTTGCGCGCCCATACACACTGTGTGCGTGTGTGATTGCACACACTGTAACGCAAGTGTTGTACTCTTCTTTGTTATTTGGATAACCGTTCTGCTGTTGGTGTTATGTGCATAACACGTTGGTTCTCTGACGTCTCTCGTATTTCCACAGCGAGACTGTAGTTGGGGTTATCTCAGCCATCGCCACGAAGCACCACCGCCAGGCAGCACGCAGCGGGCAGCGCGCGGGTCAGTCTACTTCAGATTGATCTGGAAGTGGAAGAACCAGAGACGTCGGAGAACCCCGACGCAGTCGTTTGTGATTCATAATATCGTCTGGAGGCGCACAAAGCTTTTCGCCGTGATCAGAATCAGAAACAGAATAATAATATATATTATCTATAATATGTATTTTATGAAATGTAGGCCTATTAGGCTATATGATTTTATTTAGTATAGAGCTCCAGGACTGTAACGCAAGTGTTGTAGGCCTACACTTCCTTATTTGGATAACCGTTCTGTTGTTGGTGTCATGGCGCATAACACGTCGGACTCTCGTCTCTGCTATTTCCACAACGTGACTCGTAGTGGGGGTTATCTCAGCCATGGTTGAGAAGGAATTGGGGGCCGAGGGACCACCGGCTCGGCGTTGCCCGCTGCCCGCTTCAAGAGGTGGTGGTGCCTAAGCGTTGCCTGCTGCCGAGGCAGCGAGGCTCCGGCGGGAGAAAATCGTGGTCAACAATCGCGGGCAACAATCCCTTTCTCCTCCACCTCGTCATTCAGTCTACTTCAGATTGATGTGGACGTGGAAGAACCAGAGACGTTGGAGAACACGACATAGTCGCTTGACATCTGTAATATCGCCTGGAGGCGCACACAGCTTTTTTCCGTGATAATATATGATATGATATAGATATCTATGTATAATATGATAATATTTTGATATAGAGCTCCAGGACTCCCGAATATTTACAGAACACGGCCAAAAGCTGTGTGCGCCTCGCCATTGTGATACATCAACTGTAAACAGCGCATGGTTCCGTGGCCGCAAGCTGCTCAGGGCCACACCCCCACCCTCCTCCTTGACCCGCCTCGCTCCTCCTCATTTGCATTAAAGCTACAGACACTGAAACGGTGCGTTTGGGGAAAGCTCAATGTGCGATTGCTCGTAGGTTGTAATTCTCAATGTGCGACTGGCTCGTAGGCTGTAATTCTGCACCACGGCTGAATTTTCGGGAACGTCTTCAAATACTGTGTTAGGGGCCCACTAATATCTATATTAAATCATCCATAAAGTAGCATGCCATGGGACCTTTATAAAAGCTTTATTGGCACGACTATTGTTGTTGTTGTTGCAAACAGTATTACCAATGCATTATCTTTATTTTTTGTACCTTATCGAAGTATGTTTTCTTTCCCTATTTGAGTTTTGTACTTTGTTTATGCATAATAATAATGATAAAAAAATAAAATATTATATATATATTTATACAACGGGGGGCCTGAATCCAGCGATCTGATTGGTTCATAACTGTTGTATAATGAGCGTATACATAACTGCTATGACGCCCAATCATTTTGTGAAAGTTTGCATATCACTCCGCGCCTGGAAGTACAAACGGTTACAAAGTATAAAAGTAGTTGTATAAAAGCAATAGCACAGTTCACTGAAGCCTAAAAATATGTTGAATGATGGAGAGGGCGTAAATGTTGTTACTCCGGGAGTAAGCAAGGCGATGGAGAGACTAACGAAAGCTTAGGCACACGGCGAGTGAACTGCTCCATAGGATAAATTGCCGGCGAACCGCTCTAGCCGAGCCTTCCCTTGGAGGGCCGCTAAAGTGTGTTGCATAGCGACCGTCGTGCATTTTGAAGGCAGCCAGGAGGGACTACTTTTTTGTATTCTTTAATAAAACGGCTACTTTGACTTTCTTGGTTTCTTTTCAAATGTAGTGTGTCTATGACTTTCGTTTTGCCATAATAGTAACCGTTGTATAAAAGCAATAGATCACTTCAGTCAGTGGTATGTGCTCATTATACCACTGTGAAGGTGGTCGCCGGCCCTCCGCTGCGTGTCGGGGCCGGACAACGCCCCTTAACAGTGGTATAATGAGCACATACCACAGCCTGTCTTGATCTATTGCTTAAATATATTTATTTATTTATATTCGAATTACATTGGTAGTCACGGAGGGCCCCTAGTGTTGTTAAGGTGGCCGCCTTAACCCTACAGTGCTGGGGGAAACACTGGAGTTCTACTGCTAAATGCACCTTATGATCGAAGAAACAAAATACAAATAGCTGCCACTTCGCCTCTAGTACTTGGCTAATAGCAGTGCGCATGGTGTATTGAAGGGGCCTACATAGCAAGACAGACAGAACTCCTAAAGGTTGCAAAGGACCATCTGAAAGTATGTCAACAGCCATCTGGGAGGGAAGGCCAGACATACCATTAAAAAGGGCATTTCATCATAAAGGACACACATTTCTTGCATGCCAGACATTTGTGTTTTGCATTTCAATTCTCGTGATGTGCATATCACTTGTTTGTGCTCAAAAATAGCCCCTGCCTATTTAAAGCACATCGCAATATTATCGCAATACATGTCGGGGAAAAAGTTATCCTAATAATTATATCACTAATGTTTAATCAGTTGCTTTATTACATGTTCATTTAAAAAGCCTTTGTATCAATTCCCCTTGCTACCTCCCTTCCTCGTTCCAATTCAAAGGTGTTATGCTAGTTAACATTTGTAACTGCAGACAAGAAGTCCGAGGGCCCTATCTTGCACCCAGCGCAATTGACTTTCAACATGGACGCATGTATTGTGGCTAATTTGCATCCGACGCAAATGATACATGGTGCTATCTTACAGATCAATTTTGCAATTGCGCTACTGACCGAAAAGATCCTGCTATAAGTGCCGTAGTGGATAGCGCAGTTGGTGTTTTTATTTTGACGTGCCTAGGCAGGTCGGAAATGTTACATAAGCTTACACACACATAGGCTATACACAGCACAAACATGCGAACAATTAGCCTAATTTAAATATTATGATGTCAAAGATTGTTCATATATGTGAAACTGGTTAAATTATTCGGAAAGAACAGCTGATAAAGCAGTAATAAGTTGTACTTTTAAATCAATGCATCTGCAAACACCGTACGGCAAACACATTATCTTGACACAGACATCGCGTACAAGCCCATAACTTTTAGGATTAATGAGTGCTGAATGTAGAAGGAAAGATCTTTTTCTCAGTGCTAGCCCGAAGGATGACCAACTACGTGCTAGAAAACGGCTATATCGACACCAACTGCCAGAAGGCAGGAGTCCCAGGTTTCCCAGGATGTGTAGCGCACTCTACGAGGATCTGGGACCAGATCCAGAAGGCCAAGCGGGAGAAGATCGACCTGCATGTTGTCTGGCTCGACCTTGCCAACGCGTATGGATCAGTCCCACATCAGCAGATCAACTACGCCATGGAATTCTTCCACATGCCCACCTGCGTCAAGAACTTGGTAGCACAGTACTTCAGCGATCTGCAGATGTGTTTTTCCCTCCAGGATTTCACAACCGGGTGGCAGCAGCTCGAAGTAGGAATCGCTATGGGGTGTGCCATTTCTCCAATTCTATTTGTAGCAGCCTTTGAAATAATTCTCATCGGAGCAAGACAAATGGTTGGAGGGATCAAACTACCAACTGGTCAAAGGCTTCCCCCACTGAGGAGCTACATGGATGATGTCACCAGCCTCCTTCAGACAGCAGCATGCACATCGAGACTGCTGAAAAGGATGGATGAGATGGTGTCGTGGGCAATAATGAAGTTCAAGGCCTCCAAATCTCGTAGCCTGTCATTCAGAAGAGCACCGTCTTTTTTGTTGGATGAGATAGAATCCCACTCCTATCTGAGCAACCCATTAAAACCCATTAAACCCATTAAAGGAGGCAGTACACTGCAGAGCTGTCTGATAAACAGATGGGGAAATACTTCATGAAGCAGCTCTCTGACGGCCTGCCAACTCCCTGGGAAGTATAAGGTCTGGTGCTACCAGTTTACACTCTACAGGAGGGTAACGTGGCCCCTGAAAATGAGTGGGATCCCCTCATCGACCGCAAGTAAGATGGATGGAAAAGCCAATTCATTCATCCGAAAGTGGTTGGGGCTGCCACGGTGCCTACCTGAAACCGGTCTCTTCAGGAGGAAAACACTTCAGCTGCCATTGCATTCCATAAGTTTGGGCTACATGCAGGAGAAGACCAGACTGGTTCTCGAGCTAAGGGAGTCCACAGACCAGTCGGTAAGGAAGGCAAATGCCAAGGTTCCAACCGGCCGCAATTGGAATGGCCAATCTGAGGTTGACCAAGCTGTCGGCCGGCTGCAACACCGGGAGATCGTGGGCAGTGTCCAGGCAGGAAGAGTAGGGCTAGGATGGGGAGAGGCGCCACGCGCAGAGGTGACGAGGATGGAAGAAGATTGCTACAAGATCAAGGCTGTGTCGCAGGGCCGACAAGGAAGCTGGACAACCTGGGAGGGAGTTGTTAACCGGAACATCAGTTGGTCAGACCTGTGGAAGATTCCACAGGCAAGACTCAGCTTCCTCATTCGCTCAACCTACGATACACATCCCTGTCCTCGGAACCTTTACCAGTGGCTTGGGAACGAAGAATGCTGCTCACTCTGCAATGCCCCCAACACAAGCCTCCTGCACACATCTTATCAGGCTGCAAGACCGCGCTTTCACAGGGGCGCTACAGATGGCGCCACGACCAGGTCCTGAGAAAGCTAGCCGAAGTGCTGGAGGTTAGTCAACAGAGTAAAAAAGATCCACTATCAGCAGAGGACCACACCAGCTTTGTCTCAGAAGGAGGGGTAAGGAGAAATACCAGGCCAACAGAAACATCAAGGCCCTTCTCCCCCGACCAGGAGTAGAACATGAGGGTTGACCTCGACAGGCAGCTCCGGTTCCCCACAGAGATCACCACCACATCTCTCCGACCTGACATAGTTGTGTGGTCAACCAAGGCAAGATCTGTGCACCTCATCGAGCTCACAGTACCACAGGAGGGAGGGATTGAGGCCGCCTTCGAACGAAAGAAGGCCAGGTACTCAGAGCTGGCTGCTGAGTGCCGGGAGGCTGGCTGGAAGGCTACCATCTACCCAGTGGAGGTTGGATGCCAAGGGTTTCTGGGGTTGTCAACCATACGCCTCTTGAGGGATGTAGGAGTGACCGGAGGGAGGCTAAAGAGGGCAACAAAGGACCTGGCAGAGGAGGCTGAGAAAGGGAGCTTTTGGCTCTGGCTGAGGAGGAAGGATAGGTGTTGGGGAAAGAACACCTAACCCCAGACAACAGCAGCAGGGGAGAACAACTATCAGCTGCAGGGGGTGACAGGGAGACGCCCCTGTCACGGCTCCGCCACCAGGAGACGTTCAAGAATTAAAGGAGCAAAACGTTGGTGAATGGTGGTTTCTGGCTGATGACCCTGCAGCTGACCCATGGGCACCGGAGGAGGTGCGACAAGCAGCAATGCCCAGCAGGCGATAACATCTTCCTGTACATTTACTGACACAGACATCGTGTACAAGCCCATAACTTTTAGGATTAATGAGTATTCGATTGTGAGGAAACATAGTTTTACCGCGAGTGAGGGTTTAAAAGACACTTAAAAGACACAAGTTGATAACGATAATGTATACAATACTGGTAGCAAACGATGTTCGTTAAAGTATTGCCGCATATACTTAAATAGACCCGCAGTTGCGGCCACAGAAGCACATATCATGTATGCGTTAAATTCTCTTTGCTGAAATTTAAATGACGACTCAGTGTTTCTGAAGTTGTAGAAGAAAACGCTATACAATGTGTGAATTAGGCAATATTATTTGGCCATAAACTGAACCATTTGAAGTTTGAAATTCATGTGGTCATTCATCTGCCTCAGAGGTGCTAACGCGCTGTCAAAATATCAACTCGTCAGGTTCAAACACGCTCATGGCTCTTAAATGGGATGGGAGATTGCATTCTCATTGGTTTATTGCATGTTACTCCCAAAACACACCTACGGGTATTCAGACCAATCCATTTTAGATTTGCGTCGGGCGCAAGAGTCATTTATCGGCCAGTATAATAGCAACAGCACCAGAGATCCGCCCACAAAGCTACTTGCGTTTCGCGTTTCTCACTTGCGTTTCAGACTGGGCCCTGACACTGCAGCACGCACAAATTTTCCTTGCGTGTGTATTGTCAAATCCGAAAAATCATACATATAATAATCAAATGCAACATTATCACATAAAAAAGTGTGCTATTTTTTAACTGAAAATAGATTAAACAAGTAACATGCTAAAACCTATAGTACATAGACCATAACATATTACCCTGTTAGAAGATCAAATAATGTAAATCAAGCCAAGTGATAAAATAGATCATAAATGCACAATAATTATAAGAATATTTTATTTTACAGTCTTAGTGATTACATGAGAACATAAAAGGATAAAGGGGGAGCAAGAGAGAGGTATGCTTCATAGAGGGGGAAGCCAATACTGGAGTGGAGCACTTATCCCTCTTTTTCTCTTTTCACCATTCAGCCAACCACTCATCCGCCCACCATCTCCCCTCCTCTCTCTGTCTCTGTCTCTCTCTGCTAACCCTCCCCCCTCTCAGCCACCTACTCAATCAGCCAATCTCCCTCTCCCTCTCTCTCTCAACCTCCCTCTCTCTCTCAACCTCCCACTCACACACCCACAGTCTCCTTCTCCCCCTCGCTCTCTCGCACTCTTCCTCTCTCAGCAATCTACTGATTTAGCCACCCACTCATACACCCACAGCTTCCCTCCCCCTCTCTCTCTCTCTCTCTCTCTCTCTCTCTCTCTCTCTCTCTCTCTCTCTCTCTCATATATCCACTCTCAGCCACCAACTGAAACATCCACTGTCTCCCTCTCTCTCTCTCCCTCTCTCTCAGCCAGAAACGTATTGACCACAGCCAGACTTCTGTTCCCTCATCGTTTCATAATGAAACAATAACGTAGCCATTCAATTCATGTTGTCATTCAAAGTGCCTGCTGACCAGCCTTTAGCAAACAGCAGCATCACTCCCCATCCCACTCCTTGATTCTCACCCTTCCACATCAACACCAGTCCACCATTCCACAACAGCGAATACAGATCCATGTCATTGTAGAGTGAGCAGCGGGCACAGTTATTCATATCCTTACGCTCTACATTCACATTGGTCTAAGGTTTGTTAATACATTTTGTATAGGCTACATTATACACACACACACACACAATGAAAACTCTGTCCATTAGCTGTATTAAAGCGGATTCCCAGAGTATCAATAACCTCACATGCGCCCCTTATCATGCACCATGGGTCCTCAGATGAATGATGTATCAAATGTATTACTATTCATTAATAATAATAATTAATATTATTATTTTAACTCATCTATATCGCATTACATCTTGATTTTTCAATCATCAGACAGGGAGTGACAAACCTCCAAAATTACAAGGAGCGCATTCAAACATCTATCCATAGCTTGGCGTAAAAAGCCGTCCCTAACCAGTGAGAAACACCACCTTGTCTGTTGTTGATTAAGCCAAGCAAACACACTCTTTGTATGGATATCCTGCACATACATTTATACGAGTGATGTTTGCATCAACGCATGCTCAGTGCCTACCAGACTATCGAATATGAAACCAATTAAGCAAAACATGAAGACTAAAGCGCAGGGGAAACAAAACAAAACAAAGCGCATCAATGTGAAGCACACTTGTCGTTCAAACTGCTAAATGTCACAGCATGAATACATTAGGCAGAGTGCAAACTGAGGTGCTGAACGAGCTCCTGCGATGACACAAAAAGAAAAGAAACATAAAGGCTGCTTGTCCTTCTGTGTGCTGATTAAAAATACTGGGAACCCTTTAAGAGGAGTGTATAGTTTCTGCCTTGTGTGCGGACAGTCCAGGCACGGCCATGGCGTTTTCAGAGGTGCACGACAGGCGACAAAACGCCTCGTGAACCGTAGGGACGTGCTCGCGCAGTTCACACGGCGACCATCAATTTGATGGCAGTGAGGCCTGGATATAGCAGCTATAGGCACATTCAACGTTTTTACACTGCCAAATATGCCCAAATATAAGTGTAATTGCAAAGTGTTCAGCAAAATAAAGAACATGATGGCGTTTATGCACTTGAAATTAGGATATAACTCCTGCCACTTGACAAAAGTTAATCGCGTTTGTAGCCTAAACTCATATATACTCATTCTTGCAGGTGAAACCAATATGGAACATAGGGCTACTAAACCCTTATATATTATTTAAAGATGCAATTAGAAGTGTTCTCCAGTAGGGAGCACTTGAAATAATTCCAGTAGAAGGAAATTATACGTGAGCACCCTGTTTCGAGGGGGTCACATTAATGGTGTGTTCCAGCACATCTTACAGAAACACAAACATTTCAAGTAACTCTGTTTACATTTAAATAATATTTTGCTATTTTCGCCAATTTCAATTTCAAAAAGTGTTGTCGCGTTTTGTCTCGCGCCACGAAGGGCAGCAGCAATGACCAACGTGGTACAAATGGAAAGAAAATACATCTCAACTCATTCACTATGGGCACAGCCATCTTTGTTTATCACGTCATCTGGTAAACTTCACTGCACTCGGTCTACTCTCAGAATTCCGAGAGATGAAGACAAAAAGGGGTGTGCCTCTGTGAAATGCTGCAAGAAAGCTGGGAGGTTTCCCCACTTCCAACTCGGAAGCCTGGTGTCCAAGGTATCTGGATCACACCATGAGCCGTAACACCTGGCAGACGGTAGGTATTTAGCACAAGAACAGAGAAACTCCCGGTACAAAAAACATTAAAACCTTGATTAATCAAGTCATAAATATTCCCATGGTGTTAATTTGGTGTCGTTTTATTCTGACCTGAACTGTGAAATTAGGAGATATCTCCTGTCAAGTTATATTCTTCACTTGAATTGAGTGTTGAAGGTGCCAATGCTAATGTATTGTTTCTCGCTACTGTAAAGAGAACAAGATACTATAAATGCTGTTTGAGTTCAGATACCTTATAATTAAAAAACCAAACAGAGTTATATGAAGGTTTTCCAATGCCTCAGTATACGTATGTATGCTAATGGTGTCATAGTTAAATGTATTAATTAAGTCGCTAATAGCTAGCAACATGCTAAGCGCTAGCCACTAATCGTTCATACTATGCTAATTGTATGCTAAATGCTAGCAAATGTCAATCGCTATGCTAAGATCATCCTGGTTAGTCGAGCAGCATAGACATGATGTTGAAACCTTAAAGGAGCAATGCGCTTATTTTGATGTTACTGAAGCACAGAAACACATTGTTTAGCATACTTAACCCACTTTAAGGTTGATTTAATTCATTTTGTTGGTTATAATCAGAGGCGGACAGAGTACACAGCTTCCTTACTTGAGTAAAAGTACAGATATCCCTTGCTAAATTTTACTCAAGTACAAGTAAAAGTACTACAGTCAGATGTCTACTTAAGTAAAAGTACTGGAGTACTTGTTTTTAAAGAAAGTACTTGAGTATCAAGAGTACAAGAGTACATTTTCTAAATATTGCATTACTACTGCCACAGTGCTTACATTTATGCATAGAAACGTCCTACATGGAGTTATGAAAATTTTTAATACCTTGGAGAATGTAAAAGGAATTGAAAGTAAAATCAAGTCATTTTCATCTTTTTACCATGTTGCTTTATTTAACATCTCTCACTTGCCCACAAGGCAATAGCACAATAGTATACAGTATAACAGTATACTCAAGAACATAAAAACAATTGCTCAGCTTACTTAAATATGTAATATCAGAAAAGAAAATTCAGCTAACAATTGTATGCATCTGTGAGTTTCTGTTTTTTCATCAATCAAATCAACAATCGTCTCTCATCTAAATCTGACCATGGAGTTGACTTTGGCGGAAAGCGAAGGTGATTGCTGATAGGCTGAAGGCTGTCCTAATCAGTGGCGCCTGCACAATCCAATCACGTTAGAGAGGGGAAACAACAAATTTAGGGTTTCCGAGATTTTTCTTTTCTCCTTTTATATTTTATTTTTTAGAAGAAGTAACGGGTACTCACGGTTATGGATAGAAATGTAGCGGAGTAAAGAGTACAATATTTGCCTCTCAAATTTACTTGAGTAAAGTCATAAGTACTCCCCAAAAATGATACTCGAGTAAAGTACAGATCCCTCAAAATTGTACTTAAGCACTGTACTCAAGTAAATGTACTCCGTTACTGTCTGGCTCTGGTTATAATGCACTTGTTAAATAATTTTTAAGAATAACTTAATCTATTTTCATGGTTAAAACATAAACATGTATAGAGGGATCAGTCTATGTCACTCCCCGCTCTACGTGCATGTCGTTGGCAGAAAGAGACAATCAACAAGAGCCGCAATCATGTCTTGTTGTGCGATTGGTTGCACAAACCCTTTTAATAAGACTGATTATCCCATTTATTCTACTTCTTGCTTGCCAACATATAAAACAATTCAAATACTTTAATAATTATTTATTTTCTTATTCGTATTGCATGCTTATTAAATGTATACTCTGTTGGAGTTCATCTCCCTCAAAAAGTAGTCCCCTTTAATTACGATCGATCAAACATGTTTTTGAAACCTCAAAGGGCATTATCCCGCTTATACCACGGTCACTTGCCAAGGAAAGTAAATTAAGATTTTAATTTAATTTACATTTTACAATCCAAATCTAAAGTTTTTCACATAAATAAGACGGACCGTAGCTATGAATTAGCAACAGGAGGTATTCTAGTCCGCTGAGCTATGAGCCAGAGAGCTAATGTTATGGATTGTACATATTTAAAATTCGAAATTCGTCCAAGCCTTTATACCACAGATATTCTAGTCTAGGGTCTATAGCATATAACCACGTTGTCTGATTACAGTTTAATTCATTTTTCACAATTAACAGCTCATGTTTTGAAGAATAGTCACTGCGCCATTCGTTTCAATCAGAATCGCGACGGACTATACTTTCAACATAAAGTGTACATATTTATAATTCGAAAATTCGTCCCGCCCTTTATACGACAGATACTATAGGGTCTATAGCATATAACCGCGTTTTCTGATTACAGTTTAATGTAACAGTAAGGTGACAAAATCGCTAATTAACACTGCAAATTAACCACACGGAGATAACCATGGCAACCGGTCAAACAAATTTATTTTTTTCCATCTTTCTGCGCGTGCATCCGCCGTGTTGATAAACAAATAATCCCCCTCTAAAAAGAGTTTTAATTACAAATGTTAAGTTAGAAACATGGTCTGAGAAAATAAATAATTAATTGTTTGATAAAATACCGTGACATATGGTAATTCATTCTTTATGGGTTAAATTAAAATTGTCGTGATACGTGACAATTCCTCTCATTATATTTATAAATATATCCTTGTTTTTTTGTTATACATTGTAATTCAGAGGAAGAGTAAAATCTCCTGTTTGATACAGAAGAGTACCAGAAAGATTCAAACTGTAATGGCGAGCTTTGCCCAGTAGAACTGTGGATGGTGTTGGATATGGCGTGGCCAGCCGTGAAACCTGCCACCATTCGGAGGACTTTGCAGATTCATTCGTTCTAACAGATAAGATATACACACTAACCTAGCCGGGTAGTAGTGAGATTAGAGAAACTGAACACCTATCCGGATAGCCCCCCAGAACTAGACATTCCTTGATCAAACAATCCCAAAGCTCCTTACCCAAGGAGTATTGTAGCTGGGAAATCCAACTACAAAGGACTTGTTATTTTTGTTTTTTGGCTAATACCACGGGTGCTAAACATGCGGGTGTCTCGATTCATAAAAAAAAGAAAAACATCAGAGTATGCTAATAATTTTAAAGAGGTCTACTCTCCGTGCGTGGCCCCGCTTTCTCCAGAAAACCAAGAAAGCCGGTTCCTTGACGACGGGAGATCGCTTTGGAGGAATTTAACCAGCAACCCTAACGCCTGATTTCCACCGGGGACGTACGCGCCGGGGACGTACGCGCCGCGGAACAGCTGTGAACTCCGCCCTGCGTCAATCCCTAAAGGGCGCGTAACGGCAGCATAGCGCTGCCTTGCGAGCCAGCCGTATTCACACGAGATCACGAGATCACGCGATAATCCTAAACCTAATGTACTCACCTTCCACTCCCAAAACGACTGCAATTAAATGCCAGGCTTTGTCCTTTCTGACATTGTCCTTATAAGATTTATTTCATGAATTATTTAATGTTGCTCCACTTCGACAATCAGTCTCCCATTATCCATGTTGCCGACCCTCTGAGACCCTTTGATTGATTGACTGCTGACCTGGTGCCACCGGTCATGACGTAATGTTGATGTGAAGTTGTGATAGGATACATGAGCTGAGCATTGTGTTTGTGCAGATTGAGCCTGCCCGGCTCAATCTGCTCTGTTGAAATTTACGCTGTTCAGCAACGGCTCGCGTCAAAAATAGAAGTGCTACGGAATGATTGCGCCCGGTGGGGATGGTTTAATTGAAAAGTTATTACTGAAAAAAACATTCATTAAAAGAACAAATTAATTAAAAGTGATCTGCCTCGTCGTCTGACGTCCTTCCTGCAGTTCTGTAGTTCTGTTTCTCGTGGCAAAATGCTTATCAATGGAAGATTTCCGCTTATGTACCACCACTATATTGCATGCAATGCTAAATAATTTTCCCCCACTTTCATGTAGAATACCAGGATACTGCTTTTACAATTGGGGCATTTATCAGACGCTTTTATCCAAAGCGACTTACATCGTTTAATACACACATTGACACACCGACGGCAGAGTCAACCATGAAAGGCGACAACCAGCTCTTCAGGAGCAGTTAGGGTTAAGTGTCTTGCTCAGGGACACATCAACACTCAGCTAGGAGGAGCTGGGGATTGAACGAGCAACCTTTCGGTTACAAGACAACTGCTCTACCTCCTGAGCTAAGCCGACCCCTTTTCGCAATCTTTCGCAGTTATTTTGGTTTGCAGGTGTGAAACGTTGGACGCGCACATGCTGCATGAATGCTTGAAGTAGTAAACACGGAAGTAAGGCGGAAGGTAGTTTGTCGACGTCAGTTCAAGACGACGCCACTGATTGGTCAGATTGCGGGAAAGTTGCGGTGGTTGGTTAATATTGCGACACCGCACTCAATTCGCGGTGATTGGTTGATGTTGCGTTGAAGTTGCAAACCGCAACATCGCGAAATCCTGGAGGGTCTGATAAAGCATCAAGTTTGAATCGCCCTCAGGGTCAAATCTCCTGATATACAAATGCGGAGAAAATGCGGAGGACATGAGTGAAAATGGCTTTAGACAGAGCTACGAACCCTGGGTAATCCTCAACATGAATGGAGTGGTCCATGTAAAACACACACACGCACACATAAACACACACACACCTTAAACACCTTTCGTAATGCAACTCTTAACTTTCTTATATTTTTTTTAATTCATTGATGAATAAATGTAGTTTTGTATATATTTTGTAAACATTATTTACAAAAATATTTATATAATTATATAATAATAATAAAAATACAAATATTCAGGTTTTTTCTGTGTATCCACGAAACCAGTTGAATCTGCCAGGTCATGTTTAATTTGCTCTGGAATTTTGTCTGACCCTCCTCGGGTTCAGACAGATTGCCAGCCGACCTGGCCCGGGTCGGGCCTATCACAATTGTTTATTTAACATGGTGTGGGTTTTTTCAACGAGTGGGCAGCAGAGCACTGAGGTATTTCTATAAAACAGCAAAAATGTGTGTTTAGGTTTGCTCTGATTGGTTTTCACTCTGTCCAAATGTGTCCAGAGGGATTTTGGTTTGCGCTCGTTGACATCATCAAAAATTAACTCGGAACTCTGCCGATTTCAGGCTAGTCCAGCACCTTGTTTAAACGCTTTATGAAAACATAAATGTAAAATGATGTTGGGCTACAAGGAAATATTTATTACGTAGCCTACCCCAGAGAGTGGGCGCTACATTGTTAGATGCGATTTTGTCGTCGGCTGCCGTCTTTGTCGTTTTAAACAATCTGGGATTGACAAGATGTACAGTTTAACAAGTTACATGACAGGCGCAAGTGAGTGTGTGCTAAACTGTGTGCATGGTAAGTGCACAAGTGTGCGTGGGTGATCAAAGATTACAGGCACATCACAGTTGTGTGTGTGGGCTGTGCTAAATATTACTGACTGGAGACAGACGGGCAAGATGATACGAGAGTGAGAGAGAGAGAAACTCTTGAGAAAAGGTTGGAAAGGAAGACAAAGCTAAAAGAGCACAGACAAAGTGCCAGCAAGATTCATACTGACAAAGACCGAGAAAGAGAGAGGAGGGAGGAGAGAGAGAGAGAGAGAGAAATAGACGGATAAGCCGTTTTCAGACATGTCCTCCACATTTTCTCTGCATCAGAAGATTCAACCCTGAGGGTGATTCACACTTGATGCTTATATGCAAGCATCAATGTCGTTCTGACATCAGTAGAATCAACGGGTGGTTTAGGGGGGTGGGCTTGCAAGGGGCGGTATATGGCGTCGGGTGTAAGTTCAGAAGAGGCCGGATAAGTGCGGCCCCTGTCACTGTAGTTTGACCACAGACAGCATGGCGGCAGAAGGGGCAGAACTCATCCCGATCATCTTAAATGCTACTGCAACAATGCATCATATATTCCATTGCATCCACAACATCCAAGGTTAGAGACAAATATAAGAAATGATGAAGAAGAAAGGAGTCGCGAACGACTGCGTTGCCAAAAAAAGAGCGTATTTTTTTACTTAATTTCACATACATAGCAAACACTGAGACCAATATAGTTGATTTCTGTGTTTAAAGGGGAACTATGCAACTCTGGCCATTTCTTCACTGTTTTCTGTTTGCGCTCGCATTCAGCTTCAGAGGAGATATTTTACAACACTGTCGTAACAACTCGTTGACGACCCTTCCCCATCGACTTCTACGCTAGCCATGTGCATTTGTTTTCAAAGAAGCCGGCGAATGCGTGGAGTCATGTCCGAGGTAGATGTTCATAAAGAGTAGACAAGGTTATACATTTTGAAAGGGTGTATGTGTTACAATAAAACCATCCTTTTTTATAGTTGACGGGGAGATGTTATATCCTAGATTAGAATTGTTTTATCGTTGGTTGTTGAACAGAACGATCAGTGTAAGAGTGTTGGCCAACATAAGACATAACGATAGCATGAACAATTTGCGCAGCAATCGTACATTTATGTATCTGCTCAAGTATGTCACTTGTGTATGGAATTACAGGGAAATGCATTCAGAGATTGAGACGGTATGCTGTCGCTAGTCCCCACAGGAGAGTTGTCCCAGGCAGATGCTGTGTCTGGAAGGGGATTTTAGGGACACATTTACGTGTAAATGCCTGCAAATAAACATTGTAAATAAATATAATTGTATATGGTTTTAAAATGTTTCAATTTGTTTAAATAACAGTTGTTTTCACCACCTTTCTTTCATTTTTTCATGGTTTGTTTTTTGCCTTACGGCTATTGTGTAAGATCTTTTTGAGGGTTCTCTGGATTTCCTCGTGACACTTTGACACCAACAGGTCAAAGTTGGACATGCATTCATGTTTATAACTTTTGACCCATTCATCCAATATCACAAACAAGGTGTCATTGGAATCCTTGATCCAAACCGAGTTCAACACATCCTATGTCGTCATTTTGCGCCATGATGGATTTTCCGCCATCTTGATTTATGTTAAAAACCTTCAAAATGTATCTCCTATCACAAATGTTGTTGAATCTTCTCTAAACTTAGCACAGATAATCTTCAGGCCATGCTTGACAAAAAACATGGAATAGATTTTTCAAATTCAAACCATTTGGCCACTAGAGCCAATCAAATTCGACCGCGTAGACGCCAAACAGGAAGTAAGCCAATTTCATCATAACCAAACTTGGTAGATAGACCCATAGATCATCATAGGGACACTCAATGACTTTGGTGGCCTTTGACCTCTAGGGGGCGCTGTAAATAATGAAGATGTGTTTTAACTCCTCTCTCTTCACATGAGTATATTTCTAACTTATTTTCAATGTCTGGTGATACCATCAGACCTCCCCATATAGCTAGTAAAGGACTTCTCACGGAAACATCCGCGACAGCCAATCAAATGTGACGGTGAAGCCGCCAAACAGGAAGTAAGCCAATTTCTCACAAGCCCTTTCACATATCATAACCAAACTTGGTACATAGACCCATGACATCATCATGGGGACACTCAATGAATTTGGTGACCTTTGACCTCTAGGGGGCGCTGTAATTAAAGAAGAAGTGTTTTAACTCTCTTCTCATGAGTATATTTCAAACTTATTATCAACGGCTTGTGATACTCTCAGACCTCTTCACATAGCTTATACATTATTTCTAATGGAAACATCAGAATTTGGCCACCATGAGGAAAGTTGTGAAAATCAATAGTACATATCCACAGGCCAAATATTCTGTCCAATCTTCATGAACCTTGCCATATATGATCTTCGGACTAAGCTGAATAAATGTGTCGAAAAGCTTTTTCAAATTCAAAACAGTTTGGCCGTGAAAGCCAATCAACCTTGACAGCAAAGCCGCCAAACAGGAAGTAAGCCTGTTCTCAGCAACTCTTTAACATATCATAGCCAAACTTGGTACATAGACTCATGACATCATTCTGGGGACAGCCATACAATTTGGTTACCTTTGACCTCAGGGGGACGTCAAACAAGGCCTTCATGTATCCAAACCAAACTTGGCTCATAGTCTTATGACCCTGTCCTGATGATGTCCAAATAATTGGGCATCATCAACGCCTTGGGGGGTGTTGTTAGCAGCAAGTCTATTCCGAACCTTAGAAAGCAACTTCAATGTATTTTCATTGTGATAACCATTTGCCAATATCTTTCATTGTAGGTGAAATTACTGAAACGGTCATCATGTAGCCACCTAACCGATCTGTCTGTCCAGCAAAATTAGTTTAGGGAGTCCTACATTGATTATCTAAATAATCGCAGCTATATTTATATATTAAATTGCTAAAATATTCAAACAATATTTAATTCAAAAGTATACCGTTGATGGGACTCTTTACGATCAATAATTACAATTACAACACAACACAACCACAACCATGACAACACACACTCAACGCAGCTTACTGAACAGAGGCTATGGAGCCTTGGCGCTTTCATACACTCAGCCGTAGAACAGCTCTTAATGTGCAGTCAAAGCAGGCACAAAGGCAGGCAGGAGAGTGGTTGCTGAGTGACAGTTGTAAAAGAAGAGATGGATAGTGTTCTTAATGACACGTTACTAACTGCAAAGCGAAATAGGTAGACGTCTCTGCTTTAGGACGGGGTCAACACACCCCATCGCGAACATATGTATATATACATGTCATTGTTTTATATTGTAACTCTTCTTCTGCCACAAGCTGCTCTTTATGAAATAACAAAGACAAGAAAGACGGTGGTGGAGAGGTTGGTGGTGGTCGTGGGGATGGTTGTGTTCCTACTGGTGGTGATGGGGGCGCCCAAATATTGGTTAAAGGTGTGAACAACTATGCAGCAATAATAACTTTTCTTTATCAACGGTTTTCTTCTGTATCTTCCAGTCAGGGTTTGATGCAGTGAACCAATAAATATGAGTATACACACGCACACACACACCTGGCTTCATTACCGGACACGTGAGCTATAGGAAGGGCCCCTCTGTGTGAATGGACGGGATTCCTGAGATAAACCTCGCTTTTGTATTCACAGAGCACCCGTTCCGCAGCGCTGGCAAATTAGTACCCGCCTGCGGGCTACATGCTAGGCTGAGGACCAGAGATGGGTTTGGAGGGAACGCTGCATGTTTCGTGGCATGATGGATGGTTAGGTGGATGCATGGATGGATGGATCAATGGGATACTGGTTTGGTAGTTGGATGGATGGATGGTTGGCTGGATTCTTATTCTTCTTTACTTTCCTGTGTGTGTTAGTATTCCGTTTCTGATGGACAGAAATGTAATATGGATAGCACTCAAGTTTCTCAGTCAGTCAGTCAGTCAGTCAGTCAGTCAGTCAGTCAGTCAGTCAGTCAGACAGACAGACAGACAGACAGACAGACAGACAGACAGACAGACAGACAGACAGACAGACAGACAGACAGACAGACAGACAGACAGACAGACAGCAGCAGGACGTTCGGCCTTGTCTCTGTTCAGTCTCTGTTCAGTGGATCCTAACATCCGTAGTCCAGACTCAGCACGGGCAGAATCTTCAGTCCAACAAACAACGTCCACCTCCAAATAAAACATTGATCGCCAAGGTCTTCAGCCATGGTGATTCCAGCATGTCGAGAATAATACAGGTGATTCTCAATGAATTTGAATATATGGAAACAATTATTAATTTCAATAATTCCATAAAAAAATGTAAACTCATAATATATAGATTAATTCCAACAACAGTGAAATATTTCCCTTTATTTTTTATTAATCTTGATTATGCCTTACTGCTCATGAAAACCCAAAATTCTGCATCTCAGAAAATTTGAATATTACATAAGACCAGTAAAAAATTATATTTAATACGGAAATGTCTGCCTTCTGAAAAATATCTTCTTGTATATGCACTCAGTACTGGGTTTGGGCTCCTTTTGCATGAAATACTGCATCAATGTGGAGTTGCATGGAGACAATTAGCAAATGGCCCTTCCGAGGTGTTATGGAAGCCTAGGTTGCTTCTATAGCGGCCTTCAGCTCGTTTGCATTGTTCTGTCTCGTCTCTCTCATCTTCCTCTTGACAATAGCCTGTACATTTTCTATGGGGTTCAGATCAGGCGAGTTTGCTGGCCAATCAAGCACAGTAATCCTATGGTCATTAAACCAGGTATTCGTGCTTTTGGCAATGTGGGCAAGTACCAAGTCCTCCTTGTAAATGAAATCAGCATCTCCATAAAGCTTGCCAGCAGAAGAAAGCATGAAGTGCTCTAAAACATTGACTTTGGCCTTGATAAAACACAGTGGATCAACACCAGAAGATGACACGGCTCCCCAAATCATCAGTAGCTGCGTTTCCATCTAAAAGGTGTTACAAATTTTTAGAAAGTTCGCAAAAAGTAATTTGAATTAGGTGCGTTTCCATCAAGTGGTTGGAGCGTGTAACTACCCTAGTTCTGCCTGGAGGTGGCGCTTTAGGCAAAAAATGTATGCCAATACGTGGCTGTAATAAATGGTAGAAGTTGAATAGATGTAACAAATGCAACAAAAGCAGTTAGTCCGCCAATAGAGAAGAGTAACAACAAACAGCAAACATGTAGAGAGGAATTCAGCAGCAATTGATTTCCCTTGGGCAAGTCATAACTCTTCTTTCAGTGAAGTTATCATTGGCTATTTGAACTTCCATCCATGGACAAAGAAATAGAGAAATTATAATGTACACAGCGGTAGCAAGGGAAATACGAGGACGACGTTGAGTGTCTTACGTATGGGAGAGCACAATAGGGTGATGACGTTACACGTTGATGTCGGCAGGGTTGCTATGGCCGGTCGTTATGCGGAAATCGGAAAGACTGTCAGTCCTGTGTGTTCAAAGTTGGCTACGTCACAGCTGTTTCGAAAAGTGTGTTTCCATCTCCCATTTTGCAAATTTTCTCTCTTTCGCATTTCTCAAAAACCACCTCAAGCAAGCGGATAAACTTTTTTGCTTTTTTAGAGGATTTTTATGCAAATGTTGGTGATTCCATCACCGTTTACTGATTCTATACTTCAAAGTTTGCATAAAATCAGGGGGATGGAAACGCACCTACTGACTGTGGAAACTTCGCACTGGACTTCAAGCAACTTGGATTCTGTGCCTCTCCATTCATCCGCAGACTCTGGGACCTTGATTTCCAAAATAAATGAGCGAAAGACCACTGAGCGACAGACCAGTTCTCTTAGCTTAGGTAAAACGCTTCTGACGTTGTCTCGAAATGCGACAGTTGAAGTAGCCCATGTCCTGGATATGCGTGGTGGCTCTTGATGCACTGACTCATGCCTCAGTCCACTACTTGTGAAGCTCCGACACATTTTTGAATAGCCTTTGCTTGACAATCCTCTCGGGACAGCGGTTATCCCTGATGCCTGCGCATCTTTTTGTGCAACAATTTCTCCTTCCACTCAAATATCTATGAATATAATTGGATACAGCTCTCTGTGAACAGCAATTTTCTTTAGCGATGACCTTTTGAGCCTTAACCTCCTTGTGGAGGGTGTCAGTCAGTATGTTTCCATGCACAGCTTAATCAGATCAAAGCAATAGTTAGTCTTTGCTCCTCAATTGGACAACTGCAATTGTCAGATTATACATAGCGGTATGAAAAACGATTCATGTCAAACCACGGTACGATAGGTGGTGCTGTACCCATTTAAGCTACTGGTCATAGAACCACCAGCTGACCTCTCTACGTCACCAGCAACAAAAAACTCGGGCGTTATTTGAAAAATATGTTTTCATTAGACAACCATCAGTTCACTTCGGGTCCATGTCATTTCTCCGATGCTCCATTGTTACGACATCTCGGTCGCATGCAGACTCCTCCAGCGGCGGTGGAGCACCTCTTCTGGCGGCGGCGGAGCCCCTCCGGCGGTGGCGGAGCACCTCCGGCGGGAGACCGCATACGGCAACAATCCCTTTGTCCTCCATTCATAAGATTCATAGTATCAGAGAATATATCCCGGTCAGTATGGCCGCGGCGCAATGAATGAATAAAGGTCGTAAACACATCGGAAGAAAAAACATTTATTTTGACAGATGTGCCCGAAGATACTACTTTACAACCACCCGAAGATACTACTTTATAACTTCGTAATGTCCAACATCTAAAAAAACATGTACTTTTAATTCAGCCTTGGGTGAAACCGAAGCGTAGTGTGGACTGAATGCATGTTGTTGAAACACTTCTTTTAGTGGGTATCAGTGTTAATTTTGTCAGCTATTTTAGATTTAGTCTTAGTCTTAGTCTTTTGACGAAAATGCTTAGTATATTTAGTTTAGCATTAGTATCCTTACATTTTAGTCAACTTTTAGTCATTACTTTTAGTCAAAATGTTTTCTCTTTTTAAACTAGTTCAATTAGGCTAACCCTATATAGGCTATATGGACACCTGCTAAGTTGTTCCACTCTAATAGAGTACTAAAGTACTCTAATGTGTCTAACAGAAACCTGGCACCAGCCAGAGGTTTACTCTGCCCTAAACGAAGCCTGTCCCCCAGGCTACAGCTACTTGGAGGCAGCCCGCAGAACTGGACGCGGTGGTGGCCTAGCTGTCATCCACAAACAGGACCTGGAGTTGTCCCCCATGGTGCTGCCTACAACTTCCTCCTTTGAATGTCTTGCATTCACATGCAAGCCCCCCCATCCCATGACTGTTCTACTCATATACAGGCCCCCAAAACCCAACTCTGCTTTCATCCCGGAAATGTCTGATCTCCTCACAACACTCTGTACTACCTCTGCCAATACCATCATTCTGGGTGATTTAAATATTCATGTTGACACCCCCTCATGCCAGCCCGCTGCTGATTTTCTTCAGCTGCTAGACTCCCTCAACCTACAACAACATGTTGATGCCCCCACACACTCCAGAGGACACACAATTGACCTGGTCATCTCAAACTCCGCCCCCATCAGCAACCTACAGGTCTATGATCTTGGCATCTCGGATCACAGAGTTGTGTCAATGGAGCTCCCTTTTCCTTCCTCCCACACCAAACCAAAGCGGCAGATCCACTTCAGGAATGTGAAAAATATCAACATGGATGCCCTGGCCCTGGACCTTCAACATCTCTCCTCTGGCTCAACTGACTCCCTCTCTGTTGCTGACTCAGTGGACTTATACAACCAGTCCCTGAGCAGTCTCCTGGATCTCCACGCCCCCTTAACATCGAGGTCAGTCTCCTTCTCGCGCTCCGCACCCTGGTACACCAGTGAACTACGTACAATGAAGGCTGCTGGGCGTGTCCTTGAGCGGCGACTCAAGGCCTCTGGTCTGACCGTTTACAAACAGGCATACAGGGAACACAGGAGGGCATATGCTGAATCCCTGAATAATGCACGGTCCAGGTTCTATTCCGCAATAATCAACAATAGCCCTGGTAACTCCAAACAGCTCTTTTCAACTATCCATCACCTTCTCAAACCCCCTTCACCATCCCAATCTGATGTCACCACGGAGAGGTGCAACATGCACATCAACTTTTTTAAACAAAAAGTGAATAACATCCGCTCACACCTCTCCACCACTACTGCCCTGCCCCTTCCAACTGCTGATCCACCGATTGACTCTGTCCAGACCCTCTGCTCCTTCTCCAGCATCACAAAGGAAGAGGTGGAGAACGTCATCAGGAAAATGAAGCCATCCACCTGTGCACTAGACCCCTTCCCTACAGCTCTGCTGAAGGCCAACATCTCTGCTGTCTCTCCACTCATCACCAATATCATTAACCACTCCCTCCTGGCCGGCCATATCCCATCTGCATTAAAAACTGCTGTCATCAGACCAACATTAAAAAAACCTACCCTTGATCCAGAAGTCCTCTCCAACTACAGGCCCATCTCAAATCTCCCCTTTCTGTCAAAAGTTCTGGAAAAAACAGTTGCAGCACAACTCCAGGATCACCTCATACAACATCACTTGTTTGAAAAATTCCAGTCTTGTTTCCGCTATGGCCACAGTACAGAAACAGCCTTGGTCAGGGTCACAAATGACCTCCTGATGGCAGCAGACACCGGCTCCCCATCTCTCCTCATCCTCCTGGACTTAACAGCTGCTTTTGATACGGTTGACCACAATATTCTCCTTCACCGCCTGCAATACACCATTGGACTATCAGGAAATGTAAAGAACTGGTTCAACTCGTACCTCACTGACAGAACTGAGCACGTTGCCCTGGGCAAAGCAAAATCACACACCAACAACGTCACCTGCGGTGTCCCCCAGGGCTCGGTGTTGGGCCCCACACTGTTCTCACTGTACATGCTCCCCCTGGGTAGTGTCATTAGCAGGCATGGCTTATCTTACCACTGCTATGCTGATGATACACAGCTCTACATCAGGACAACCCCCACTTCTTCTGCCCCTCTGCCAACATCCACACTGACCACCTGCCTGGAGGAGATAGAGGCGTGGATGAAGCTCAACTTCCTACAACTTAACAGCCATAAAACGGAAGCCATCCTTGTTGGCACGCCACATCAGCTCCGCTCCCCCACCATCACCAATATCACCTTCTCTGGCAAAAACATCCCCCTTTCCACATCCGTCACCAACCTCGGTGTTAAAATGGACCCACAACTTAATTTTGACACCCACATCAAACACCTCTGTAAGACAGCTTTATACCACCTCAGGAACATCGCCAAACTCCGCCAATCACTCACCCTGGCTGATGCAGAGAAGCTCGTCCATGCCTTTGTCTCCTCCAGGTTGGACTACTGCAATGCACTCCTCATTGGGATCCCTGGCAAGAGCATCCAGAGGCTCCAATACATTCAAAACAGTGCTGCCAGGGTCCTGATGAGGGTGCGCAAGCATGACCACATCATCCCCATCCTGAAATCACTGCACTGGCTCCCTGTCCCACTCAGAATTGAGTACAAGGTCTCCCTCCTCACCCACCAGTGCCTTCACGGACTTGCCCCCCTCTACCTTCAGGAACTCCTCACCCCCCCGACAAACTCACGTACACTCCGTTCAGGATCCACTCACACCCTCCAAACCCGACATACGAAGCTGTGCACCATGGGTGATCGGGCCTTTTCTGCTGCTGCCCCTAGACTATGGAACGCCCTCCCTGACCACCTGAGGGCTCCACAGACTACAGCTCTTTTTAAACGGAACCTCAAAACCCATCTCTTTAATAGAGCATTTAGCTAAACTTTCTTTGAGGTTCCCTTTTTCCATTTTTTTTTCTCTGAAGCACTTTGAGATTCTTGAATATAAAGTGCATCATAAATAAAATTTATTATTATTATTATTATTAAAGTGAAAACGTTACATTGTCCTGGCAACCGGATTTTCATTTCTAAACAACCGAACGAGAGATGGCGTTCTCCATTGCCTCCATGTGTTGTTTCTTTCAAAATTAAAATAAATCAATTTCAAGAGGTGAAAATCACTACCAATCAAAAAATGTCGAGGCGTTCATGTATTCCCCTGGGGTATTAAAAGGAAAAGTTTGTAAACGTTAGTTTAGTTTATTTATTTTTTTAATATGAAGACAATCTATTCTCAATATTACTTACATCATTGGTAAAGCAAACTCACAAATCAATTCGCAAACAGATTGTTCCTTTTCTATAAAAGGTTCGTGTGGCATAGGATTTCCCCTTGTTAATTTGGTTTGTGTAGAACCAAAAATCTGTTGCTCTCGAAACATGACGTCACACTTTAGTACTCTTGTCTGTTCAGCCTTCAAAACGATAGCTGGTAAATTGTGAAAAATGCATTAAACTGTAATCAGAAAACGCGGTTATAAACCCTATAGTATCTTGGGTATAAAGGCTGGGACGAATTTCAAAGTCCACCTTATGTTGAAGTATAGACCGTGGCGATTCCCATTGAAACGAATGGCGCGGTGATTTTCTTCAAAACGAGAGCCGGTAAATTGTGAAAAATGAATTAAACTGTAATCAGACAACGCGGTTATATGCTATAGACCCTAGTATCTGTGGAATAAAAGCTAGGAAGAATTTCGAATCATGTACAATGCATAACGTTAGCTCATAGCTGAGTGGACCATACCTCCCGTTGCCAAGTCGTAGCTAAGGTCCGTCCTATTTACTGGAGGAGTGAACAGTTGCATAAGAACCTTACGGGAGTGTACTGATTGGAAAATATCGTGCATTTTGAATGTCCAAATAGCACACCAATAACATTTTCGTCCTGTCTCGTCTCGTCAACGAAAACAAAATGACATTTCGTCATCGTTTTTATTATCACAGATCTATTTTTAGCTCGTCAACGTCTCGTCTTAGTCACGGAAAAAAGGTTGTTGACGAAAAATTTTCGTCATATTTTTCGTTAACGAAATTAACACTGGTGGGTATCTACATTGACACGACACCGGCTCCCTCCATCTTCTGCGCCACCTTTTTAAATAAATCGCAGTTTCTCGTTTTTTCTGACAGCGACAAACACGACTACCGGGTGTGTTCGAAACCGCCTACTTGCTTACTGCTTACTACCTACTAAATATTTGGCTTACTTCTCGAATCCTTAAATAATGATTGAGTAATCCATTTGAGTAATCGACGTTCAGAAGACCGTCCTTACTTAACCACCTCAAATGACGTGAATCAAATGACGTGTCAATAACCTACCGACCGGGCGCCGTTAATAAACATTATAAATAAATATATAAACGTCACATTTAACGTCACAGTACACCTTCAACCTAAGGATTTGCGGTGATATGTTAAAACAATTCTTAAACAATTATTAAAAGCACTGCTGCTGCGGCTCCCCGTTTAGCGCCATTGCTTCCACTGTTCTTTTGAATAGACGCAATGCATTCTGGGGCAGTTTAGTACGTCTAGTAAGCTAGCGATGCTTACTCAAAATCTTTCCGGAAGTAGAAGACATTCGGATACTACTCGCTTACCTAAACTCGCTTACTAAGTTCTCGCTTACTCAATTTGACGTCATAGTTAGTAGGAGTAGTAAGCAAGTACGCGGTTTCGAACACACCCACCGTCTCCTTCTACTTCCGGCTCACGGCCCGGAAGTAGAAGAATCTCGAGCATGCGCAGAACGCAAAATCCAATTCCAATTTGATTGACCGTAAACATGCACGCTCAATACAACTAACAATCGAATAATAATGAGAAACTCGATTCGGTTTGATTTGAACCTGACTAAGGTGTATAAATGCATCTTAATAATCCAATTATAGTCAGACAAACCCAATAATTCAGTTTTCTTGAGTGTCATGTAAACGCACTGAATTACTGTCCTCCGCACAGCTGTGAAGTCAGCAACCTTCCCCATGATTGTGAAGCATACTGAACCAGACTGAGAGACGATAAAAATAAACCTTTACAGGTATTTTGAGGTAATAAGCTGAATCAGTGTGACACCTTGATTCTATAATATTTTACTTTTTCACAATCGTCAAGTTTTCTGAGTCACCGAATTTGGGGTTTTCATGATCTATAAGCCATATTCATCAAGAATAATAATAAAAAAAGGCTTGAAATATTTCACTTTGGGTGTAATGAATCGTAATACTATATAATAGCAGGCTTGTCGCACAAGTTACTCAAGTTGGCCAGTGTGTATGTGCCAACAGCCTGCCGCTCACATACACAGCACGAGCAAATGCACACATACACCGGATGCACGCACGCACATACAAACACACGCACAAACAAACACACACGTGCCCCCTGACGCAAACGTTTCAAGGCAAAGGCAGCGCAGGACACGGCATACACACACACCGCTCACACATATACACACACAGGCACGCACCAGAGATGGAAATTAACTTTTTTGCCCACCATCCACTGTGGCAGTACCTACCAGCCACTCATCTTTTTTCCAACTAAATATATATACACTAGGGCTGTGCAATTAATCGAATTTCGATCGCGATATCGATTTTGGGGTCAAACGATCTCCAAACTCGTATAATCGAGTTGAAACGATTAATTTGACATTTTCCGTTTTACAGTAGGCCTAGAGAGTTTATGAAAGTTTATGAAAGAGACGCGCATGCGAAAGCATTCAACGCGGCGAGAGGGAGTACAATCTAACAGGCGTGCTGCATCAGGAAGTATGCCGTTGGCAGGAGGCGGGACATGCCAGTTAACCGCCAATCAGCAGCATCGACTGTTGACAGACATGTTGGAGTAGACCTACCGTGTGGAATATTAAAGTTTCAGTAACGTTACAGTTTGATGAACGATAACAAGCTCCTATAGCAGACTTTAACTAAGAGTTCTTTAAGGCAGAACTGCCAAGTACATCTTGTATATGTATTTCTGTTTAACAACAATATGATTTTTATTAGCCATCCAGTGATGTTGCTAGGTACGCGTCCTGCGTCCCTGACGCATTAAAATCTGAAAGGACGCACTAAACTCACTATCCATGCGTCCCGGGGACGCATCTAATTTTCCCCATGAAAAACGATACATTGTGAACATTAAACAACTCGTGTTTAATCACAGTAACTGGCCAAAGAAACCTTCTTGTGAGCAGATCGGACAAGCGCTGTTTCAACCCTCTGCGCATCTACTCGGCGCAGACGTGATCCCCTGTACAAAGTATCGCGACATGCTAATTTAGCCGCTACCAAAACAACTAGCTCGTCACCGCTGATTTCATTTCAACAATTAAAAATACGAACTTCATTGTAAATAAACCCACGTTTCCACTGCTCGATGCTGTGCTCATTCGTGTCGAATGAGCAAATCAAACAGGATTTTTTTGCAATCCTTCTGATTGAATATAAGTACATTTATGACAAAATCGTGAGGACTAGGCTTGTGAGACACACACACACACACACACACACACACACACACACACACACACACACACACACACACACACACACACACACACACACACACACACACACACACACACACACACACACACACACACACACACACACACACACACACACACAAATGTGGCGCTCGCGCGGTAATAGCTCATTGGCGCCACCTAGTGATCATTATGTGCAAATGCACAGCCTCTCATTAAAATGACTTAGGGGTCATTTGACCCCTCTTGCGGCGCTAGGAGTAAGTAAAAACGGCCCGGGGTTTCTAGTGTTAAACATGAACGGTTGAGTACTCCAGCTCTAACCATATCATACCACCATCAAGGAGTTTAACACTATTAATTTAATTTAAGAAATAGAATAATAATAAAAAAGAAACACATTTTTTAAACTGGGGAGTCGGAACCCATTGAATTTCTCAGGGACCCACCCAACTCGCCACCTGTGGGTCCCGGGGACTCACTACATTGAAAACCTATCAACATCACTGGCCATGTGTTTGTTATGGCTTTGTGACTTTTAACTTTGCTATGGAGAAATGCTGGGACCGTTGTTCTCTAGACATTAAATAGGGAATGTATTATTTCACGTATGTGTAGAACCTATTTAGAATGGCTGAGCCTGACCTTACATAAAAACGGCTGTGAAAGAGACTGGAGGCAAGCACTTCCCCTGCCTCCATGATGGGGGAGTGTGAGAGCATGTTTCTATGTCATAATTGATTGTGTCAATAAATGCATGTTTTCAAACTCAAAAATAATCGTTTGAATAATCGTGATATCAATATTGACCAAAATAATCGTGATTATGATTTTTCCCATAATCGAGCAGCCCTAATATACACTATATATATTTTAAATATATGCGCACATTTTAAACAATATAATAGTAACAATAGATAAGAAAAGGGTTTTTCATACACATCTTTTCAGAAGTGATTTTTACTGTAAGTAGGTGCTACCAAGGAACTGAGTTGAAAACGTTACACTCTTACTGCATAATGATAAACAATATACAGGTATCTGCCATGTTAAGTCATGTTTATTTCAAAGGTGTTACGATGACAAGTTTGGGGATAATTCATCTACACAAAGTATTTTCAATAAAAAACGAATTGACATATTAACAATAAAACAACATGCATGGCTACACCATCATGAGTCAATAGGAACATTTGTTTTTTTATATTTACATGTGACTGCATACAGATGTGTCCACAGACATGGTAAATAACGCATGATAGCAATCATTATTGGCCCTTAACACTGATATTCAGAAAAAACACTGCCTCAAAAGGCTATTGGCTTAAGCAATACAAGTAGAGGCATATGCTTGAAATGTATACCCTGAACTTTTAAACGTTGCAAACGTGCAAAAACATAATTATATATTTATGTGGCATTCAGTCCAATGCAGAAAATATATCTGTGGCATCCAGTAGGCCAATGCTGTGGTAAAGTGTGTAAAGTATGACCAAGTGTTTCTTTCTGTTCAATAGATAGAACTTTATCAATCCCCTGTAGGAGAAATCTTTTGTGGACTTTTGTCAACAGTTCCTGCCTTTCTCCACGTGCAGTAATCACACAAAAATACATAATGTCGGGTTGCCATTGCTGTTGTATATAGGCCTATAGAGGGGGGTTCCCTTTCATTTAATATTGCATATTTTCCAGTAACTCCCGCTCAGCCCCTCGCAGTTGACGCGTGACAGTGAGGACTGTGTCTCTAACCTCGCGGGATTGCTAGCAGGATTTGATCGATTTAAATTCCAAAACTATAAATAATATATATAATATAATATATAAGTTTACTGTATCTGGCCCTTTACATTTAAGCTACCAGATATCAATATTCGATATAGGTCCGTAGGGCCAGATATTATGTCAGTTATGGCCCGGGGGCCGCCAGTTGCCAACCCCTGGTGTAAGGTCTCAATAAACACACCATACGGGAACATCTGGGATAGGATATCGGCTAGAGAGCTTGGTGTTTACATGAGGAACAGAGAGAGATAGAGAAACAGACAGAGAGGACAGAGAGAGAGGCCAATAGAGAGAGAGTCAGGCCAATATAGAGACGGAGAGACAGACGGAGAGACAGAGAGACCGAGCAGAGAAAGAGAGAGATAAGAGCGAGAGAGAATGAAAAAGAGAGGACAGGAGAGTCCGGGAGAAACAGATAAAGATTTTAGGCTAAGTTTGGAGAAATTAAGATAGAGGGGGCGTTGCCATTTTAGAGAGAAGAAAAACAAATGTAGATGTAGAAAGAAATGTAGGCGTTAAAAAAGGGAGAATGAAAAAAAGATGGAGGAGCTGGTGTAAAGAGAGAGAGAGGGTGAGAGAGAGAAAGAGCAAGAGATGGTGCAAGAGAGAGACTTGGATAGACTATATAAACAGTTGGTTGGGGAGACGCTTCCCAGCTGCCATGAAGGCTGTCTCACACACACACACACACACACACACACACACACACACACACACACACACACACACACACACACACACACACACACACACACACACACACACACACACACCAGAGTTCCCGCTGTCCGGTAATTACCGGTCTTTGACCGGAAAAAAATGAGGAGGACCGAAAATTGTAAATGTCTCCGGTCAGAATGACCGATTGGAAATAAGGCCCCATCCACACGGAGCCGAAACGGGCGAAAACTATCCGGTTTCGTTTTATGCGGAATATTCAAGGCGCTGGTTCTCCACAGAAAAAAGTGGAGCGCATCAACCCTGCGCCGCTGCGCGCATACAGCATTCGCTGTATACAAACATTCAGTCACGAAGAGATTCAACCTTTTAAATTGAGCAGGAATACTTTTTAATGTGTTTATTTGAATTGTGTTTAAATATGCTACAGTAGTCATTTGTTTAGCCAATTAATGTAAAACAATGAGGGTTTTGATTGTAGCGTAGCCTGTGTGATAAAATAAATAAGTTGTTACATTTCGTGCACTCGCTCAAATTGATCGCTATAGACCAGCCTTTCTCAAAGTGGGTGCCGCGGCACCCTGGGGTGCCCCGTGACTGTGTCAGGGGTGCCGCCAAAAAATTACGTATTCTGACATTTAATTAAAAAAATAATAATAATCTGACATTTCATATATGACATATATGAATATATTGAATGCATAAATACATTCTTTCTTACATATGAATGGATTAATACAATTGTAAAGTAATTTTAGTTAAACAAATATATAAAATTAACCATAAAAATCTGTCTCACGTAACGTGACGACCCCACCGGTTTCAGCGTGACAGCGCAGCACACAGCACATTGTTTTATAATTTAACCGCGAAAATACATTTCACAAAGAGCAAGGAACAAGCATCATGGATCGTTTTTTAAAAAGAAAAGCCCCACAAGAACCAGACATGATTGACTGTGAAATGGAGCCTCAGCCTACTACTTCATGTGAGCCTTCGTCCACCAGCTCTGAGTCTGCACCAAAGGTCGCAAAGGTAGATAAGGCTAAAAAGAGAACATACAATGACAATTACCTCAAACTTGGCTTCATCAGTACTGGGGATGAAGCATGCCCTCTCCCTTTGCGTCTAATATGTGGGATGAAACTGTCAAACCAAGGGATGGTTCCGAGCAAACTTAAAAGACACCTGACCACTAATCATCCATCACTTGCTGACAAGGATGCTGAATATTTTGTTCGAATGAAAAGTCAACACAGCCGTCAAGAACAAATGATGATTAAATCTGCAAAAGTCTCGGAGAAGGCACTGGAAGCTAGCTACCTCGTAGCTGAAATAGTAGCTAAAAACAAAGACGCCCCACACTATTGCAGAGACTGTAATTATGCCAGCCTGTACAGCAATTGTAAACAAAATGCTAGGGCCTCAAGCTGCAAAAGAAATTTCAAAGGTCCCGCTGTCGGATTGTACAATAGGGAGGCGTATCAATGACATGTCTGTGGATATTGAAGCTGCCGTTTTGGGGAAAATCAAGACAAGTGGACATTTTTCTTTACAACTTGATGAGTCAACAGACGTGAGTGGGCACGCTCAGCTCTTGGCAAATGTTCGGTTTGTGGATGGGGACCGTATTAGAGAGAATTTTCTATTTTGCAAACCGCTGCCAAACAAAACGACAAGAGAAGAAATTTATCGTGTGACAAATGAGTATCTTGAAAAGGGAGGATTGAGTTGGAAGAACTGTATTAGTATCTGTACGGATGGTGCGGCTGCAATGACGGGCTGTGCCAAAGGTTTCATTAGCAGGGCCAAACAGCAAAACCCTGACATCCGCACAACCCACTGCTTCCTTCAAAGAGAGGCACTTGCTGCAAAGACGCTCCCAAAAGAACTTTCGGACGTACTTGACAGAGCAGTGGACATTGTTAATTTCATAAAAGCGCGCCCGTTAAAGAGCCGCCTGTTTTCGATTCTGTGCAAGGAAATGGGGGCAGAGCATCAGAGCTTGTTGCTACACACGGCAGTCCGCTGGCTGTCACGGGGGAAGGTTTTGGGCCGATTGTACGAGTTAAGAGAAGAACTCAGAGTCTTCTTGACAGAAGAGAAATCTGCATATGCAGAGCTGCTCGCAGATGAGCAATGGTGCGTAAAACTCGCGTATTTGGCTGACATCTTCAAGCACCTCAATGAGCTGAACATTAAAATGCAAGGCAAAGAAGAAAACCTCCTCTCCTCGTCTGACAAACTGCGTGGCTTCAGATCTAAGCTCACACTCTGGCGTTCCTTTGTGGAACAGGGCAGGCTGGATATGTTTCCCCTGTGCAATGTGCATGTAAACAGCAGCACGCTTTCTGACCTCATAGCCCAGCATCTGAAATCTCTTGACGAGCGATTTAATCATTATTTTATTTTCCGTGTTATGCACAGTTTGACTGGGTGCGTGATCCATGGAGTTCACGCGCACTGGAGAGCGCAACGGACTGGCCAATGCCAACACAGGAGCAACTGATGGAGATCAGGGAAGACCGCACATTGAAAATGAGATTTGGTGACATGGAATTGGACAGGTTTTGGATATCAGTTGAAAAAGAGTATCCAGTGGCTTCAAGTAGCGCTGTTGCTATTTTGCTTCCCTTCTCCACAACTTATCTGTGCGAACTGAGCTTTTCAAGCCTGACATACATCAAGAACAAGTACAGGGAGCGACTGAGGACTGTGGACCAGGAGCTCCGTGTCTGCCTCTCATCCATCCCTGCCAGGATAGGCCGGTTGTGTGCGTCGCACCAGGCTCACGTCTCTCATTGATTGTGAGTCACACCCCCCTCTCTCTCCCCTCTCTCTCTCAATTGCGGCTTATTTGTGTGCGTATGCGCGCTGCATGCGCGAATGTGGACCTCTCTCATTGCGGATTATTGTTTGCGTGTGTGCGCGTGTGTGTGTGTGTGTGTATGGCACGGATGGAAACAAGCACTATGATGGAAAAACATTCCTGCTATCTCTGCACTTCATTTGAGTTCTCCTGGTCTCAATTTGTTGGGTTCTTGTATTGCCTGTGTTGCTGTATAGCTTGGGCGGTCCACCTCTTATGGTTTTATGGCATTTGTGTCTCTGATTTATTGTTTTGTTAAAGGTGCTATAAAGTTGCTATGAAGTTGTTATTATTATTAATATTTACAGTTGTATTATGCTCTGTTCATTACTGTCCTGTCTAAATAAACAGGACATTTGCATTTACGTTTAGGCTATGCAGTGTCGTTTTTAATGATATTTTACACTGGGGTGCCTTGAGATTATATGCACTTTTGAAAGGTGCCCTGGCTGAAAAAAGTTTGAGAAAGGCTGCTATAGACTACCGTAGGTTTATGAACTAAACGGCGGCCAGCTAGCGAAAGCCGGCGGCAAGCTTTGCGGAGTACCGGTATTTAACAACCATGGCGAATCAAAATATGATCACACACAAAATATGATCACAAAATATGATCACAAAGACCAAACAGCTAGCCACACGCACGCATACAAACACACTTCCATGACACAATAGCTGCTTTCAAACAGGGCCGCTTCTAAGCTTTTGGAGGCCCTAAGCATAATTGGTCATGAATTGGTCAGGGAGCCCCACACACACACACACACACACACACACACACACACACACACACACACACACACACACACACACACGTCATCATAGAGTATCAAAATAACAGCCTCAAAAGCAGCACCATCAGTAATATATAAAGTAATAAATAATATACAAGTCATGTATAATAATTTCTTAACAGCAGCATCACAATAACAATTGCAGGCTCCAAAGATGAACGAAAAGAATAATGCACATGAATAAGGAAAAAAAGGAAGTCATCAAAACAAACACACAAAACTATTTTTCACACACCCAAAAATGACCTCAAAGTATTTTCCCTACACTATGCAGAACTGTAACTGTTGGATAGTGTGCAATACGAAATTGCGTGTGCATTCTCAGCAGCTGCAGGAGGCTTTATAAGGTGCACGACGACTTTTCCTGGTCATCATCAAGTCATCATAAGACACCCCATGTTCCACTTAAGCGTTCTTTTCCCATTGTTGCCCGTAGATATGTTTGAATGCGCTAAGAAAGGATGCTCCGCCTCCGATGTGAAAAGAGGAGAGCTTTGAAGGCTGTACCAATTCAGGGAAGCAGGGGGGGGGGACTCTTTTACATATTAGGTAAAAACATGTAATCTGCCCAATTTGAGTGAAAAGGTACACAATTAAAGATCCCATGGCATGATAATATCACTTTATGAGGTTTTCTAACATTAATATGAGATCCCCTAGTCTGACTATGGTCCCCCAGTAGCTAGAAATGGTTTTAGGTGTAAAACGAGCACTAGGTATCCTGCTCTGCCTTTGAAAAAACAAAGCTCAGACGCGCCGATTTGGAATTTTTCCCGTATGTCGTCATACAGGGAAATGTTACCTCCCCTTCTCTGCTTTGCCCGCCCAGAGAATTTGGCCCGCCAATGAGACAATGAGCTACGACTGCGACTTCTTTGTTATTTGGGTAACCGTTCTGTTGTTCGTGTTATGGCGCATAATACATCGGGTTCTTTGACGTCTCTGGTATTTCCACAACGAGACTCGTAGTGGGGGTAATCTCAGCCATGGTGGAGAAGGAATTTGGGGAAAGGAACTTTGGCTTTGACTCCCTGAAGAACATGAACCGTGACATGGAGGAGAAAAGGATTGTTGCCCGCGATTGTCTTCCGCAGGAGCCCATCTGCCCGTTGCCCACTGCCGCGAGGCACCACCGCCTCGGCGCTGCCCGCTTCCAAGACGTTGGTGCCTCAGCAGCAGGGCTCTGGCGGAAGACAATCGCGGGCAACATCCCTTTCTCCTCCATGTCTTGGTTCAGTCTACTTCAGATTGATGAGGATGTGCAAGTGGAAGAACCAGAGACATCTGAGAACCCGACGAGGTCGTTTGAGTTTCATAATATCATCTCGAGGCGCACAAAGCTTTTGGCCGTGATAATATGTATTATATGATATAGATATCTATGTATAATATGATATTATTTAGATATAGAGCTCAAGGACTGTAATGCAAATGTTGTACACTTCTTTGTTATTTGGATTACCGTTCTGTTGTCTGTGTTATGGCGCATAACACGTCGGGGTCTCTGACGTCTCTGGTATTTCCATAACGAGACTCGTAGAATGGAGTGGCGGCCCTGCTTTCAGACATATGTTCTAGTCCTGATATTCTCCTGATGGGCCGTATGTGTGAATAACTTATCCTGTGAATAACTTATTAAAACTATGATATTAGACAAGGACAAGTACAATAAAGCAAGAGGAACAAAAATAATTTAAATCCTTTCATACAAAACCTGCAGACTGTACAGACAATAGGCCTTTGAACAAACGTTTTCCAGCACAAACAGGGCATTCTATGCTACATGGGCGAAAACATTATTTTCCCCTTCCGTTTTCCTTGGCAGCGCTTCAGGTATCTCTCCGTAAAGACGGACAAAAACGTATATAGCTGTATAAACGCTGTACTACATATTCAAGGCCTCTATGTGGCACAGGTTCTCCACCAAAAAAAGAAGATAAGGCGGAGTATGTGTATCAAGCCTTTGCACTGTATACAAAGTAAACATACAGTCGAGGAGGAGAAAGCAGTTGTTAAACCTTGTAGATTGAGCGGAAAATACTCTTTAATGTACAGTTAGTAATTCAATTTACCAAGGGGTGTATATGAAGCTACAAAAATAATAAAAATTAAACAAAATAAATTAGATGGAAATCGAACGTTGCCACCTGTTGGGGGGGCAATGACTTCATCCTTTGTGTATCTGCCGAACACGAATCCTACCACAAAAACGCATAGGGCCGTTCTTCTCTTTTTCTCCCTGGGACCTGGTTTAAAAATCTGCATTTTCACCAAAAAAAATAGTTTCCGTGTAGACGGGGAATGAGTGGCACCCTAAATGATAATAAGCCTTTGACCTTTTGTTCACTGAATGGTTAATTTACAACAGCCTTCCCAGATCCTTCCCTGGCGTCGATGCAGGTTAAACAGCAAAAAATGCTCTATTACTCTGGTAACGCAGTCGTTCGCGGGGCCTTACATCTTCGTCGTTTCTTAAATTTGTGTCTAACTCGTGCTCCAATCTTTCATTGATTCTACGGATGTTGTGGATTCAACACTATGATGCATCATTGCAGCAGAATTTAAGATGATCGTGATGAGTTCTGCCCATTCTGCCTCCGTGCTGTCTGTGGTCAAACCAAAACAAACTATAGCGACAGGGGCCACACATATCCCGCCTCTTGCGAACTGAGACCCTACCTCATATCCCGCCCCTTACAAGCCCACCACATAACCATCCGGATATTTTACTGATATCTGAATGACACCGATGTCTGCATATAAGGCATCAAGTCTGAATCACCCTCAGGGTTGAATCTCCTGATGTAAAAATTATAATAAAGTGCGGAGGACATGTCTGAAATCAGCTATTGACATTCATATTCTTATGTAGATACACATAAATGCCCAAGCTCTAATGGCATGTTTAAAAAGCGCATCAAAAAATTATCATAGATACTCCGCCCGGCGAGCACTGCAATAAACTTTCGGCCCTCTCTCTCTCTAAAGAGTCCCTTCAACGTCATACTTTTGAATTGAGCAAAATATTGTTTGAATAATTTATCAAATTAATATAAAGAATATATAAAGAGATGGATCAGAGAATGTTTGGTTTATTTGTCATGCATTTCTAATTTCTTCATATTGCTATTGCTTACGATACAACACGTTGGATCTTAATAGCGCCTTTCACCAGGACCGAAGTTGCTATAATAATAATATAAAAAATAAAAAATAAAGTAAAATATATAATAAAATAAGGAAAGAACAGGGTTGTATTGTGGCAGGTGTGTAAATGTCTCCCGCCCTCCCCCCTACCGGCCCTCCCTCTGGACAGACCTGGAGATTTGCACGCCAATTGCCTAGCACCTCGGTTCTCAAAGTGGGGTCCCCGGACCCCCGGGGGTCCGCGGCGCGTTGCCAGGGGGTCCGTGAAGAGCTTGTTGTTACAACATAAACATACCGGTATTTATGGAAAAAATGTTGGGCCGGTCGTCATTCCTCCCGTAACGTTAAACCAATGAACACTCGGCTTTTACATTACGTCAAACTCCCTCAGGCTTTACCTTCACATCTCGCACCTAAATAACTAAATAAAGAGGGAATCTGGCAACCCTGGCTATGGAGTAGACGTGTTTGCAGGAAGCTCCGCCTCAACTTTTCTTTTTACCTCACTTATTGTTCTTAATTTAAATTTTGGCGAGTTTGAACTAACAAGAAAGACAAAATGACAAGAAAAGGCAAGGGGCATAAATCTGAATGCAAAATGCAAATGCATTGAAAAGCGCTGTAGATGAGAGATTCGACGAGCTAAAAGGGTCCCTATCCACCCTCAAATCGGCTCTATCAGACGTTACTGAACGTGTGTCGTCAACCGAGGCTGCCGTGGAATCGCACGAGAAACGGCTAGAGGAGTTGGAGAGGCGACACGCTAGCCTTGAATCCCAGTACACGCTGCAAGAAGCCAAGCTAGACGACCTTGAGGCCCGCTCCCGGAGGCAGAACATCCGCATCATCGGAATCAAGGAGAAAGCTGAAAACGGTAGGCCGACGGAGTTTGTTGCCAAGCTGTTACCGAAGCTTTTGGGAGAGGAGAATTTTGACCGGCCCGTGAATGTGGATCGTGCACATCGAAGCGCAGCGCCTGCTAAAGATGGTAAATCTAGGGCTATCATTGCAAAGCTACACCACTTTCAGGTGAAGGAGCTGGTGTTGAAGCTTGCCAGGGAGAAAACGCCGCTGCAGTACGACGGGCGCTCTGTGTTCATCTTTCCTGATCTAACGTCGGCTACCATGAAGAAACGGAAGGTGTTTCAGCAAGAGCTGTCAGTTAAACGCGTTACTAACGGCGTTAACGCAAACCAATTTTAACGGCGTTGAAAAAATTATCGCGCGATTAACGCAATTATTTTATTTAAAAAAATAAAATATATATATTTTTTTTTTTTCCTTTGGCTCAAAACAAAGAAGCAGTAGCCTGACTGCTATGTTCAAATGACATTTGTTCAAAGCAGTGTCCTGTTTTGATCAGTATATGCCAATGTTGTTATCAATAAAAAATAATTTGCACAAGGCAAGCCGATGCACTTCACCATGTTGATAAGAGAATTAAAATGAGAAGAATTATGGGACAAAAAAATCAAGGGATATTTAGCATAGAAAAAGAATTTGCGATTAATCGCGATTAATCGTGAGTTAACTATGACATTAATGCAATTAATCACGATTAAATATTTTAATCACTTGACAGCTCTAGTTTCAGCACATTAAGGAGAAATGCAGAACCAGGAAAATCAGGTGCGGTTTCAGGCACCTAGCAAACTTTGTGGTCACAGTGGATGGCAATACTGGCACGGTCAACACCCTGGACGAAGCCGAGAAATTCCTGAGTCGGGAGGCACGGGACTGGAACATAGATGTTGGGTCAAGCCGGCAAGTTGACTAATTTATCTCTGTATTATCAGCAAAATTGAAAGTAAGAAAAAAAAAAAAAAAAAAAGACCAAACTCGCATTGAGAATTGAGAGGACAAATGTTTTATTTGCAATTATTATCCACGGTTGAGGTGGAGTCTCTCCCTTGCTTGGAGAGAGGTGAGTAGTTGTTTGCTATCTTGGGCCTTTATTGGCCCCCTGAGTTTAGCTTTAACTTTAAGTCTGGGGCATGGAAGCGTTTTCCATGGGGTTCTCTCCCCTTTACTATGTTCATGTGTTCTGTTCGATGTTCTTTTTCTGTCTGCACATCTTTTTTTTTCAGTTTACTGTATATTCCTCTTTGCCATGGTCATGTAACAAATTCCCTTATGTAGCATATTATGTCAGATAGACCTACATCTTGTAAACACAGTGAAGGTGGAATTACATTGGTCAGTTGGAATGTACGGGGGATCAATAGCCCTCTTAAGAGAAGAAAGGTTTATGCACATCTACGCACACTCAAGGCAAGGCAAGGCAACTTTATTTATATAGCACTTTTCATACACAAGGCAGATTCAAAGTGCTTCACAAATAAACAGTGTCATACAATGAAATAAAATAATAGGCAAGTAAAAGAAAAACATATGCAAAAATAGAAAGTTAAAAAGGCATTTTAGTATTAAAATAGAAAATCAGGCTGATCAAGGCTGATATTTCCTTCCTTCAAGAAACGCATATAAAAAGAACGGCAGCAAAAATATTGTGTCCTTCATGGGCATCTCATGTACTTCAATCAAATTTTTCTACAAAAGCAAGAGGGGTAGCGATCCTTATTAAGAAAACAATAGCTTTTATCCACAAGCAAACTACTTCTGATCATAGGGGCAGATATTTAATAGTTAAAGGGGAACTTAACTCTGTACCAGTTACCCTAATTAACGTGTATGGGCCAAATTTTGATAACCCCATTTTCTTTCAGAATCTCTTCAACACTATACCCGATATGTCAAACTCAAATATAATTTTGGGTGGAGATTTAAATTGTGTTTTGGATCCTGTCTTAGACAGACAACACTCCCAAACCAGTTCATCTAAGAGCAGTGTTACTCTTAATAATTTAATGCAGTCATATAATCTAGTGGATATTTGGAGGCTCCTCAACCCCACAGCAAAATACTTTTCTTTCTTTTCAGCAGTTCACAAGTCTTATTCTAGGATTGATTATTTCATTCTGGATTCTAAACTTTTAACACAAATAGTTGACTGCAAGTATCATAATATTCTCATATCGGGTCATGCCCCTGTTTCTGTAAAACTTAAATTGAATTACAAGAGGGGAGAATTTAGCTGGCGCCTTAATAATGCAACACTGAAAGATAAAGAATTTTGCTCTTATCTCTCAAACCAAATAGATCAATATGTACAAATGAATGACACTGGTGAAGTTGATGATTCCACACTTTGGGAGGCCATGAAGGCTGTTATTAGGGGCCACATTATATCCTATGAGGCAGCAGAAAAAATAAAATCTAAAGAAAGGTTAACTGAAATTGATAATCAACTGGCTGATATGGAAGTGTTATATAGAGAAGGTAACAAACCTGAGTTACTCAAGTAGATCACTGCATTACGATATGAATACAATACTCTACTGTCAAAGAATGGGTCACGTTTACTGGTCCAAATTAGACAAAAATATTTTGAATTTGGCGACAAGCCCCATAGGTTGCTATCCCGTCAATTAAGCCAAACTCAGGCTTCCAGAGCCATACACTCTATTAAGTCAGATGATGGCACTCTCTGGACAGACCCTGAAAAAAATAATAAATGTTTTGCTGGTTTTTATGAACGTGTCTATCAGTCACAAGGTGAACCTGATCCTGACGAGATGGAAACATTTTTTGAAAATCTGGACCTACCTAAACTATCAGCAGAATCATCTCTTTCACTAGATAAAGAAATTAATTCAAAAGAAATAATGGAAGTGATCTCCTCCATTCCCAACAATAAGGCAGCTGGGCCAGATGGCTTCAGTATAGAATTTTTCAAAAAATGTAGCTCCAAATTATCGCCTCTCTTATTACGTATGCTTAATCACTCAATGTTGAACTCAAGGTTACCTCCCACCTTATATAAAGCCAACATTTCACTTATACCCAAGCCAGGCCGTGACCCTAACTTGGTCTCATCATACCGCCCCATTTCACTGTTGCCTATAGAAACCAAAATCCTGGGTAAAGTCTTAGCTAACAGATTAAAAGGAGCACATATGTTCCATTATTCATCCTGACCAATCAGGTTTCATGCCAGGGAGACATATGTATTTTAACTTGCGTCGTTTATTTCATGTGTTGTACACGGAGCACACAGAGGAGGCTGTAGTAATCTCTCTGGACGCACAACGTGCGTTTGATCAGGTGGAGTGGCCTTATATGTTGATCACACTTGAACATTTTGGTTTTGGACCCTCCTTTATGAAGTGGATTGAGATCATTTATTCACACCCAACTGCCTCTGTTATCACCAATCAAAACATTTCATGCCCTTTTGCAATTAATCGTGGGACCCGTCAGGGGTGCCCTCTCTCCCCTTTTTTATTTTCAATAATTATTGAGCCGCTTGCTGCCAGTGTCAGACAAAGACAATTAATATACCCCGTTGAGATACATGAGCAAGAGCATCATCTCTCGTTGTATGCAGATGACATTCTTTTGTTTATATCTCGTCCTGAAACATCAATACCTGCCCTCTTGACTCTAATTAGCAGTTTCGGCAAACTCTCTGGATTCTCTGTTAACTGGGACAAATGTGAGTTAATGCCAGTGTCCAAGGAGGTTAATATGACGTATTTATTGTCCACTCCCTTTAAAAAGGCTTATGAGCATTTTTCATATCTTGGTGTTATTGTTACGAAAAAATCTGAGGACCTCTTACGAAAGAACTGGAACAGCAAAATTGAACAGCTTAAGCAGGGAATTAATTTCTGGAAGACTCTTCCTATTTCTCTCGCAGGGAAGATTAATGCTATTAAGATGATTGTACTGTCGCGTTTCCTCCATCTTTTTCAATCCATTCCTTGCTTTATTGCTCAGTCTTACTTTAAGCAACTAGATTCCATTATTGTATCATTTATCTGGAACTACAAAGCCGTTAGAATTTCTAAAAAACATTTATGTAAAGCAAAGAATGTTGGTGGCTTTGCTTTACCAAATTTTAAAATGTACTATTGGGCTACTCATCTGTCTATGCTTGCTTGGTGGAGAAGGGGCCCCCCATCTATTTCAGATTCATGCCCAGCGTGGCTACGCATAGAACGGCTGCTTTGCAAAAAGTCTTCCTTGCTGGCACTGCTTAATAGCCCCACCACAGTCAAGAGCTGTGTTCGAAATCGTTCCCTATCATGGATGTAATGCACTAAATAGGGTGCACGCCATTTTGTAGGGTGTTCGAATTCTCAGTGGTCCACTATATAGGGCACTATAGTGGACTTAAAATAGGGTACATACGATGTTCCCTACATGTTACCAGAGCCCGTCTACGAAGAGCCTGGGCACTCCCTATACGCCCCATTGTACTGATTTTGGTTGTAGTTCCATGAGACATCCACTGGGGGTGATCGCGGGCGAGTCCAGATTGAATGGGAGTCTATGGGGCTAAACGGCTAATTATGCCTCTTTCACCTGCTTGTCGTTGAAATATCGCAAATTTTATTGTAGATTCCGCAAGTTCAATATAGATTATGGTTCAAAAGTGAAATGAGTGAGTACTTATGTCCTTTCGATTTCTTACAGTTAGGGCCGTTGTTGGCCATACACGCTAGCATTCTGCTAATGAATGCTGATTGGTCAGGGACGGACTTGCGACTGATTACGACCAGAGACCCCTCTTGACGGCATCTGAAGCTGAAGAGCAATCAGAAACGTGTTAACTCAATTTTTGCATACTGTATTTATATTTTCCTGCAGGCCCTTTTATTTTTTAGATAGTATGTATGGTGAAAGTACATGGGCATAAATGGAATTTCTTCCATTTCTTGTGTTCAATGTTCAATGTGTTATATACATGGTAGGTACGGTATGACCACCTTAAATAATAGTCAATATCCCGCTCAATATCATTTAATCTGTCAGTCTATTTTTTGAAAATAAAGATAGTTTAAAAAAGAAATGCCTCGTAAATGTGCAATGATAAACTGCACTTACAGTGGAAACGGATTGTCCGTCTTTTCGTTTCCCAAGGACAGAAAAAGGTAACGTTCTTGCTTGCTCCTGTATGAATGGTCCTAGGCTACCTGAGGCTTCACCTGGTAAGGAAAGTTGCGCTGGAGCCCGGGTAATATCGCACATGGCTTATTCAAGTTGCGCGCTAGACATTCTCTAAAGTGTCGAGACTCAAGGACTTGGGCTAATGACCTTGCACAGAGGGAAAACCATCTACACCACTTGTCATTGATTTCTATGCATTCACTGATCTTTACAGATGGGTTTGTTTTAAGCCATTGAATATAATTGCTCTGCCATGCAACACATTATAAGCTACACATGTTTGTTAAATGAGAAATATGGTCTGGGTCACATTGAAACAGTAACAGTTGTATAACAGTAATTATACAAACATTATACCAACATTGCAACAGGCAAGTTTATTCAAACATCACAGTAACAAGAACACAATAAGAACAGTAACTAATAAAAAAAAAGAGAAATGATTTAACAACACTGAACATACTGAACAGAGGCAGGGGAAAAGGACAGAGGAAGAAGACTTGTCCGTTGTCACAGCATCAAGGTCCGACTGTAGAGATCAAGAAAGGAAGAGGCATGAGGAGAACAACAGAACACTGCCCTCTAGCAGATTGTTTACCGATGTAAACTAAATTGATGCAGTCTTAAAATTATGATTCTAATCCAGGTTTCTATTTCAGGAGAAAGAAATGGCTCATTATCGTTACTAAAAAAGAAAGCTTTATCATCGGCACTAGTGAGGATTAGAAAAAACACTCTCTGTAAGTAACATACATATGTAAAACATTCGCGCATTTCTTTTTTTTACATTAGCTCACTAAAACTCTGTAACTAGGGTATTAAGCAAAAAAAAGCCTTACCTCCAACAGCTGGTGTTATCGTTGCGGGAAAAGGGAAGTGCTTTAGAAACTGCCGTAAAGCAGTACCTCTGACAGTATTACAGTGTGTGACGTCATCGCATGTTTTTAACGCCTTTTTAGAACAGATACGTGCGTCACACAAATACCCGGCGCATTTACTGACGCAAATGACGTTTAGAAATGTTCAGCGTAGTGTCCGAATTCTCGTTCCCTATTCCCTATATAGTGCACTATATCATGTACACTATAAAGGGAATAGGGAACGAGTGTATAGGGAACGATTTCGAACACAGCTATTCTCTGATGTTACTCCTGTATACCACAATGCAATGCGGTCGTGTTTTTCCGGAGGAGAAGAAGAAGCTGAATAACCGCGAAAACGAATACATTTAATGATGGAGTCTCCGGCTTTCGTTTAGAAATGTCAACAATTTATTTGGGATTTAACATAGAATATTTAACATTCAAAATTAATAAAAAAAATACTTGAACAAGGAAATGTAACATTCAACATCAATACAACCTCCAGCTTTCCTCGTGAGTGCCTGGTATGTTTACATGATGTGGGCGCATCTGTCTGCGTCACACAAATACCCGGCGCATTTACTGACGCAAATGACGTTTAGAAATGTTCAGCGTAGCGTCCGAATTCTCGTTCCCTATTCCCTATATAGTGCACTAAATCATGTACACTATCTATATAGGGAATAGGGAACGAGTGTATAGGGAACGATTTCGAACACAGCTAAGAAGTCATGCTATAGTAACAGCCTTGTAATTCATGGCACTATACGCATATGGGAGCAGATAAAATCTTATATTAAGGCTCCAAAAATGTATACTGACATAATAATCACTCTTTTATACCAGGCATTAACGATGCAGCTTTCTTTGACTGGAAACAAAAGGGTATTGTTAACATAAATGATTCGTATATTGAAGGAAGTTTTGCCACATTTAGACAGCTACAAACTGCTTATAATATTTCTACCTCAAGCTTTTTCAGATATTTACAAATTAGAGACTTTATTCGTAAAAATGTAACGAACTATCAGAGCCTGAATAAGCACGAAACTCTTGAGACAATGAATACATTTGACCTCTCTTAGCAGGAAACCGATGGATTGCTTACTCCGGGTAGGAAATGAGTCCTTAGCCCAAGTGAAGGAGTTCAAGTACCTCAGGGTCTTGTTCGCGAGTGAGGGTACTATGGAGCGTGAGATTGGCCGGAGAATCGGAGCAGCGGGGGCGGTATTGCGTTCGCTTTACCGCACCGTTGTAACGAAAAGAGAGCTGAGCCGCAAGGCAAAGCTCTCGATCTACCGGTCGATCTTCATTCCTATCCTCACCTATGGTCATGAGGGCTGGGTGATGACCGAAAGGACGAGATCGCGGGTACAAGCAGCCGAGATGAGTTTTCTCAGAAGGGTGGCTGGCGTCTCCCTTAAGGTGCGGACACACCAAAAGCGTATCCCGCGTACCATGTACGTGCGTAACGCAGCTAACATGTTGCTTGACCATTTTGTGTCAAAAAAAACGCGTAGCTGCGTAGCTGCATACGCAGCTACGCGCCTGTGGCTGCGCTGGATTTAGGAGTCCGAGGAAGGAAACCCAAACGCCGCCGTGTCTGGGTGCATGATAGAGCTTGAATCGGGTTAGATTAAATAATCTCGGATATAAATAACAATAATCGGGTTAAATAACTTCACATGGTGTGTCTGGTGTGTTTCCAGCATTCGTAGTGTTGATCGGCAGAGAAATAGTCCGCCAAGACGTTGAGGTTGCTTAGCAACCAGAGACTCTGTCCATGCAAGTGAACGGAGCGTTCACTCTTCGTCATAACTATCAAACCAAACATCCTTCACATTCACCGAGTGAACATTATGAAAGTAAAATGCACATTTCTCGCTAAAAATGTTTCCATAAACGCATTTAATGGCGTAACTATGTTACTATTTCCACCCAGAATAAAGAAAGATGTCGGCCGTATGCTTCTGTGCAAGGGTCACTACTCTCTGCCAGTGACGTCTGGTCAAGCTCCACGCTGATTGGCTATTGCGGCTAAGTATCACGCGTATGAGCGTAAAAAGTTCAATTTTTTGAACTCCTCGCGTACGCGCGTATATATACGCGCCTCATACGCCCCTAACGCGAGTAAAATGTTGCTTGGTACGCATGATACGCGTGTACGCACCTCATACGCGCGTAAACCAATGCTTCCCTATGGAAAAATTGCCGATTTTATACGCGTGGTACGCGGGTAACGCGTTTGGTGTGGCCGTACCTTTAGGGATAGGGTGAGAAGCTCAGCCATCCGTGAGGAACTCGGATTAGAGCCGCTGCTCCTTTACTTAGAAAGGAGTCAGCTGAGGTGGTTCGGGCATCTGGTAAGGATGCCCACTGGGCGCCTTCCTTGGGAGGTGTTTCAGGCACGTCCAGTGGGGAGGAGACCTCGGGGAAGACCCAGGACTAGGTGGAGAGATTATATCTCAACACTGGCCTGGGAACGCCTCGGGATCCCCCCGTCAGAGCTGGTCAATGTGGCCCGGGAAAGGGAAGTCTGGGGCCCCCTGCTTGAGCTGCTCCCCACGCGACCCGACCCCGGATAAGCGGTCGAAAATTAGATGAGGGGAGATTTTGGTTATGTAGCAAACTCCATTCATATTGGAAAAGTATTTTTCAATGCTTCTCTGAGGCTTTTGGGAAACGTTTGGAACCTGACCCACTTGTGGCAATTCGGGGAGCTACAAGTCCCTTGTCTTTTATTAATAAATACGAGAAGAAGGCTATTGAATTTGGGATGGTGCTTGCCAAGAAATTGATATTACGTGTGTGGAAGTTGGACTCTGTGCCTACATACGACCTGTGGTTAGGAGAAATGTCTAACACACTGCATTTGGAGCGACTGAGATACTATAACGATGATAGAGGAGATGTGTTTGATAAGATTTGGGACCCTGAACTAAGATTCTTTAATGGGTAGGCTGCTCTATAGTGCTTTAGTATGCATATGTATGGATATGTGTATTTTTCTTTTTTATTGTACTCTGACATTCACTTGACAAAACTTCTGATCCTTTTACTTAATATTTATGTTTTGACCATGGACTGCGGCTGCTAATTTTGATGTGCTTTGTTCTGTATGTTATATGTGATTGTATGCACTGTCTGTTCTAAAAACTGAAAACTTCAATAAACATATTTAAAATAAATAACAAAATAAAAGCCAATTAAACAGGCGCATTGTGTTCAGCCCTCCCCCTGCTTTAATTTTCGGCCAATAGTAACTCTGTTAACATTGCGTCAACCTGTCAACGCATGCTCGAGTCTGCCCTGCGTTCACACCAAAAGATGCAAAAAGATGCCGCGCAGCACGATCCCATCCAAAGTGAATGTAGAGACGCGTTGCGGGTTTGCTGCCGGACCACTTGCTGCCGAGAAAACCGGCAGCAAAATTTGATTTGCGGCGCGGCAAGATTTGATTTGCAGCGCAGCGCAGCACGCCCGTGCCCGCGCTGCAGGCGCGTTCACGTATTTTGCGGCGCGTCAAATGCTGCTCGAGTTGAAATATTTCAACTTTTCGGCAGCAAACGCGTGATGACGGCCAAGCAGCGTTCAACAGCGTTGCCAAAGCTGTGTTTTGCGTCCCCTTCAAAGCTTCATCCATATATGCATGGCATGCCGAGCAGGCGATTTGTTACGATGGACCATTGGTAACAGTAGGTAACGTGTTTACGTGGGTGAATAATTTAACTGTTTTGCACCACTTTACTATCTCTCTTGTAAACCAATCCTTGCAGACATTTGGAAATAAACATGTCCTCTGCCGTTGTCCCATGTCCATTGTGACAACATTGGGCAATGTTGCTGTGTCATGTTTTTGGTGGTTTTGTTTGGGTTGGGTAGTGTGTGTGTGTGTGTGTGTGTGTGTGTGTGTGTGTGTGTGTGTGTGTGTGTGTGTGTGTGTGTGTGTGTGTGTGTGTGTGTGTGTGTGTGTGTGAAATTTTTATACACACATTTATAAAAAAGTAAAATCTATTTACATATTGTAAAGTTATGCCAAAATACAATAAAATGCTCATTTAACACTATTGTGGTATTAGCACTGAATGATTGAAGCATAAAATAGTTCAAAAGCATCTAACAGAAAAAATAGACATGAGCCTATATGATTACATTTGTGTTGCGGTTATGAGGGGGTCCTTGAAATAATTTCTGCCCTATGGGGGGGTCCCCGGCCCCATATAGTTTGAGAACCCCTGGCCTAGCAGATCGATAAACACAAACTCTCTCCCTTGATCTCTTTTAACCCCAAAGTTTCTTTCAAAAACAAAGTTTAGAATACAATACTGAATCGTACTTATCCATCATAATATAAAAAGGATATTCGGACTTAAAAAACATACTATTACAAACATCAACTTTCATGCAACGACAACGGAACAACATGGTGTGACAGAGCCTCTGATTGAACCAAAAGATAGATGTTCTCGCTCGCCCCGTCCATCAGGGGTCATGGATTCGGCCGCACCAAGCGCTCCTAGCAGGGGAGCCCTTGTTAGGAGATCCAAATGCTCCAGCGGCCCTTGAGGCTCCTTGTTTTTCATCAGCCTCTCGTTTTGCTGTCAAAATGCCGTGAATCTCTTGCACAACGCTGGCCTCTTTGATATCTCAGCTGTTTACGGTGCCCCTCCCGCCATGGTAGGGTTCTGTTTCAGGTGCCTGGCCCGGTCGACCACACTGCGCTAAATATAAACGCTATCTAAGACTTCCTCGGGACCGCAAGCACACCCCAGGGCCAAAGGCTACTGTGTGTCTGATCATGTACGTTGATGTGTGTGTGCATGTGCAGGGCTTGGTCCCAAGGCCTTACCGGTGCCCTTGTTGCGGTCCACAAAGCAGTACTTCAGTTCATACTCCTTCAGAAATTCATGGACTTCCTGCGAGAAAAAGACAAAAAGTGGGAGAGAAACAGTGTTTATGGCAGGGGATATGTTTATACATATGAATAACAATGACACATTTCTCACACATTGAACCCTAACCAAATACATCGCTTTTCTCAGTAGGTTGCACCAAGGTAATTCTTCCTTTAAGTTCATGGAGACAAGGCCCGGCACAAAATGGACTTCACGGACAGAAATAAATCATTCCATTCCCATTTCACTTCTTGGGAATACTTTATCACAAAAAAGAAGGCTATCTCGGAGAGATGAAATGTTCTCCCCTTTCGGCTTTCGGCAGAGTGTGTGTAATTAGAGGCTGGGTCTGAAGGCCTCTGAAGAGTCTCCCTGTATGCAGCAGCACATCAAAGTCAGAAATTACCCGCTTGTTTAGAACCAGAGAGCAGCCCTACCCTCACACACACACAACGGTAGGACTACCATGGTGGAAAGGTCCTTGCGTTTGCCTGCCATTGGGACAGCAAGGAGGGAGAGAGAGAGAGAGAGAGCGTTGAATGAGATGGATCTTTGAGTCACGACATTCATAGTAGACTGGGGCCTGCAGGTGGAGTTTTGCCTGTGGATAGCAACTGACGGCTCGAGGGGTTCCCTGAGTGGCACTGCTTACAGAACCAAGCTTTTGGATGATCACAGAACCTCCCAAGAATCCCACAGCTGTACAGCTGTTCTTGAATAATGGGTCTCGTTTTTTTAATGATATAAGAACCAATAAAGGTTTCCCTTTCCAGTTGATCGATCTGACATATAAAAAGAATTAGAATAGACATTTTTGCTAATAACGAAGAATTGCATTCTGATGTCATGTCACTCCATTTATTTTCGTAATTGTATTCCATGTGTTGATGTGAACACAGCCAAATACGTAGATGCAATACACACGTAGACACGTAGATGCAATCACCCAACTCTTATCTAACTATTGCTTCGCCCTCCAAGAGCTCCTTGGCAATCAAATTCTTATAAAACCATTCAAGAGATTCCTCCCCAAAGATTTGCAGTAGCATAAAGTCCGTCCTAGCCCGCGTTATCCCCCTTTTTCTGTCACATCTCCCCCTTATGCAGTGTGCAGAAGGAGCCATAGGCTGGGTGTGAACCAGACCTCTGGTATTTACTCTTGCACAGCGGCCGTGTCAGTAGACGCTGACGATGATCAACACAATCAAGAGAGAGGGAAGGCTTCCAGTCGTTTGTTACAAAGTGTGGCGGCCCACTATAGCACTGCAGACATGCAAGAAAATAGCTGAAGTAATTATTTCAAAAAGTTTTTAGAGCAACACTGAGAATAACAAAGCAGGTATTTTAGGGCCTACAAACAGAATATATCATATATCAATGGTCAGATAACCTACGCTCAGTTTTCTGCCAGGAAGAAAAAGCTGTTGATTCAATCATTAGTAATTCTTACAGGCATTGTATGAATGTGGTACACTGCCATGGGAATCGATGGCAACGAGTGAACCATTGTACAATATATGTGTTTACTGACATGTCATTGAAACACACTAAAGCTTGGATTGAAAGCAGTATGTGTTACAGTAGATGTCTGTTGGGCCAGAGTTGGTTTTACTTGATATCTTTTCAAGTGTATATATTTCTGTTGGTCTACAGGCTGTTTATAATGACGAATGACCACACCACTCAGCAGAATATCAGGTTGACATTTCAAAGAAGACCATGTCAGCCCCCAAGCATCAAATGCCGCCCTGGGCCTGGTGCCGTGTGTGCGATTGATATGAAAGTCAGCTGGCCTGGAGGTATTTCCCCAGTGGAACTGTTCCATTTAGAGCGCTCTATGTCTGACTTCTGATTTGACTGAACAACACGCCTGGGACTAACAGCACTGCACTTTGATGACATTTTCTTCACATCAAACATTTAATTCCCCGTGGCATGGACCGGCAGAGGCCCGGTCCATGCTAGGGTGGGGATAGATGGAAGCTAAGGTGGGGTCAGGGTGAAACTAAGGTAGGGTTAGGGTCGAGCTGGTGTGGGTTTACATAAGGTAAAGCTGAGGTTTGGTTATGTAGGTTGAAGCTAAGATGGGGTTTGGTCAAAGCAAGGCTCGGGGTTGGGTGAAGCTACGGCTCAGTTCCGTCGGGTGAAACTTGGCCTGTCGAATGGGGGAAGCTACGGTGGGGTAAAGTAAGGTAATTGTAGGCTGGGGTTAGGGCAAAGCTAGGGTGGGGTTCGGGGGACGGTAGGATGAGGTTAGGCTGGCTCTAGGATCAGTGTTCTGCAAGGCGGTGTGCCTGGGAGAGATAAGTGAGGCCAGGCTGTAAGGCTAAGCTGAGGTTGATGGTCAATGTGTGGCCAGAGAGGAGCCACAATGAGGGCAGGGGTGGACTAAGGAAGTACAGAGAGAAAAGGAACCAGATCACTACAGATTTCATTTTATAGGAAATCAGTGCTGTTTGAACGCAAAGGTGGCCATCGCTACTACTGCCTCCATCTCCTCACATGCATTTTAGTTGGAGTAAAGAAACTCATTTAGGCTTTGACAAGACATTTGTATAACAGAAGGTTAAAACACATTCAAATACACTCTGAAACTCAAGGTCAGAGTGACGTCAATCCCAAGGGTCCTTGTTTGATGAAGCTATGCATGGAATGAGATTTGTTGAATGTGCATACGTCGGTGAGAGAGGGCTTTGGGCGTGAGCCATATTCAGGGGAGGCTGGGTGGGAAGGTGCTTCCTGAGGAACTGTTATCTGTTAACAGCTCTATGCGTTTGGGTAGACCGTAAATCAAAGAGTTAGGATTGGCTGAGGTGTATTGTACATGAAAGTTATCTTGCACAAGTTCCAATCAGACACAGCAAAAAGAGGTGTTGACAAATCGAATGGACTTAAATATAGAAGGGAAGGACAATCCAGTGGACATGCACATCTCTGAGGGATAGATAACTACTTTGTTAATTCATAATATAGCGACTGACGGCCTAGTTTTCATCATAATTATAACATGCTTTCCTTTTCAAGATGACCCGCTCTGAAAAAGCTGAGGGAAACCTCTAGTAATTGCTGAATATAAATTTAAATTACACCAGTAGGTCTCTCCTTGACCCGCTGTGTGTGCCGAGACTGGAGCAACAGGCACAGATGTTAGCAGTGAAACAAGCTTTTCTAACATTACTGATATCCATCACATATCCATTGTCAATACATTTTTATGTGCCATGGTTGCAGTACTTCATAAAAGGGATAGAATACAATTATCTTTGGACAACAGTAGTGGAAAATCTTTCTTTCAATTAATGAAAATGAAAGAAAGATATTAAATAAATACAGTCAATAATAACACAGAATGAACGGAGGTGGACCACAACAACCGTGATGGACAACAGTATTCTGTTGTGAATATTATTATTATTGTATTGCCCACAATGCTAACGTAACTGATACCAATACGATGTCAATCTATGTCTCTTTATATTGTTCAAAACACCTTTATACAACAAAAAACGTGATATCTCCCTAAATTTTGGCCAAGAAAACTGGCCAAACAAGTAACGAGATAACCATTACAGGCACATTCGTGGCTAATCTGTTCCTAATGCAAATTGTCTCTAATGCGTGAGAACAGGCTGGGTATTATGCAGGGTGACAGTACGGCGGGTACGGCGGGTAGCGGATGCTGGGTGGTGGGTGCCTTGGCCAAGAGAGACAGGTGGCTCCAGCCATTCACAGCATGTATCCCAAACACGTCAATGTAAGAGATGACAACTCCTAACAAAATGTGCACCATTAACTTACAATCACACAAACACAATGAAACAGCACACACCCACAAACACACAAACACAGAGGAGCAAAGCAAAACAGCTAATTCAACAATTTCCTCCATGCACACTGGCACACGAACACACAAAAGCATGTTAGAGGCTTGAAAACTACCAGCTGGATTACGCCCTGTCCACACGGCTACGATTTTTGTGTAAAAACGCAGGAGTCGTGTACGTTTAGGCCGACCGTCAAGAAGAACCCGGTGTTTTCGTTGCCTGCAAACACACTCTTTTGAAACCAGGTCCCAGTGTGAAATTCCTGTTACACTGCCAAGGAAAACGGGGGGGGGGGATAGTTTTTGTAGGTGTGGACAGGGCCTAAATCGAGGGGGTTAGGCTCTGTGGCTTAACCCCCTAGTGCTCAATCAAATGTGTGTTTTTGTGATTTGCATTGCTTTGCAAACCCCTAACAATTTTAAATGCATCACAAGTGAATTCCATCATCCTGATGGAATTCACTTGTGATTCTTTTAAAATTGTTTAGACAAACATATTTAATAATCTGATACTCATTAGTGTACAAAATGTTGTCTTGTGGAACCGGAAACCACTCATAAGATGCTAATGGTAAAAGCAAGGAAATTGAATACTTAACAGGGCTGGATATGACCTTAAAAATACATTGCTATGAAAATGTTGTCAAAACACAGCATTTTGAAAGCCTGGAAAGAACGTCTAAGCAAGAATTATATCCTTGGGTGCATTTTGGCTAAATGCTTTTCAGAAAACAACTTCAACCCACACACGTAAATAAATCTAAAACCGATTTAATTTGGATATCTCTTCTGAGCTCAACAAGGGATTCAGCTCATTTCCAAAAGACGGCTAAGCTAAGCAAAGCATGACAGATTGCCTTAGAAGATGGAGAGCTTCAGCCCTGTGAACCCGCATTAAGGCTGGCCTTCCCGCTCGCCACCAGTACCACACACACACACACACACACACACACACACACACACACACACACACACACACACACACACACACACACACACACACACACACACACACACACACACACACACACACACACACACACACACTACATGAGGGGCAGAGTAAACACAGGTGTAGCTCATGAAATTGATTAATGGTGCATTTCCACTGGCGGGTGCACTTCGGCCCAGCCCGCCTTGGCCCAGTAGTGAAGGTGCGGTTTGGCCCAGCTCAGTTACGGCTTGCGTTTCCACCGCCGACGTACCCTTATGGTAGGACGGGGTTAAAGCCAGATGCTGATAGCTGCTGCAGCAGCTACGTAAGCATCGTGACCTCATAGCAGCCCAACACATTGTAGCTTGCTATTAAATCGAAGAAAAAGAAGAACACAACATAATGAAAAAAGAGCAACGATGTAGGAAATCCAAGAAGGATGTCAAACTTCTGCGCAACATTTTCTTCAATAAGCGAAGCTTTCGCCGACTCTGTCGACCAATCAACAGACTACATGTGTAGCTCGAATTTGTTGGCACTTGGCACCCTTTCAGACGTCTCAGTACCCCAACGGAGGAGTACTGTGAGATGAGTACGGCTCATCACGGCTCAGCCCGGGACCCTGCCCACTTTTGGCGGGGGAAACACGAACCGGGCCGCACCTTTGCAAATCGAACTGTACCACACCCGCCGGTGGAAACCTGCCATATAGGTCCATCTCAGTTGTGGATTGCCCGAGTGCAGTCAGAGCTGGTGAATTCTATAATACTTTGTGCATGCTGTAGCCCCCCTGCCCTACCATCCCATAGTGTATGGAACCGGCGCATCATTCATGCCACACGCTTGTGTTTACCCTGCTCTGATGACAGCCATGTGGAAAGATTCCACTGGGCATTTGATTTGTTCGGGATGGAACACGGTCCGGGACTCCAATGTGAACTCCTCTTAATCAGGCGAGTTTATTTTCTGTGTGAGTTTAGGTTCTACGGCAGAAATACAAACACAACTGAGCCACCATCGCACAGAGAAACTGAACAGGATTTACATAAGTTGCAATGACGGGCAGACCTGAGCACAAAAAGCGAGTGTGCATATGCATGTGCGTGCATGTTTCAGTGTATGGGTGATTGTACACCGCTTGGAAACAAGCCCTGTCCATTCGAAAGTATACGAGGAAAGAGAGAAAAATATGCACCTGAGCATTTTTTATTTCCCTAAGGAAGAAAACACAGCCTAGTCAAGACATAAACAACCAGTGTGAAATATCTCTTGGTGTGATTGTGTGTGTGATTGTGTGTGTGATTGTGTGTGTGTGTGTGTGTGTGTGTGTGTGTGTGTGTGTGTGTGTGTGTGTGTGTGTGTGTGTGTGTGTGTGTGTGTGTGTGTATCAAACATGGCAGTGAGTGCTGCCTGCTGTCAGAAAAAAAGCTGCCTGAGCAAATAATCATGGGTTGACACATTCACCCATACAGACTCATGCACTCACACGTGCACGTCCACAACATGTATTTGGGCTTTGCATATTTTTTGTTGCTCTGAATAATTGAAAACCTGAACGGATGGCAGATGTCCTTCTGCCCTAGGAGGTAAAACTAGAAAAGCTTGCAAACGTGAATACATTTACATCCTCAATCAGCTACATGTTCTTGTCATCGTCATCCCCTTCGCTCCCTTGCCTTCCTTTTCTCGGCTTGCAACGGCACCTCTTCTTCTCCTTCCCCCTCTCACTCCATCATCTCCCCCTCTACGCCTCTACTGCCTTGTCTGTCTGGTCTTTCATCGCTGTTTGCTTCTCTACTCCTCGCCTTGTCACCTTTGCTCTTCTCCTCCCCCCCACCAGATGAGATGACCCCGCCTGTAAGCGGAGGCCGTGTCGGACTTAGATCACAGACATAGTGAGATACAGTGCTTGTTACCAGTCCCTAAGCAGGCTCCATGGGAGGGAGGGGGGGAACGTGAGACGGAGTGGATGGAGGTTCCGCACACCGAACGGATGACGAAGAACTGGACAAGGTGTTCTCCCTCTAGGGTTGCCTATGACTTCACGGGACAAAATGTCAACACTGGGTCTCGGTGCACAACGTGATCTCCGACCTAAACTAAGGAATAGGATATTGGTCAAAATGACACAAAACAACCCATTTGACCGTTCCCTGGTTCAGTGTTCACGTACGACTGGCCGAGGAAACAGCAAAAACTTGTTAATTCTCAGTGGAAAATGCACCGTTTTAAGATTTAAGTTTCATAATTCAATTGCGCTTTGATAACATTTCTCACGATGAATGTGTATTTAATTTTTGTAATCTCCAGTCAGTGAAAGCTTCATTTTATCATTGCCATGGGGATTCGTGTGGACGCTGCTTTATTCTGCTAAGTGACAGATAAGGACGACAAGTTTTTGCTTCCGGCAAAATAAATCCATTCCAAAGGCTTATTTTCAAAATACATTTTGTTTAACAAGGTCATCATGACATTTTAATACTGATGTTAGATGATGTCCTTTTGATAAAAACTTTTTTTTCTTTCAACAAAAAATCCTCCATCGGAAACCCGATTTCCGGATTTTTTCTTATTTGGGATGGACTATGCCGTGTTTTTGTTGGGCAACATGGAAGTTTATGTTTGCTGTAGGTTCTGTAGGATTGAATTAAGCTACACTTGCTTTGTTTCTTAAGCAAAGCAATGATATGATTGGATTGGTCAAAACAACAGAACTGTCCAACAGAATACATCATGATATTTTTGTTGACGATGCCATTTTGAGTGAACTCAATAGAGTTTTAGTAATGTGAAATCCTTAAGTATAACGTATCATAGGCTAATCATAAAATTGTCCACGCCTCGCCTGTGAAAAACTATGGCAGTTTTAAACACAACAATTGATTGCATCCCTTAATGACTAATAATTTCATGATTAATTACTAAATAATGAATAAAACTCCATTATTACCATTATCATTCCTATGCCGTATGAAAGCTAATAGAGCTCTGAAGAAGAAGCCCTGCCTCCGATGCTCCGGTTCCCCCAGTCAAATGTCTGATCTCGCACATCATGAAGACCTTCGAAAGACTGGTTCTACAGCACCTCAGGCCCCAGGTGTGTGACTCCATGGACCCACTGCAAACTCGTGTACCAGGCCCATTTCAGCGTGGACGACGCCATCATTTACCTGCTGCACAGGGCTTACTCACACCTGGAGAAGCCGGGGAGCTCAGTGAGAGTCATGTTCTTCGACTTCTCCAGTGCGTTCAATACCATCCAGCCTCCCCTGCTTGAGAAGAAGTTCTCAGCAATGCAGGTAAACCCCGACATGGTGGCCTGGATTGGTGACTACCTTTCCAGCCGGCCACAGTACGTCAGATGAGGTGATTGAGACGGTGGACTCGTAGTAAGTTCCTTGGAGTACACATCAACAATAAACTGGACTGGTCTGACAACACAGAGGCCCTCTACCGGAAGAGTCAGAGCAGACTCTTCTTCCTCAGAAGGCTCAGGTCGTTTGACGTGTGTGCCTGATGATGTGTTTGTGTATGTCTATGTGTTTGCATATGCATGTGTGTGTGTTTAGGTATGCGTATTAGGGATGGGTACGAATTAGGGATGGGCACGAGTAGTAAATTCCAAACTCGAGTGATCGAAGGAATTCCTCGAGGATCAATCGAGTACTCGTTAAATCAAATCTATTTTTAGAATGCAACGCATCTGCAGCAGGAATAGGCCTGATGATGAACGGCAATATTATCAACCAAACATGTAGGCCTAATGCTTATTCTCCATCAAAACAGTCAGAGTTATCAGAGTAATTCATTATTTATTTTTGCAAACGTTCAAAACACATTTCCCTTACAAAAATAAATATGCGTCTCACAATTTAAATCACGTCGAACCAAGGCCTGTAACAGTTTAAAAAAAACGAAACAAGTAGCCTAACCATTGCAAATAAATGCTTAAAGCTGCAAATAAAACGGCAGCAAATGGACTATGGAAATACTCAGCGTTGTGATCTTCTCTACACGCCCGGGATTACAGCTGCGTCTTGCGGCGGTGAAAATATAGCCGACACACTTTCACTTTCACCGTTGCTGCGGGTCTGCTTTCCCGAACTCACTGTTGTGTTTCAGGAGCATATGTTGCCGCATAGTACTTTCTGGTAGCTCGATTTCACTTGGCATATTTTACATTTCACCTTATGATCTCCTATTTCTTTAAAGTATTTCAATTCTTCGCTGCGGTTTGCTTTAACCGCCATCTCTTAACTTTTTGAATTCTGGCGTGCCTGCACACGCCACGGAACGCGCCATGGAAATGGATGCATTTAATTTTCTTTGTGCCCACGTCATGCGTTAGTGGCGCCGACAGAAAATTGATACATTTGCTTCAGAAAACTTTGTTTGTGTGTGTATATGCAAACTCGAGTTTGCCTGTCCACCAACCGAGTTCATTTGTAACGAGTAGTACTCGAGTAATCGATTCCTCACGCCCATCCCTAGTACGAATAGTAAATTCCAAACTCGAGTGATCGAAAGAATTCCTCGAGGATCAATCGAGTACTCGTTTAAAACTAATCTATTTTTAGAATGCAACGCATCTGCAGCAGGAATTGGCCTGATGATGAACGGCAATATTACCAACCAAACATGTAATGCTTATTCGCAATCAAAACAGTCACGAGTTATCCGATTATTCATTATTTATTTTGGCAAACATTCAAAACACATTTTCCTTGCAAAAATAAATATACGTCTCACAATTTAAATCACGCCGAACAAAGGCCTGTAACGGTTTTTTAAAAAAAAACGAAACAAGTAGCCTAACCATTGCAAATAATTTAAAGCTGCAAATAAACCGGCAGCAAATTAACTAAAAAAATACTCAGCGTTGTGATCTTCTATACACGGCCGGGATTACAGCTGCGTCTTGCGGCGGTGAAAATAACCGACACACTTGGTTGCTGCGGGTCTGCTTTCCCGAACTCACCGTGTTTCAGGAGCATATGTTGCCGCATAGTACTTGTAGTACTCTGGTAGCTCAATTTCGCTTGGAATATTTTACATTTCACCTTATGATCTCCTATTTCTGTGAAGTATTTCAATACTTCGCTGCCCTTTGCTCTAATCGCCATCTCTTAACTTTTTGAATTCGCACAGAAATTTTATACATTTCATTTGCTTTGTGCACGGCACGCGCCAGTGGTGCCACACAGAAAATGTATACATTTGCTTCAGAAAACTTGTCTGTGTGTGTATATGCAAACTCAAGTTAATTTGTAACGAAGAGTACTCGAGTAATCGATTCCTCACGCCCATCCCTATTGCGTATATATGTGTATATGCATCACCCATCATGATGTTGTTTCGGTTTGTCTTGTTTCTGTCCCTATTTTAACTATAAGCGTCTACTTATGCATAAGCACTTTGTATTTATTGTATTGTATAGTAATTTTATCCTGTGTTCTTGCACTGCTGCCGGGCTGTTTTTGCAGTAAACTAATTTCTCCTACGGGGGATTAATAAAGTTGTATCTTATCTTATCTTATAACATGGCATTTTTGAATGGTCGTGGATAATTCAAGTCTGTAGGTGGCGAAGAAGTAAAAGTTGCGTCAAGTTTTGAACTACACACTTTTTCCAGCTAGTTTCGACTGGGTTCGTTCACTACTTTAAGGGCCCCGACAATCCAAAAACCCATGTAATCAAGTGTATAAGAGCATTTACAATCTAAATTAAAATGACCAGCGTGGTACAAATACATAGAAAATAAATCTCTTTACGGGCGCAGCCATTTTTGCTACGGTGAACGGTCAGCCTCACCGAACTCGGTATACTCTTACAATCCCGGGTGGGATCGACCAAAAGGGGGCGTTCCTCCATGAAATGCCACAAGAAACGTGGAGATTTCAGCACTTGCACTTGTACGAGGCATTTGGAACACACCATAAGTTTGCAAGATGCAGGATAAGTACGGCCGCTGTCATTCTGGTCTGTTTTGGTTTGACCGCAGACAGCACGCAGGCAGAACGGGCAAAACTCATCGTGATCATCTTAAATGTTGCTGCAGCGATAAATCATATATTCCGTTGCATCCACAACATCCACATTGATCGATGAAAGATTGGAGCATGACTCATGAGTTAGAGACAAGATAGAACAGATAGAAGAAACGACAAAGAAGAAAGGTGCGCGAACGACTGCGTTACCGGAGAAAGAGAGTGTATTTCACATAGAACACTGGGACAAATGTAGTTGATTTCTTTGTTTAAATGGGAAAAGAGGAAGTGGTAGGCCAGGACCCCATAATGTTCAGCTAACTGTAAATAATAACAATAAAAAATAATTTTCTATATGCGTGCAGCTGTGAACTCATGTATTGTAATTTATTGTATGAAGTGTACTTTTAGGGTTATGATAAGACCTACCTTTTAGTAAGGTATTTTTTTAACCATTAAGCAAACAAAAGGCAACAGGCTGATTTTAGGGTGCCACTCTGACATGCAAATGCAGACCAAAGCGTCATCAACACGCCCACTAACGTGAAGTGCGAAATACCGATATTCTATGCCTGATTCACCCAGGTCATTTACATTTCCGCCATTGAAAATGCTACCTTAGGCGTAGTCTTTTTTCAGGATACCAATGCAGGATATGTTGTACCAATGCAGGATATGTGTGTAAGCAGCAACAGATCTGCCCTTTTTTCGCCCCTGGTCCCCAAAATTTCTGCACACGGCAATAAAGTAATAGTATACATAAGGAATATCAAGGGAGTTCCTTTGTGGTATTTTATTTCGGATGTCCACAACGACAAAAAATATATATATTCACACTTACACCCTTTTTATCTGAAAGGAAATTGCTTGCGTCCTTCAATATCGATAGCTGCTACCAACCCACTCATACCGTAGTAAGATATGCCAACATCTACAAGAGGGAACAATAAGCAAATTAGAATCCATAAGAGCATAAGAGTACAGCTACTCTCGAGATAGCAGTTACTCCAGAAATATCAGTCATAGTTATTGATAGATTTTTATCCAATTGTGAGACATAATGGCAAGGTCAAATCAAATTAGGGTCAAATCAAAATACCCAAAACCGTAAAACCAAAGTGTAGCCTAGAACAAACCACTCCCCATAGTCATGATTAAGTAAAGGTAGAGATTCAAAATTAGTGGTAGCCTACTATTATTTTGTGTAGGAACTTTTCATAGTGTGCCTAAAATCGGAATAGGCTATGTCTACATTTTGCTGGTGTCGCCTGGCCTAGCCCACATTCAATGACGTGTGGAATGCATTGATGGAGGTGTTCCACTTCTGTTCCATTACCTGATGCGCCCAGTAAACCCTATCCGCGTGCTGACATGCGCAGTTAGGCGAGGCACACTTCTATTTAGCTGATTGCCTTCAGAATATTTGCTGCACTTATGCTAAAGACTGCTAAAGACTATAAAATAAGGGTTCATTGTGGATTTTGTATTTGCTTCAGTCATTAGTAATTACTGTAGTTATATCGATTGACTCGGAAGTAGCATGTCGGCGTGAAGGCGGTGCTTTACAACTTCATCCAAATTAACCCACTGCCTGCGGACAGCATGGAGTGTGGAGGTGTAGGCCTACCTGGTTTGTGGTGTCTTGCGGTAGGTTTTTGATCAGGATCTTCCTCCTGTTGCTCAGCTCCTGGCGAGTTTTGGCCAGCCTCTTCCCGATCTCCTCCGGCTCCAGATCCGGCAGGTCGCGGAGCGTGACTCCCGGGGGGTCGGATGACCCGGCTGCATCCTGCTCCTGTCGGGTCTCTTGGCCGTCCATCTCCGAACAAAGTAAATTTTCTCGAACTGAAGAAGAGTGGACTGTCGGCGGCGGGATGGACGAGGCTGCCGCCATTTTGACTGTTGTGTGGATAAAAGTGAGAGAGCGGAGTGGTAGTGCGAGATAGGTGGGCGTCTGTGTTTTATTGCGCCCATGTGAGAGAGTGAAGGAAAAAATGTAGACCGAGAGGAACAAGCAAGGCAGCGCAGTTCAAGTACACCGCTCCCTTCCAGCATGTGTAGGGCTTCACCTCGGACGATGGCGACCCCAACCGTTGGAAGAACGAACAGGTGCGAGCTATTATCGATGCGTCATGAATATTGAGATCTTCTGAAAGTGAATGATGAGCGACGCGCTGCAGTTCTCCACCGCCCACTGACCCACACACACACACACACACACACACACACACACACACACACACACACACACACACACACACACACACACACACACACACACACACACACACACACACACACACACACACACACACACACACACATATAATATATACATACATAAACAGCACGGGCATCAACCCACCTGCCTCACAACAAAAACACATTCCATTTAACTGCACTTCGTTGGTTTTAGGCAAATAAAAATATGTTGGATAATAAACATAGTTTGTTTAACCAAATTTCCTAAATTGCACCAAGGTGGAGTTTTCTACATTCTTGTTCCAAAAACCTTTTCAGCACTTTAAAAACACAAAGAATAGACTGCATGAAAATAAACTTTTGTCTGTTTAGCCTCCATATTTGTCTTGGTCAGAAAAATAAGTTTGTTGGAGATACGTATGTATCTATCTGCAAAAAATACAATCAATGTTTGGGGGTATCTATCCCCCCTCTCCCATCCTCTTTTCCTTCACTTGACAAGCCTTCTTTTGTCCTAGTGATGTAGTCTCTGCCAACCAACAAGCCAAGTAGCCGGCATGACTGTCTGCTGCCATAAAACCGTGTGGGTGGAAACCTGCCTCTTGGCCACCCCGTGGGGTACAGAGCTCCCATGCAGAGTCCCTACAATGGCGGAGCAGCTACAACTACAGCTACAGCTCTCTCTCTCTCTCTCTCTCTCTCTCTCTCTCTCTCTCTCTCTCTCTCTCTCTCTCTCTCTCTCTCTCTCTCTCTCTCTCTCTCTCTCTCTCTCTCTCTCTCTCTCTCTCTCTCTCTCTCTCTCTCTCTCTCTCTCTCTCTCCCTCTCTCATACATACACACAATATATGTACACACCATATGGTCTATATACAAATAGAACAGATACTTATCACAATTGGCAATAAATAATGCCAGTAGGCACACATATATCTCCATTATGTATTTCAAATTATATATTATATATTTAGCGCTTTTCTTCTACTGGCGCCAGGAAGAAGTAGTGAAATCATCTCCTTATCGCGTTATTTCTTGGTTTGCCGTGTGTGTTAGTGTGGGTGGTTTCCTTTGGCAGAGCTCAAGCCAGACAATCACAGTTGTCAGCGGCTGTAGATCAAAGAGCGAGAGCAGTAGAGACAGCGAGAGTAAATATTAATGGGACGACATCAACCAGAAAAAGACTCTTCCGCCTGGCGGTGACAGAGGTAGGGTGGCGGAGTCTAGGGGGTGGTTGTGAGGGGATGGTCGTGAGCAGGTGGAGGTGAGGGGGTTGAGTTGAGAGGGTGAAGTGAGGAGGTGGAGGTGAGGGAATAGAGGTGAGGCCATGGTTGTGAGCTCGTGGAGGTGAGGGAGTAGAGGTGAGAGGGTGGATGTAGAGGTTGAGGGGATACAAAAGATGGAGGTGAGGCAATGGAGGCGAGAGTGTGGAGGATGAGAGAATGTAGTTGAGGGGGTGGAGGTTGGTTTAAACAACCTTTTTAAAACAGTAAAGTAAACCAAATCCTGTTGGTGGTTGTAATTACAGGCTTTGTTAGCTTTTATAGACCATTGTTGCTCACTGAGTCCATGTAATAAACAGAACATAGTTGATCTAAAACCCCCATTGTTAGTCGATTAAACAAATCTGTAAGAGGTGTTGTTTTTTACACATTATGTAACTGCAGCCAGTGACAGATGGAGGCAAGTCTCTAAAAGGAATGACAGTAAGGACCACTTGTCATTCACACAGGATGCTTCCAGAGACGCATGATTCACCTCACTAAGTGGCTCATTTTCACCAGAGAACCATTATTTTGGCATTCTCAGGTGGCACTGTGTGGTTCAGGTACAGTGCACCCAGCACACACAAGTACAAACTATACAAAAAATACAAAATACTCTCTCTCTTTCTAATAGAGCCCCATCATGTCTGTAATGTACTTCAATGTGATTCATGGGCTCTTTAGAGTGGGTGGGCGTTGAGAGGAGAGTCAGACAGGAGGGGTAGGGAACAACGGCAGTGCTGATGAAGTGTGTGGGGGTGTGGGCGGGTTGAGTGAGAGGGTCTCGAGGGGAAGATCAGGTACCTGGGACTCGTGTGGGTGTGTGTGTTTGAACAGAAAAGAAGAAGCTCTAAACCCTATATCCTTCAACCGTGTGCATAAACCACATGTACATCTGGCTTTATGGTGTGTACATGGCGATTCTGGTGAGGGGCCCTTTTTGTGTGTTGCACAGGGATGTAGGAAGGACAGTCACCTACAGCATCAGCAAATGTTTAAACCTGTCGTCACTTCAAGTTATTCAATTAGAAAGTGCAAAACAACAGATATGTGATGATATGTAGCGAGGAACAGATCAAGAGATGCATGACCTTTTAACATAATATCACCACCCACCTCTCATGACCTCCTGTACAAACTAATGCATACACATATGTATGTATAATAATCCTTTTCAAATCTTCAAGCATGCATATTTTTCAATGTTACCATGAGGATTATCGTCAGACAGTTTTTCTGTATAAATTATATTGCAGAACCAGTCCAATACTGGTGACCGATTGGACAAGTCAGGCCATTTCGAAAGTGCCAAGGTGGTCTCATCTTTTATTGGCTATATTTGACCCAGATCCGAGTTCTTCAAAGCAGTGTGAACAGCATACATCACATTGAATCGGATCTCTTCAAATTGGATGTAGGCCACTATCGTGTCTGCTTCTAGAGCCCTGAAATATCTCCCCCTGTGAACTTGCCGTTGCCATCTCAATACTCTAGCCAACAAAAATGTTTTTAAATAAGCACTCAAACATTTGGTATCTAGCATAATTATAATTGTATTATGAATCACACAACTCTCTGGGATGGATCGTTCTGTAACACAATGCCGCTTTCCACCATTCAGTGTCCTACATACCGGATGACCCCTTCAGCTCAGCTATCTGAGCCCTGTGTATATATGCTGGACGTTTATATGCTCTGGATGTCAGGTGTTTCTGGGACCACAGAGCAGCGCACAAAAATACACTGCTTGTCCCTGTCTGCAGAACCAGTTGGCAGAGAGCGAGGGAGAGGGAGACAGTGCACACTCTACTGAGCGGATGGCCCGAGGGTGCTTTGGACACCATGCACCCTGCTCTAATTCAGAATGAGTATCTGGTACACAGAAGGACAGGGAACACATGGGTGAGACGGAGAGAGAAAAAAGGAAGGCAGAGTACCGTACTTGAACACAGACCAAGTGTGACCAATGTATTGTACTACAGACTCAATGACAGGAGATCATAAAAACTGTTGTAGTGAGAAGATGAGAGTGGGAAGAGACACGTCACAGGGAGAATCTCTCTCCCTCCCTCCCCCCTCCCTCCCCCCCCCCCCAAACTGGAACTTTAATGCTACTTATAATTTAAATAATTACAATGACACAACAGTTCCTCATTTACAATGGACAAAAGCAATTTAAGTATTGAAAAACTAAGAAGTTCCATGTTGCAAATATGCTATTCATCTATTTCGATTACATTTCATTTTATTATTAAAAAGCAACCAAACACACAACTCACACAGGCGTAGCCATGATTAAAAAATAATTATAATTAAATATTGAACAAAATATAGGATCTCAAATCGACGTGCCTTGTCATGCACTAGCTATGCTTCTTCTCTTACATCTGTGAGACAGTCCCGTTTCCTCTACCCCACCACCTGTGTGAAAGGGAGCTTTGTGAATAACAAATGACATCTTCAGGCAACAGGACGCGGTTGGGTTCCTCTTCTTGGACATGCACATGACCATTACAACAAATGTTTTGAGGCTGTTGGACGGGCTCAGAGTTAGGCCTATTTAGTGATCTGGCTGGTAAAGATATTCAAGAACAAAGCAGATCCGTAATGACCTTCAGAGCTGGGTCATGGATTGGTGGATGTTTGGCTTGAAGATGAATACAGTAAGAAGACTTCAGACGTCAAACCAGAAACCAAAAGACAACAGGATCGAAAAGGTACATATTCGACCCAGTCAAAAGCCCATACTTCTAAATGAGAGGCGCCATGTAAAACTAGAATGTGCTTTGTCCTAACGTGGTTGCCAAAATGCTAACGTCAGCGCTAACCTCAACACTCACCTCTAACCTCAACACTGTCACCGCTAACGTCCTCGCTGCCTGAACGTCGTAAAAAGTAGTCAAATTCGTCGGGAAAAAATGCCCGACCTCCCATTGAAAAAAAAACGAGACCAACTGAAATCAAAGCTGATATGGAACTTAAACTGTAATTCTGAAAAAAAGATAATATAAATTTGGTTTTCAGATGCGTGTTGATTTGTTAAATGTTTTAGGTTAACGTTGAAAATTGACCACGTTATGATGTCTGAAGTAGTTGAAGTTTCAAAGAAGGTAAAGTATAATTGACTTAGCCTACATTGTAAAAAAAAAAGCAGAAAAAGCGTAATGGTTTAAAAAGTTGAAAGAGTTGACAAACGCCGGGATAGCCATCATATTGTTAAAAAGCTTGACGTTTTGATGCTTGAATGGTTTCTATAGCTGAAAGTATGCAGGAGCAGTTAACTGCACAAAAAAAGGAAACGGTATAAAAAAAACTTAAGAACAGTAGATGTGCTTGCCGTATCAACCACACTAATTAACACAAAATCACAGTTCAATTAGGATTGATACCACACAATCTGAATAAGTTGTTTCTCCGCCTTTGAGAGTGATTGCATTTCAGATGCCTGTGATTGAAGGGAGAGTTTGATCCCCGAACCAATCAGGGAAGAGCTGTCCTGGAGTCAGGTCAAAATTGTGTCTCATACAGAGGCAGGCACACTAGACCAGAACAGATATTTCACTGAGCATATCACTCACCATTAGCTAACGGAAGGCTATGGCATTTGTCACAAATTACATTCAGATTATAGCCCTTAAATCGTACCTACAGCATTTTAAGTTTAATTTAAAAAAAATAACAGCAGAGGATATTAAGAGTACAGTGGATTTGTTCATTTTTAATCACATTCACATTGCAATACATTTCCTTTGAGAACTCTATGGTACAAAGGGGAGGGGGGAGATGATCTACACACACATAAGTTCCTTCAGAACAACCACTCACTTACTATTGTTCCATGTACTCACACATATAGTCATTCACAGCTGGTAAATACTGCTACAAATTATCTTCCAATTTAAAAACTGTCAGGCCAAAAAAAATGATTGCAACAGAGAATTAATTTGCTAAAGCAATTTAAAGATAGAATGATTTTGATGAGTCACTAAAATAGCGATGAGAAACTATGAGGTGGCACAAATACAAAAAAAAGGAGCGTGGCTGGGTGACATATATATATATATATATATATATATATCATAAGTTAGTTTTCAATGTAAGAATTATGGTAAGGACAAAATTGTGTAGCCTTTCCATTGTTCAATAAGACACCAAGATGATGGTAATGAAAAAATCGTGTACTCTTCCCATTGTTCAATTAGACACCAAAATGATGGTAAGGAAAAAATTGTGTAGTCTTCCCATTGATCAATAGACACCAAAATGATGCATTGCATTATGGCTGATTCAGTTATTGACCCAGATCATATCATGCAGAGCTCTGAAAGGGTTCAAAGTGAATGTTTAGTGATTGAAGTTATTATGCCCCCCCCCCCAACAGTACATTTTTTGAGTGACATTATTCATGCATGTCATGTTGGCAAATCTGTTAGGAGACTGTACACAATTTTTTTTATAAAAAAACAGCATTTGACCAAAGTGACAGTAACCCACCCTAAGCAAATGTCATCAAAACACAAAATTAACTACATGTTTGTTACATGGTCATTGCTCAAAATAAAATACACAATACCCTCTCTCTGTAGCATGTTAGTTTATGGAGACCTTACAGTTGGCATTTTGGAAACAAATAATATGATTATATGATACTAGAAAAACCCTCTCAAGTGTGCCCTTGAAGAGAATGAATTGATTTCCCAAGTACTTACTTACATCCAATATGGACCTAAACAGAAGATACAACTATATTCAGCAAACCAATATCCAAAGTATCCATTTATATAGAGAGAAACCACGAACGGACTAATCAATATAAAAGGTAGAAATATCTGAGCATCTTTTGACCCCCCCCCCATTGTTTTCGGAAAAATACAGAGTGTACAGGTCATGTGACAACCATCTTTGATTCTGTATTCACATTTCCTAGTGAATTTCTGGAATCTTCAAAACCCCGATATTACTTTGCCATGACTTGAGATGCTGTGTACCTCATGAACAGATAATATCAAAGAAAAAACATAAATGGATTGTGAAATGACTAAGTCCATTCTCTACACGCACACACGCACGCCCGCACACGCACGCACACACACGTGCGCAAAAGGGTAGAAAATACATTTAAAGTGGTTAACCACTGAGAAAACCTATAGCTTGGTGAAGCCACTTTACAGCAACACCTCTATCTTTCTCTCCCTCAGCTCAGAGTCTCCATCTTATATCCCAATTGGAATGTAACTGGTTTGAATCCATATTCAGTGTCCCCGAAATACACAGGCTTTTGTAACGTGGGCCTCTGCCGAGACAGGCTCTTCCTCATCATTTTTTGACTTTTAGATTTTCTTTGTAATTAGGTCAAAATAAAGGACAGAGTGGTTCCCGTCTTGGAAGAACTTTCCCACAGCACTCCGTCATTCTTGTCGTCAAAGAGTTCCCAGGTCCGGACCGTAGAGCGGAATACCCGTTTGGTTGGGCCGTAGGGTTATCCACTGGAACATGGAATACAAGGACCAAGAGTCTGTGCATGTTGAGGGAGGGTTATCAGCCCATGAGCAAAGACCTGGGTCACCGTGGCAACCACTCGTTGGTTCCACGCACAACCCACCTCTTCAATAAATACTAGTAAAAAAATATTTTTTCTGTTCTGTCAAGGTTTGTATGTCAAATGTTATGTAGTCAAGCTAGATGCTTTAATGGTACATCCATAAACAGACAGCCGTTTTCCAGGCTCGGGTGGGAAATGTTACATTAAAAAAATCTCCCTCTAAAAGGGGGTTTGTGGTTTGAAACTGCTCACAGAGCGAAATGCAGAGATGTGAATCTTATCAATACTGGTAAGTAACATTATGGTCATGTGTCGCTGGTCCTTCTCAGGCCAATAACTTTGCTCGATCCTGTTTAACTTTCACCATGACCCAGTGTAATACCGCCATTAACCATTTCAACCTTATCCATGTCAAGCTCCAGCTGTCATTTGAGGCAACCCCAGCCATAGACACTCATGTGGAACTCCATTGTCCGGCCCGATCTTTAATGAACTCTGATGGGGGAAAAAATTCACTAAGAAGAAGAAACAAAATGACCCCGGCTCAGTTGAACTTGGAATCAATGTGTCTCTCGACAGTCTCAACAGTCCGCAAGTTGCAGGGTTTAATTTTCCCGCTTCAACGTACGCCCCATTGTCTCAGGTCATCTTCTGATCCAACGTGTCGTTATCCTTGTGCGCACTGTGTGCCATCTAGTCACGAGCGGACGCAAGTCTTTGATTAAAAAAAAAAAATTATGTTTCAGCCGTTTGTCTCTGAGCGAGGAGGGGTGGATCAGCACTCAGCGTCCACGCTGTGCACTGTGACGGCGGCCTGCATGTGATGTGTGTGCGTGTGGAGCGGGTGGTGGTGCGTGTGTGAGTGGCGGTACGGGTGGAACTTGTGGCTGAGCAGCGCCGCCGTCTGCGGGGGTGTGTCCAGGTCCATGTCGTCGTCGTGGTTACCCACGTCCACGCCGGCAGACAGCGGATCGTTGTTGCCAGGCGGGTTCTCGCTGTCCTCCTGGGGGCTCATGGTGCTGTAACCTAATTGGACACAAAAATAAAGAAACAAAGAGTTGGGAGTGATTTCATGAAGACGCACAAATGCACCCTGAAACTGGTCATTAAGTCAGCCATTGAACGTATTTAACTATGTCGGGATTACACATATTAACAACTCGATGGGGACTTTGCTCACCAAGTGCTTAGACCACTAAATGTTAGCCTATTAAAGCAGTGTGTGTATACACTTTTTGAAACAACTGAAGAGGAAAAGAGACAATGATGTTATAATGTTTAAGTATTGATGTCAGTAAACATGTCTGCCCACACTGCACCACACATTCTGGGTTTCATTTACCTTGGTACTTTAACTTTTCAAATGGGTTCAGTTGTGAAAATGTGTCCACTCATTAGCAAAATAGCAAAACATTTACCGTGTTTCAGACATTGGGCTCCTCAATTGTGAGCTGTGGAAGTTCAATTCATTCATAATTTCAATTAATGTTACACCCCCAGCCTTTGTCTCCCTTAACAATTCTCTTTTACGGAGAACGTCTGGCAAAGCCTTTAAGCGGAAGACAGGCATTTTGAACAACGACAACTGTTTGCCAACAGAATCATTACAAGCATCCCGTTCTTCAAAACGTAATCCGTTGTTTCGATTAGGCCAGCTCAATCCCCCACCCTCTGCTTCCCCATTGCCAGACCAACAGAGAACATGTTGTCTATGGAGGCTGACAAATGATCAGATGCTCCTCGGTTTCTCTTGAAATGAAAACATGCCGCTGGTTAATGAGAACTCTGTTGTGATCCCAATGAGGAGGCCTTTTTGCCTCACAAAATCAAAATATACCTGGGATGAATCCTTTCGGTCTTTGGTTCGTCCCCTGACTCTTCCGTCGTTTAATCATATGCGTTTGTTTTGTGTTCAAAAAAAATTAACACAAAACAAAAAAAAAATTGCAAGACAGTAAATCTGAGTGTTAAAAGTAAATGTGGAGGCATTAACTATGAAGAGCTCTGGACTTTGGAGACCAGGCCTTTAATTCCATTTTATGGACAACAAAGCAATGCTTGGGTCTTATCTCTACCAGGCAGTTTACCACTATACAGCTCTCCTTAAAAAACTCCTAACTCGAAGCCGGCAATACGCAGAGGGATGAAATCCTCCATCCAGCCTTAATTACCATGTAGCAAATAACCTTTTAAGCCTCAAGTCCTGCATTAATTATATTCAGGAAAAAAAGAGCGTTTCTGAAGATTAAGAATAAAATCTCCAGAGGCAAAACCAAAAGATGTAGTGATTGTATAAGTGGGAGTTAAGTGAGTCTGATGGTCTGTCTTTTAAATACATGTGGCCAGTGGCGGTTTTAGGCACGGGCGAACCAGGCAGCCGCCCGGGGCGCCATCTTTGTGGGGGGCGCCAAATCACATGGGGTGCGCCACGAGCAGTTAAAAAAAAAATAAGTACAAAACATTGTGTGGGGAATTGGTGTTTTGGCGCCCCCTCTGGCGAGAAGGTGCCGTGCACAGACGGAATGAAACCCCCACTGAAGTCCGTAGGGTCATGATACAACAATGCAAATTATTCTAAAGAGGTCGACTGTCCGTGCATAGGCCCGCCTACTCTAATGAACAAAGAAAGCCGGCTCTGTGAAAAAGGGGGATTGTACTCTGTCGTTTTTACACAGGAAAGACAGTGAAATTGCAGGGCATGCCAAGCCGCGACCGACTGCTGGCTTGACAATGTAAAAAAGAGTCTTCAAAGGACAATCCATGCTGGCATCATATGACAGAAAGACACAATTTTCAGGAGCCCACATCACGCTGGATCTGAGGAGCGTGTTCCTCGTTAACAGCTAAAAGACATCTTGGCAAACCGACATACAAATGGAATACATTCAGCACTGTGTGTCGTGTCCGAATGACTCACTTACACGTCAGTGTGAGCGTGTGTGTGCGCGTGCGTGTGTGGGTGGGGCAGTTTGATACGTGCTGGCTGGAGGTGGGAGGACATTGACTGATGCAAGCGGAGCAGCAACTTGGAAGAAGTTTGCTTTCATCCAAAAAGAACGACACCCCCACCCTCTCCCTCTACGGCCCTTCACTTTCATCACACCTCTCTCACTCTCTCTCATTTGGTTATGCAACATGTGATGGGATTCTTTTCCTTGCGCCAGTTCTCTCCAATTTCTCATATATATGTCATGCAGGTCAATCTTAATATGATAACACTCCCTGTTCAACCCATCCTCAAACAGGCAAGAAGATAACTCCATGCAAGGGGAGACAGAGTGGGTTTACTTACTATGTGATGAACACTACGATGGGGTAATTCTGCACACATTTTTACATTCATGCTTTTCTGCTCTATCTTCCCAAATAACATTGATGTGAACCAGGCCCTCCGCTTACTCACTCAATCACCGTCAAAACTCTGACCAACATCTCCTCCTCCCCAAATGATCATCATCATCGTCATCATCAGTTATACAACAGAGTAATGGGGACCCTCAGCCTACGTAGGGAGTTAACAGTGTCAGCTACCATCTACCAACAGCCTCTCTTGGCTGTGATACAATTATGAACATTAAATGCTTTTAGAAAAACAACCATAAGAGACTGCAGCACTATACAGTAGATCTTTGTTGATGGTTTCAACGTTATAATTCCATTGCACCAGTTCCTCTTTCTGGTATGGGCGTGGTGACCTTCTGTCTGGTTCCGTGTGTATTCTGGTGCATGTGTGTCACAACCCCAACATAAATAATGGTCAAAGTATAGCACTTTTAGCTTGCTCAAATTAAAAGTGCTTAATGTATTTAAAAGTGTGTGAGGACATTATATGCCTTCACATATGCATGTGCGTGAGTGTGTTATCATGGTCAGTGTGTGTGAGTGTAATACCATGGTCATTGTGTGTGTGAGTCTTACCATGGTCAGTGTGTCTTACCATGGTCAGTGTGTGTGTGTGTGTGTGTGTGTGTGTGTGTGTGTGTGTGTGTGTGTGTGTGTGTGTGTGTGTGTGTGTGTGTGTGTGTGTGTGTGTGTGTGTGTCTTACCATGGTCACTCTCCGTCCCGGAGCGGCCCCAGTACCTCCGTCTGCGCTCCGGGCTGTGTGTGTGTCTCTCGATGACCGCCGCCATGAACCGCGTGTTGCTGACTGGGAGAGGAACGGGAGGAGAGGTCTCAAAACACACAGCTAACCATGGTAGGCCATTTCTTTAAGAAGCATCTTTTTATTCGCAGAAATTATTTTATCATCTTCACAGTAATAAATAAATCAAATGCTCTGATTAAAAAAAGGAAAGAGACTTGTATATCTGGGCTGTGATAAGCGGTCCGAATATTTATTTTGGCTCGAATGAGATGATTGCATGGCCAACCTGTCCATCTAGCTACCTTCCTTCCCCGGCTACCTGTGTGCACTCATGGTGCATGCCAAGAGTCTACCAAAAGGCAGACCCTATTGCTAAAGCTAGCCAGCTAGTCGCTTGTTTTGGGGGAGTGGCTTCTGAGGGAGACCTGAAGGCTTGGCTACCTTCAAAATCATGGTGTTTGACGCGGACAAACTTTGCCTCTTGGTGCCGGCGGTACTCACTGATTCCTCGATCTTCATGGCTGTCCTCGTCGCGCTCATCTCTCTCGTTGTCTAGGTTGGACATTCTCACAGACATTTCTGGGAGACATTTGGGGTGCGGAGGGGGGAAGAAGAGGCGTGAGCCATTTCCTACATAATCACATGCCTCCTCATGACACAGCACTTGATAATGGTGGGGGATGACCTCTAACCATGAAATCAAGCAGGTGTTTGGGAATTGCTGAGAATTTGAGCGGATCTCATTGAATCTCTCAAGAGACCTCTTCTCCTAATCTGGATCCCATTAAGGGGCCCAGACACATTAACCAGGAATCGAGTTGCTTCCGGGCTTCCATTTGCTGTCGCACTTGTGTAGGCCATTAAACAGCAATTCAGCATTGAGCATTTAATGAATGGGGATGTTAGCAAGAGTCAGAGTCAACACTATTATCGCGTCAACAGAAAGAACATGTCTGTATACTGGAAAGGGTTCCAACGTCGGTAGTGTCAGAGCACATTAACCATGCGCTGCACCAATTAAAACCTCCACCGATTTAAAATGTTGCAGGATTCAAAGTAGTTCTATTCCTATGGAATAATGTGTATGGACTCGTTTGTGTGACTGTTTAAGTCATATTTTTTTGATGTTTATAATTGTATAAATGTTTGATCTATGACTTGGAGTGAACATCAAGCGTTGCGGAACAAATGTTTGTGTTATCGCCCAACTCCCATGCCTGCCAGTTCTATGCCTCCAGTCCGAACCAAAGAATGAGAGGCTTGACTGAAATATCAATTCCAAGGACAATGTGAGGTGTAAGTATTAACGTGGCTCGTGGCTCAGATACAGTTCTAACAATTTGAAATATTGCTTAAACATCTTTGCAATTTTTCTAAATTGTGTGCCGTTATTCCCTCTAACTTCAGAAAGACATTCTTTGGTAAATATTACCCATAGGTTTATAAAGGAAATAAATCCAAAAAATAATCTCACTAGCAGCCTCTAGTGGCTGGCTTTTATTGCAACTACAGTTACAGATACATTTTAACATATTGCAGGTTTAAATTATAAACTAAAATAGCTCGATAAACCATGTCTGATCATGTCAACGGTAAGAACTGTTCTATTTGAGTGCCTGACCCAAGCGTAGGCCCATGGGTGTGAATTTATGTGAAGGTCCCAAGGAGCCCATGCCTACCTTGGGCGGCAAGCGGCGACATATGCTGGTGGGACCGCCGATGGATCTGATGGCGGTAGCCATAGACGGCCAGGACCAGCACCATGATGCAGCCCATGATACCGCCTGCCACCGGCCCCACCGGGGCACTCTTTATCATGTTCAGAGAGCTCACCTCCTCGTCTGAGAGTGGCACACAGAGAGAGAGAGAGAGAGAGAGAGAGAGAGAGAGAGAGAGAGAGAGAGAGAGAGAGAGAGAGAGAGAGAGAGAGAGAGAGAGAGAGAGAGAGAGAGAGAGAGAGAGAGAGAGAGAGATGCAGAGAGATGCAGAGAGAGAGAGAGAGGCACAGACAGACAGACAGACAGACAGACAGACAGACAGACAGAGAGAGAAAGGGGGGAGAGAAAGGGGGGAGAGAGAGAGGCAGAGAGAGATAAATATGTTAATATTAATAAGTCAGATAGATACAGACACGGAAACGGAGGGAATGGAGCAGGGTAAAAGGATCGAAGAAATTATAAAGAGCAGAGATAGAGCAGAAGTAAAAAAATAAAAAGAGTAGCAGAACAGAAAAAGAGAACATGAGAACAAGAAAGCTCAAGAGAGAGCAAGAGAGATAAATACAGGAAGAACAGTGAGTGTTTATTAGAATGGGTCTAGGCGCCAGAAAAGAAGCAGAAGAACTTAAAAAGCTCTGCTGCTAAATTATCCAAAAATATCAATCCTCCACTTCCTCACAAAGCTGCTTCTCCGTCTCTCATCGCTGGGAACTGCTGGAGTAGTACATCATTCTTCATCGGCCAATACTGCCACATTTTGAAGCCATGAAAAACTAGGAGCACATCATTATCCTATCCCTTTTTAAGCCATTTCAAATTGAGGGGTTTAACCTGAAAAGATGCAAAAGATCCTTTGTAAGCTTTGGAAAGGCTTCCTTTACTCATGAGCCCCCTCTCTGCATTGCTATACGCCAAGACGTGTACAATGCTCGTATCTTCACAGAGGCAAGGTTACACCACACCCACACTCATACTGCCTCCACTCACCCATGAGCCCCAGGCTGTCCACGTAGGGACTCTTGGCCCCGACGATGCCCCCGAAGCACTCCTTCTGCAGGGCGCAGTAGGGCTTGTCCAGGTGGGTCTTTCCGTCGCTATCCACCGTGCACCACTCGCAGTCCAACACTCCGAAACAATCGCTGGGAACGAAATCCACGGTCAAAACAGATCCAGAAGGATTTTCTGGATCAGCACGTACGTATATATGCATGCATACGTACGTGTGTGCGTACGTGCGCATTACCTGCTAGTGTATCTCTGGCCACAGCGGGTGTTAATGCACTGGGGGAGGCTGTCATGGAGACCGGGGTCGATCCCACTCATGCTGAGGGGCTCCTGTGTCAGCTCACAGCTGGGGTTCCTGCAGACACACAAACACACACAAATGTACACGCACAAAATTGTGAGTAAGAACAAAACAGCAGCATAAAGAAATGACCTGATTTGATAAAAAAAAATTAAAGAGTACATTAGCAGCCATGTTGGTGTAGAGTTTGACACTAAAGTTCAGTCTATGAAAGGAAGATAATGGCGGGCTTCTCAAGCCATCGCAGATCATGTCCTCATCAGAAAGACAATCTGTTGTCAGAAATGACAAACATTGGAAGATGGACAGACAATGAGGGAGATGGGTGACATAGTGATGTGAAGACAGACTGATAGGCACATAGGCCGTCAGCCGGAGAAAAACTGAACTGGCGACATTGATGGAGACTGTTCTGGATAAAGAAAGAAAATCAAGCAATATTACACAACAGGGTGTGATATAATATCAGTGATGCTTGCTTGATGTTGCTTGCTTGTGTGGCTCAGCACAAAAGCCTCATTCCGAACCGCATCGCTATGGTGCTAATAACAACGGTAAAAGCACACCCTCAAGTGAAATACTGTTAAAATACCAGTTACCAACCATAAAATATATTATCAATCTATCATAAAATACATAACAACTCTCAAAATAAATCTGAAATGTTTGCTATATCTGTTTCCGGCTAATCTCAACCCTACGCCTCGCTGCTGCGCGTTCCCGCGCAGCATAGGGGGGTCCCATAACTCATTTTATTTAGGGGTAAGGGGTAAGGGGGAGGGCTAACTTCCCCTTGAAGTTAAGATTTTCGATGGACACCGTTGCAACGCTACAGTTGTGACTTGCCCCCGCAATAGCTTGGGAGAAAATGGAAAATCAAGAAAAATCCTAGAAAAGATGGCGGGCGAAAAAATGCGACAGGATCGAATACCACAAACGTGTTTTCTATGTTTTATAATCATTAAATAAATGATTCTGACCATCGCATTATGATTACGGCGTTTGAATGCTATCTAGGCATTTTCTTTATAACAAGCACAACAACCAAAACGCCCGGAGCAGAGCTCCCGGACTCACGCCGGGGGCTCCGCAGCCGGTTTTAAACCACCCACTGACAGTTTTTTGGGCCTCTTTGAAAAAGTTATACATAAATTGCGATTGATGCCTTTTTGTAATGTGCAATATTAGTTCCATTATATCACTCGTTCTTGTTTGTATGATATTTATGTTTTACATGGATGGGATACTACCTCAAGTTCTATGTTTATTCTGCTTTTATATATTATGTTGATCTTGTATAATGTTTGATCCAAAATAAAAGGCAATTTTGCAGTTTCTAACAGAATGTGAGCATGAATAATATTCTTGTCGAATCATACCGTGTTTTTCCATGTGGGTAGGGATGCATTCCTAAGACATTAAAACTATACAGTAAAATTCCAGAGCGATATTGTATCCAAAGATCAAAAAATAAATAATTAAAGATCAAAACCCTGTTAACGACTACTGTCGTACTGTTACTTGGTAATGAAGGTCGTCCCATTTTGTAGGGGTAGGGTTGAGAGGTAGGGATAAGGGGAAGGGTTAAGGAGTAGGGCCTAATTGTGAGTTAAAGTTGTGCCTGTGACCTGTACGGACCTGTTTTCAGCAAAGGTGAGGTTGCCGGTACACTCGTTGACCTCCAGGGGGCATTCACATGGACACTCACATTCATTCTGCTCCATCCTAGAGCCGCAACATAAACATTGGCGATGGAGTCAGATAATACAACACAAAATAAATGTGAAGGGCATGGCATCCACTGGCTATGCATTATAACAACATGCACACCATTCATTTTGCTATAGTTTCCTTCAACCATGCAAGTGACCAACTCTAAATATGTTGGATGGGATTTAAATTAGACGTTTAGTCTGTATGAAAACCTAGTGTGTTAGTGTCTGTGTATAGATGATAGTGTGTGTGTGTGTGTGTGTGTGTGTGTGTGTGTGTGTGTGTGTGTGTGTGTGTGTGTGTGTGTGTGTGTGTCTGAGTCTGAGAGTCTGTGTGTGCCTGTGCCTGTTCGTGCATGACTGAGACGGACCTGTGGCAGTTGAGACAGAGCCGGTCCACCGTGCTGCAGGCGCAGAAGGCCAGCGAGTCACAGGTCTCGTTGACGATGCCGGCAAAGGCGTTGGTGCCGGGGATTCTGGTCAGCCGGTACTTTGAACAATGGCTGCCGTGGACCAAGTTGGTCAAGTCACCCTGATCGGAGACAGGATAGTTAAAAAGAGCCAGGGAAATCATGGTAAAGAGAGGGAACAATTATACAGAAAAAATAATGTAGTGTAATGATGGGAAATGGCCACACGGTGGGGCAATAGCACTGTAAGAAGCTGTAAGTGTGCCTATCAGACTAAGGGCCCTATTTTAACGGTCTGAAACGCAAGTGGGAAGCGCAAAGCGCAAGTAGCTTTGTGGGCGGTTCTACGGCGCTATCGCTATTTTACAGGCGGATAAATGACACTTGCGTCGCGGCGCAAGTGTCAAAAGGGTTGGTCTGAAGCAGCCTAATTACCCGTAGGTGTGGTTTGGGCATAACGTCCAACAAACCAATGAGAGTGCCAGCTCCCATCCCCTTTAAGAGCCATGAGCGCATTTGAATCGGACGAGTTGATATTTTGACAGCGCGTCTGCAGTCTCCGATGAGACAGATGCACATGAATTTCAAACTGCAAATGGCTCAGTTTATTGCCAAATAATATGGCCTAATTCACACATTGAATAAGGGGTTTTCTTCCACAACTTCAGAAATACTGAGTCCTCAAATAAATTTCGGCAAAGAAAACATATATGATATAAGATATGCGGTAACTGTGGTTATATTTAATGATATACGCAATACATTATAAACATTGTTTCTTATCAGTAGGCCTATTGTATGCTATCCTAATATGCATGTGTCCCCGCGGTAATAGACATTGCCATTGATTGTATTATGCGTTACGTGTTTAGTTTGCGTGTGTTTAAACAGAGCACACACGCGCGCCCGCATTCATTCATTCTTTTTAACACTCACTCGCGGTAAAACAATGTTTTTCACGATCAAATACTCATCAATCCTAAAAGTTATGGGCATGTAGGCCTACACGATGTCTGTGTCAATAAAATATGTGTTTGCTGTACGGTGTTTGCAGATGCATTGATTTAAAAGTACAACTTATTACCGCTGCATCAGCTGTTCATTCCCAAATAATTTACCAAGAATGTGCGGCTAGGTAGATGAGAGAAGCTAAGTGTATGCGCGAGGTGCACAAGCAATCCGTATGCATCGCATGCGCATGTATGCATGCGCCTTTAAAGGCACCCAGTGCAACTTTATGTAAACATTCAATGAAAAATAAACATTCAATTTCTAGTCTTTTTTACACGTAGTAAGTTTCAATAACTCCATACCATTACATATCGACATTCAAGGAGCAAAGATGAGACGTCGTTGTGTGGTGAGAACTGATAGAAAATCGTAAACAACAACAATCGCCGGTGGGGAGAAGCCATTTTTCCATTGACTGGAAGCCTGCTTTATTTATTGTAGGTTACAAAAAATAAAGAAAATGGCGGCATTGTTGTTGTTATCGATTTTGTATCAGTTCTCACCACACAACGACGTCTCATCTTTGCTGCTTAAATGTCGGTATGTAATGGTATGGAGTTATTGAAACTTACTACGTGTAAAAAAGACTAGAAATTGAATGTTTATTTTTAAGCCTCAAAAGTTGCACTGGGTGCCTTTAAAATAGCATCTGAACAACGCGCCACTGACTTTAGACCAGGTATTTCCTGGTCAGTAGCGCAATGGTATTCAGAAACGGCAAAATACCGTTTGCGCCAGAACACGCCTCCTCCTTCCGCCGAACCGCCCCTTGGGGCGCATGATCAATCCCTAATTTACCGGCGAGTGGCGGTGGTGGGAAAAGAACGCTCTGCGCCAGTAGCAACGACACATGCGCCAGTGACTAAGTCACTTGCGCCGGATGCAAGATAGGGCCCTATGTGTGTGTAGGTGCATGAGTGTAGTAGTGAATGCATGCACACGTGTGCGTGTGTGTGTGTTTGTGCTTACCACGATGCTGGTGTTGAACTTGTAGAAGCGCTGCACGGTGCGGTCGCTGAAGCTGTTACACAGGTTTTTCTTGACGAAGTTGGGATGGTTGAGGATGTCATTAGCCACCAGCGGCTCCTATAGCGCCACATAGACAGAGATGAGAAAAGACGATGGGGGATTTACCAGATGTTACTTTGGGCATCTACATTGTACATTCAATAACACCCACAGAGACGGGTAAAGACTCATTCTGTCACCCAGTTCAGAGCAGTAGTCCTGCACTCTATCACTGACAATCTATATTTCACTTAGTTTTTAGCGTCTTTGTAGTATTTGTTCTTTTTCCTTTGTTCCATATTTATACATCACGGGAGAAGAGTGAGAGATGGGCATTGAAAGAATTAGAGGTTAGTTTGTTTATCCCGCTGATTGAGTCCCCTAATGTTATGTCTCGGAACTTATGAGAGAAGCTATATGAGAGAATGGGGCCTTTAGTGTTTGTGCACATGGTGTGTATGTGTGTGTGTGTGTGTGTCAAGTCAACATACGCACACGTGTGGGTGTTGACTTTTTGTCTGTGTAAATGTTTGATTGTATTCAGCCGGTGTAAACGACCGTAGAAATGATCGATTCATTGTGCTAACAACTCTCAAAACTCAATATATTAACAACCGCTTATAGACTGCAACCACACACTGATGAAGTGCCTTGTGGGACCGATTCAGCAGGACATCACTTATACAAGTAAATATTTAACAAAATTAACAAAGGATAAACCAACAAAAAGAGAGGTATAGGAGGTAGGGAGAGAGAGCGAGCCCAAACTAAACGGATGGCCCGAGGGTGCTTTGGACACTTTGCTCACTGCAGACAGAGAATGGAACAGAGGGGAAGACAGACAGGTACCGCTACCTTGTGAGTGATGTGCTGTTGCTCGGCCGGAGCATGACCTTTAGGGTCAATAAGGGTGGGGTGGGCCACCAGGTATCCGCGATCCTCCATGATGAAGCACCTGCACACAGCAAGCAGGTACATGCACATATTCATACACAAACACTCTGGTTTCCACTGCTGTCAAAACACTCAGAGTCCTGCTCTGTTCATGCTGCTCTGCCCCAGACGCCTGCCAAAGATCAGTGTGAACTATTGTTCACACTGATCCTCTGCCTCTACTCCTCTGCCAAATACTGAACCGCCCCACTTCACCACCACCACCACCCCCCACTACTCTCTCTCTAGACTAATCCTGATTAATACAGCCCCTGGACACTTGCACAAAGACACAGTGAGGGGTTGAAGGAAAGAAAAAGAAAAAAGAGCGTGAGAGAATGATGAATGAGAGAGAGAGAGATTAGATGGGTTTTCAAAAGGAGTTGGAGTTTGGTTGGGTAGTCCAAAACATGGAGCTCGGCTAGGAAGCTCACTTCGCTCCCCTCCAACTCCCTCCTCTCCTTATTTTCTTCCATTGTTTTAATTCCTTCATTAAAGGAAAAGAAGAGGAATGTAAGAGGGTGAGGAGGAGGAGGAGGAGGAGGAGGAGGAGGAGGAGGATTGCGAGGAGAGGAAAGGTCACCCACCTGATCTTGTTTCCGTTGTCCTGGTTGCAGATGGGCAGCAGGTCCAGCAGGACCTTGTAGAAGTAGCGCAGGGTGAAGTCTATGCCCATCACCGCCACCGCGTAGCCAGACGCCATGTTGGAGCTGAGGAGAGGAAGGACATTAGAGACAGGAAGAGGAAGAGGAGTCACGTGATATGGTGATTATCACACATGACGGCTCGGGATTGAAAACAAATCTGTATCATCATCATGTAGCAATCTGTACCGAAGCCTCTGGGCACAAACCCAGAGGATGATCACATTGTTTTGCCCCCAAGCAGTCTCCTGGAGAAGTCCCCTACCCCAAACCAACACACTTCATGCACACTACAAAAACTGATTGTCTAAATACATATTTCCGTAATTTGCACAACATTTTTGCACTACAATCGATAGTGGCTGGTACAACTACCACTTCTGCTACTTATTTTTCCATATTTTCACTATGGTATTTACTTTATCTTGTATTGCTGCTGCGATGTTGAGGTGTATGGCTGTTGAGGAATCAAGCCTCTTGTGTACTTGTACAATAAGGTAAAAGTTATTCTAATTCTCGTATTCTCATGTATGCAAGTCTTGTGAACCCAATTCAGTGTTTTTATCACTGACACCTCCAAAATGCAAACGTATAAAGAACACTTTAAAAGTTTTGATTTGATTAAGTTTGTGTGTCCATTGTGTTTGTGCGTGCGTGTATGTATGTGCTAGATCACCTGGAGGTGTGTATGGTGTGACTGATGGTGACCACGTAGCCGGCTCCGCCCACATCCAGGTAGGGCCCTGTGAAGGTGATCAGGCCTGGGTTGGCCACGGCGTGCTGGTACCTACAGACACAACATCTCCGTGGTCAGGACATCAGCTTAAATCCTATACAGTTTCTTCCCATTGAGGCACATGTTGAGAGACAGAGCTAATGGAAATACTATATCTATGCCATACAGATCAATACTATTATGATATATGAAAGAAAATGATTGTATCAAGTGACAATAATTCTTTGAAACAATTCTACTATACACATACTAACGATTACTAAAGTTATGGTCAACAGCTCAAATCTACAATCATATTGAATAAAGCAATTATATTCCATCGATAGGGACAAACAATGTTAACACTGAACATTACACTTAATCCATTATAACCATTACATTTAAGGTCATGGTCAGCTGCAGATCTCATCAGGCAGACAACACAAAAATAGCGGTGTCATGCTGTTCAGGACTCCAGGGAAACACAAAATCAGAGAATTCTTTCCATTGCAGCTTCCCCGAAAGAAGCCCCAAACTGCGCACGCACACACACACACACACACACACACACACACACACACACACACACACACACACACACACACACACACACACACACACACACACACACACACACACACACACACACACACACACACACACACACACACACCATTGTCGCCGAGCGGGGTCGAAGGCTTTGTCCATCAGGGACCCAGGGAAAATCCGCAGCACACCGTTGGGTGTTGCTATGTAACGCCTCACAATGTAGCAGTTGAGGCTGCTCATCTCCATTAGCGTCATCCACTCGTCGGTAACGTGACTGGTCGCCATCACCTCGTTCCTGACAGATGACTGGAGCCGCCGTGAGAGAAGGAGGATGGGAAAAAAGCTGATGAAGTATGGTACTGCATATGCTAAGTTCGAAACATTCTTAATTACAAAAGTGTATAGATCTGTGTCACACTACAAGTCAGGCTGATGTTTTGTCAAACACAACCGAAGTGCAGCAATGGCACGGCTTGTGACGATGTGTTTAGTTTTCATGAAAAGCTGATGTCATGGCACCGCTGCAGTGAATGGCAGGCACGTCATGTTTTCTCATGATTATAATGTCCACCCACAGAGACGGACAGAATGAGGTAAACCAGTAAAATAAAAGTCCACATCCCTGCACCTCCCTGGCAGGCTGCTTTTACAGCGGCTTAGCGCTATCAAAAGGAGGTGGTAAGGTCACTGGAATGGCGGGAACGTGGGGCCGGGGTGTTGATACTTTTGGGCTTCCTTTAAGGCCAATAAAGTGTGTTTGCAGGAACTGAAAACGCCGGGTCCGTCTGGAGGGTTGGCCCAAATGTACAAGACTTCTGCGTTTTACAGGGTGGATTCCCGGGGGGATGGGGCATAGACTAGCCTTGGAAACAAAGCAGGGAGCTGGGAATGGGGGGACGGGGGGTCATAGTTTAGCCTCAATAGACCCTATACCCCAAAACAGGCCACCCCTAAAGTCTTTAATGTGTCTGTATATATATCCTGTTTGCCTTGGGTCTGTCCGTTATATGTGTGCTGTCTCTCATCTGTATGATGTGTGCTGTCTCTCATCTGTATGATGTGTGCTGTCTCTCATCTGTATGATGTGTGCTGTCTCTCATCTGTATGATGTGTGTGTGTGTGTGTGTGTGTGTGTGTGTGTGTGTGTGTGTGTGTGTGTGTGTGTGTGTGTGTGTGTGTGTGTGTGTGTGTGTGTGTGTGTGTGTGTGTGTGTGTGTGTGTTAGGGCTTTGACTCCAAACTTCGTTATTCGAATATAATTTGAATATCAAAATATAAATCAAAATTTGAACGAATATTAGGCAGCCCTTAATATTAGAACCTGTTATGGGCAGGCCAAGAGGGAGAGACGTCGAAGAACCCGACGCAGTCTATTCATAATATTGTATAGACCACGGAAGTGGCAGTGAATGAAGTATTGATTAGACAGCGATTTATTAGAAACCTAATTGTATTGGGGATTTATTAGAAACCTAATAAACCGTTGGAACACGCAAGACCGTAACCATAGCAACGCGGTAAACAAACCTTGCAAAGCCCAATCCAGGTCTTACTGAAGGCATTTAATGGTCAAAATATTATTAATAAATATTCAAATATTAATAAACAAACAAACTTCGAATATGATTTTTGGGCAAAAGTCAAAGCCCTAGTGTGTGTGTGTGTGTGTGTGTGTGTGTGTGTGTGTGTGTGTGTGTGTGTGTGTGTGTGTGTGTGTGTGTACCTTGAGGCCCGGGTTCGCTATGAGGCGGGTGTTGTCGCTCAGGTAGGCCGTGTAGTGCTCCACCATGCGCTTGGTCTCCGACTGACTCAGGTGCTCGTATGGGGACGAAAAGCTGCCTGCCGCCAGCATCACAGTAGGAGACTCTGGGGGCGGGGGGAGAGAGACAGGGACAGTGAGACACGTACAGTAATTTTCTATGAGATGTATCAAATGCATCAAATTGGGATATATGACAAATGTGGAAATACTGCGGTGGAAATGAAAATGTGCCACTTGTAACTGTGTTTGTGTGTGCGTTCGTGCATGTGCGTTTATGTTTGATAAAGAAAAAGCGCAGATGAACAGTTGAATGAACTAGTGTTCATGCCAGTGCTTCACGCTACCTGCATAAAGGCAACATATTTGAAACATCAAAACTCCAGGTTACGATCGAAAATGTAGAGCAGGTAAGCAAGTAAGTTTTGCCTCGGGACAATTTTTTTTTCCAAGACAGTAGGTTGCGGGCCAGAAGATCCTTCTCCGTCATCGCTAAATGCGACTAATTCAGCTTCTCTCACATGATCAGAGACTCATGGATTTCACTGTCTCTCCTGTTAGAACTACTCAAGTTGATATCGCTACATTGCCTCTGCTGCAGCAACACCTCTACCCAAGTCCCAAGCCTGGAACTGCAGAGCAGTCTATTCGTATTTACATCAAAATGAAACCACCAATATGTGCATGGTCCAAGAGGGTAATTTGGGGTGCGAACTCAGGCCGGTATATTACCTCGGTCAGTATAAACGTGCAGACCATGCCGGGGAAAAGGCTTGCATAAGACGGACATATTTGGCAGTGTAAAAACGTTTTATGCTGGAGTGGAGCAGTAGTAGCACCTAAAAGAGCAGCCAACCACTCTTAAAACACGACACACACACACACACAACTCCGTTCCTAGCCTACTCACCGTCAGAAGAGCTGTACGCAAAGTAGCCTCATCGGAGACTCTGCTTACGTTACACAGTAAAGTCTCAGAGCTTGGCGTCTCAAAACTTTTAAGGACTTTTGTCAACAGCTCCTGCCTTTCTCTACGTATTTATATTTGGGACTCTTTGGAGGTGTCAATGGGTGGCACTGGCCAATTATGGCCCGCCAGTTGCCGATCCCTGATGAAGAGGCAAAATTGAAGCCTGTTCCCAATGAACGCAAGATTCATGATTTGTTGGATTGTCCAATTGCTTGTGCTATGTCGTCTGGTGTGTGTGTGTGTGTGTGTGTGTATGTGTGTATGTATGTATGTGTATGTGTGTACTTGTGTCTGTGTGAGTGAGTGGTTGTGTGTGTGCCTGCGCAGGCGGCCCCGGTCGTACCAACGGTGGCCAGCTGTCTGAAGTGCAGGCAGGAGCTGGGCTGGCCCAGCAGGTCGAGCCGGTGGTAGAGCAGCTTGGAGCTGGGGGCCGTGTTCAGGTTCTTCAGCTGCTTGACGGGGATCTCTGGCTGAACGTACACGATGCACAGGATGAACGACGTGTCCTGCACCTGCAGACATACCACATCCAGTTAAGAGTGGATTGTTTTGGACAAAAGGTATCAGAATAATTTTTCTGGGTGCATGAATGATTGTAGCCTAAATTCATACACTACTTCTCATGAAGAAGTCTGAATGAAATGCAAACAGACACACACACACACACACACACACACACACACACACACACACACACACACACACACACACTAATATATTGCTTGGAGCTTGTTGGTATGACTTATTCATTTGAAACACCTGCACTGAAGGCATTGGTCTACCTACCGATACCATGAAAATATAAATATAAAGCGCGATTGCTGCTGAATTCATGAAATGTCAAGAGCGCTTTCATATTGGCTTACAATGGCCTAGCTTAAAGGTCCCATGACATGAAAATCTGAATTTATGAGGTTTTCTAACATAAATATGAGTTCCCCTAGCCTGCCTATGGTCCCCCAGTGGCTAAAACTTGCGTTTGGTGTAAAACGAGCACTAGCTGTTCTGCTCGCCTTTGAAAAAACTGATTTGGAATGTCTGTATTCATGACGTCACCAAGAATCTCAGCTCCTCCCCTTACTCTGCCTGGCCCGCCCAGAGACGTTGGCCCGCCAATGAGACTCGACCGTGCGAGCGCCGTGTGTGTGTGTGTGTGTGTGTGTGTGTGTGTGTGTGTGTGTGTGTGTGTGTGTGTGTGTGTGTGTGTGTGTGTGTGTGTGTGTGTGTGTGTGTGTGTGTGTGTGTGTGTGTGTGTGTGTGTGTGTGTGTGTGTGTGAAACACTTGCGTAACACACACTGTTACGCAAGTGTTTCTTGCCGGTTCTTTGACGTGTCTTGTATTTCCGCAACAAGACTGTTGTGGGGGTTATCTGAGCCATGGTTGAGAAGGAATTGGGGGAAAGGAACTTTGGCTTTGACTGGCTGAAGTACATGAACTGCGACATGCTGCCGGTTGCCGCGAGGCACCATCGCCCGGCAGCGGGCAGCCGGCAGCAGGCAGCGCGCGGTTCAGTCGACTTCAGGTTGATGTGAAAATGGACGAACCAGAGACGTCGCAGAACCCAACAAAGTCGTTTGTGATTAATAATATCGTCTGGAGGCGCACACAGCTTTTGGCCGTGATAATGTGTATTAAATGATACAGATTTCTATGTATTATATGATATTATTTAGATATAGAGCTCCAGGACTGTAACGCAAGTGTTGTACACTTCCTCGTCGGACTCTCGTCTCTGGTTTTTCTACAACGAGACTCGTATTGGGGGTTATCTCAGCCAAGGTTGAGAATGAATTGGGGGGAAGGAACTTTGGCTTTGACTCCCTCAAACACATGAACCACGACATGGAGGAGAAAGGGATTGTTGGCGGCGAATGTCTCCCGCTTGAGCCCCGCAGAGGGACCACCGCCGGAGGCGGAGGTTCCTAAGACCGGCAACGATCCCTTTCTCCTCCTTGTCGCGGTTCAGTCTACTTCACTTTGATGAGGACGTTCAAGAACCAGGAATGTCGGAGAACCCAACGAGGTCGTTTGAGATTCATAATATCGGCTCACACAGCTTTTGGCCGTGATAATATATATTATATGATATATCTATGTAGGCTATATGATAATATTTAGATATAGAGCTCCAGGACTCCCGTGTGTTCTACAATATTTACAGAACACGGCTAAAGGCTGTGTGCGCCTCGCCATTGCGATACATCCACTGTAAACAGAGCGCATGGTACCGTGGCTGCAAGCTGCTCAGGGCCACACCCCCACCCTCCTCCTTGACCCGCCTCGCTCCTCCTCATTTGCATTATAGCTACAGACACCAAAACAGCGCATTTGGGGGAAGCTCAATGTGCGACTGGCTCGGAGTGGCTGTAACTCTGCACCACGGCTGAATTTCGGGAACGTCTTTGAATACTGTGTTAGTTGCCCACTAATACCTATATTAAAGAATACATAAAATAGCATGTCATGGGACCTTTAATTAAGTACGATAGTTTAGCTTGTGCCAAAACACAGAAATGACAAAAAATAATGACATTGTCCATTAAACTTAACGTCCGGGCTAGTGGCTGGAAAGAAAGGTCATGGAGGTTTTCTAAGAGTTGGGTGTGACGGAACACGTTTGGTCTTAACCAAAGCCAGAGGTGGGTTTCAGGGTGGAGGTGGACCTGGGGGAATCAAAGACTTTTTCTTCAGTGTTGTACAAATACTATTCAGTAAAAGAAAAATGAATGGTGGACACTAGATCACCACCAGTGATCACCACCAGATGTAATGCTAATGAGTCATTGCAATTCAACTGACATGAGACAAGCTAAGGCTTGCCAAGCTTGAACTTGTACTGAGTGGGGGAACAATAGGGCCTCTATTAATGCGAGGCGGGTTAGCCTTGTCGCTAATGGAAACTCAAAGCCTAGACGTGCTACACACACACATGCAACACACACTCAAGCCACACACGTGATGCGAGAACAGCTTTTTATTTGCAGAAGTGTGCCCGCGTCTAGCTTAGAACCTTTTTGCTTTCGGATCACTAGCTAACACAGTGTGACACTGTGTTAGCCAGTCTCCATGTTGGATCCGACCGAACCGACTCCATACCAATTTCCATGCGTAGCTGACGTTGTAGGCCTCCTTCCTGGGGTTCCGGAGCCGGCTGGTGTGCCAGGACAGCGAGGAATTGACTGGCACCGCGATCACCTGACTACCCAGAGGCAAGCTGGGAAAATATTCAAAACTTTAAAAGGCTTTCTACCCCAACCTTCTTCAAATGAGTATTGTGTGAATGAGAAATATATTTGAATTAGAGCTGTCAAGCGATTAAAATATTTAATCGTGATTAATCGCATTAATGTCATAGTTAACTCACGATTAATCGCGATTAATCGCAAATTCTTTTTCTATGCTAAATATCCCTTGATTTTTTTGTCCCATAATTCTTCTCATTTTAATTCTCTTATCAACATGGTGAAGTGCATCGGCTTGCCTTGTGCAAATAATTTTTTATTGATAACAACATTGGCATATACTGATCAAAACAGGACGATACAAAAAAATATCCTATAGTGCAATTAAACGACTGCTTTGAACAAATGTCATTTGAACATAGCAGTCAGGCTACTGCTTCTTTGTTTTGAGCCAAAGAATTATTATTATTATTATTTTTTTTAATAAAATAATTACGTTAATCGCGCGATAATTTTTTTAACGCCGTTAAATTTGGTTTGCGTTAACGTCGTTAATAACGCGTTTAACTGACAGCTCTAATTTGAATATTTGTTGATAAACACCCACAAACCCAAATGTTTTAAGTGAATGTGAGTAGTATGCAGAGCGAGCAAATGAGGAATCCCTTTCCCGTTATGACTACAGTGCTCCACAGTCCATCGTCCCAGCTTTCCTCTCGTCCCACAGCTAGCTCACCTGAGGATGTTTTGCCGCACAGTGTGGAAGCCCGGGATATTCTCATAGTGGATGATGTCTGTGTGCAGCGGAGGCTCAGACATCAGGTAGGGGCGCGCCAGGGACGGGTGCATCAGGGTGTAGCCTGAGGAGACGGTACAATCAATCAATCGATCAAACAACAGGGAAAGGCGTGAGGAGTTCCCCGTCACAGGCCAATACCCCTGAAGACAGCAGATAAGCGTTTTGTATACAGGAGATGGATTTGTTTGTGTCATCATCATGCTACCAGTTTGTCACTTATGGTAACATCTATCATCCTTTTCTCTCAAATAGCATCATCTATCCACTCATCTACCTGCATACCACACTGACACTGGTCTGGAACTGTGACTGGCCATCCTTCATAAATCAGTGATCAGCATATTAAGACAACAGCATAATAAATGGTAATGTTGAATATAGAAAAGCATTACATGAAAATGATATATAGGCTCAGAAATGAACGGGGGTTCTGTGCGTTTAGCCCCCAAAATTGATATTGTTCAGTCAAGCAACATAGCAAAAAAAAGATGATATAAATGCCCTGGAAATTATCGAAAATGCTTCTGAAACATGTTGCACAGAATCAAGAGAGAGACAGAGAGAGAGACAGACAAAGAGACAGACAGAGAGAGAGAGAGACAGAGAGAGACAGAGACAGAGACAGAGACAGAGAGAGAGAGAGAGAGAGAGAGAGAGAGAGATGAAATGCGCAGGGAAGGGCGTCTTGCTGTTAGTCCATTCATTAGTGTCACAAAGTAGCCAAAAGGAAAGAGAAAATGGGTTGAGAATCAGATTGCTCGTCTGTATGTTATTCATAGCAATCGGCAGCCTCCTACCATTCCCACAGACATATATACATAAATACTCACACACTCAAGACATTGGGTTTAGCTAAAGGATAATTACCAGCAAGATGTTCGAAAGTCTCACTAATGACTTTAATTGGAGATGTTATTCACACTTTGCTTGCTGAACGGCCCTAATAAGAGCAGCACCTTAACAAGATGCCATTTTACACCAGGGGCGGAGTTGGGCACTTTTTCATACCGGTAGCTAGCTTCCCGTACCAGCCCCTTGCGCTGATTTTGTTGGGGGGGGGGGGGGGGGGGGGGGGGTTGGTGGATGGGGTTGGGCGAGAGATCCTGACGGGGATCTCTCGTGCATTTCGCGATTGCGCATTCGCATGACCTAAAATACAGGGGCCACTAGGGGGTGCCCGCGGCCCAAATTACTGCCGCGGCCCACATAAGTGGACCATCGGAAACCTCCCGATCTTCCCGAAGGCCACTCCGTGTTTGTGTGTTTCTAAGTGTGTGGTTGTGCATGCGTGCGTCCTTGTATCCGACCTTTGTCGTCGATGAGGAAGGTGTAGGAAGCCAGGGAGTCCTGGTAGTAGGTGACGTCCTCCAGGATGTAGGCTAGGTTTACGTCAACCCCCACCACACCTAGAAGCAGGTTACCAAAGTAGCACGGACGGCTCACGGTCATGATGAACCCTGCACGGGACACAGGACACAAAGGACGTCCATATGTTCATAAAAAGAAAAAAGAAAAAAAGAAAAACATGTTCCAGTTGCTAACATATCAATGCGTCGTCCAACACCCAAACACATGCTCAATCACTCTGACCGTCAACTCCCTCTCTCATGTAACAGGTTTTGTGCGTTTCATGCACATCTCGTGTTCAGCCTGAGCGGGCGGCGCCGTTTCCTACCGTCTCCCATGGGGTCGGCGTAGGGCAGGCTGAAGCGGGCCAGGTCTATCATGCGGTTCGGCAGGTTGATGTAGAAACGGCCCACGGAAGTCTCCAGGTTGCTAAGCTGATTCAGGACCATCATGCTGCCCTTCACCACCGGCAGCGCCGAGGAGGAGGAGCGGTCCCGGTCGCGCTCCCGGTCGCGTTCTCGATCCACCCCGCGGTCCACGCCGTATTTGATGGAGTTCTGCTCTGCCAAGTCCCTGAGGAAGGCCAGCTCCTTCAGCTCTGTCACACCCTCTGATGGAGAGGAGAGAGAAAGAGAAAAAAATAAGAGAGAGAGAGACAGAGAGACAGAGAGACAGAGACAGAGAGAGGAGAAAGAGAGAGAGAGAGACAGAGAGACAGAGACAGAGACAGAGAGAGAGGAGAGAGAGAGAGAGAGAGAGAGAGAGAACAAGTTGGCCCCGAGTTGTGTTTTGAGTTTTGTTTTTGAAGTGGATTAACTCAGAATGTGACAATGTAAGGTGAATTAGATCTCTTTTGTTCCTGTACAACACTCCTTGCATGGTGTTCATCATGCAAACACAGAGATCACCAAGCAGCTCTTCAACTGGAACGTTTTTCTCTCAAACTGATGGAGAGAATAGTCTACTCACAAATACAGGAATACTTTGACTGTAACAGTTTGAACACAGGTTTTCAACATGCTTACAGACATAACCATTCAACTTTTTCCACCCTTACAGTAATGACAGATGGCTGGCTCTAGGAAATGGATAACTCAAAGATGATTGGTGAAGTATTACTTGATTTCAGTGTGGCATTCAATGTCATAGATCAAGATCTGCTCATCTGTGAACTACAATGTTATGGATTTAGTTCAACTGCCATCCTATTTATGACGAGTTTTCTGACAAGTAGGACACGGGGTTTATTACACTGTCAGCTGGTCTCATTCTAAGGTCTATAATTGATGGTCAGCTGTCATGGACAGAAAACATTGAAACCATAGTGAAAAAGATGGGTTGTGGTATCTCCATGGTGAGAAAATGTCTTTCTTATGTCCCTACACATATTGTGGGACAGGTGGCTAAATCTTTAATAAAAATGTTATGTCACCTGGTTTATTGTGCACCAGTATGTTCCTCTGCATCAACTAATGAAATCACAAACTGCCCAGAACAGGGCCGCCAGGTTAGTATAACATTGTCCCATATGAACAAACAATATCAGTACGCAACGTCAACTCTTATGGTTAACGTTAGAAAAAAGGCTGGTTTTCAATATGACAAAAATTATCAGGAACACTTAGGCTTATTCTTATTCTTTTTATCTTCTTATTCTTCTTATTATATTATTAGTGTTGAACCAGATTGTTAAGCCAGGGGTCGCTGCAATGTTGATCACTGTTGTTATAATTCCATTTAATTTCAGGGGTTTTTGGGGCCATTTTATTGAAGGCATCCCAATTGTAAACAACAAAAAGCAACAATGTCATCTGACTAGTATTAAACCTGGGGTGTTCTGGTTTAGCTTAAACGTTTTTCAACCCTTGAAAATGTTTAAATAAGGATGCATGTGTGGTAATTGAAAAGCCCTGTTGCAAGATGCAAAGCATCTTGCAACAGGGTAAGTATAGTAACAATACAGTCAGAATTCATTTAAATATATATCAACTTAGCAGACAGATTTTGTGAGCTATTTTACTGGACAAGGAAGTTGACATCGTAATAGGAGATGAGAAATATGAGGAAAACAACCGTTTTATCTTGACCCAAAATAACAGAAACACACACAAAATGGTCTGTTCCACTGGTGTACAAAATACGCTGTAGCAAAACTAATACATTTCTATGAATCCCTCATGCAAATAAACTTGAAGCACCACAGATTGCACCATGCTTTTCATTACAGTCTCTTGACACAGGCAACACACACACACTCACACACACCACCCTTTGAAGTCATTTGGCCTTTTAGATGTTTCTCATTTCAATTTCCCTAATGCAATTTTTTTTGTATTAATACTAAACTGTGTATATGCATACACACATGTTTACTATGGTGTGTGTGTGCGTGACGTATGTGTTGAAACAGATGATAAGGAGACTACAAAGAAGCCACACACAAAAACCCAACTGCAGCCCCCGCATTCACGCAGGCGGGCACACACACACACACACACACACACACACACACACACACACACACACACACACACACACACACACACACACACACACACACACACACACACACACACACACACACACACACACACACACACACACACACACACACACAAAACAGTACAAGAGTGTCTAACAACAGGAAAATTATCTCACAGCATTCTACACTGTTTTGCGGTGTACGGATTTACGAAGCTTCAACAGATACAGGCATGAATATGTTCTGTATGGATAGTTCAAGAGGTTGAATATAGCCCAGATCTTAGCATGGGTAAATTGATAAGCTTAAAATTAGATTGACAGCTGGTGAGGGCTGCGTTTCTCTAGCTCATCAGTGTGTGGTTCACGGATCATCAATAAGGCATCTCAAATTCCATTTGGAATTAGGGCATGGTGGACTTTGTCTCTGAAATTAAATATAAATGACAATAACGGTCTGTGTTATCAAACCATCGAGGCCGTCTCTCATTTGGCTATGATGGTTTGATCCCCTAGACCATTATTTTCCTTAAATAGGTCAAATAGTTCTTTAGAAAAGCTAGTCAACTGACACAAACATTCAAAACGTTTCATCCCAGCTTAAATGCGAGCTTGCGACAGCGATGTGACCCATTTCCAAGTGAAACTGGATGTTGTGTGACAGGTGGAGGAGAACAGGCAGGGGTATGTTCTCATCCCTCAGGGTGTGACAGTGAGAGTACCTCAAGCACAGGTAAACCCCTAAATAATTGTTACCCCCAAATGTTGAGTGGAAAACCGTTTGATGAATACAGTGGTGTTACTTCTGACCAAACGGTATAAAGTCGTGAAACTGCAGTTCATCAGTGCATAGGTGAGATCCTGCAGTACAGTATATCAGGGCATAGATGAGGGCCTGCAGTATATCAGGGGTTAGGTGAGTTCCTGCAGTATATGAGGGCGTAGGTGAGGGCCTGCAGTATATCCGGGCGTTAGGTGAGGTTCCTACCGTTCATGAGGGCGTAGGTGAGGATCATGACAGAGTTGTTGAGGTATCGGTTCTCCTCACGGACCACGCTGAGCGTAGCACGCTTCTCCTGCTCAGAGGTCTCCCGCGTGGTGACACCCGAGGACAGGTAGAGGATGACCATGTCCGTGGCTGAGGGAGGGGGGGAATGCAGATCTTTGAAAACAGTGCAGGGATCAAAGAAGTGTGCTCCCACAGATTTGTCGGAAAGAGAAGATATTTTGTACAGAAAATCTGAAATCTTTGGATTGGAAAAAGGGTTGGAAATAATACAAACAATAATTGTATTTTACATTTTGTACATATAACCCACAGTGCGAACACACAAATGTTATATTCAAGATTTTTGTAGAGATGACCTCTATACCTAAAATCTTTGCTCATGTCTAGATGCAAAAAAAATGGAAACATAAAGATCAGATCAATCCATCCGAATAAGCTGGGTGGGACTACCACAGTCCCTCAATATGTTCTACTGATAGGTGACACCGAGACACTCAACCCACCCCATCGCCCGGCAAACCCATCCTCCGTCCCCCAGTGGCGGCTGGTCTTACTGGGGGCGTGTCTGCCCAGCGTGGTGGTGGTATTGCGGAGGAGCTGGAAGGCCTTCTGGAAGCCTGCCGCGTGCTGCGTGGCGCCCTCCGACGCCTTGATGTTTGAGATGAAGGTGCTCATCTTCCGCTTGGTCTCGCTGGTGGCCGGCGACAGCAGGCTCCTGTAGCACTGGTCCAGGGAGCAGGAACGCACGCCGTCCGCCACGGAGAGGACCGAGACCTAGGGAGGAGGAAGAGATGGGGGGGGAGGAGGAGGTTGTGGAGGAGGACGTTTCAAAAGTGTTTTTTGAAAGTTGCTGTTTACATCATTATTATTATCAGTAGGAATGCACAGTTGATCAAAAAATCGCTCCCCAACTAGTGAGAGGGTTTGAACAGTAAGGAGTCAGACCAGTGAGAGGGCTAGACCAGTAAGAGGTCAGGCCAGTGAGAGGGTTGGACAAGAGAGAGGGAGAGACCGGACCAGTGAGCATGTCAGACCGTAGACGGACCTTGTCGTGCTCATCCACAGCATTGAGGATGACCAGCGCTGAGTCCCTGGCAATCTGCAGCTGTGTGTCAGTGACCAACGCCCCGTGGTCCACCATGATCACAAGGTGCTTGGACTGCGGACGGACGGCCGACACATACACCGGCCTGAGAGAGAGGAGGGGGCAGGGATGGGACAACACAGGTGAGGTTTGAGGAACAAATGTACACTGTTCATAGAGACATTTCAATCTATACCCACTACGTATAGATACACCTATTGTATAATAATAATAATAATACATTTAATTTAGAGGCGCCTTTCAAGACACCCAAGGTCACCTTACAGAGCATATAGTCATCATACATTTTTTAAAAAACAAGACATTGTGGAAAAAAATAAAAAAATAAATAAATAAATAAACATAAGCAATAAGAAATAAATAAAACAAAAACAAGACAAAACAAAACAAAAAAAACAATCAAAACAGTGATCAGTTAGACGTTGTGTGCGAGTTTGAACAGGTGAGTTTTGAGTTGTGACTTGAAGGTTGTAATGGTGTCTGACTGTTTTATGTGTGGGGGGAGGGAGTTCCAGAGCCTGGGTGCTGAACAGCTGAATGACCGGGCACCCATTGTAGTGAGTCGTGATGTGGGGATACATAGTAGTCCAGCAGAGGTTGAGCGGAGGGAGCGGGAGGGAGTGTATTCTTGGAGGAGGTCGCAGAGATAACTGGGGTCTAGGTTGTGGAGAGCTTTGTAGGTGAGGAGTAGGGTTTTGTATTGGATACGGTAGTGTACTGGGAGCCAGTGAAGTTGAATGAGGACAGGGGTGATGAGTTTGGTGGGGAGTCCGGTGAGGAGGGCGTTGCAGTAGTCTATGCGTGATGTGACAAATGAGTGAACTAGGATTTCAGTGCTGGATTGGGTCAGTGATGGGCGGAGTCTGGCGATGTTGCGGAGGTGGAAGAATGCAGTCCGGGTGATGTTGTGAATATGGGGTGCGAATGAGAGGGTGTTGTCCAGGATGACGCCGAGGCTCTTGACTTTGGAGGAGAAGGGTACTGGGAATCCATCGATAATTATGAGTGGAGCTGGGGTGTGTTGTGCTTTAGTGAGGGTGGATTTGGATCCGATGAGCAGGGCCTCGGTCTTGTTTCCATTGAGTTTCAGGAAGTTCCTGCTCAACCAGCTCCGGATCTCTTCCAGGCACGTGATGAGGGAGGTGGGGGGGATGGCAGCGGTGGGTTTGGTGGAGATGTAGACCTGTGTCTCGTCAGCGTAGCAGTGAAAATGGACCCCATGGTGACGGAGGAGTGTGCCCAGCGGGAGGAGGTAAGTGGTGAAGAGGAGTGGACCCAAGACTGACCCCTGGGGGACACCCAGTGAGACACCTGAAAACCCAGACTTGTGGTTGCTTAGTTGAACAAATTGTTGACGGCCGGTGAGGTAGGATGTAAACCAGGAGAGTGCAGCACCAGTGATCCCAATACCAGCTAGGCGGTCAAGGAGCAGAGGGTGGGAGATGGTGTCGAATGCAGCGCTGAGATCGAGGAGGATGAGAATGGTGAGTAATCCAGAGTCGGCTGCAAGGAGGAGGTCGTCGTTTGATTTTGTATACCAACCATTTAGGTCACCATTTCCACATTAATAATACAAATAATGTAATTATTACAAATAATAATTTCCTATATATGTTCATGCGTTTATTTGTGTGTGATCTCCCTATGGCTGCCCTTGGACACACACTGTGTGTCACTGGCAGCATCCCTCACTTTTCATTGGCTTTCTTTCTTCTTTCCTTTGTCAGTTATTACTCCAGAGTAATAACTGACTAATAACTGACTTGTTATTTGCTGCCATATATTATGAATGTTATCACATGGTATTAAAAGCAAACCTAAGTCATATTTCCTCAGAGCGGTTTAGTTTGAAGCTTTGTTATCTCAGCTTGGCAATATTATAATTTAAATGAGGGGGGGGGGGGGGGGCAGTGTGTAAAAATATTGAGAACATAATACAAGCTTTGAAAGTCGTGTGATGCCTCACACCTCTAATCTAACTCATAACAAGCCAGGCAATGGCATTTCTCTGGCGACGCTTTGATGCCAGCTGATTGGCTGGCTGGCGCACAATGGTGGCATGTAGGAGACATGACACCTGTGAGAGAGAGAGAGGGAGAGAGCGAGAACAAAGTGCGCCGCCGCGGACAGAGGTTTGAAATTCCTACGAGCGTAAAGACAGTAGTTGTCGGGCGTGTTTGGGCAGGGTGGTGGCGTTTAGGGATTTGACTACATGCCCTCTGGGCTACCTGATGGAGGAGAAACAGGAGGGGAACATGTGTGAAAGGATGAGGGGGATGGAGAGAGGGAAGAGGGGATGGATGTAGCATGTGTATCTGCTAAGTAGTATCTGTAGTAATCTGTAGTATGTATTAAGTAGTATGTGTATAGAGGATGATATCTATCAAGTAGTATGTGTATCTTGTCTTATATTTACTAAGTAACATGTGTATCAAGCAGAAGGTTTATTAGCAGTGTTTGCCTCACGGAGTAGGTGTAAAAGTAGTGCATGTTTGTGTACTGTACCTGCTGCGATGCTCATAGCTTCCTTTGCATTGGAACTTGTGAGCCGGGAAGACGGTGAAGATTCCTTCCTCTGAGCTGAAGTACTGCCACTTTATCCCCGGGTTGGACTTGAGGTTATCTGCCAATACTACATAGAGAAGGAGAGAGGGAGTCACGGGGAGAGAGGAATAGAGCAGAGGTGGAGTTCACTTGAACGTTTTTTATTTAGATGTACTTTTTTAACTTTTTCACCCAGTAGTAGATCGCAGCTTGTTCAGTGTGTGTGTGTGTGTGTGTGTGTGTGTGTGTGTGTGTGTGTGTGTGTGTGTGTGTGTGTGTGTGTGTGTGTGTGTGTGTGTGTGTGTGTGTGTGCTTACAAGACACGTTAGGCCAAAGCATTCCATTCAGTAAACTGGATTAAAATATATATACTGTATATTATATATCACTATATATCACTACCCCGATTTAATTACAATAATACCACAATATGGACTCAAGTGGTTACACTTGGTTGTTACAATACATTTGAAGGAATGCATGTTATTTTATAATCTTTGAATGCGTGTTCTTTTATAATCTGTAAATGTGTGCAAAACAATCATTTATTGTAACCTAGAATAAACCAGCGGCATTTTAATGGCTTGCTTGGGACCCAAGACTGCTGTGTCCGCATCGTGTCGTTAGGCTTAAGAGTGATAAAACAGGTTGTGTTTTATTATAATATTAGTATTTTAGTTTCATTTCTAATCCCTTTCATTATTTTCTTGACTTATCTTAACTGTGAGGGACCTGACTCTTTGTACTTTTGTGCTCTGACATAATTATTTACTGGGAAGCACTTTGGGTCAACTGTTAGGGTTACGCCCCGTGCCCACTACCTCCGTCAGTTGACCGTTGCCCATTGACTTTGAATGGGGACGGACGCGCAATGCATTGTGGATCCGTCCGTTCAGTTGGAGCGTTCGCCACCGTCAGAAAGTTGAAAAATGTTCAACTTTTTCGGCAGCGACGGTTCCGTCATCCAATCAGATCGCGTATGCAAATTTAAGCACTGTGGGCTCTGACGATACTGGAAAGCGGGAAAGCGGGTCATCTTGCCTCGCAACAAGCAGGAAGAAGCGGGAAGAACCCGGCGAAGCGATTTGATTGGCTGACGGATGCCTCTGCAAAGACTACTCCCCCATCCGTCAGCCACGCCTTCCCACGTCCGTTGACTGACGGTGCAGTGGGCACGAGGCGTTAGGGTTAAGCGTGCGTTATAAATAAAAGTGACTTCACTTGACTTGACTTAGTCAGACTTCTGATTAAAGACCCTTTAGGAAGCACACTTAAAAATACATTTAAACTGAGGCCCCGTCCATACGAGCGAAAACGATCTTTTTCCCTCCGTGTTTCAGGAATTTCTCCGGATAGACGGACTCATTGCAAAAACGCATCTAGCTTTAGAAACGCTGTAGTAAGCCTACATATTCAAGACCAGTATTTGGCGCTGGTTTTCCACCAACAAAATAAGAATACGAGGCGGAGTATGCCTATCAAGCCAGCGGCTGTATACAAAAATACAGTCGAGGAGGAGAAAGCAGTTGTTAAACCTTGTAGATTGAGCAGAAAATACGTTTCAATGTACCGTTAGTAATTAAATTTACCAAGGGGCTGTAATTAAAGCTACAAAAATAATACAAATCAAGCAAAACAAATTTGACGGCACCATCACTTTGCCCAGCTGGTGGGGGGGCGATGACGTCATCGTTTGCGTATCAGGCGTCCACACAAATCGTCTCGTCACCCGCCATAAAGATCCCGTTTTGAACGGTGAACCCTTTACGCCTAGCAGCTAAGCTATAATAGCTACAAAATGACTCCATTATTGCAGGCTATGTGGAAAAATGCGGCGATATCGGCTCAACCTGGCTCCGCCTCTTCCTCTACGTGGCTAAAATGGCTTTCGTTGAGTACGAAAAGTAAACATCGATCCATACTCAGCGGTTGGACCATTTTGAGTACACCATCCAGGTCCTTTCAGTACACTTCTTTTCGCCCCGATCTTAATTGGAACCAATACGGGAAGTATGGATATTGGAACACAGCAGGTCATACAGCCGGCCGCTTCCTGTTTGCTTAGAGCCTCACAAACAGCCTTTCAGATGGGAGATTAAGCAGCAGCAATGCCGGTGGAAATGGGAATATGAGAACACAGATCAGTGCATTACGACTATACAATTATTTTAGACTTTGTGATTATAGGTCAATGTAAAAGAGGCATCTGCACTTTTTGGAAACATAAAGCCACACACTGAGCAAGTCTTGATCACGCCTATGCTTCAAGAGAGACCGAGGTCGCCTATCACAAGATCAGAAGGCACATCAAACCATCTCCTTTCAGTAAATGACTTTCGATGATGACAGGAAATTGACCTTTTGAAGCCAAAAGGGCATGGCACGGCTTGTAATCTTACAGGTTTAATTCTCCTTATTACAGGAAATATCTTTGAAAAATATTTGAAATGCAAAAGACCACCAAACTGACCATTGAAGATAACAACTGTTTACATCCATCTGTGAATTTTCTGTGCGATATTAAGATTTGGTCTGGAACGAAATACAAATAAATGAAAGAAAACGGGGGAAAGAACATGAGAAAGAGAACACCCTATACCAGGAAGTCCAGGATCGAATGGTTCCTTAACTCTAAACATCATCAAGATCGTTTACAACTCAAAATGGATTGCAGGAAAGTTATCGCGCCATAGCACGTTAAGCTGACGCGCCATACAACAACCCGTACAGCCACCTTGTCCGTCTCCACCACTAACGTAAACAGGATCCACTCGGGCTGTGATGACAGCCCAAGAGGCCCTTTGTATACACGACTTGGTTTATGCTGCTGAACGCTCGAGAGACTAGGTGGATAGCTCGTCATACACTCAGTTTACATAAGTTGACACGCCCTGCGGATGCGTAGGGCAGCTCGGCAGACATTAGATTGAAACTTCACACGGGCCATGAATAATCACACCCCATGATTGATTAAAAGGCTTATAGACACAGGTGTGGGTCTAAAAGACACACACACACACAAACACACACACACAAGTTCCTTTGGAAACTGGTAGATAACAACAATAAACACGTCTCTAGAGCCAATAAGGTTAAATTTAGACAATTAGGCGGTGGAGGGAATATGGGATGAGGAGGTGGAGAGGAGCTGGGAGGACTTGTTTGACTGATGAGTGGGAAGGAGATCAAGAAACAAGTGAGACGGAACGGCCAATCGAACAAAGACAGCCTACTGCTCAGCCAAACATACTTTGGGGTCAATCAAAGTAGCCCCCCCCCCCCCCCCCCGCCCCGTTATTTCTGTATAACAGACCTCTGAATAACACACCGTTGTTATGACGCCATTTCTAACATTAGGCTCAAACAGACTATAATTTTTTTGCGTAAGATAGTTTAGACTGCTTGGAGACAAATGTGAGAGGATGTATGAGGCAGGAGTTCGAGAGTCAATAAGTCTCAAAGTGCGTGTTTGAATTCAGAAGGAATTCTTTTATTTTACCTAGCCTTTGTTTATACAGCCAGCCTCATCGAGTCAAGCACTTAATTTGCAAGAGATACCTTTAATAGCACATCATTTAAGGTTTATTTTGTCACATAAGATCAATTATGTTTTTATTTTCATGTTGCCGATAAGTTTTAGCATTATTTATGCTGTATGAATGAATATTAGGCCTTAATGTTCTCGGACTACACCCACTTGACGTCAAGTCATCATACCCACAATGACGGCAGTGAAGTAGCGTGTGTTTAGTCTAGAATGTGAAAGACAGAAATAGAGAAATAGAGAACAGGCATTATTCCACATCATTCGGAAAAATGTGCTGGTTTATTTTCCTTCCGAATAACCCACCTCAAACATACCTGGTCCACCACAAAAAGCAACGCAGTCTGGAGAGACAACAGAGACGGTGTGTCTGCACGCTTTCTCCTACGGTACCTGAAGCCTTGGATGAGTACCTCGCAGGGGACCGGCGGAGAGACATCAAACACTCTCCCGATGGTGCCTGCCTCAGCGATTGATTCTGCAGATGGCTCAGAGCTAGGGGCTAGCGCTGGCAACAACTCTAAGCTACCGTGCCGACTCACAACGCCAGAGTGTGTGTTTGATGTGTGCAATGGGAGAGATGGGCATGGCGGGGCGGGGGTGTATGCAGGCTACACTGAGGAGACTGATGGCTGCCCACAATGTGACATAAAACAAACACCTGTCAGAACAAACACACTTGAACACAACTTGACATGGGTGGGGGGGGCAAGTCTCTTGGAGCGAGGTATGGTAAATACAGTGTCGGTGCTAAGGTGGGGCATTTGGGGGCCGTGCCCCCCCCAAGGGGTGATTAATGCCCCTCCTACCAAAGGTCATGGTGTAGCCAAATAACTTTAAAAATATATATCCCTTTTAGTTATTCTTTTAATATTAAATGTGCAAATTGTAACTTAAAAATTAATGGGGAAATTGGAAATTTTGGTTGTACAGGCTTGTGTCATTTATGTCTGGTGCGTGTCTTGTCCAATAGGCCCGAATGCGTGCCTTTTGTCAGCATACCCTTTTTGTGGGTTGTCCAGGTTTTTTTTTGATGATTGTGGAGGCTGTTATAACCAGTGGCAGGCCTACTTTACTTTAAAACTGTTGAGAGGTTACTAAACAATTTCTGACATATCAGAGGTGGGTAAACAGCATTTATTTGCATTTAGCCCCCGCGACATCCCTCAGACTTTTTTATCGTCTTTGTGTGTGTGGCTGCGTAAACTGTGTGCATAGGGCTATTACCACATATCCTCGACATGAACAAGAACAACATATTATTGCTAATAATAATTAGCCTATTAATAAAGGAAAATGTGTGTTTTTGATAGCATTTCTGCTGTGTTTGACTATGAGGTCGCCACTGCGTTAAAATATTTCTCAAACGTCAGGTCCCCCCCCACTGGTTACCCATGCCACTCTGGGTTAATATACAGATACAAACATGTATCTGGATTTAAATGTATTTGTGTGTGTCACTGTATATATAAATATATATATAAACATAATAACAGATAATATATAGACGACAGAGGGTGTAGTGGGAAACTCGAGAAAGAGAAAATATAGAATGAACGTAGTGTACTTGCAAAGCTCAATATTTCCACTTCACTTCAACTGGCTTTGCCTTTAAACTATCTTACAGCGCTACTTAATATATTTCAACTTCTCCAAATAAAACAATCAAATAAAACAAGGTTGGTATGGCAACAAATTGATGTGCGTGTGTGTGTGTGCGTGTGTGCGTGTGTGTGTGTGTGTGTGTGTGCGGTGTGCGTTATTTGATAGCCTGGTAATGTGTATAGGCGTGTGTGTTTGTGTGTCACTGTTCGAGTCTGCACGAGAGTTCAATGTTGTCATTAGCGGTTACGTCTTTCTGACCAATCGCAGTTCAAGGCCCACCTGGGCTGTACCACTTCAGGAGGGGCCGCGCTCAGTTACTCCCCTCTAAACAAAATCGACTTGGTTGCGATGTTGACAGTTTGTGAGTGTTGCGTCTGTTGAGTGAGTGAGAGGTTGCGGGTGCACAGCTCAGGCTGCCGGACGGCGCTGCAAGGAACTTTTATAAACACAATATTGTTATCCCGCAGTAATCAGCCCCGAAACGTTAACGGCCCACCGGGAATTGTCCCGATTACCACTGTGTGTGTGTGTGTGTGTGTGTGTGTGTGTGTGTGTGTGTGTGTGTGTGTGTGTGTGTGTGTGTGTGTGTGTGTGTGTGTGTGTGTGTGTGTGTGTGTGTGTGTGTGTGTGTGTGTGTGTACCTGAGTTGAGATCTCGGCCAGGGTTGAAGGCTCTGCTGTTGACGGTAGGAGATAGCCGGTCACAGCAGATGGTCTTTGAGACGTTTGTGTTGAAGTTGCCATCAAAGCTGGACACATAAGGAGAACACATACCATTTATAGCTCACAGTCACAAACCATACGTACACCATGGCCGTCAACAGCTCTACGCCGATTTTCTTTGCAACATTTAAAAAAATCAAAGTTGGAATATAGGTCTGTTACATTGTTCCCATACGTAAGGAACATACATACATACATACATATATGTATATATAGGGATAACAGATGTAAATTTGCCTTTTATTTACTCTGGCTAAATGATATATTGTTTCTGTAAAATAATAAATATATACATTTGTGTTCCAGGACAAATAAAGCAAGAAGCTCCATTAAATGATTTAACCATGCTGCATTCTATCGAAAAATATCTGTCTAATTAAGTAACCATACATACATACATACATACATACATACATACATACATACATACATACATACATACATACATACATATATATATACATATTAGTGCTGTCAGTTTAACGCATTATTAATGGCGTTAACGCAAACCAATTTTAACGGCGTTAATTTTTTTATCACACGATTAACGTTCTTGGCTTGGCAAACGTCGGTAGTTTTTTCACCTGTTGTCTAGCAACAACTAGTCACGTTAGAAAAACTACAACACCAAACCGGATCTACACCAGAAACACACTCTGTTCGAGTCTGCACAAGAGTTCAATGGTGTCATTAGCTGTTACGTCTTTCTGCCCAATCGCAGTTCAAGACCCACCTGGGCTGTACCACTTCAGGAGGGTCCGCTCAGTTACTCCCCTTTAGACAAAATCGACTTGGTTGCGATGTTGACAGTTTGTGAGTGTTGCGTCTGTTGAGTTAGTGAGAGGTTGCGGGCGCACAGCTCAGGCTGCCGGACGCCGCTGCAAGGAACTTTTATAAACGCAATATTGTTATCCCGCAGTAATCAGCCCGACAACCCCAAAACGTTAACGGCCCACCGGGAATTCTCCCGATTACCACTCCGCCGTATGTGTGTGTGTGTGTGTGTGTGTGTGTGTGTGTGTGTGTGTGTGTGTGTGTGTGTGTGTGTGTGTGTGTGTGTGTGTGTGTGTGTGTGTGTGTGTGTGTGTGTGTGTGTGTGTTGTTCGATAGCCTGGTAATGTGTATAGGCCTATGTACGGTAGGAATATTCATACTGGTTTAAATAAATTTTATAGTATTTCCCATCTTTGCTGTGCAAGAGTTTTGTTCGAAAGTTCAGTGATTGAAACAAATAAAAGCCTGGGCTATTGAAGTTTTACGGTAGGCCTACCACTGTCATGCACCTACCCGATGTCAAGTGGACCGGGTTGAATTCACTGTGAGGCACTCTTCTTTCTGTTCTTCTCAACACTCTCTGATCTCACTAAAAGGCTAGCAGCACGAAATCAAGGGATATTTAGAATAGAAAAAAATGTGAGATTAATCGTTAGTTAACTATGACATCAATGCGAATAATCACGATTTAATATTTTAATCGCTTGACAGCCCTAATATTTATATATATATATATATATATTAGGGCTGTCAAGCGATTAAAATATTTAATCACGATTAATCGCATTAATGCCATAGTTAACTCGCGATTAATCGCGATTAATCTTTTTTTTTTTCTATGCTAAATATCCCTTGAATTCTTTGTCCCATTAATTTTTCTCATTTTAATGCTCTTATCAACATGGAGAAGTGCATCGGCTTGCCTTGTGCAAATGTTTTTTTGTTGATAACAACATTGGCATATACTGATCAAAACAGGACGGTACAAAAAAAAAGCCTATAATGCAATTAAACGATGAACATACAAAGATATGCCTTGAACATAGCAGTCAGGCTACTGCTTCTTTGTTTTGAGCCCAAAAAAATAAATAAAAAATCACGCTGTTAAAATTGGTGTGCGTTAACGCCGTTAATAACGCGTTTAACTGAGAGCTCTAATATATATATATATGGTTACTTCATACTTAATAGACGGAAAGCTCATTCTCATTGTCTAGTTTTGCCAAGGGCTGCTTTTCAAGGAAAATGTGAACACATGCCAAACATTTTATATTTTTCTAAAGAAAGAATAACAGTGACCGAATGAATTGAATATGGAATGAATTTAACATGGAGTGCATTTAATATGAAATTAATTTATAACAGGGGTTGGCAGAACACAACATTAAGAAGATTTACACATATTGTTACACACATTGAACTCGATTCGAATTGAACAATTGACAAGAAGCCCAGGACTGCGTTGAGTCATTTTAAAACATCGGACGCGTGTCTGCAAAATGTTCTGTGGAACAGAGAGCTGACTGCAGGGGAGGGGGTATTGACCACAGTACATCTCCCCTCTACCCCACCCCCACCAAAGACTTTGATCCACCTCCTCTTCACGAGTCCATCAGCACTCTATCCCTCCCTGTCTCTCCCTCCAAATCGCTGCTTTTGATCTCTCTCACACATACACACAAACACACACACACACACACACCCCCCTCTCTCGCCATCTCCATCTTCCTCGCCAGGAGTGATTGACAGCTGCTCTGATGTGCAGGCTGCTTTTGAACATCACAGTCTTTATAAATTCCCATAAGGCCTAAATCATTACGATTCTCCTTCAACTCACTTTGCATAGATGGAAAATTGGAAGTGCAGTGTGTGTGCACCTGCCCATGTTAGCAGTTAATGGTGTTTGTCTTAGTGTTTGTATGCGTGCATGCAAACAAATACATTTGCAAGCCCTTTGTGTCCACCATCAAATAATACCCCCAAAATTTTTTAGAACAGAGTCAGTGTTAGCAAGAGAGAGAGAGAGAGAGAGAGAGAGAGAGAGAGAGAGAGAGAGAGAGAGAGAGAGAGAGAGAGAGAGAGAGAGAGAGAGAGAGAGAGAGAGAGAGAGAGAGAGAGAGAGAGAGAGAGAGAGAGAGAGATCAGTACTGCCTCGTCCCATGGAATGGTTTAATTAACCCAACCCTATTTATTTATATTAGTTATGTTATATTATCGCTGTTCACTATATACACACATTTACATTTGTATGATAGTGTATTTTAGAAAATGATATTTTTGTAATGTTTATTAAATTATTACTATTGATAAATTACTATTATTATTATTATTTTGGATATTATGTTGTAGGTTATTGTAATGCCAAAAAAGCACCTTAGAATTTTTAGAGAGTGAGCCAGTGACAAGCAAGCACAAAAGAGAGTGAGATCCAGAGCAAGAGCCAGGGAGCAATAGTGAATAAAAGGAGAGGAGGGAAAGGTAGAGCACCCTTCAGCATAAATTTTGATTTGTAATGAGGGTAAGAAAAATGAGACGACGTGAAAGATAGGCCCCAACACACACACGCACAGACACAAACACAAACACAAACACACACTATAAATGTACCCCGATATCGCTTTCTCTCCCACTACAAGGGTATTTAAATAATGCATCTGTTGAATATGCATATGAATAATGTAAAGTAGGAACCCATGTCATGATTAGCATACTTGTCCAGAGACGGCGCAAGCTCTCCTTGCAGTAATTAGACGGATAAACCCAATCCACTACCTTGACGGATACGGGGGGTCTTTCACAAAAGATCTGATTAATGATGCTTGCAAATAATGCTTTTCTGTTCATGGTCAAATTATACTGGAATGGATAGACATAATGAAATACCTGTGAAAACCCACAAAAGAAAAAAGGCAGGTCTACCTCATGTTTTTTGTTATGTTTCAATGTCATTTTTTGTATGTCACCCATGACTGAGCTGACACTTTTAATGGTGGACAGTATTTGGCTAAGACATGTATAGTGGCAGTGGAAGCCATTTTAAGACTTTTTAGCAAGCCCAGAGGGTACAATTACATAGCAGGGGCTTGCTAGTGGGCTAGCAAGGCTTTCAACAATTCGTTGTTTTAGCCCCTCTGAGTAGAAGACTGGAAGTCTGAGTTGGTTCAAGTCGGTGCTAGCGCACCGTAGTTTTCAAGAAACTGCCTTGAGTGCTAAACCTCACTGAACAAAACAGCAACCACATTTAAATCTGTTAGGCTCCTATAAATTCAATGGACAAGACTAGCATATAGAATTAAACTGAGCTGCTCCCATAAACAGCACTAAAATAACCCAATGACCTCTACGACTGTGGAATAGCCGCATACCAGAACTAGCCTGCCTTCACCCATTGCAGCATGCTACCAAATAGCTAGCATAGCAAACCTTGTCAAATAGAAGTAGTGACTCAGAAGTAGAAACTATGCCACAATGTTTACTATCACAGTTTACTATGTTGATGTCACTCAAAAAGATGGACACACTTTGTGATGGCTGAAATGCAGAAAATAGCTGCGACGGCATGTTCTGAGAGCTGATTCAGTGTCAGCACACTGAGCACACTGTAAAATGCAGAGAGGAGTCTAATATGTCTGAGCAGATATCTAGTTGTTTCAGGGTTTTTCCATACGGTTTTACATTTCACGTAATTTAAAATATGTCACCAAGTAACGGAGTAACAGTCTCAGAAAACGCTACCGAAGCTAATGCTAACAGATAACAACTTGGCGTTAATCTCGGATAAAGATCAAGATCACAAATTTAATTCACTTGAATATATGATTCCCAAAATTATAAACATCAAAACAACTTGAGTTTTCTTGCACTTACCGCGTAGGCACAGGGCTTTCCTGCCCTCCCATTACCAGAATGCGTGCAATCACTTCACTGGACTATCAATCAGCGGTGACGTTTTTAATGGTCGGAACACAATGTGCACGTTAGCATGAGCGACGGAAATGAGTGCTCCGTTGATCACCGATGATGACACGTTCAAATCTCGGCCCTTGGTAAAGGCCCTGCTCCGTGTTCATTACCCACCCTGCCAGACACCCAGTATAAAACTAGACACTCCGCCGACAGCCCCCGTCCCACTACTCCACGACTCAGTAACTGGCGTCTGGCCCAGCCACGCGCACACACTTGTGGCTAGACTGAAGATCCCCCCCCCCCCTTAACATTAACACATAGACATCTTACATGAGAGTGTAAGATGTAAGAGGTCATGTGATTAAAGCGTACCAGCAGCGGGTTGTGAACTAACTGATCTTCCGTGAACCACTTGAACCCTCCAGCCTGCCTACCCAACCCCCCCACCACACACTGGATGATCAGCCAGGGACCCCCAGAGAAGTTGCTGATGAGTGCGCCTCCCGTACAGCACAGGGGGGATCTGTCTGGATGTGTGCCACCCAAGCACCACACATGCAAACACACACGCACAGATGCTCTCTGTACAGTAGGGTCATGTATTGCCACCTGAAAGTGAGACTGGGTCTTTTTGAGGTGCGCATTTGCCCCTTGTAATACTACTACCATGTATGCCCATTAAGGAAGTCATTGAACTACTAACCATCCCCAGAAGGAGGGATAAACCACTTTTTGGGAAGGCTGGGGTTAGGGTGGGGGGTCATAAATAGATGGTATATAAATTCCTGTGAGACTTTGTATCAACAAAGCACTCCAGAGCAGAGATTGGATCATATGAACACGCTAATTAGTAATTAAGGTGTCGGATGCAACATTTGCTTGATCAATTTGAACATAAGCTGGGAACTTTTTCCTACCCTTTTCCTGCTGATGGACAGGGCCTGGAGAATAGGAGGTCAAATTGTTTTTTAGAATGCCTCTAATATCTTCTCAAACCAGCTAAGATGATAGAGAGTTGGGAAAAGGGTTCTAATCAGAACCATCTGATCAAGCTTCATCTTCCCTCCTTTGTCCTCTCTGTAACCACAGACCCACTCCGTTTGTATGTGGGTGTTTTATACTACTCCGGACGTGACACTCGTTGATTGAATAGAAAAGACCATCAAATCTTGTGTCGTGTCGTGTGCGTGTGTGTGTTCACATGTGTGTGTTCGGATCTATGTTCACATAATGCATCAGTTTAACAGCTGTGGCCCTGTGCTAATCTGTGCACATGCGTGTGACAATCTGACCTTGTAACCTGTGAACACAATAAAATAATAATGAATGAACGAATGCAGCCGTCACCAAAGTCACAGAACTGAAAGTAACATCAAAGCAGTGCTGGAGATAAGAGGAGGGACTGAGTCAGGGCTGGGGGTGGTGGTGGTGGGGTGGGGGTACAGCTGCTGCTGTGTAGATTATGATTTAAAGTCTCTCTCCCTCGTACCAAGTAGGGTTTATTCTGGCACCATACCACCCACATTTCACAGATGTTTAGTCTCCTGCTGGGGGCGACACGATGGCAAGACACCGTAGCGCGTCTTGGAGGGGGGTTATGTGGAAGAGGTTCTGGTGGGAGATCTACACGTGGGTCTCTAGGTGGGTGTAGACGAAGGTGTCGCACGCGGCTAGCTTATTCTCAAAACTGTATTATTAAAATTGTATTTTATATCATGTTACGTATTTTAAGCACATAAGCTGCCCCCACATAGCAACTAGGAAGCAGAATTGAACACACAAGCTGCATTACCCTCACATAGCCACTAGGAAGCAGGATCGAACACATAAGCTGCAATAACTACTCCAGCCACAGATGGCAGCACCTTTAGACAGATGAGGAGGGCGGAGCCAATACATCATACAGGCCACGCCTACTTCACATAGGCCACGCCCACTTGATACTAACCAGCGCGGGATTCAGATTGAGGTCAGACATAGGCGGACGCGCAGAGAGCCTCGGGCCTAAGCCCCGGGCTCGAAGTAGCTCTTCAGTATTTCTCTCCACATGTGTTAGATACAATTCCCTCCCTTTTGCTTCATAGTTACCATACCGAAATACTTAAACAAATAAAGTGAGTTAAAAGCGACCCGGATTGGACTACTTTCTTCAAATAACTTGACAATCATGGGGAATTGTTTGGCAGCTGTGCTAATGGAACAACCAATTGATTTAAAAGATAATATAAACGATTTAATGTTGTGTGTGTGTGTGTGTGTGTGTGTGTGTGTGTGTGTGTGTGTGTGTGTGTGTGTGTGTGTGTGTGTGTGTGTGTGTGTGTGTGTGTGTGTGTGTGTGTGTGTGTCCAAGAGTAAAGGAGATGTTTACAACATAGCTTGTAGGCAGCAATAGACAGACAGACTTACTCCATCATGGAGGCTGGGATGGAGCAGCAATCCTGGATGGCGGTGAGCGGGGAGGTGAGGTGGGCCGTGTACGACGCCTCCACCACCTGCTTGTTCCTGTTAACTACGTCCAAGTAGCGGTTGAATTTCTCCCGGATCTTCTTGGCGAGCTGCAAACACAGGAGATGAACACATCTGAAATGCTGCCCCGTTTGTCTGCATCCGTCACACACATGCTAGACAGACACGCTCAGTGACAAAATGGCTGTACACTGATGTCTGGAAACACATTCAACTGTCTTTTTTTTTTTAATTATCTATGACTTACTATAACTAGTAAGGTGGCTGGTGATAGTCAACAGACTGTTAACTGAGACTCTGGATGCCCTGCCCAAACTACTATGAATGAAAAACAAAGCAAACACACAGCATGAAGAGAATAATTGGGAGAATAATAAGCTGCTTTCAAGGATCAAAATAGTTATTCTTTGTTTGGCATTGGCATAAGCAAAAGTTGAAAGATCTTTTTTGACCATATTTAGTATGTGGTGGTTTTGAGCGATCGGTTTTGGCAGATATATAAAGCAAATTACTGTGGATTGTTTAGGGTGTCTGATGTATTTGTATTTAAAAATGGAAGGGGAGCAGGGATGAAAAAAAAACTTGGAAGACACTGGAGCTGGTTTAATCAGGGTTCACTTGGGGGGGGCCCTGCCCAGGCCTTTGGTAAAAATACACTTACATTCTCCTGGTCTCTCTTCCTATCGCTCTATCTAACCCTGTCTCAATGCCCTCTCTTGGGAGGCCTTGTTTGAAGTTGTACACGCGCGGTCCCAGGCCTTTGAGACTAGGAAAGGGGGAGGTAGACTAATAACCAGTGCAGTGAAGCCCCCCTGGGGAACATCAAAGCTGGCGCACCAGCGGGGTCGCTTCAACCGGTTCCTGCTGCAGCCCTCTGTATCCAGGGAGATGGAGCCACAAAACTCAAGACAATCGTCTTCCTTGACCAAGGATAGCATACTAGCTAAACAAAAAAATCCACTTCCATACAGCCTGAATAGATTTATTTTACATCGTCTGGTGGACAGCTGTGGAAATATAACTCCATCCAAGATAACAGCTGGACATATCTGTTCTACTTCCTCTGCTTTATATTCTCAGAACAAATGATTGAACATTTTGTATTTCCTTGTTGCATCTGCATATCATTTACCAATGCACAAGTACAATCTAAATCCTATCGCTAACCTTTGACCTGTGTAAACACACAAACGAAAACAGTACCATGTTCTACTTAATCCACTTAATTGGTGTAACCTTTTTGAAAAACTCATGCTAACATTACCCTGTTGAAATGCCAAGATTAGGCTTGGCAATCTGGCTAAGGCATACGTACACACACACACACACACACACACACACACACACACACACACACACACACACACACACACACACACACACACACACACACACACACACACACACACACACACACACACACACACACACACCATGTTGAGGAACCGGTTGGACCATTTCGTAGCCCTTTATTCCATGCAATGGCGTGAAAGAATAAATTTGTATTAAACTGTCTGGGGAGGAAACAAACCCACAGCTCCGAACATCTGTGAGGCTTTCGCTTTCTAATGAGTAAACGTAAACGTAAACACAGAATGGTCCGAACACCGATATAATCTACGGTGTGTCTGATATTGCACCACTTAGTCTTGCTCTTAATAGCGTAGTGAAAGAGGTTTGTATGGGAGGGCTTCTTTTAGAGTTACTGGACCCCCATTGTTCACGTCCTACAATTACGGCTGCCTGTGAAAGTGGGGTGCTTCAATAGACCAGGACAAGGGAAATGCAGCACGACCTGCTGACAGCCTGGCCCTGTAGAACTAACATGCCAGACGCTATTTCTATTAGGTTTTAATAGGGTCCCGAGGCATAGCCCAGAATTATTATTACTGCACACACAAAAAACATGAATCCCCACACACACACACACACACACACACACCTTAGGCTAACTAGCATATTCATGTTGTAAAATTAAAGGACACACACACACACACACACACACACACACACACACACACACACACACACACACACACACACACACACACACACACACACACACACACACACACTATGACGAAGGAAATCGGGCCAGTGTTTAGCTAAGAAGTCACTGCCAGATGCACCGTGCAAGAACGAAAAAAAATAAAGTATGCAGGTTCACAGTGCCAAAATGGTTGCCAGATTGGCTCAAGAGAAGCCAGTTGCAGCTAATGTTACAGAGACTGCCAGGGCACAGCCAAAGCCACCTATTGCAACCCTCTCTCCACAAATTAACCTCACTCTTCTAAGGACAGGGCACTCTCCTTCCCTCTCTCGCACCCACATGACTCCCATGGCCCAGGCAGGCATGCTGGCTACAGCCACAAGGCCTCTGGCTCTAGCCAACCAGGGCTGGGGAACTAATTTAAAGCGGGTGTCTCCTGGTGTCTTGTGTGTTGGAGTGCAGAGGAAGGCCTCCGAGCAGCTTGCCAACTGCAGACCACATTCAAAGAGAGGCCCACTTGTGTGTGTGTGTGTGTGTGTGTGTGTGTGTGTGTGTGTGTGTGTGTGTGTGTGTGTGTGTGTGTGTGTGTGTGTGTGTGTGTGTGTGTGTGTGTGTGTGTGTGTGTGTGTGTGTGTGTGTACTCTGAAGATGGCGACTAGACTTTGATGGAGCCCCCATGTAGATTTTCAGTAGGCTGGCCTGTCCTTGTTTCCCACTGGGGTTCAAAAAGTATATTTGTCTTATTACATTCAAATAGTCACTCAAATAGTATTCAAAATACATTAAAATAGTCCAATATTCACCAGTTAAACAGTGGGGTAAAGATTCTGCTTTGAATCATTCATATGTGATGGGGATATTTCAATAGTTACATTTCCTCATTCTTTTTTATAACCCGCATGGCCTGAGTTATGCAACATGTTGTCGAGGGAGAAACATAGGGAGAACCCAAAACATAACATTTGTGGTGTTTGAGTATCACAAAGGAATGCATCTCTAGCAGAGACACTTAACGCAGCCTGCATGACCGTAAGGTTGCTTCCTTCTCGTTCCCATCAGAACGCTATCTAATCTGTGTCTGAGTAGGCTCCTCAAACAAGCCCAGCTCCCCGATTGTGGATAAGACAGCCAGTAAGTTGTTCTCCAAGCCCACAAAGAATCCAGCAAAGAGCAAGCCACTCATGACTGGAGCATTGTTGTAGTAGACAGAAACTGCATGAAAAAGCTAGGACCAAAAGATGTTTGGAAGGATGGTCAGTCTGGTCACCGGTCACATATCCCACTTGCGGAGGCAGTTCAAAGCAAACAAATCCATTCTGTAGGGAGTGAGGATAATGGGCGTGAGACTGAGGAAAGCAAAAGAGAAAGGCATACAGTATATATATCTAATCTAGAAAGAGGTGAAGGAACAAACATGGTGGAAGGAAAATAACAACCCGGAAAGACAGTGGGGGCGGGGGGCACTGGAGATCCCTTACAGCAGACACAGATTAGACAACGCTAGCTAAGCAGGCCAGCACGGCTTTCTTTTACTGTTGCCAGCCTCTTCGATGGTTTTGGGAAGTGGGATACAGTTAATTGGGCAGAGAAGTCAACGTTGGATACGAGAGACTTAGGGTGCACTCACACTAGGCCATCTGGCCGTGGCCGTGGCCGTTTTCACACCTAACTGTGCTCAAATCTGCCAGTGTGAGTGTGGCCAGTCTGACCAGGCCAAGCCAATTTGGCCACTTGGGAGAGGTGTGCTGCTACGGTACGGGCCGCTACAGTACAGATGCTAATGAGCCGACACACGCACGGCTACGCAACCTGAGCTGGATGACGTATATTCCATGCGACGACCACGGACATAATAAAGGCGACGAGCCTTCTTTCCCATTAAACGGTAAACATCGCGTCAAGCGGTTCAACTGTTGGTGTGTTCTCTGTGTTGTTGTCCATTGTTGTTAAGACTCTGACTGGCGGCAGACTTTATTATGGTCCATGCAGCGGACGCTTGGTGATGACGTGTTACGACGTGATGACATATGTACAAGAGCCTACCGTGGCCAGGCCACAGTTGCGACGGCCAACGGCCACGGCCAGATGGCCTAGTGTGAGTGCAGGCCAGAGAACAATGGGGCCATTTGAGCACGGTTAGGTGTGAGTGCACCCTTAACGTCCGGACGGAGACTATGGCCACATGATCAGTGGTAGACCTGTAACGCCTCTTTCTACTGAGTAAATGTTGCATGGCTTTTTATTCGTTTTTCTCCACGGAGTGGAAAATTGGATTTGGATTTATTATCAAACCTAACGCTCTCTGTTGTTGCCGCAGGCTAGGTGATGAAGTGTTTTAGTAATGCATGAGCAACCGTGTGCAAATCTTTGTTGTAGGGACATTTGAGGCTTGATGTGGCGGTTGGTCTAGGGGTGGAGGTAGAGGTGGATGGGGAGTTGGGGGTGATGGCTGGTGGATGTGTCAGTTGTGGCTGAGCCCAATAACCGCTGACCAATAAATCACTGCTGGGGCTTTACAGCTGGAACTAGATTGCAAATAGATGCAGGGCAAAATATGACAAACTGAGATATGGGCACACACACATACACAGACATAGAAAACCCGACTTGCCTGTTCTTGCTGGTGGCTGTACACCAAAATACCAACCTATCAACTTCCACACACAAACACACACACAAAACCAAAGATTCAGAAAACGTTTATGGTCTAGGTCATTTAAAATCTGTTTACTGACCAACGTATTCTTATTGATATTCTAACATCTCTGACTGTTTCAAATTAGAAATAATCTCTTTCCGCACCAGTCACACAAGAATAAAAATACTTCCAATCTTCCCTGCTGCTGCCTCTGCTACACGAAAGAGAGACAGTGAAGGCCAGATATACAGAAGATCAGAAAAAACTAACTGAAAACTTCAAAGCCAACGAGACAGCAGTTGTAGAAGTGTAATAAACCTCATTTTTTCTGTAGATGGATGCGCCGAGTATAGGTGTTCTGGGTCAATTGCAACTCACATGACAACTACATTAGGACACACACACACACACACACACACACACACACACACACACACACACACACACACACACACACACACACACACACACACACACACACACACACACACACACACACATTCAAACTCACCTGCTGCACTTCTGTCTCTCCATTTGATGTCTTCTCGGTGTACACAAAGGAGCTGAAAATCCTCTGTAGAAAAGAACAGATAGAAACTCACAGTTAGCTTAAAGTGTTCATTGAATACATCAGCAGTGACTTAAAATATATATTGTAGATTCTTTCCATCCAGGTTATCCTAATTCACGGCTCATAAGCGAGCTTTTGTTGAATACATTAATTTAAGTTCCCTATACATTTGAATCGCGTCTTTAGAGTTCATCATCAACAGCGGAATAATTCCATGAACAGTACTAGTCCATAGAAGTCACCTAGGATTAAGGTTTTTTACCGAGGCTATGAACACAGCAGTTATGACTACAATTTATACCATAGTCCCTTCTCAGTTCAACCTTACAGCAGACAAGTCCATACATGATTACTGTCTGGTTTCGTACGCAAAATGGTAGGGGGATGCTGCAATTCACTGGTAGATTTAAAGTGTGTTTAAAATCGTATTTAAAGCCAGGTGAGCACTGGTGTGACCTCAACTTCAACACACCCCAGAATGTGCCCTTAAAAAAAGGAATGTGCCCTGAGAGAAATACACGAAGCAAGTGCACACATACTCTGTAGTATAACACAAAAGGTGTGTCGCTACATGCTGCCAGTGCCTACCCATTACCGTAAGAGGACTGAGCGCCATGGCTACTCACTGTTCCACGTCCCTCCCGGTGACATATTCCAAAACAGTGAACTGTACCCACAATGCACTTCATCAAGCCAACCTACAGAACGTCATGTTAAAATTTAAAAAATATGAATCAATTAAAAAAATTAAAAAACAAGTTAAAAAAATGTTTAAAAACCTCTTCCACTGAGTTTGTTAAACCCAAATTTGAATTGCCGTGGGTCACCGTGGGTGACCTGCGTGAGCCAGTGTTGACCAATAATGACATCATCACAGCCCAAATATGCGGGTTCATATAACGATTTGTTTGCTGTTGCGCGTCCAAAAGATTTTGATGTTCCGCGAGAGGAGAGGGCGACCTTGAAGTCCACACCAACTTCAAGGCCAAACAGGGTGATTAAAAACCATGGCCCAGCCATAGCCTGTCCTCTAGACTCAAACTGGTGCATCACCGTGACTGTACATCCTGCTTTAGGATTCAAATCAAAATCAAAACAAATTTACTTTACGCATAGCAGATACTATTCTTCTAAGGATCTGCGGTTTGTAGACTCAGAAAAACAACAAAAGTGTGACTAAAAGTGGAGCACTGGGCTCATTCTCACAACACATCGCACAAGAGAGGAAAATAAATTAGTATGAATGTATCAAAACTAAAACATGGTGGAATGGATCCAAAAAAATGAAGTTACGTTGAATTGAACCTTGGACCAAATACAGGGAAGACGTGATTTGACACGGATGAAGATAAGTCCCACACCTGATTACCTGTGGTCTAGAACCTCCCCCACAACACAGACACACACCTGGTGCTTGTCGGGTGTTTGTTTTTGGAAATGTTCTGAGGTTTTCACAGCTCCGGGGAGGAGGAGGAGGAATGCCTGGCTGGGAAACCCGAGAGGCCTGGGCCACCGTGTGCCACCCTTCTTAAAGGCACCCAGTGCAACTTTCGAGGCTTAAAAATAAACATTCAATTTCTAGTCTTTTTTACACGTAGTAAGTTTCAATAACTCCATACCATTACATACCGACATTTAAGCAGCAAAGATGAGATGTCGTTGTGTGGTGAGAACTGATACAAAATCGATAACAACAACAATGCCGCCATTTTCTTTATTTTTTGTAACCTACAATAAATAAAGCAGGCTTCCAGTCAATGGAAAAATGGCTTCTCCCCACCGGCGATTGTTGTTGTTTATTTTCTATCAGTTCTCACCACACAACGACGTCTCATCTTTGCTCCTTGAATGTCGATATGTAATGGTATGGAGTTATTGAAACTTACTACGTGTAAAAAAGACTAGAAATTGAATGTTTATTTTTCATTGAATGTTTACATAAAGTTGCACTGGGTGCCTTTAACAGGAAGCAGATGACGACCCATGTCCCCCAATCCCCGATGGGTTACTGGTGTTACTAATGTTTTTCAAAACATGGCTGTAATCCCAATATTTACAGTTCTAAGTGTACAAGTTTTTGCTTTGTGTAGTCGTGCATGAGTGAAGACTCTAAAATTAAGTGGATTTCAACTAGATAGATCTTAAAATGAATACATCATTTAATGGCGATGTATTTCATATTATACATCCTACAACCATATTATGTATAGGTTAGCATTGTGATTACTCATGTGGTAAATAAATAGACTAAGAAATTTAGACTATGAACTTTACTGAAACAGATCATCATTCTACGATCGATATCGATATCGCATTATGCCTCACAATGAGACTTATATCTAAAGTCTGGGGACAGATGAGCTCAAATCTCAACTGTCACTTCACTTTTATTACCTTTACATTTGTTTTGCCCATTCATGTTGCTGGAGGCAGGGATCTGTGCGCGTGTAATTCCCTATTCACAACAAACACAAACTCTGCAAGAACTCTTAAACCAACTTCACTGGCTGTAAGGTTTCAAATCAACACCCTGTACACTGGCCATTGTAGACAATCTCTAAATAAAATACCCTATTCTTCCACTCATGCAAATTCATTAATCTTCTGTAACGAAACAGGAAACAAGGCATAACTCCGCCCCTTGCAGCTACTGGTTTCCCGGCCATGCATATTCTCCCCCCCCCAGAAGTTCTGCTATAGCCTAGAAGGACCACTGGATCCCAGATTAATAAAGCACTAACAACCATATTGTTTGACGTTACAAAAGACATGTGAGCCTCAGCCGAAAGGGCAGTTGTGTACACAGAGCTTGAAGGAATGCAGACAGAGCCCTCGCGTTGTAGGGCACCGGGCTTTCCAACCATTAGGCCGGTTATTAAATCTGTGCACCTCAGGGTTAATCCTAAAACAGATGAGTGGTTCACAGGAATGGTCGACCGCCTGCTAAATATCCTCTCGCCGTGTTGCTGATAAGAACCAATGCCGGGGGTTGTTTCCTTTCAATTCGTTGTGAGGTTGAATCGTTGCAGCTCTGTTAATGGTCTGCATCATGGCTTTTACCTTAGCTAACATTTACTTCAGTGCTTACATGGGTGTGTGTTGACAGTAAATCTACTGAGATTTCAACAGGGGATAATTGAACAAGGCTTTCACTTTAACGCACCAGTCTGGTAAAGCAATGGACACAAAGTCATCTAATCAATACAGTTGATGAACAGATAGTATGACCTTGACTATTTGTACGGAAACAAATGGAAATTCCAGCTCCAACTTTACAAGTATATTGGAGAAAGAAACTTTAAATACGATGTAAAGTTTTAGAAATAATCCTTTTAGAAATAAAGAAAAACACAAGGAATCCTCCTACGTACACAAGGAATCCTTAAAACCAAACAAAACAGTTGAGTGATATCGTAACATGGTCGCAAATTAACTGGGCCCCACTCTTCTGGTCTCTTGAGTCCGGCTCATTGGAGAGCATGGTTAAGCCCTGTGCGTATGTGTGTTTATGGCAATGCCTGCAATCTAGGGTGTCTAGAGGTGATAAAGGGGAACAAAAATGGGAGGAGGGAATCGGAAAGGACAAATTAGAAAGAGAGCGACTGAAGGAAGAGGCTGGAAAGAGAAAGTAGATAAGGTTGAGGGGTATGCAGCCAGCGGTTGGAGAGAAGAGAAAATAAGCCTATTACCAATTCAACCATCTTCAAAGACCCGGGAAGCCCTGTGAGCCATGGTGATTTTGGGACCCGAATGGAGAGCATGTGCATACATAACACATGTGGGAGTGCAGGCAAGGGGTGTGTGCGCACACACACACACACACACACACACACACACACACACACACACACACACACACACACACACACACACACACACACACACACACACACACACACACACACACACACACACACACAGCTGAGCAGTGGCTGGCCATGTTTATTTGTGAACAAAGGGCCCATGGGCAAGAGAGGGGATTGGCAAAGATGCTAAAGAGTGGAGAATATGTATGTAGAAGCCGGTATATATCTGTGCGTAGAGATAGCTTACAAGACTATAGCATATCATGCATCATTATCCATAAAAGTGTGCATGGGTTGTGGCCATGCGCGATTCAGAAAAAAAAATGTGCATATGTGACGGAGAGAAGGTGGTAGAGCGATCGATCGAAATTACGAATGAAGGGAGAGTATAATGCCAGGGCTACAGAGACACCATCTCTGTCCTCCTACCATCAGTTAGGGATGTGAATAACTCGTTCATGGTTGAATAATCAGTGGGTGGTATGAACGAATAATCGATTATTCCATGTGTGCCGACAATCACAAAGGCAGCCATGGTGATGATTAAGTGATGTACACTTTAAGTTGAAAGTATAGACCTCCACGAATCCCATTAAAACGAATGGCGCAGTGATTCGGTCTTCAAATCGAGAAATGGTCAATTGTGAAAAATGAATTAAACTGTAATCAGACAACGTGGTTATATTATATAGTATTTATATCTGTTGTATAAAGGCTGGGACGAAGTCGAATTATAAATATGTACAATGCATAAACGTTAGCTCTCTGGCTCATAGCTGAGCGGATTAGAATACCTCCCGTTGCCATGTCGTAGCTAAGGTCTGTCCTATTTACTGGAGGAGTGAACAACGTTTCCGTTGCACAAGAACCTCACGGGAAGGTAATGATTGGGCCAAAAAAAAAAAAAAAAAGTTTGGTTCCTGTTGGTTGTCAGTTGAGGTCATGGGTAGGTCGGGAATTTATTTTATTTTTTTATTTTATTTTTTCCAGCGGCAGCGAATGATAGGTAGGTTGTTTTCATTTAAAAACGAGTAAATTTGCTCATCCTTGCACAGAAGAGGTGCTGTACAAAAACTAACCCTAACCCTTTTTTAAAGCTCATAAAATAATTTGGGTCGCACATAAATTGACAGGGTCGGTCGGAAACCGGAACCGACCGAAATCTTTTTTTAGGCCTTGTTCCAGGTATTAGTCAAACCAGGCGTTACCAGGGAAACAAAGTTATGGCTTGTGAAATACTTTATATTTGAACGGGAAAAAATGTTAACGGTCCAAATGTTAAAATTGATTTTGACCCTCGGGGACGAATAATCATATATTCTGACCCATCCCTACCATCAGTGCATCATTTCATGCTCAAGGGTCCATTTTTGCCTCTGGCAACATCGTTCCTCCTGGCTCCTGCCCCAAAAAGGAGGTGTAGTTGGGCAACTTGTTCCTCTCGTGTGTGTTGTGTGTGTATGTAACTGTGTGTAATTATGTGTGTGTTGCAAAGACTGCTGTGTCAACTAAACCCATTACCCATGTTTTTCTGACGACACAAAGCAGTGTCAGACCGGATTTTTGCCAGAGGGGGTGGGGGGGACAGTGTTGGGATAGTTCACTTTCTACGTGAACTAGTTCAAAGTTCAGTTCACAAATTTTAAAATGAACTAGTTCAGTTCAACGTTCATAATTCAAAGATTTGAACTAAGTTCACAGTTCCAAAAAATGAACTAGTTCATAGTTCTTTTTTTCAATATGTTGCTGTGTGAGCTATTCTTTTTTTCTGGTATTTTGAACATCGAGCCCACTTCGTGATTTGTCTAGGATGATATAGAGTGGTTGAATCAAGCATCGTAGCGAAAATGTATTGTACATTTAGCGCATTTTGTAAATCCCATTGATTTCTGTTGGAAGACTCATTGCTTCGTTGGCCGGAAGCGGAAAGGGAACTAGTTTGGTTGTAGTTCAAATTTGGTTGTAGTCTTTTCGCTCGGTTCTAGCCCTACTGTTGAGTCGGAGAACCGAGCGAAAAGACTACAACCAAACGTAAACAGCCCCCATTTACGTTTCCGGCCAACAAGCAATGATTCTAGGAGGTATTCTAGTCCGCTGAGCTATGAGCCAGCGGGAGATAACGTTATGGATTGTACATATTTATAATTCGAAATTCGTCTCAGCCTTTATACCACAGACACTCTAGGGTCCATAGCATATAACCGTGTTGTCTGATTACAGTTTGATTCATTTTTCACTATTTAACAGATCTCGTTCTGAAGAATAATCACCGCGCCATTCGTTTCAATGGGAATCGGGACGGTCTATACTTTCAACATAAAGTGTATTTATATTTTTTAATTCGTCCCAGCCTTTACACCACAGACACTATAGGGTCTATAGCATATAACCGCATTTTCTGATTGCAGTTTAATGTAACAGTAAGCTGACAACGCCGCAACTGCAAATGAAACACACGGAGATAACCATGGCAACCGGTCAAACAAATCATTCTGCGCGCGCATCCGCCGTTTTGATAAACAAATAACCCCCCAATTGAACGAAGTTAAACCGAGTGCGCGTGCCGTTCACAGACACCAGAATGAACGAGTTCACAGTAACGTTCATCAGGCAGTAATACAGTACGTTCAGTTCACGTTCGCCGAAAATATGAACGAGTTCATGAACTATCGTTCAATGAACGCGTTCAGGCACAACACTGGGGGGGGAGAGCGAGAGCGAGAGCTAAGCAGTGAATAGGCTAGGTAGAAGGAAAGGGAGAGTACATAAGGGAATTGTTCAAAAGGTTTTCCTTCAGTAAAAAGTGTGTGTGTGAGGAAATTCTTTTTAACCCTTAAATTAATTCCATGCCCTTTTCAAAAACTATTCCGACATTACAAATGGCCTCTGAGGTTAACTTTACAGCTGTGACTGCTGTAAAGGTAATGTATTTTTCATATTTTTCTTTTATATTCTATCTGAAACAAATAAACACAGCATTGTGGTTTCTTTGGGCTGACTGGACCAGAACGGCACAAGATCAACCTGCTAGAAAGAAAAAGCTAATCTTATTGGGATAGTCTCTGTTGCATTCATGCAAGTGCATCGCTGGCTAATTAAGTGAGTGGGTCTGTATCCGCAAGCGGCTCTCTGCCTCATTTAAGGAGCTCCTGAGGGTCAATTTAATTTGATTCACATTTAACTGGCAGACAAACCGACTCAATACCCGGCAGAGTGTGTACGTGTGCGTGTGTTCGTTCCTTTGTGCCTGGATGCATTTCTTCTTATGTCAATCTTTACACCATTACGCCATGATGATATTTCTTTTTAACATTAGCAAGACTAGTTCAATACATAACAAGAGTTGTGGAACACTTTTGGTGACAGTGAAAATTGCTTGACCGGTTCAGAATGATTCATGGTCAAATCCGTCCAAGGCTTCAAATTGATAAGAAAATTCTAAACCAGGGGGTTTCTGTGCAACTATGATCACTGGTCAAATTGATTAAGAATGATGGTGATTATCCAACTAATGCATTTTTATTTATTTAATAAAGGTCAAACAGCAAAAAAGAAAATGGCAGTTTTAGCTTGTTGCTTGAACATAAAAACATAAAACAAATGGGCCTCTATAGCACTGACTACATTTAATTGCTTTTCCATGTGGAAATACTTAAAATGGCAACCATACAACAACAGGTTAGACTTTTGTTTCCCTGTCTCGGAGGTGGTGGCATTTCTTATTTTCCTGTGATCCAAACTGCATCAGGATCACCAAATAAAGAACTGCCTTGTTAGCGTGCCCCCGCCAAGCCTTTGACAGACATAATGATCACACTTGACTTTTGGGATGGGGCCAAAGTAGATGGCAAAGAATGACCATGTCCAAATAGGTCAGAATCTGAAACCACGCAGTTCTTATGCAAACACTCAAGGAGCCCAGAAACAGAAAATTCTCAGTGTATTTCGCAACAGTCTCTAGAAATGTAGAGCAGGTCACAGCAGACCGACACATCCCAGAAGACTCAAACCGTATTGTTTTTGCTCCAGTGTATCAGTCTCAAATAGCCCACTCTAATACAGGCCGTAAAAGCAGATCATATGACACAATATGCAAGCAACCAAGCACGCCATGGAGGTGGTGTTGGGTGGGTACACTTTGGTGAACACCGACTGGGCACTCTTTCATTCTGTCCCTTCCCTTTAGCCCATCACACACACACACACGCACAGAAAGGGGCCCCATGAGAAATAGAGAGGGTGCTGTCGTTCTAAAATAACAAAACTATTTTTTTCCAAACAGAATCAGAAATGCACCCCGGGATGTTTTCTCTCCTTCTCCACCAGACATGATATAATGCTTACCACATGTGCTTATTTTTTAGGGGGTGGGTTGGACAGAGATGGGACCTGGAGGGTTTGAAGTACAGACTGGTGGAATAACAGCTAATGGAGGAAGATAAAACTAAGCTGTTGATGGAGAAAAACATTGACAAATTTGGGATTTAAATCAAAGCAGGAGAAAAACAAACCATTCTTCACAGATTTTAAACTCTGACCCATCAGGCACAAAAACAGACACGACCTAAGCCCATAGTAGGTTCTTCCCAGTGAAACAAACCCAGAGGAAATTGAAGTTGCACATACTACAATGTGTTTTTAAAAGCACACCATATGGATGGTGGATGTTGTGAATACAGGCCTTGCCGCCACATAGCAAGGTCTCGTTGATTCACATTAGCGTTGATGTGATTAGTCCTGAATAGTAGCACATAGAAACTTTTATATTGTAAAATGCTAAATGACGCAGGCACAGAGTAGAGGTGGCATATATTTAGGAAGGGAAGTAAGCAAGTGAATAGACCCCTACATTTAAGCTTGAGGGCTTTATGCACTAGGCGCAATATGGCATGGAATCGAAACTCACTCCCCCCCAGGCGTAGGGGCCCACTGAGCGGTCTGAAGAGGTTCAGTCTCATTGGGGTGGATCTAGGGTGCATCCCTATAATTGAAAATTTCTGGGAACAAAGTAAAGATAGTAATTTAAATATCTTGCCAAAGGAATACAGTTGAAAATTAGCCTGCTGGCTAGCACTGGCACATTTACAGAAGAGTTTCAGGTGCACTGTCCTTTAAATAAATAAATGAAATGACATTGTGAAAAACAAAAAAGTGTTGGAAATAGGCATAAATGGTACTGTGAAGCAGGTCTATCCTTACACACTTCTTCTATCTCGTTTACTGACTTGCTGGCTAGCGAACTGGTGTATGTCTCACATAGTAGATCGATAGATAGTAGTTAGATAGTCTAAGAATCTTTATGATAATTTACTCTTTAAAACTATGTGTTACTAAGCTGGCTCATAACTGGATTCTTATTTTTGTTAGGATCAGAAAGTGTTAATCCACAATATGGATGAACAATATTGTCCAATTAAGACTGTTGTTTTGAATATGCTGAGGCGATATTATCTAAACAAAATACAACATGGGTCTACCTAGATTTAGCGCACCTCAATTTGAATCTTTAATATGGATTTTTTTTTAATTCATTACATATGCGAGTATGGATATTGTGTAACATAGTGAAATGTATACATAATATTGGACAAGATTATTGGCCCAACATTTGGGTGTGGGCACAAAGCAGATTAGACTTTAATTTACAACAATTGAGGTCATTCAACTGGACTGCTGGCACGACTACCCCCCACTAACGATTAGGGCTGTAACGATACACAAATTCACGATTCGGTTTGTATCACGATTTTTGACCCACGGTTCGATACATCCCACGATTCTTTTAAATTTAAAAAGCATTTTATTTAAACAACACTTAAATACCAATTATCTTAATGTAACATTTAATAACAAATAATTTGGAACACTGAACAGATTTGAACCGAAAGAATACTATTAAAGTATAGCTAAATTAATAAAGAAATAACCAAAGATTGCTGGTAGGCATAATAGGGCCCCTTTAACTGTTTGGTTGGTTTATTCAAATATCCTTATTTGCGCTTCTTATTAGGCTATGTAGCTTAAATAATGACATAATCAGGCCGTATAGAATGCAACATGTTTAATAGCCTAACTTTCAATAGATGAGGAAAAACATGAACGTCGCAATAACGAGGCATAGTGTTACGAGTAGCATATGTGTGTGCGGGAGAATGGCAGTGTGCGTATGCGTGTGTGAGTGACGTCAGCGAGTGAGTGGACGAGCGAGGAGAGCGAGCGGTAGCGCGTGTCTAGTGAAGAAGCGAACGAGTCCGGTAGAATAAAGTACCCATCCTGTCAATAATCGGTGGCCGCTTCATTCCGACCTATAAGCAGACAAACTGCCAGTCAAATCACACAAAACAATAGAGACAGGATCACACAGGCAATTTTTTTCGCGCTTGGCCCACTCTGGATAAATGTCGTTCATATCGCATATGAGGACTTCGACGGCTGTGGAGAAATGCAATCCTCCGTAGCCACGGAGAGCTGTGATCACAGAGAGGGCATCTCGTCACATATTTACGGCATCGATAGTAGGGCCCGACCGATTTATCGGCCTGCCGATTTAATCGGCCGATTATAGCCTTTTTGAAAATAATCGGCATCGGCCAAAAAGACGCCGATTACAACCGATTTTTTTTTTTTTTTTTAAATGTTATTGCGATTAGTATCCTGCAGATTGCGCTCCTACTCGCCTTGCTAACTAACAACTTTAGCTGGAGTAAAAAGGAGGAGATTGAATTTTACCGTACAACATGAAAGCACGCTCGCTCAGGCAGCTGCGCGCTCACCTCACCAATGTACACAAGACGCGTTGTTTGAGCATGTTGTGCCTGTTTTTCTTTAGGTCCCAGGCCATGTTAATTTGTTATACTGTAGACTCTAACGGTGAGACCATACTGCTCAGCACGCACGTGTTAGTCACTGCTCACGAGCGCAGCACATTGGGAGTTAGTTATTTATTTTACATTTTACATTACTCATTTTTGACTGTAAATGTATTCTAAAACACTCAAAGGTTCTGCATTCAATTCACATATTCGTCAAAAGTGTTTAAAGTATATTTAAGGTATCAAAAACTACGTTTTATATATATATATTTTTTTTTTTAATCGGCCGATTAAATCGTAATCGTAATTTTTCTCTGAAAATAATCGGCATCGGCACTCAAAAATCTATATCGGTCGGGCCCTAATCGATAGGAGGGGGCGCTGTCAGCAGACTATTATTTAGACAAATTATTAGCAAATTTCAATCGGACAATTTGACCGAAGAGTTAGAAAGGGCATATCGCGCTTCTGCCTTCTCACACCGCGAGACAGGTTTGTTTCGTTACAGCCCTACTAACGATCCAGAACTTATTGAAAGCAGAACCTAAGGGACGCACCACATCGCTGTTTTGAGCGAGTCAGTAAGCTATCTGTTGACTTGAAGAAAAAGGTTTTTCATTTAGGACCGTTAAGTATGCAGCATGGCGGCAGAAGTGCTAGCCCCACCCCCCCCCCCCCCCCAAGGTGCATTCTGGGAATAGCAACTGGTTGTTAAAGTGGAGTCGGGTTGAAAGCGCTTCAAGGGCAGATCAAAGCCACATACCTGAGAATTTACATTACTCAGATAAAAATCTTTTAGGAGTAAGAAAAAATACAAAACCTTGCAGACTTGGGTTAATTGGGAATATGAAATAATTAGAATATTCTGTGCTTTTAACATTGGGCTGCTTATTGCTTTTCTCATTACCTCTAAACACACCAGCGCCATGACCATTCGTGTGCCTCTGTTATTTTGTGTAAACTAAACAAAAGACTGGTGTTATAAAACGTGTTTGAGGCTGAGCGGCACTTAAAGCTCAACTTTTGCATACTTATGGGCTGAGAGTGGGAATTAAAATACAAGAGATGAGACCATTGCGTCCATTTCTAATGTGCCAAAACAAATGAAGAAATTGTTGAGTGGCTTCTCCTTACCTAGTTTATGGCCATCATGTTTAGTGGTGGGTTGCGTTAATACTTGTTGGATCATCAGACTTGGGATTTTACCAAACAAGATCACAACAACAATGTTAGCTTAGCACTTAGTGTTAGCCAAGTGGCACCACAAGTCCAAGTCACAGTAAGGTGGGAAACCCCTTTTCAATGTCGAAAAGTAAGTAAAGGACGACCTTGAGGAGGGATTACAATGAAAGAATATAGTCTCAGGCAGTTAATGACAACTGCCTTCATAGACAAAAAGTGGAATCCTGAATTCTAGTCTCATTTGCATGATGTCCATACGAACATTGTTTAAAAGCAGAACACAAACAAAGCATACTGTGATTTAAAGCCCCATTCACACAGATTTTTTTTTTGTTGTGAAACCATAAAAGTCTTGTGCATTTTGGCCGACCGTCCAGACGTATCCGGCGTTCTCGGTGCCCGAAAACACACTTTTCTGTCCAAGGGTGAAATAGAGAAAAGAGGCTATGCGTTTTTGTGTTAGGATTTGTGTGGACGCCAATACGCAAACGATTACGCCCCCCCCACCAGGTGGCAACGTTAGAGATGTAATTTGTATTTTGTGATTTGTATTGTTTTTGTAGCTTTAAATACAGCCCCATGGTAAATGTAATCACAAACTGTACATTAAATCTTGAATCTCATCCTCGACTGTATATTTGTATAAAGTGCTCAGGCTCGATGTGCATACTCTGCCTTGTCTTCCACATTTTTGGTGGAGAACCAGCGCAACACAGAGGCCTTGAATATGTTCTTCAGCGTTTCTACAGCTAGATGTGCTTTTGCATTGAGTCCGTCTTTACAGAGAAATTCCTGAAACACTGCCAAGGAAAAGGAAGGGAAAAAGATTGTTTTCGCCCGTGTGGACAGAGTGTTTTCTTGATCAAAGCCAAGAGAGCAAGTGAAAGTGTGACAAACACAGGGCAAGACAGAGACAGAGTGGGTCGGGATGAGCTATTCTAGGGTGGTCTTCCTCACACTCCTCCTCAGGTTTCTGTGACATCACGTCTGGCCAATGTTTTAAGGCCCCTTTTATAAAGTGCTTTGTTCTGCTGCTTGTCCTCCCAGTGCAGCTACATGGTGCCATTAAAAAAGAGACAGAGGACGGAGCTCCAAGATACTGAGTACTTACTTCTGCCAGGCTCAACCATCAAGGCCAGCAATCTTTTTGTTATACATTAAGAATACTTGGAGGAAAATACTAGTGGCAGTTGTTTCGTTTCAAATTGACTGCCAAAGACATGTTTCCCTGACATGCATCCCAGGGGTCGGGCCATCCTTTAAACCATTCACAAGGTTTATTTCTATACATCCAATACCTTGGTATTGATCGATTTTAGCTGATACTATCCACACCTTATGGAAATTCTGATGAATAATGTATTGACCAAACCAGAAGCCATCTGCTAGAACAGTCTCACAATACAACAACAACAAGAAAACAGTAACGTATCTCTAAGCCCAGTCGAAAATTTGGGATTTAGCTGAAATCAAATCGCAATGCATGTATATTCCAAGCTTTATTCTTAAACGTTAACATACTACGTACTTTCAAAAAACATTCATGAAAAATATTTTTTTAAACACGCCAAAGGGCACTCCAAAATGAATACGATTTAACATTTCGACAACATGTCGGACAAAGGCAGAACCAGAAGCATAGATTTAAATCTATATTGAAAAAATATATTCCTCTGTAGCCTATCCATTATGTGCATTATATTTGCCATAGCACAGTGTAGTAAAGACATGATACAGTATTAAAGGTTGGGTATGGGATTTGCGAAACGCCAGCAGATTTTGAAAATACACAACTCAAATGGTCCTACCCCCTCTCCTTCAACGCTGACTCTGACTCCACCCATTCCAAGTACCTGGACGCGCAATCATGCACGAGCGCGAACAGAGATGCGCGAGAGGGAGCCAGGCTAGCGTAGGTTTTCGTTTAACAACATGGCACTACATTCAGCTGTAAGTTGCACCCAGTACCGCGGGAAGTAGGGGTGCTGGGGGTGCTGCAGCACCCCCTGTCTGAGGCCCTGTCTTATCACAGAAAACGATCATTTCTAAAAACTCCGGCCAAAGTGGAGATTTCTGAAAACGCCGGTTATGTGTTGTCGTGTCAACGGGGAGAAACGGGATTTTAGGTTCTGAAGCGTCACATTATGCACCAGGAAATGCTTAACGTCATGTGAGCGCCCGCTGTACCGTATTGGTCCGAATATAAACACAAACCCCATTGTAAGACGACCTATATTTGGAAAAAAGATTTGAAGACCAGATCTTGTTTTTAAGAATAAATAAATTGTATTCATTGAAATAATATACGAAAATAAAAAGGCATAGAATAAAACACTGCATTGCCACTAAACAGTAGTGCAAATAGGCCGTACTGATGTGTACACCAAAGACTATTCCTGACACTCCTCTGCCCCGCTGTGTTCGCTCTGGCTGTGGTCGCTCCGAACTGTTTCGGCCCGTGGCAAAGCGAGTCATCCTCGCTGCTGTCCAAGGCATTTTGAGACGCAGCATTTATTTAAAGGCACCCAGTGCAACTTTATGTAAACATTCAATGAAAAATAAACGTTCAATTTCTAGTCTTTTTTACATGTAGTAAGTTTCAATAACTCCATACCATTACATATCGATATTCAAGGAGCAAAGATGAGACGTCGTTGTGTGGTGAGAACTGATAGAAAATCGTAAACAACAACAATCGCCGGTGGGGAGAAGCCATTTTTCCATTGACTGGAAGCCTGCTTTATTTATTGTAGGTTACAAAAAATAAAGAAAATGGCGGCATTGTTGTTGTTATCGATTTTCTATCAGTTCTCACCACACAACGACGTCTCATCTTTGCTGCTTGAATGTCGGTATGTAATGGTATGGAGTTATTGAAACTTACTACGTGTAAAAAAGACTAGAAATTGAATGTTTATTTTTAAGCCTCGAAAGTTGCACTGGGTGCCTTTAATGCTCATATGACCTAGTGCTGAAAAAAGGTTATTTTACATTAAACGGTCACATAAATCATTACTATTTTTAGAAAATGTATGTTTGTTTCATATAATTGTATTGGAAGTCCTGGTTTTCACTAGGGTTGCCGCGGTGTGGACATTTTACACCGAGTAATACACTCGTCTCAACACCGGTATTACCGAGTATAAACGGTATAAACTTTGAAACTAGGTCAACCGCCACACAAGCATCGGTTTTTAGACCCTTCTCGTCCTTCAGTTGCCGCCAATGTTCGAAAGCAGCGCCTAGGATTATTCTTGATTTCAGTTTTTCTCTTTCAGCGTTTTTATTATCAATTACTCTCTGAAAAAGAGTTTTCCTTCTCTTTGCTGGTGGTGGTGGTGGTGGTGGGGATGGTGGCGTCTTGTCTGCCATGGAAATTGTCTTCTACTGCTAGGTCCAAATGTGGATTAACTAGTTCCAGTAGCTACCGCAGGATAACAACAAACAGGAGCTTGCTCTGGGTCACGAGCTCTGGGTCACGAGTACTGCACGAAGGTGTCGCGCGCGGGGGAGGGGGAGTGCAGTACGACCGTTTGATTGACGTACTTACTGTCCAATGCAACTCGGTGGCAATGCAAATGATTGGCTGGAGTTTTTCGAGCCCTGCCCGTTCCACAGATGATTGACAAGTTTAATTTTCATGTCAGTACTTCTAACTCAGTGGCTGTAAGCGGGTTATGATAAGGATTTCAAGTAATTTTGCAAAAATGGCCAAAAAAGCGAATTCCATACCCAACCTTTAATATGGATGATTACGTGCTGGTAGGATTTGTGGTGGCTAGCCATGGTGCTGAGGAGAGCAATTGGCGGCTGTGGTGAGGTATAAAAACATCGGTTCATGACTGGGAAAACCAAGGAAACGCACGTCGGGGAGACACACACTCAGAGCTGACAATTTTAAACAGGTTAACAAGTTTGTGGCAGGAAAGTAGAATGACACGGTAAAAAAAACACAACACGGTAATTGCTGAGCAGATGTACACGAGATAAACAAAAAAAGATCTGGAAAGCAGTGAGGTAAGAGGCGATGGGTGGGGGCGGAGTTCCTAACACAAATTGGCTTCAGCTTTTATGTTCCTGGGTGAGATAACTGAGACTGAAGAAATAGTCCATGGAATATTCTCTTCCACACATGTCCTTATCAGGGATGTGCAAATAGATTTACAGAAACCCTTCAACAAAGGTTGGAAGTACGCCAATTTCTCTAGAACACTGACAAAAGAAACATCTGTGATGAGGCAAGTAGGCCCAAAAGAAAGTTGAAGGGTGTCCTAATCTGCAAGTTTTTTTAGCGATGGAGCCCTCCAAATCATCCTCAGAATCCTTGCAGATTCTATGTCAGCCATCGCTGTAACTCTACAGTGTCTGTTTTCAGAGAGAGTCGGCGTAAAGAAAATGGAAAGCGCTAAAAATAGCCTACGAGTGAAAGAGACTGATGCCGGGGGAAGGATAATAAACAATACATCTATCCCCATTGACACCTCCAAAGTTTCCGACATGCAATTAATGAGCGGATATTCGGAAGAGAGAGAAATGGGACAGGATGACAGAGAGAGAGAGGGAATAGAGGCAGTACGCCAATGTTTTCAATTAGTTCACATCAACGCAGGGGACGTGCGACAGTTATGCTTCAAACAAAGTGTCCGCCATATGGCTACTCCGTTATCGTGCTCAAAACAAACTCCTCAGACGTGACCACACACACACACACACACACACACACACACACACACACACACACACACACACACACACACACACACACACACACACACACACACACACACACACACACACACACACACACACACACACACACACACACACACACACTCTGAATCCAACTACAGATCTCAGTATAGGGTCATGGCAGAAAGAACATGGTGTTTGTTAAATTAACTGAATGTCCCCGAACAGCCATGGCATTTGCAGTCAAGTTTTGCAGTAACACTACTTTGGACGTGCAGTTTGTGCTTCTTCTTGTGGAGCTTCAAAATGTTAAACGGTGCATGACATGCAACAAATCTGGGTACGGACGTGCAAGAGGGCTGCAATTTTCATTTGTGGTTTATAGTAACTAAGTTAGGTTTAAAGGCCATGTTGCACGTTAACCACCACCATTGATTAATGGGTCCATAGAGCACTCAATATATGTATATCATTTAAAATGTCTCCAAAATGATGTAAAAGTCCAGTTTTTGTTGTCTTTGGTAGTAGTGGGTGTTTTCTAACGCACCTCAGCGATGACGTGAAGTTGGGGAGACGTGGAGGAAGGTAGCCTCAGCCTTGTTCTAGAACTATAGCGTCTAAGAGGTGGCAAGAACCGCAAATAACATGTATGATGGCCCACAGCCGTATAATTTCAAAACTGTCAGATGTTAGAGGGCGAATGAGGAATTGCCGAGAACTGATCAAAGCCTTCAAAGCCAATTAAATGCATGGTCAGAGGAGAATGAGTGGAGAGTGACTATAATTTTGCAACGCAGCAACGAGCGCTGGAGCTAGTCTATGAACAGCAGAGCATACAATAACAACCCTTTTTCTTTTACTGTCAGTGAATAGCACAGAGAGAAAGTCAACATTTTCTTTATATCTAGTGACAGTGATTATGGCGTTCAGATCAGTACCGGTAAACTAGAAGATCTAGAAATAGAAGGCATAATGCTAGCTATGGGCTACCATGCCAGTCCCACCTGTGAACCCCCCCCCCAGATAATCTATAATTAAATCTTTCCGATTAGTAATCCAACGTTTTGATGGTAGCCTACTAGCTCCAGTAACAACATCTTTACCTAGTGTTTATTTCTAAGCTTTTACCCAGCGTGCGAAATACCCGTCAATATTCTCTCTCTCTCTCTCTCTCTCTCATATGCCCGTCTTATGCACGCCTTTTCCATGCATGGTCAGTGCGTTCACACAGCCGTGTTTATTACATTCCGTTTTGTGATACCTGACAATATCAAATACAATGGATAACAGTTTAAATGTTTATAAACAACAAGCAAATTGCGCAAACTCATTTGAAAATGAACCCTGCAACACAGAGAAAAATATGAGAAGCTGTTTTCAACTGAGGTATTCACATGCTGCATACACACACACATCCATTGAAGAGACAGCACAAGGTTGTTGTTGTTTTAATGGCACGGTGCTCCATTCTTTTACATCTTGGATTCATGCCAATGCATCCCTATGAGCGTATGAGAATGGCTAACTTTTCTTTGACAAGGGAGGTGGGAAGAGGATCGAGCTGACAGGTGGTGGTTTTGGCTTTGCGGATGAGTTCTGAAACGGTCTGTTCTGTTACTGGGGTGAAGTCAGAGAGGGAGCTGATGAGAGGTTGGCCAGAGGTGATCATCTAGGGTGGGTCATCAGAGGGGGTGCGAGATGAGGCCAGTTGTTGGTGAATGGTGTTGATTTTAGAGCTGAAGAAGTCCAGGAACGCAGTGCATTGGTTGGTGGAAATGTCTGGAGGGAGGGTTTTAGGAGGCTGAAGTAAGTGGCTGACTGTTGAGAAGAGAACTCTGCTGTTGCCTGTACCAGTGTTGATGAGGTTGGAGTAGTATGAGGTTTTGGCAGTGATGAGGGCATTCTTGTAGTGATGGAGGTGGTCCGAATACATTTGGCGGTGCACAGTGAGTTGAGTCTTATTGTAGAGTCGCTCCAGTCGACAACCAGTGGCTTTGAGCTGGCGCAGATGAGGAGTGAACCAGGGAGCAGTGTGGGTGAATGAGACTGAGCGGGTTTTCAGGGGGGCCAGGGTGGTGAGGGAAGAGGAGAGGCAGTTATTGTAGTGAGTCACCAGGTCAGTCAGGGAGGAAGCTGGGGGAGGGTTGAGGTAGGAGCTGATCAGGGTGGAGAGGTCTGTGGTGTTGATATGTTTGATGTTTCTGAAGGAGATGGTCCGTGTTCCTTGGTTTTGTGTAGTTGGGTATGAATGTCAAAAAGTACAGCTTTGTGGTCGGAGATGGGGAAATCAATGACATCAAGATTAGTGGGAGTGATGTCCATGCAGCAGATTAAATCCAGAATGTGACCTTTGTTATGGGTTGGGAGGGTGACATGTTGTGTGATGCCAAGACAGTCCAGAAGTGATGTGAAGTCATTAGCAAAAGTACAGGATGGGTTGTCAATGTGGATGTTGAAATCACTAAGGAGTGATTAGTGGGGGACATTGCACATACAGATGTAAGTAGTGATGATATTCATTGAGGAAAACAGCAGAGGGTTTTGGTGGTCTGTAAATGGTGACAATGATAGTGGGTTTGGGGCCTGTGAGTTTTACAGCTAGACTAAAAAAGGGTTAGGTAGTGGTTTGGGTAAGGTTTAGGGATTGAAAGAAGAGATTGAAAGGGATTGAAACTTTCCCCCGCCCGGGGATAAACCACACCTTCCAGAGTGACTGCCGTGTTTGCGGCAATTGGACAACGGGATTGAGGGACGTAGCATTTTAGCAGTTGGATGTGGATGTCCATGTCCTCAATGCTGCAGCCAGACCCTTTTCCTAAAATGGGCCAATGCTGTTACCCTGACAGAAATATGGGCTCCTTTATCCACGCTGCCGTGGAGCTAGGGGTGGGAATTGGCAAAATTGTGAAGATTTTATAGTATTGCGATATTTGGGCAACAATTCAATATTATTGCGATTCTTAACTTAGACTTGCGCCGCAGTCCAAATAATTTCCGCTCTTTTGCTGTTCATTTTAGTCATTGTTTTTTTTCCATCTTAACAGAGTCTAGAAGCTGGTTTCAAATTTTGCTTCTTTTGGCCCAGGATACTTTCCACATCCACAACGGGCACCAATGAGGTCTTATTCCAGAGAGACCAGGCAGTGTGGACCCAGAGCCCGTTGTGATGTTAAAACACACAGGATTCATTTCGCTGTCCTGTATGTTGGTATTCCATTACGTCCTCCAGTCTGACTGGATTAAATGAGCAGGCCGTTTGGCAGCCTTTCAGACACCCCGACCTGGGAGAAACTGATAGCTAAACACAGCTGCAGTCGCTCCATCTTGCGCTGCGAGGGAGACAGGCAGAAAGCGAGACAGAGATAGTGTGTGCATGTGTATGCGTGTGTGTCTGTTTATCCTAATTTGTGCGCTACCCTACTGTGTCCTAATAGGCAACCTCTGTTCTACACACGGTACACCCTTCCATCGCCTAATAAATCATGGCACAACAGTACCAGTATCATCTAGGACCAGCAGTCCTACATGAAGGGTTCAAAGTTCAACGTCTCTTCGGTCACTTCGTGCCTCATCTTCAAAGGGCTAGCCATGAGCAGTAGGAAGACCAAAACCACAGTGGGACAATATGCAGCATTAAGACAGATTTGACACAAAGAAATTAATAGAGCCATAACGTTATTTCTCATATCCCATCTCATTATGAGGCATCCAAAGTAACAGCGACAACTGCCTTCAATGGCCTTCTATAGCTTGTAGGCAAAGGTGCTGCATTCAAATGAGAAGGATTTACATTATTGATTTGGTCCAGCCTGATACCAACACATCTGTAGTGTTCAATTAATGTCCCCTTTTTGTTTCGGAAATGTGAAATAGACGTGAAATAATCTCTAGAATAAGACGCATTTATAAAAAACTTTCATATTAAAGCTTAACATGATAAAAAGATACACAGGCTACAAAAATAATCAAAAATTCCCCAAAATCTCCTCATAAAATCTTTAGACCAAGCCTCACAAAAATCACCGAACAGAATTTGTTTGACTTACATCCATTTGAGAAATATTGGCCAATAAAGTTGGAGCAGTTAGCCCAATTTTCTTATATGACCATTTTGTTACTCTATAAAAAAAACATACAACTATTATTAGGTGGATACCAATACCCCCCACTACTAATAAACCAAAATTGTGGTACTGCACCCAAAGGTGGCGCTATTTAAAAAAAAAATATGAACTAGCCTTATTCCTCCTTATGAGATTGACCTGGACTCAAAATTCTTTCATCATATTAATCTCTAAAATCAGATGCATCATTTTCACCCTGGTCTTCTGCTTCTACTTTTCCCACAATTTCATAGAAAAGCCAAACGTCCACAGTCTCAACCCGGCGGCGGCATTACAACCTCGAACGTGCGTCAACTTTGGATAGTCTAATGGTGTGTTGTCCGTTATCCCTTACTTATGCCATGTTCATTTGGCTTACGTCATTTGGGATGCACATACGGTAGTGCACCTACTACCTACCTACATGGCACATCATACAATATCCCTTGTAGGCTATGCATCTCCAATGACTAAAGCCGTTTCAAGAGAACAACCTGGAACTTCTTCCCCACTTCACATGGAAAGGGAGCCCCAGACGGCATTGGAGGAACTGTGAAAAGGTCTGCAGACAGCCTTAGGGGCCGTGTCCACCAAAAGCCTTTTTAAAAGGCGGAGCGCCTGTCTGAAATGCATTCTCTATGGCAGGACGCGCTTGCAGCGCGCCTTTTAAAAAGCCGCCCGGGGCGGTTAAACGCTCCACGCGCCTCGCACTTTTAGACGCGCGCCCCAGTTGAAAACAGTTGAACTTTTGAAGAAAAGCGCTCCACGTCATCTGCGCTTTTTTCGAACGACCAATCAAAATCGAGGAGGAGGCAAGGCTAAAAGTATCAACAGAACACAAACTGAAAACAAACTGAAACATGTCGGACGAAAGTTTAATAACAGCTGTGAGTGAGTGTCCGGTCCTGTATGACATCACGTTAAAGGTGGTATTCCCCGTACTGCCTCCTGCCACGATTAATGCTGTGGACCCACACTCTCCTCCGGGCAACCACGACAGGCGCAGGGGATCGTCCGCAACCTCCGCTGCCACGGCAAGAAGCGCTAAATCTTGCGTTAATTTTCTAATAAAATTGTAGGAGCAACCAGAGAGGACGTTCAGGTGTCAGATGCCAGATGATGGAGCCAACAGATAGAAGCTGTATATCTATGGATACAAGCGATGATGCGTATTAATGACGTAAACGAAAAACGCTCGGTGTGCCTTTTTTGAGCAGCGCGCATAAACGCGTTGAAAGCAGTGCAGAAGAATATTATCTATATTATTTTATGAGAGTTTATGCAAGTTAAATATGAGGTCAGCGGAATTCTATCTTATTGCTACTGGTAATGATTTATTTTTTACTTATGATGATTATTAAGGGGTACTTTTATTAATGATAGCCTATTGCTAATTTAACCTATATGTTTCTTATTGAATGTTTGCCACAGTGCTCACAATTGTTATTTACAGTTTACAGAAGATCATAATTTATTATTTTATGAGTAGGGGGCACTAGATGACAGTTTAAGATGTCAGTCATGCATTATACATTATTCCTACTGGTAATGACTTTATTTTTTACTATGATTTGATATTTGGTGACATGGGGATGGGGTACTTTTAATGATGTTGCTTAATTGTACCTTATATTCCTTGAAAAATGTTTATCACAGTGCTCAGGGTTGTTATTTTTTGGACCAAAAGTTAAATAAAGTTGTTGAGCAAGAAGCCATTGACTGGAGTGGTATACATTTTGGAATTGTATGTTGTAATGAGGCCACTGTCACCGCCGTCAGATTACTGTCACCATCGTCAGTTCTAAAGTCACCACCGTCAGAGGGAGTTTTATTTGTTTTAAATGAATATGCTTACAAATGTTGACCTATTCAATTAATAGTCTCTTTTAAAACAAAAATACGTTAGTTAAATAAAAAAACATTACTTTTTCTGTTTAGACTTAAAGTAAACGTTGTGTGATGCTAGATCTTTTAAAGTACAAGTGAAAATGTATAGAAAATGAACAAAAGTGAATATTCAACAATTAACACCATATATGTGTACTAAGAATGCCAGATAATGATTTAAAAACTCTAAATACATTTTAGACCAAATAAATAAGAAATTATTTGCTTTTTATTGTGTAGACAAAAACAAAACAATAACTGGAAAACGCCCATTTTATGAAATAAATACAAAATGGGGAGGTTGTACCGATACATTGCTGAACAGTCAAGACCTTGGTCTATAATGATATACCTTCAGATTTTGTAATTTAACTCACTTTTTATTTTCAAAATCAAAACCCCTTTTTATCCAAATTCCCAAGAATCAGTGATTTATTAAGCACCTTTAATAAAAAGCAGAGCTATAGAGAGAGAGAGTTGCGACACTTCCATTGGACTCCGTTGTAGCGCCTACTTCCGGGGTATGGAGCCTCGAATAGTTCCAAACAACCATTTTACGGCGGAGGAGACCGTTCATTTCCATTGCTGGCCGCCGAGTAACTTCTGAGGTAAATTGATTAAATAGCTACCTCTTTTGAATTGTCAACTGTCTATATTGTATCAGAGGCCCTTTATGATGCATATACTGATCTTTATTTGTAAATGCACAGCCTAATTATATATATATTTATCTTGGTAGACGACCGATTGCTGGCTAGTTTGTTAGCTCGATTTCACCATCTGTGAAGGTATCTCCGGGGGTAAATTGATTAAATAGCTACCTCTTTTGAATTGTCAACTGTCTATATTGTATCAGGACCTTTATGATGCATATATTGATATTTATTTGTATATGCACAGCGTAATTATATATATTTTTATCTTGGTAGACGACCGATTGCCTGCTAGTTTGTTAGCTCGACTTCACCACCTGTGAAGGTATCTCCGGGGGTACATTGATTAAATAGCTACCTCTTTTGAATTGTCAACTGTCTATATTGTATCAGGACCTTTTATGATGCATCTATTGATATTTATTTGTATATGGACAGCGTAATTATATATATTTTTACCTTGGTAGACGACCGATTGCCTGCTAGTTTGTTAGCTCGACTTCACCATCTCTGAAGGTATCTCCAGGGGTAAATTGATTAAATAGCTACCTCCTTTGAATTGTCAACTGTCTATATTGTATCAGAACCTTTTATGATGCATATACAGATATTTATTTGTATATGCACAGCGTAATTATACATATTTATATCTTGGTAGACGACCGATTGCCTGCTAGTTTGTTAGCTCAACTGCACAATGTGATGGTATCTACACCAACAATTACAAAGTTCAGTACTAGTGAATCTAACTTTTATTTAGTTAGTTATTTATGTTGGATTACTAGGATAATTTAGGTTGATTTAAGGACGGGTTTTATGATGCGATAGCTAGTAGAAATAACAGTGTTTGTTTAATTATATCCTGGAAAGGGTGATGTTCAGCACATGAAGCCCTACAGATGCCGCCGATTCAACAATGCTGATTATGATGGGCGGTCAATTTAACCTGTATGGCTTTTTCGTTTTAACTTCTTGTTGACTGAATTGTTTCTCTTTCTTAGTGCCAAATTGATTATCTTTCTTAGTGCCAAATTGATTCTTTTTTGTTTTGCAATAGCCCTCTCTGCTCTCCTTCTCATTAATTTTTCCTTTTCTAGTTGCCTTATTAGGTCCTCCACAGTCGCCCCATCAGTCCCTGGCAGTCTGGTCCCTGGAGCAGCTGGCCCTGGCAAAAGTTATTCCTTCACTGTTGACCCCTGACTGACTGGCCCTCGGCACACAAATCCCTGGATCACCTGCCCCTGGATCACCTGCCCCTGGATCACCTGCCCCTGGATCACCTGCCCCTGGATCACCTGCCCCTGGATCACCTGCCCCTGGATCACCTGCCCCTGGATCACCTGCCCCTGGCAATGTAACCTCTTGATTGCTCTCTCCGTCTCCTGTGATGTCCTTTTCAACGCTCTTGAAATCCACCTCAATTTCTCCCTCAATCTCTGTAATAATTACAAGGTAATGTTGCTGTTATATGTATTTTGCCTTTGCATTTGCAACTACTGTCATCTCCAATGTAATAAAATGAATTAAAGCAAAACATTTCTGTAATGTGAATTAAATCATCTGCCACAATCAGAACCCAATACAATTTATGAATGGATCTACCGGCAATTGTTAATTGGGTAGAAATGTGTCGATTATCTACATTGTGTGCAAATCCTCAGAGAATCCCTGCCTTCTGGTTGTTTTTTAAACTGAATGTACAAATATGAATTATGTCATCTCATTAGGAGTGTAGTCTATCCTTGAATTACATGAAATGGGGAATATTGTTAGCTGCATGGATCATACCGAAGTTTAATTTGGTGCAATATGTGTGGTCCGTTGCACTTGGTTCCGGAGGCACCCTCACAGAAGGGGGTTTCCTCCTCTTCGGTTTAGGGTGATGGATGAAAACTGTTGGGCCTGCATCGGGCCTCAACTTCAACATCCTATCTACTTTTGTGGCTTTGAATCTGTCATTTTCAAAGTGTACCTGTAGGTAGGCTTGTAAGATCAGTTTCCATTGCACTTCAAATATCATTGGAAAGTCATAATTCTCTACACTTAGAATTATTATGCCCTTTGAAATGCTAGCAAGTGATCTGAACATTACGTTACATCGTTTTTGACTTGCTGACTGTCAATAAGTTTTGACGGCTGACCATTGCCATCCATTTCTCCCTGCGCTCTTGGTCCTTGGGGAAGCCGTACATGTGATAACCCTTCTCGGACAGATTGGGGCATCCAAATGCTGCACAGCCAACCATGGTATGACCATTTATCTATAAAATGTTAGTTGTAACCAATGAACCATGACACCATTGAAGATCACAGAGCGGGTAACAACTGTTCCTCAACCACTTATGCCCCGACTTTTGAGAATAGGTTAGAGGTCAGAGTTCATGACCAAACGAGGATCCTCCCTCCTAAACCCATTTTGAATTTGCTCAGGGCTATTCTAAGTATTGTAACGGCATAAAGTATAGTATATTTGCAACGTTATATGTTAATGGTTTGCCCTAAGTATATAGTGTTCCCTGCTGTGTCCATTGTTGAATCTGTTCACACAATCGCAATCACTTGTTCTTGTCACACTAATTGTTTAATAAAAAAAATTACAATTTCATTCATCCAAGCGTAATGAGTTGTTATTCTTTAATATATTTGATACTTTGTGTGGCTTATATCTTTAAATGATCATGGTAGAACATCTTGTAGAATACTTTGATTTCAACACAGATGTAAGGTAAAAGTTAAGGTTAGGCCAGTATGCTAACACGAATGTGAAGCTTTCCCTCCAAAACTTAAAAACGTATCTAAGTAATAGTACTTATAGATAGCTTTCAGTTGCCCCCCTACCGCTCTAAATGTAAAACTGACATTTACAAATATGCAATAATGCAATAACAGTCAGACAAATACTTGTATGCGATTTTTTCATACATATTTACCATTTAATATTGAAATCTCTACTGTCGTCCCATAGAATAACATTGAAATCGCGGCGTGTTTGGAACTATTGAGGCTTACATGAACCACGTGACAACCACGTGACCACCCTGTCGGCGAGATCATAGCGTGTCGCAACTCTCTCTCTCTATAGCTCTGATAAAAAGGTAATAGGTTGGGTGGAGATCTTATGTTTATGCATGTTTTTGTCATGCCTGTCTACGCTTCAAACTCGTGCATACTGCAGAAAATATGCAACAGCGCCCCCTGGGGTCACACTTTTCGGTGGGTCGCAGAATTCGGTGTAACAGAATTCTGAGCTTACTGCAGCGCGCTTGAGGCTCCGTTTTTTTATTTCTTTTCCAAAGGCGAGCAGAACACCTAGTGCTAGTTTTACACCGAACGCAAGTTTTAGCCACTGGGGACCATAGGCAGGTTAGGGGAACTCATATTTATGTTAGAAAACCTCATAAAGTGAGATTTTCATGCCATGGCACCTCTAAATATGACAATTATATGTTACATTTATATATCTTCCATTAGTGTGTTCTTGGCTTTTAATTTTGCTCGGACCCCGTTAATCACCGCTTGCGGTTATATTTTTATTTAGTTTTACAAATCAAGAGTAGGCCTGATTTGACTGGCTTTGCATCCTTTCCTTCTGCCCTTGTAGTCCAAGACATACTGCTCATCAGCTTTCAAAGTACAATGCTGCCACCGGTGGATTTGTATCAATTCACATAATTATCCCTCCCTGCTATTTTGTAGTTCCCCAATCACCCTGAAACAACTTGAGTCTCACATACTTATGCCACCATACGCCACTTACAGTGCAAGCAGGCCAATGGCAACCAAGCACGCAGTCCTTCCTCCCTCACTTTAAAAACCACCAGCACCCACTGATGCACGTTATAGCAAGGGCAAGTGTACCGGTACATAAAAATTAAGGTATTCATTTGTAATTAAGTATTACTTACTTATTACTTATCCTATTCAAGAAAATAATCAGAAGCGTACAAAGTGAATGGCTAAAACAGAGGATATTACACCCGTTTTTTGTAAATATTTCTATTATTTGAATAATCGTGACAAAATGGAATGGATGTGCTTAGGATCACAGAAAATGTTTCAAACATTTCAAAACAGCCAAGAACAATTACCGGATTTTATATACACCCAGAATACATTTCCTAAAAAGGTATTCATTTTCTTACTTCTTTACCCAACTGAGCAATAAGGAGGCATCACCCAATTCAATCAATCCTTATTCTCCTAATAAACAACATCTGTGAACATTCACACTTGGCTTCTGCTATCATTTCAAGTCACTCCACTCTATTTTCTTGACAAACCTTCCCACAGGCAAACCACAGCTATCTAAAATCTGACCTTTTTACAGGTCAGGTTTGGGATAATTGTCTTGCATCCAACAACCCTCTTGTCACATAAGGTTAATTTCCAAATTCCTTGCACTGGCTTTGATTTATCACAATTAAAGGGGTAGTTCGGAATTTTGGACATAGGGCCTGATTCCCAAGTGAGCATTGGTATTCTATATCACTGGAGACAGTTTTCAACACATTTCATTCATTCCTTCTAGTTGCAGAGTTCGCTCGTGCTAGGCTAGCGCACGGCAACGGGCAATGCTAGCCTGCTATTAAAAACAGTCTTACCCACTCCACAGTACACCCGAGGTAAATCGATTATAACGCCAGACTATAGATTTAAATGTCTGTGTTGATAGAATAATGTTAGAAATAAAACTAACCTTGCATCGCATGAATCATCGAGGGACTACTTTCTCAGCAGAAGCGGGATTTTACTATGCGCTGGTTAGGTTTGTAACCGAATCACGACAGAAGAACGTAAACAGAGAAGCGAGGGACAGAAGCGCAATTGAACGACTAGGCAACATGGTGGTTCAGTGTGCTTTTAGAAATTGTAGAAATAAACGCTACTAATGGGCACCACACAAAGTTTCCACCAATTTCCAGTGCGAGATCCAGAAAGGACTCAACTGTGGCTTGTTGCTGCTGGCTTGGACATCAAAACACCGGCTCGTACATGTACGGTTCGTTGGATACAACAAATTCCTCATAATCGTCTTCAAAAGCAGATGCATCGCTAACTCCTCCAAACGTGTCCATATCTTGTTAATTGAATACGCTAATAGAATTCCTTCGTTCACTGTACTCCGCGTTTGTAGCAATGACAGCGGCAGGTAAAAAATAACTAGAGCCGGTAACCTAGGTATCAGTCCGCCGCTGCCGTAGCCTACTACCAGGAATATAACACTGCTGCTGAGACCCAGCAATTCCCTCAAAATGCAATGCAATGCAAGGTTGGTTTTATTTCTAACATTATTCTATAAACAGACATTTAAATTTATAGTCTGTCGTTATAATTGATTTACCTCGGGTGTACTGTGGAGTGGGTAACACTGTTTTTAATAGCAGGCTAGCATTGCCCGTTGACGTGCGCTAGCCTAGCACGAGCGAACTCTGCAACTAGAAGGACTGAATGAAATGTGTTGAAAACTGTCAATGCTCACTTGGGAATCAGGCCCTATGTCCAAAATTCCGAACTACCCCTTTAAGTAACAACATATCACTATATATGCCATCTGGAGGACTATTATATTCTTAGATTTTGTGCTTCATATTTTTTAGGCTTCATACTTTATGATTGGCTGTGAGCCGAAAATTTGACCTGAGTGGACCTCAGTAACCTCCTGACACCAGCGAGAGTGCAGCTGTCACACTAAATTTGTACCGGGGGCGAAATTTGTACCGGGCGCGTCATCATTACGTAATCCATTACAAACCTGCCCTGCAACAGATGATCGCGTCGTCCGTTGCCGGGAAGGTTTCAAGAAACATTCGCGCTCATGTTGCCAAAGACGAAATAACATAATACAGTTAACGGATCGCTAGATAATGTAATGTTTTGTTGGGTTCCTTAATAAACACACGATGTATCTTGGAACAGACATCAACATGCAGCGCGCCAATCCAACTGCGCATGCTCCGTGTGACGGTCTAATAACTGATGTTGATATCATTACAGATAACACTTGTTTTTACTTTATATTTGTATTGTATTTAATTGTTTAATCAAATTTAGCAAGTAAACTGAGTTTAAAAGCAGGTCAAGGACGAAATAGCACAATACAGATAACGGATCGCTAGATAGAAGGTTCGCGAATGTTCACGTCATTCGACGCGATCGTCCGTTGCCAGGCAACGGACGAAGCGATCATCTGTTGCCAGGCAGATTTGGAGTGGATTACGTATGGATGACGCGCCCGGTACAAATTTCGCCCCCGGTACAAATTTAGTGTGACACAGCCTTGGGGTGTAGAATCAATGGATTCCACACACAAGTCTGTAATGCATATAACGACCCAAACAACTGTGAGTCTAGGTAAAATCAAGATCATGCATTGAAAAAGCGAGAAAGAGGGAGGGGGTCTTTCACATAAACTCAGGGACTCCCACTCTCTCTTCATTGAGAATTCAAAGGCTCCGGTACGGTCATGGCTTGGCCCGGCCTGCAATTTCACTCAGTACGTTTACATGCACCGCTTAATCCGATTACAGACATAGTTCGACTATGCTCCTCAATTGGACAAATGATCGACTCATTGGCCGAAGCATGTCATTCAAGAAGGATGTTTTCAGTAGACACTAGACAGCTGTTAGTTTCCTTTTCAGTTCTCTGATGCTCCATTGTTCCGACCTCCCAATAACCGGGAAAATTCCCCTTGGTCCGTATACGGCAACAATCCCTTTCTCCTCCCTGTCGCGGTTCAATCTGGACTTCAGAGAGTCAAAGCCAAAGTTCCTTTCCCCCCAATTCTTCTCAACCATGGCCGAGATAACCCCAACTACGAGTCTTTACTTGTGGAAGGTACCACATAGTCAGAGAACCAGACGCAGTCTTTAAGATTCATAATATCAGAGAGTATTCCTGTCAGTTCGGCGGTGGCTCAATGAATGAATAAAGATCGTAAACACGTCGGAAGAAAAATACATTTATATTCGATGTTAGTACTTTACAACTTTGTTGATGACCAACCTTTAGAAAAACATGTACTTTATATTCAGCCAGGGGTGAAATCGAAGCCTAGTGTGTACTTACACACACACTGAATGCATGCCCGCTCCCGCAGGCCGGGGATGCACTTCTATGCTCTGTAAGGTGACCTTGGGTGTCTTGAAAGGCGCCTCTAAATTAAATGTATTATTATTATTATTATTCTAAGTCGGTCGCGTGGTCACCTGAGTTTGGTCACGCAAGTAGTCCCAAATCCGTAGCGCGAGTGATTTGTGCAAGTTCGTTCGTTCAAATTTACTCACGCATGTATGAGGAGAGGCTTGTTTTAACCCTAACCACCATGTTTATTTCTGCCAATTCATTCTCAACCATGGCCTGCTTTAACGTGTTGTGGAAGTACCAGAGACATCAGAGAAACCTCAAAGACAGACATCCAGATTTATTCAAAGAATTCAAGGTGAGTGAGTTTCAAGTCATGTTAACGCGTTACATTAACAATGTATAATGTACGTAACAATGTATATCTTGGTTATCCTTATCCTGAAGTACACGCTACCATTATTTTTGTTTGAGACAGCTGGCATTGCTGTGTAGCCAATGTTACATACAACGTCTACAATGGCTAAATGCTAAAGGCTACCGTGTTCGGCTAATGTCATTTAACCATAGCTCGACTAGGCTACCGTCCTTGCCGTTCAGTCCTATCTGTCATCAAGATATAACGTTAGCCTTTTAAATAATTAATCTGTGTGGCCAACTTTGTTCCATACGACGTGTAAAATGGCTAAATGCCAAAGGCTACCGTGTTTAGGGTAGCCTTTGCGAGTTAACCAACCAGTTAACCATTACGACAAAATGTATTACTAGGCTACCGTCCTTAACGTTCAGTCCGTCATCAAAATATAACGCTAGCCTTTTAAATAAATAATTGCTATTTTACAGTAGGGATGGGCATTCGATTAAGTTGTCTTAGTCGATCGTCGGGAGAATTAACGATCAATTAGTCGATTAATTGTTAATATTTTACATTAAAATAAAATAAAATAATTATATTCAAAATGAAATGAAAATACAAATGCAGCGTGTTTTCCTCATTGGGATCTTTATTATTAGATGAACAACTCAGTTAAACCAGTTCCATTCAATAGTTATGCGCTACTCTGCTCTAAGCAACGGAGCATGCAGCTCGAAGCCGGTGCTCATAAACATAACAAAAAATAAACACAACCCTAGTTTCTTCCCAAAATAATAATAATAATATCAAAAAAACAATCATGTTATAACTTAACCAACCAGTCTACGGATTTTTGTTCAGAAAGATGAGCATGTTGACATGCTCTGGGGTCAGACGCGACCGCAGCCTGGTGACCGTCAGTCCAGCCGCCGAAAACACCCGCTCTGAGGGGACCGACGTTGCCGTGATGCACAAATACCTCCGTGCTAACTTGGCAAGGCGGGGGAACAACTTTCCACAATCCAGGGGCTCAGAAAGTTCTTTATTTCTGCTTCGATGCTAACCTCGCCTTGAGTGGTAGGCCTATAGTGCTCCCCAAGAAGTCATTTTTTAAATCATAATGGTCCCACACCAGACTTCGCCGTGGCCTCGTCCGCTTCATGATTAAATCGCCGTGTTCCAATATCCATACTATCCGTACTTAGAAGTCTAAGTTTGAGTACGTAGGGCGTTCCGATTCAGATCGGGCGAAAATAAGTGTACTGAAAACGGTCAAATCGCGAAGTGTGTGGCGATGTACACTTTTCGTACTCAACGGCAGCCATCTTAGCTACGTAGCGGAAGAGGGCGGAGCCAGGCTGAGCCAAAGTCTGCGCATTTTCCACATAGCCTGCATTAATAGTCATTTTGTAGTTTTTATAGCTTTTTATAGCTGCTAGGCGTAAAGAGTTCACCGTTCAAAGCGGGATGTTTATTGCGGGGGAGGAGCCGCAAATTTAAATATTGCCCCCTTGTGGTAAAATGTTTAATTGCACACTGCATTAGTTTAATCGATGAATAATTTACGTAATCAAAGAAATTCTTAACGATCAATTAGTCGATCGTCGATTAATCATGCCCATCCCTATTTTACAGTCATTAAGCTATAGCCGATAACTGAAATTTAATAAATGTATCCTCTATCAGCCAGAGGAGGATGTCAACCAGGAGACACAGGAGCAAAGTCAGCAAACACATACACAGCCATCCATAAGAGAAGCTTTTCAAAGGCACAGAAAATGACAAAAACTCACATGAAGAAAGGAAATTGGATAAGACAGTTGCTGAAATCATATGCATGGATCGAGTTCCTGTCTACCCTGTAGAAAAGCATGGATTCCAGCAAATGCTTGAGCAGTTCAACCCCAGATATCAGCTACCAAGTAGATATTATTTCATGTACACAGAGATACACAAAATCGACACTGAAAGTAGAGCCCACAAAACCCAGCATCTCGGAGAGAAGACATTTTATGCCTGCACAACTGATCTGTGGACAGGCAGAGCTACAGACACCTTCATGTCTCTCCATCTATTATTTCCATATTTTTTCAGGTACTGCAATGATTGTTGTGCCATCATAAAAAGTTGATTGTTTGTAATTAAGCACAGTATTATTTGATTGAAATACTTTATACTTTATTATTTGAAGGTTACATGCCACTGTTCTTTGTTTGTAATGTTAATAGTGGTTTATTTTTATTGATTACTTGAAGGCTACATGCCAGTGCCACTGTTTTTGGTAACGTTAAGTGTTTTTTTTTGTTGTTGTTTATGTTGAAGTACATGGGATTTATTTATTTTTTTTACCATGGTATCGAATGGGGTATCGAGAATCATGGAATTTTACTGGTATTGGTATCGACTACTAACTGTCTGGTATGGTGTCATCCCTAAATTTATCTGGACATCAGAGGGTCAACGCCGAAGTTCCTTTCCTCCCAATTCCTTCTCCACCATGGCCGAGATAACCCCAACTACAAGTCTTTACTTGTTGTGGAAGTACCAGAGACGTCGGAGAACCTTACGCAGTCTATTCATAATATCATCCGGAGGGGCACACACAGTGTTCCGGAAGTCACAAACGGCAACAATCACTTTCTCGTCCATGCTGCGGTTCACTCCGGACTGCAGGAACGGCCGTTTGGCTGGTTGAACACTATGTTCCATTATTCAGGGAGTGAACGCTGATTGTCTATCACGCGAATGTCGCGGCAAAGTTAAAATACTACCACTTGAGCGGCGCGCCATGACGTGTCTCGCCGGTACCAGGACGTTCATGCCGCACCATTCATCAAATCGCGCCGCAGGTTTCCTCGCGACAAAAGTCACCTGGAACGTGTCTTTACGTTGACTTTGTATGGAGTCGCATTGCCCCGTAGCTTTTGGTGTGAATGCAGCGTTATAGGGGGTAACTACATTGGCACAACACTGGCTTCCTTCAATGTTCTACGCCACCTTTTTAAATAAATCACCGTTTCTCATTTTCTGACGGCGACAACAACACGACTACCGTCTATTCTACTTCCTACTCAGGGCCCCCGGAAAAAATCTCAAGCATGCGCAGAACACAAAATCCGATTCCAATCTGATTGAATGTATAAATGATGCATGATTAATGTGACTATCAATCGAATTATCGAATAGGGGGTCTTAATCAGATTATGAAAAAACTGATTCGGTCGAATTTTAGTCAGATTAAGGTGTATACATGGATCTTAAAAATCCAATAGTAGTCGTACTATCCCAATAATTTTTTCTTGAGTGCATGTAAAGGCAATGACTGTCTTGTCTGTGTAAAACCGAGGGGGTATAAACGCCCTTCATTTTGGAGCCGGCTTTCTTGGTTCACTGGAGAACGCAGGGCTAAGCACGGAGAGTAGACCTCTTTAAAATAATTAGCATACTCTGAATATTTATTTGTTTCATGATTCAAGAGACTTGCATGCAAGAATGAGTATACATCTGAGTGTAGGATATAAACACAATTAACTATTTAGGAGGGCAAAATTGACAACATATTTTTTCTTTTGCTGACCCCTTGTTTTTTATCCTGACAAAAGCCTCCCGACACACACACACACACACACATACACACGTCTGTTAGTGGAGGCATTCATGGTTCTTCTCAGACTATACTTAATTCCCCCCCTCCACCGACTCCACTACCTCCCTTTAGAGAGGGACTTCATTCTGAAGAGTTTTCCAATGTGGAGGGTGAAACGGCCAGCTTAATTCTAGAGGGTGGCCAGAGGGGGCGGAGAGTTCCCTTGTCCTCACTGCCAGGTCAGCCATGTTGGCCCCCCATTCTGTCCCTCTCGAGCTCCCTCACTCTCTAGCTCCCCCTCCAACCGAACAGAAACAGGTCTCAAAAAGAAATGGGAAAGAATGGAAACAAAAAAAAGTAGAGGGCAGGGATTTGGAGAGGGCGACGAAGGGTGAAAGCGGGGTAGATAAAGAAAATGGAGAATGAGGAGGAGAATGTGTTGATGAAGTACAGCCTGCTAATTACTTCTCCTGCATAAGAGGGAGGGGGAAGGAACTGAAAAACAAGATGGACAGATTAGCTGTTCTAGTCCTATTTACACTGCACACAGGAGGAAAGATCGCCATGTGATAATTGAGCAGAGATTGCAGTCTTTTTCATTGCAGTTTCTGAAAATACCTAGAAATTAGCATTCCAGAATACTCCGGTCAGTGCGTTTACATGACACTCGAATGATTGCGTTATTCCGACTATGATTGGATTATTAAGATGCATTGTATACACCTTAGTCTGACTAAAATGAAACCGAATCGAGTTCTGAGTATAATTAAGACCTCTAGATTATTCGATTGATAGTCGCATTTATCGTGCATGCATACGTTCAAACGGAGTGGGATTGGATTATGCGTTTGATTATGATCTTTTCCGGGGGCCGTGAGATGGAAGTAGGAGACGAGAGTCGGGTTATTGTCACCGTCGGAAAATGAGAAACGGTGATTCATTTCAAAAAGGTGGCGAAGAAAATGGAGGAAGCCGGTGTCGTGCAAATGTAGTTACCCCCGATAAGAAGTGTATCATCATCAACATGCATTCAATACACATTACGCTTCGATTCACCCAAGGCTGAATTAAAAGTACATGTCTAAATGATGTTAGTTTGAAACTATGTTTGGTTCGTCTTGCCTATATGTTATCTATGATGAAACTGCCTTGTTGTCCTTTTGTTACGCGGCAATGTCTTATTTTTATCTTGGGGAATGACACCTCAGCTGCACCGTTTGTTTATATTGGATCCAAAGGCCATATTTCCTCTTCATTGCATCTCACTCACAGGTTGGCCAGAGATACAGCAGGCTTAAGACCTAGTGTAAACTTTGGGTAATCCCAAAGAGCTAAAAGGGAGGGAAGAAATAACCAACGGGAGCTTCTGTTAGAATATACCGAATTTGTGAGTCCGGCTTTATCTGAAAAATAGAGGCAAGAGGCCTGAAAAGACAAACGGTCAGATAGACCCAAGTGATTTGGCATATGCATCAACCACTGATTTAAACCACCAAAGCTGCTGGAAAAGAACATCGGCCTTCTGCTCTGAATTAGACATAGTTGAAACAAGTAAATGTAAATATTAGACCGATCAAAAAAACATGATGGAAATAAATACAAGACGCTTTTGTCAAGAGTTCGGGCCAGTTGAAATTAAAGCTATTAACAGACAAAAAACACAAGTACATACGGAATACCCAAGCATGTAGCAAGCAAGTAAGTAGCCAAGCTGTTGTGTGTTGAAGAAGGCTGGGAAGATGAGAACTGATTCATGGGGTTGCCCTGGGTGTAAGATTGCCTGGAGGCCAGTAACAGCATTCCAACATTATAATGAAACCGTGGGCCCATTGCTTTGTACTGCTCCATGGGGAGGGCATATTTAGCCGAGCTTCCACACCAGGTCACAGAGACCATTGGGCTGTAGAGTGCTTAAAGGTAGTAGCCGAGTATGTGAGCCAGCCTGGAGGAATCTCATAGGTATGAAAAGTCAGAAAACGTGTTTTATGTCAATTTGGTGCAGAACAGAGCTGAAAAAATTAAGTACACGAAAAACGAAAAGAGAAGGAAGCAGTATTCTAAATGGAAGAGAGACAGAAGGATTTCAGCAAAGCATCCAAGTACTCATAAACTCAACAGAGATTTATGGCCCGACTGAGAAAGAAGAACGGTTCTGCAATCGCACAAGAGAGGCTAATGAATAGCACCTGTGGCCCAGACAAGCACACGCAAACGAAGGGAAAATAGCTAAATTGTTTCAAAATGTTTTCCCATATTCTGGTAGACTTTTGAAATGGGGACATATAGCTTTTGGCCATTTCTACGCTACATTGGGAGTTTACAATCTACACTAGTGTTGTAAATATGCTGTCAGTCCAAACGAAGGTATGCTCGTTGTAGGCTTAGTTTTAATAAGCTTTTGGTTAAACCCCCAAACCCTCTCTCCCTCACTCAACCCCCATCTTTTTTACTCACCAAATCCACAATGTGTTCAGATGGTCTTTGTGGTGTGACTGTGCTCACTCAATCTAGGTCAGATCTTTAACTCGGGTATCTTGAAGCAGCGGGTATGGGGCAGGCTGAATCGAACAAAGGGAGGCCCCTTCACAACTTCCAAAGCTAGACTCATGTATTAGACATGCACATATTAATGAGGACAACCCAAGCAATTTACCTGCAAGCATGAATATAAAAAGGTTTGTCTGTCTGTTAATTCATCAAGGTATTTCCATGCTTCTATTGTGCATTCTCTAATAGGTAATGGAAAAGAGATGGCCAACCGTTATACTTGGCCTTTAAAGAATGGTTGAACACCAGATGTGTTCAACAGAATTCACAGAATAATAGAATAACAGAATAATAACAAAAAATAGACCAATAGAAAAATGATTTGGGACATTTGGGAAGTAAGGCCATTAAACTCAACTAACGATCTTAACACGGCCGTCCCAAAACCGAGATGGAGATTAAAACAGACACAAAATACAGAGAAAAATAACCACGGAGTGAGGGGCATGAATAAATGAGAGGTTTTCATGGGTAGAGATGGGCCTGGCGGGCCTGACAGGCCTGTGGTAGTAATCACGACTGTGCAGGGAATGCAGAGAGGGAAACTCGGAGGCTTTGAAGTTGAGCTACGGAGAACATTGCAGGAATTCTGATGACTTTGTACATACCTAGGACCCACGAGCCCATCTTGCAATGGAAAGAACAAAAGCAAGTGATAATACTTGGGTAGCAACTAATCCTATTGAAAAAAATTATAATTTGAAAATGGTGCCCAAACCTTTGTAGGTTGCATTTACTTGTGTTATTCCATCTCTTATGAGCAGCCAAGAGAAAACTAAAGTATGAATTCATAAACTGAAATAGAGAATTGTAATCAAATATTTGCGGATATATATTTCTGAAGCGTTTAGCAGCAAATATGTGATACGTGTTGATAAAATAGATTGTAGATAAAATGCTAAAAAATTCCACGTTGGACACACACACACACACACACACACACACACACACACACACACACACACACACACACACACACACACACACACACACACACACACACACACACACACACACACACACACACACACTTACAGGACGAGGGAGTCTACAACGCCCGACCGCATGGCTCTTCCTCCAGTTACAAGCACCACTTCCCAGACGAAAGAGCAGAGGATTGGGTTGCTTTAAACAAACTAAGAGACATTACCTGTATAAATAATCAGCCAATCGGAGTGCGAAGTAATCAGGGCCACATAATTGCTACGGCGCACACTCTTGAAAGGTCTGTGTGTAAAATCAAGGCGGTTTATTCCTTTTTGTTTCTTCAAAGACAGCACAAGCATGCCGTTCAATATCTTTATCTAGATATGAACTTGTGTGGAATGCTCCATGTGAAAGATTTCGTCACATCACGGGTGCGTAAATGTAGCCCTGTGAATACATCCATCCAAGCGTGCTTTCAAAACGTTGCCAGTAAACGTGTCATAACAAAGAGGATACTTTAAATTTATCAATAACAATATAGTGAATGGTACAGTGAAACGAATTGGATTTGCTTAAAACCACACCACAACAACAGTATTAAAAAATCACAGCGCATAGGGGGGTTCCTAGCCTGGAATAGTTGACGAAGTCTATATCAGCTGTTACAAATAGGAGCCTCGAGGGCCAAGACGTTGAAAAGGTAAAACATCCTGGCCCTCTGGGTTCTTGCCCAGTAAGAGGAAGACAATTAAAATTGACAGACCGACTAAACACTTGCCCATATCTGAGCCCCAACACTTGGGTCAACTTTGCAGAGAGGAACAACAAAATCCCACATGTGCTTCCATTTTGTGCCTTGTGTGGATCGTGAACAAAAATTGTACAGTGTCAAATAAAGCCAACCTAGAGGGTCCTTTCTGCTACTACCATTAAACTGCTATGCCGTGCACTGACCTCCCATTAAACAGATGGTGACCAGGAATGGCAGCACTACCAATATGAATCTTAATCCACCCTTTTCTACCATGATCTGCTATGAAGTCATGGAGACCATGGTATCGCCCACATTCAATGGCTCCCAGGGGCACCTTTAGAATGAACATACTTGATACTCAATGACCGGCCAATTTGAATATCTTGCTTCATCATCTCCCCCCGGCCACAAGCCATACGGGCCACTGTGGCAAAATCTTGCACAACGAGGGGGGTGTGGTGGGGTCGGAGGCTTGGTACTTCATATGCACACCTCTTTAACACAAGGTACCCCCTTTGTTTGTTCAAGTATTGAGGAAGGCCTTCCACAAAGAACTTTGTGAGAGTACCACCAACTGCACAACCGGTTCGGCTCGTGGGATGCCACCAACGGCTTCAAAACAAAGTGGTGACCAGAACTGTGTGGGAACCGTTGATGGGTCCCATATTCTTGGTCGTAGCCACAACAGAGAACAAGGGGCTCAAAACAATATTTGTGATCCTCGATTGTCATTCATCATAATGAATGCTGACATATGGTTTTAAAACGCCATTCAACATGCCTGTTTTTAATCAAAAACCATATAACGTGAGATGCTTTTTTTTTTTTGCCGGTTTAAAGACGGTTTAAAATGGGATCACAACAATTGGTGGATATAACCACAAAAATCAAGACTAAGAGGTGAAAAAACTAATAAATGGGTTCATCATCAAGAGCTCATCCAAATAAATGAAAATATAAGAAGTAGAAAAGGGGCTCAGACGGAGAGAGAGGGGGCTGAGTTGGAGACGCACAGAGCGATTTTGACCGCGGACGAACGGGGAGATTTGGGCGAAGATCATAGACGTCTTTCAAAGCCACCTCCTGGTGTTGGGATGAAGGTGACCCCCATGAGGAAGATGAAACGCCATTTGGAGCTGGTCCCCCCTAGTGCCTCGCCTCTGTGTTCATGCACTATGAGCAGCACCCCCAACCCCCACATCACACCAGCACTGCACCGTGGACTACTGCCTGCCATTTGGTGCCTTCATTGTTGCTTTGACACAAGCGAAACACACGAAGAGTTAGGCTACTGACCTTGTTTAGAGTTAGGCATATTTCCATAGCCTATTATTCCAATGATCAAATAAAAACACGGCCTTTAAGCTTAAATAGAAAGAGGTCTAATTAATTCAAATGAATTGGCCGTCGTGTTCAATTCAGGCTAACAAATCTGTGCAGAATAGTTGATAATAATTATTTAACAACAGCAATAATTACTCTATGTGCCAACATGGTCACTGATGCTAAAATAAGACGGTCTTTCCTCTGAGGGGCTGCAGTTCTTTGCATTTTCAGGCACTCATGAGCCTAAAGGCTGCACTAAACTGAACAATACCGTTTGTTATTGTAATTTAAGGCAAGGCGTCGAAGTAGGAGAGTGCCTGAGCTGCTACGGGGTCGTTCAAAAGATCCCATCCCCCTGCATATAATTCTGTCTCACACACACACACACACACACACACACACACACACACACACACACACACACACACACACACACACACACACACACACACACACACACACACACACACACACACACACACACACACACGTTTCGTTTACGTGTTTAAAATGAGATACAGAGATTGGGGTAGCGATTGAGATCCCAGCTTGTACATGGAAAATAAAGCAGGTCCATGCTCTAGAGAGAGGAGAAGTGGTGTAACTTCAAGGTGAATGTTTTTGCACTGCAACATAGTCAATATCCGCATTTACTTCAGAGAGTGCAGCCTAGCGTGCAAACACGAAGTGCTGCATTGGAGGGTATGGGTAAAATAAAACGATCTGGAAACAACGTTGACAATGTATCAAAAGCTTCAGATGATTACGGTAACGCGTTTAACATGCTTTTTTTTAAGGAATGTTGAATTAGGCTATTAGTGAAATTAGATATCATTAACCAAACGCTGAATCGAAGTAATAGTTACATACAAGAGGAAATCTGATGCGATTGCGATCAAAATATTGACTGTCTTTTACCTGCATGGTAAAAACTCCAAGCTCTTGCGAGGACAGCTTTTTCATTTGATCCGCTAAAACTTGTGCTTCTTCCATGATAGAAAACTCCGTCTCGGCTTTACAATATCCACAGCAGATAACTGCAAGAATTGCGACAACGCTCCACCAAATAGCCATGAAGTCCCGATGTAGTCCAAATTGATTATTCCGAAAATACGTGCAAGTGGTAAAGCTTACAAGCCGGGGTCTATCCACAAGCCGCCTCGCCATGATGGCTCGGGTGGGCTGAGAAGTGGAAGCCCTGGCTGGAAACTCGCTGTTTTGCGGCGATGGTGAGAAAACAACTTCAGGGGAAAGTACTTCTCAACTTTCTTCCGAAATACACGTCTTCCAGTATTATAACTTTTTCTGAGCGTCGAGGCGCGCAACACATCTTTCGGTGAAATCCTTCAGGCAACACAGATCCCCTCGTAAACGAGTTAAAGTGTTTCTTTCACCGGTGTCGTGGTATTGTGAATCGCTGGCTCCTCCAACTCCTGCGAAGTCTAGTAAAGTGTGTGAGCCGGAGGATCACAATGGGGGCTAGGGAAGGAGGCGTGGAACCAGCTACGTCCCGGAGTCTGGAGTTTCAATGGATCGGGGTTTGAAAGTGAGCAGAATCTCTCAATTAAAGAAAATAACTGGTAAGGTAATCCCACAAAAAAATGGGACAACAAATGCATAAAATTCAACAGGCCTAGAAAATGCCCTCCTCCATATTTAAATTATGCTATCAATGTAAAAATATATATATTAATTATGTCACCCGACCCATGTTTTCTTGCAATATTGTATACATGTTTTAATATATTATATGTACAAATGATAAAACGTATCCTACCCTCAAATACATGTTATTGGTAAACTAAAAACAATTGATTACATGCTATATAAGGTATACCTTGGCTTATAGCATGGTATGGGTAATTCAGGCCCCGTGACGGAGCCAATTATTTGGTGAAACCGCATGACGCCTTGTTCTATTTCATATAGGCTACTCCCTCTAGGCTTTGCCTTATGGGCTTGTCCCGTGCGCGTGCTCGCCCGCACTGAAAATGTCAACTATGCACCATTCAACATCGTTTCGCCCCTTCGCGTTTGGTGTGCGCTGTGGAGAAGTCAATCGCAAGCGTGCTCCTGTTTTGTTTTTCTCGTTCACACACCGAAATATTCACTCGCAAATGCGAGTGAAATGGGCGCACTGCAGAGCCCTGCCCTGGTCTCCTTGTCGGCTGGCAGGTAGGCTTGTGGCCCGGAGGAAGCCGCAAGATGGCTTGCAGTTTCCCGGTTCTCCAGCGCCATCCTCCAGCTATGCTAGCCGATAGCCATTTCGGCTGGCCGGCATATGGCCTGGTCGACCATGGTTCAGTGGGCCATTTGGTTCTCCCCCCACTGCGGTGCCAGAGCGAGAGCGGGCCAGCCTCGTCCAGGGCCCATTAGCTACGGATGGACTATTTGGGCCCCGGTTCCCGGAGGTGCTCGCCCACCAGCAGGCCGGGAGGAAGCGGGGTCGAGCCAGACCCCAGCGTTCTAGGGGACCGCCTTCTACCCCAATGCCGTGCCGCCGCAGCACCAGCGCGGGGGAGCAGCACAGTGGAGCCAGAAGTACCGCAAGCTGGCTCCCAGTTTTCTGTAGCCACTAATTGAGCGCTGCACCGATGTTTTAGAGAGTGGTTCACATCCCTGGATCTCAAGGATGCTTACTTCCACATCCCTATTCGGCAGGCGCACAGGAAGTTTCGCCACTTTGCCTTTATGGGGCTGGCATACCAGTGCCTGCCATTCGGCTACTCCCTGGCCCCGCGACCTTCTCAAAGTGTGTGGAGACGGTGTTTGGACCGCTCAGGCGTCAGGGAAAGAGGGTTCTCTTCTACCTTGACAACCTACTTATTCTGAGCAACTTAGAGGAAGCTGCGAGAAGGGATTCCATGAGGGTGATAAACCATCTCTCTTTCCTTGGTTTTGCCATCAACTGGGAAAAGAGCTCCCCGCTCCCCAGCCGGCAGATAGTCTACTTGGGGCTTTGCCTAGACTCAGCAACTATGACAGCGATGCTCTCGCCTCCTCGACGAGATGCCATCCTGTTGGCTGATTGCAGCCACCCATCCCGTGGTTCCCCTGGGTCTGCTCTTTATGCGCAGACTCCAGCGGTGGTTTGCTCGCCAACGGTTGGACCCCATGCGACACAAGCTCAGGGTGCTCCTCGTACCCCATTAGGTGTCACCAGACCTGGAATATTGGGAATACCCCTCCGCCCTTCTCAGGGGCGTTCCCCTCGGCAGAGTGACGTCCTACATAGTGGTCTTCACAGACGCCTCGTTGACGGGTTGGGGAGGAACGTGCCTCTCCCACTCAGTCGGAGGCGAGTGGCTTACGCCCCCAACAGCACACATAAATGTGTTGGAACTCGCCGCTGTGAGGAAAGTGCTGAACTTCGGGGCGGACCTCATGTCTCGAGGCGGTCCCCGCCGAGACGATTGGCGGTTACATTCCGACATTGTCAGACTGATCTGGCAGAGTTTTTGGACGGCTCAGGTGGACCTGTTCGCTTCCAGGGAGAACACACACTGCAGGTGATGGTTCTCTCTCAACCCTCGGGATCTTCCCCCGTGAGGGGTAGATGCGTTGGAACACACACCTTGGCCACGGGCTCTCTTGTATGCGTTTCCCCCGTTCCAGCTGATCCTTCCTATTCTGGAACGGGTCAGACAGGAGAGATTGTCCCTCGTTATAGTGGCTCTGGAAAACCGCTCAGCTCTGTGGTTTCCAGAGCTAGCGGCGCTCTCACGGACAGCGCCGTGGCCGGTACCGTTCAGATCGGATGCACTTTCACAGGCCCACGGGACAGTCCACCACCCCCCCGATGTTTCGGGACGGCTGTTGGTTTGGCTCCTGAGAGGTTGATCCTGCAGGGCAAAGGTTTGCCTGAAGCGGTTATCAACACTATCCAGAGTGCTCGTGCACCTTCTACTTCTTCCCTCTATGCGGCGAAGTGGGGCGCTTTCTCTAATTGGTGTTTTGCGAGCGCCCCATACAAAGTCAATGAGATCCGTCGATGGACGGACTGTGAACAAGGCCTGTGTCTTGTGCGTTTGGGCCGACCGTCCAGACGGATCCAGTGCCCGAAAAAGCACTTTTCTGAAAACAGGTCCAAGGGTGGATGAAAATAAAAACCGACCTTTGTTGTTTCGTGTTTGGATACGTGGGTACTGAAACACAAACAATGATGTCATCGCCCCCCCACCAGCTGGGCGACGTTAGAGTTGGTTGAAAGTTGCAATTTATATATTTATTATTTTGAATATGTACAACAGCGTTTCTACAGCTCGATTTCTTTTGGCAATGAGTGGTCTTTACGGAGATATACCCTGGAACACATCAAAGGTAGCCTGGTCCTACAAGACCATCGTACTTCATTTAATTTGTACAGAAGGTCTGGAACTGCTCAATTGACAAACGTTCACTCACTTGGAGGCGGGTGTCTGTTGAAGTTTTAAAATGATTGGATCTGCCAAGTGCCACTCTGGATCTGCCATAAACAATCGCATAGCGTTTGGTCGTGACGTATGTCATGCGACGGGACCGGCTCCTTCACCACTAACGGAGCAAGCTGGAAAATCTAACTTTTCCCGAACCCGGCTGGGAGAAGCGCCAAAACATCATGGCCACCAACAAAACTCAGCAAAGCTTGTTCTTGCTCCGTCTTTAATTGATCGATATTCGGCAGCGATCCCACAACAGACCGAATAGGTTCTCTCGTATCCTTCTCCATTGTCTTCCTCTGGTCTTCCTCTGACTACAACTCAAACTGGCGCCACTCCCTCTGTTCGCTGATTCGACCGCCAAAAATCTGGCTTCCAAGGAACCCATGCATATGAAGCAGACCCAGACCTAGTACTGAAGTGAAATGAAAATTGAGCAGAAGTAGGTAGGTGGGCGGTGCCAGGCTACATCAAAGGTATACGCAGGGAAAAAGATCGTTTTTTTGCTTTGTTACTTGTTCCTCTCAGATTGTAGGTTTGTAAACAGCGCGCAGGCTTTATGCGCATTCTCGCCTCTTCTTCTTTTTTTTGCTGGAGTTCTGTAGCAGAAGCAGCGCCCCTTATGGGCCTGGAATGTGTACGACATCGGTTCTACAGCTCGATGCGGTTTCGCAATGAATCCGTCTTTACGGAGATATTCCTGAACTGCATCAAAGGAAAACGGATCGTTTTGCGTAATGTGGACGCAGCCTCAGCCTGTACAAAATCCATTCGTCAAAGAATCCTGCCTTGCTTTTATCATAGCCTCAATTTCACACCTAAACGCTAGATTGTCGTTTCTTGTTGGCCATTAATAGTAACAGTATGAAACTGAATATCAAATTCAATTTAGACCATTTGATTCGGATCATCCCAGTTAGATCTGGTTAAGTCTGGATCCACGTAATTAATATAATGTTGTTTTTGTCTAGACCTGTTTAACCATCATCTCTTTATTGTGATCTATAAGTGTATGACATACCAGTAATTGTAATTTAATTCGATTTATAAATAATAATATGTTAAGAATAGAAAACGTCCATTTGAAGTAGGCTATAATTGGTTGAATTATTATTTTGGTGGTCTTTATCCATTGGCTGAAAGGCACCATGCGTTTGGGTTGAACCAGAGTGATAGTTATAACAGAGTGGCGACACTTCCAGTGGACTCCCTTGTAGCGTTTTTTGCATGGTTTTTTGCCGCCTACTTCCAGGGTATGGAGCCTCGCATAGTTCCAAAACATCCATTTACGGAGTAGGAGATCATTCATTTCCACTGCTGGCCATCGAGTAACTTCTTAGGTAAGTGCATTAAATAGCTACCTCTTTTGAATTGTCAACTGTCTATATTATGTCAGAGGCCCTTTATGATGCATATAGTGATATTTATTATATGCACAGTGTAATTATGTATATATTTATCTTTGTAGATGACCGATTGCCTGCTAGTTTGTTAGCTTGACTTCGCCATCTTTGAAGGTATCTCCGGGGGTGTATTGATTAAATTGCTACCTCTTTTGAATTGTCAACTCTCTATATTATATCAGAGGGCCTTTTGTGATGCATATACTGATCTTTATTTGCATGTGCACAGCGTAATTATATATATTTTGTAGACGACTGATTTTCAGTCATTGCCTGCTAGTTAGTCAGCTCGATTTCGCCAGCTGTGAAGGTATCACTGCACCAGAGGTTAAGTACCGTGGTGAAGTTAGTTTGATGTTGGTTATTCGACAGATATTCAACAGATATTCGGCCATTTATTTCCTATGGGAAATTGCTTTTTGCTCAATAGCTTCCGAGTTATGGGACCCAGAGGCCCCAGACCAATGTTGACCTGTCCTACTATGTGGTATGAACAACACACACCTCACTAAAAAATAATATTTTGCACCTCCTATTTTATTAAAATATTTTAAGAATCCCATTAATTTCCTATGGGAAATTGCTTTTTGCTCAATAGCTTCCGAGTTATGGGACCCAGAGGCCCCAGACCAATGTTGACCTGTCCTACTATGTGGTACGAACAACACACACCTCACTAAAAAATAATATTTTGCACCTCCTATTTTATTAAAATATTTTAAGAATCCCATTCATTTCCTATGGGAAATTGCTTTTTGCTCAATAGCTTCCGAGTTATGGGACCCAGAGGCCCCAGACCAATTTAGACCTGTTCTACTATATGGTACTAACAACACACACCTCACTAAAAATAAATATTTTGCACCTCCTATTTTATTTGAATTTTTTAAAAATCCCATTCATTTCCTATGGAAAACGGCTTTTTGCTCAATAGCTTCCGAGTTATGGGACCATGAGGCCCCAGACCAATGTGGACCTGTCCTACAATGTGGTAATAACAACACACACCTCAATAAAAATGTATATTTTGCACCTCCTATTTTATTAAAATATTTTAAGAATCCCATTCATTTCCTAAGGGAAATCGCTTTTTGCTCAATAGCTTCCGAGTTATGGGACCCAGAAACCCCAGACCAATGCAGACCAACACAGTCTCACTCCGAGAACATCAAATACCGACTGTTGGCCAAGGCACTTGAACGTCGGTGGCTGACGGGAAAGGTACCCTTCGGCGTAGTCTGCAGACGGAAAGGGGGTGCTCCAGCAGCCGATTCACGCCTGTATTAACCCGACTACGTCTCTAATAGACGCTGTGAGCATCTTTCCTATTGGATGTTTTTTGGGATATTTTTCTGTGAAAATGGCGGAAATACTTTTTATTCTGGGTGGATAAGATATTTATGTATAGTTACACCATTAAAATTGTTTACGTAAACATTTTAGTGAGCGTTCCGCAGCATTGAGAAGAGCTGGAATAAATAAATAAATATGTTTATATATTTATTTATTATATACGGAGACCACCAGACTTCCTCGAAGCAACGAGAATGGTCTATTAAATTCAAAATGGGATTTAAGGGATACAGTGCCATATGGTCCATCGCCATACGTCAATATGAATTTAATTCATAGAATTTCCGAGTCGATGGTCAATGGTCGGATACAGATCTTGTTATAACGACAATTGAATAAAAGCTATGGTCTACTTATAATATTATAACAAAATAATTGTATATTTATATAATATATATTTTAATATTTAATTAATTAAATCCAATAACGGCTGTAAACATGTGACATGCCTAGGTTTTTTGGCCTTTTCTTTTCAATGGGCCTGCGTCCACGTCACGTAACTCTCATGGTTGCTATGTCAGCCCCCTCTGCTCCTTACATGGCTCCAAACCACGTGGGCGGCAACGGAGTTGCCGTCAATTATGTTGTTTTTGTCATAGGGTCCGCTGGTTAGGAAATAGACAGATATTCCAAGGTTTCCTTCGAAAGGCACCTTGCAATATGTATCTATTCTCCGCAGTTTAGACATAATTAATAAGTTACTTTTTTAATGAACTTGACTCGGGTATTTTTTTAATCGCTGTCTGGTGGCTTGTTACGTCACTCTGAGACACGCATGGACAAATTTTATAGTGACAGCCTTTAACCTATTTTTGAAAGCCAAACATTGATTTAACGAGGCAGGGTTATTTGAAACAATTAATTGAATATGTGTGAGAGGCCATTCTTCCTCTTGAGTGTGCTTCCTATTTAGGTCTAGTGTACACCCATACTGTCCACAAGCACCCACCCCCCTCCCCATATGGATATGGAGAATTGTTGCCACGTCCCAGTGGTGGTGGTGTCATATATATGAAAGAGGGCATTCAAATATATTACAATGATCAATTAGGAGGCCTAAGCCCTAAAGGAAGTGATGCAATAGGTGACTGAGTCGAGGACATTAACAAGTAAGCTATAGACCTGGGGTCTGTTTTATATCAAAGGGGGGCTCGGAGGACACTTACAAATTGCCCACAAAAAAAGCCCTACAGGAAAGGCTTACACAGCATCATCAAACGCGCCATTGAAACGCATTGGCAAAAAGCCGTTTTCCATAGGAAATGAATGGGATTTTTAAAAACTTCAAATAAAATTGGAGGTGCAAAATATTATTTTTTAGTGAGGTGTGTGTCATTAGTACCACATAGTCTGACAGGTCTACATTGGTCTGGGGCCTCTGGGTCCCATAACTCGGAAGCTATTCAGCAAAAAGCCGTTTTCCATAGGAAATGAATGGGATTTTTTAAAAATTCAAATAAAATTGGAGGTGCAAAATATTATTTTTTAGTGAGGTGTGTGTTGTTATTACCACATAGTAGGACAGATCTACATTGGTCTGGGGCCTCAGGGTCCCATAACTCGGAATCTATTGAGCAAAAAGCAATTTCCCATAGGAAATAATGGGATTTTTAAAAAATTCTAATAAAATAGGAGGTGCAAAATATTATTTTTTATTGAGGTGTGTGTTGTTAGTACCACATAGTAGGACAGGTCTACTTTGGTCTGGGGTGTCTGGGTCCAATACCTGGGAAGCTATTGAGCAAAAAGCAATTTTCCATAGGAAATGAATGGCCGAATATCTGTCGAATATCCAACATCATACTAACTTCACCACGGTACTAAGTTAAGTAGTGAATCTCTGACAACTTTTATTTAGTTAGTTATTGATGTAGGATTACTAGGATCAATAAGGTTGATTAACGACGGGTTTAATCTGCTGAACCTGACGGTGTTAGCTATGGTGTTGGAGTACTGTGTGTCTGATGCTATAGCTAGTAGAAATAAGGTTGCTTTTGTTTAATTATACCCTTGAAAAGGCTGTTGGATTACATATATGAATAGAAATTATTCCATGCAAAAAATATAAGCCATAATGACGAGCTTTCAAATGTTATTACCCAGACTCATAATGTAAGCTTCTGTCCACCCCTTCCCCAACTTGGCAGCAATTTGTCCATGTGTGGGGAAACTCATTGACATACAGGCTATTCAAGGTCTTGTCTGAATATTTTCACTCTCCTGCAGGTGGTGGCTGCTGGTGCTGGTGGCGGCGGCTGCTGCTGCTGATGGTGTATGCGGCTGATGGTGTATGCGGCTGATGGTGTATGCGGCTGATGGTGAATGCGGCTGATGGTGGTTGCTGCTGATGGTGGTGGCTGCTGCTGCTGGTGGCTTGAGCTGGCTGGTGCGACAAACTCTGCTGCTGCTGGTCGCTGCTGCTTGAGGCGATGGCTGCTTGAGCTGGCTGGTGGTGGCGGCGGCGACTGCTGCGATTGTTGTCATTCCTTTCGTCCTGATGCCCTTTACTATCCTTAACCTCAGCCTGGTGTATGTGGAGTATTTTCTTTGTTTATTAATAACTTATAATATTCCTCCCTGTTCCTTCACTTTGTTCTTCAAGTTAGATATGCACGCACACCTGTTTACACATTTGTTGTTCTTTTTCCACAAATTACTAACTTTGTTTTATTTATTGATACCCCCTGGCTCTACTTTGCTGTTCTTGTTCACACTTACTGTATGTTTGCTTCATTGTTCCCACTTGTTTTTGGTTCCACAAACCTCAGCCTGATATATGTGGAGAGGATTTTTTTCTAAACACTCAGCATCTCAAACACTGGGTCCAGCTTTACATGGTGCATCCTCCTTTGCAGCATGCAGATGATAGGCAGTGGAATCTGCATTTGCTGGAGGGTTTTATAACCAGTGGTCCATTCCTCTGTTGTTAACACTTATATATACAATATTCATCCCTGTTCCTTCACTGTGTTCTTGTTTTTCAAGTTGGATACACACACACACACATTCATGTCTCACCCATTGTTTAATAAAAAAAATACTATTTCATTCGTCCAAGCGTGATGATTTGTTATTCTTTAATATATGTGATACTTTGTGTATAGTTTTGTCTTAAAAGTATCATGGTTGTGTGGTCAGCTCCTGCCTCATCAGAAGAAGTTGCCTGGAAACTAAATGCTAAATGGACTGTTGCTACTTTGCTTTCTCAATCGCTCTCTGACCATGGGTAAGTGAATCTGAATTACAAGCAAAATCAAGGAAATCCAATAGTCCAGTTGCGCAAAAATGAACATCCTGAATCGTCTTGATTTCAGAACAGATGTAGTAAGGTAAAAGTTAAGGTTAAGCCACTAAAGTCAGTAGCCAAGTGCTACCCATGCTAACACGAACGTGAAGCTTTCCCTCAAACTTAAAAACGAATCTAAGTAGCTTACAGTTGTCACCCTACCACTCCAAATGTAAAACTGACATTTACAAATATGCAACAATAGTCAGAAAAGGACTAGTGTTTTTTAATCTATATTTACCATTCAATATTGCAATTGCTGCTGTCAGTCCAATTGAAGAACACAGCAGCGCGGCGTGTTTTGGAACTATACAGGCTTACATGAACCACGTGACCACCCTGCTGGCGAGAGCAGAGAGTGTCGCAACTCTTCTCTCTATGGCTCTGGGTTGATACTATTGGATGGCTGCCACTATTGGCTCACAGTCAGACAGGCGTCGATTGAAATAACATTAATTATTATGAACGTAGAACACAATTCAAGTGTTTGCACAACCAGACAGGTGCTGCTGTGTGTTGGAAGGCCCTGTTTCTACAACGCTAATCCACTTTTGGTTGAATGCCAAAACACTTTCCTCGGTTTAAGAACTATGCTGTATGAGCTCTGTGACGTCCCAACAAATATGCCCAACATAAATGTATTTATTTAAGTCCTATGAGTAAACCATGATTCAGAGTTAGATACCAGGTAGAAGTCACTATCTCTCGCCGAAATAGGCTTTCGAGCCTCTCCAATATACTTTGATGATGGTTTGTCTTGATTATAGGATGGTAGGTAATGTGTTACTCTTTATGAACAGTATACATTGTCTAACATTGTAGCCTATTGTTATGTATGAATAAAGACGCGATGTCACAGAGCTCTAGTGTGAGCTTCCTACTCCATTTATTCAACCAACTAACTCACGCATGTGCGACTCACATCAAGCGTGCAAAACCAATTAGAACATGGCATGTCGTAAACATACGTAACATAACATGCATTGTTGCAGCAATGTCAAACATAACACTCCCCCCCCCTTCACAAGAATTCAAGTGTGATACTCAAAGTCCTGCAGACGCCCAGACCGGTTCTGTGCACGGACCGGGCGGGGCTCAGATGGGGCACTGGTCTCAGGGTTTGGCTCCGGGGCCCCTTGCTGGGCAGGAGGCAATGGCGCATCACTTTGCAGTGAATCCCAGGCCGCAGAAAGGTCTGACTGCCGGGCTGAAGAAGCTGTCACAGGAGCTGTGCTCAGGCCAGGTGCAGGAGGAGCTAAAACCATGCGCAGACGGCTGCCATGCCAGCGGGTACCATCTACGAGCCTGGGGGTCGCGTGGGGGGTAGCACGGTAGTGCAGTAGTGTCTGGAGAAGACTGGGGTTGAACGTGCACCCTTGAGCCAGGTGGCCCCTAATTCCATTCATTAGTAACTGATTTAGCTGTTCGACCCCCCCGTTGGCTGATGGGTTATAGAAAGCTGTACGATTATGGTGAATTCCTTTCTCTTTCAGGTAGGAACAAAGTTCGTGAGACACCATTTGGGGCCCGTTGTCAGTGGTGATTGTCTTCGGCAGACCCCAGCGAGCGAACAGGGAGTCTAAGATGTTAACCAGTACCCCAGCCGTTACTGTGCCAGCTGCTGCCACCTCTGCCCACTTGGAGTGGAGGCCGTACGTCAACACAAGAAATATCTGGTGGTGCGGCACTCCCTTCAGCTCACCACAGATGTCGAGTTGAAGATGCTCCCAGGGTTGGGACGGCCAGTCCAGGGGCTGCATGGGTGGGGGCGGGGCTGGGGCCCTGGTCTTGCCGCTGAGAAGGCAGGCAGTGCAGTCTCTGACCTGGGTCTCAATGTCTCTGTCAATCCCCGGCCACCATACCAGGTCCCGGCATCGTTGTTTGAGCCTGACTATGCCCAAGTGGCCCTCATGCGCCATAGCAAGGACACCCGCCTGAAGGACACTTGGGACCACAGTGCAGAGCCCTCTGGCAACACAGGAGTCATTCCAGCATGCAAGTCATTCCAGCATGCAGGGAAAGAGCAGGGTCGGCGGCTGAGGCGTCCTGCAGCGCACTCAGGGACACAGTTTCCTGCAGTGGCTTGTGGAGAAGCTGTATAATGTTATGCTCTGCCTCGTCATGCACGGGGGCTGTAGACTCTGGTGTGGGTGCGATGATGGAGCGAGATAGCAGGCCGGCCACTACGCTGTCCCTTCCTGGTGTGATCTGAAGACGTCACAAGTGTGGGGCTAGCCGAGTCGAAGTGTGCCAGGATTGGTGGTGAGGTGAGCTGCATTTTCAGGCGATGGACTGCCTCGGGAGCATGCTGGAGTCCAGATCGAGGGCTCATCGGTTTTCAGTAGTTTGCGCAGTGGAGCAGTTGTGTCGGAGTACTGAGGTAAGAAACTGAGATAATACACAGTCATGCCCAGGAAGGAGGCAACTTGCGCTGGTGACATTGGCTCAGGTACACGTTGGATGGCCTCCGTGTTCGACTGAAGTGGGCTCATACCCCCTGCTGAGAGGCGGAACCCCACGTAGTCGATCACAGAGGCCGCAAAGTCAGTGTTCAGCATAAGGTGGTGCTCAGCCAAGGCGGTGAACACTTTCTGGAGATGCTCATCATGGGTAGTGGCATTGGTTCCATGGACAAGGATGTCGTCAAGGTAAATGGCCATGCCAGGGATCCTAGCCAGGATGGGGGCCATGATTTTTTGAAAGCAACTTGGGGCTGAACTTAACCCAAAAGCCATGCGTTTGTAGCGGAACACCCCGTCTTGGGTAATGTAGGCTAATAAGTTGTGGCTATCAGGATACAATAGCACTTGAAGGTATCCTTGGGAAGATCCAATTTAGAAAAAAACAAGGTATTATGGCCTTGTTCACTGCTCTAAGGTCCACGCAGATGCGTAGGCCACCAGTCTTTTCTTGATGTCATCATCAAGCATACGCTTTAGCTCCCCGTGATGTCATCTTGCAATGCCAGCGGGGAACGGCGGAGTGGTTGGACCACTGGCGTGACGTTTGGGGCCAAGGGGCTGGTGAGAAAAGGGGCTGGTGAGAAAAGGCTGTGGCACAGCCCAGCCCGTCAAACAATGCAGGCCACTGTTGTTACCACGGGGTGGCAACAATGTGGATCTCTGAGCCTGTGGTGTGCAGCAGTGTAAATCCTAGGTTGTGAAAGAGGTCGAGACCAAGTAGATTGGCCCCATGGCGTGACACATGGAATGTGAAGGCTGGCAGAGCCCTTTCACCGTAGCACATGGACAGCTGGAGTGAACCTACAATGTCAATTTCGGCATTTCCGTAGCCACGTAATGTCGTGGAAGGTCGTCCCAGTGGTTTATGTGAGAAGAAGCGTTTCCATATGGTTCAGCAATGACACAGTGGCACCCGTGTCAAGGAGTAGGGGTAGAGTGACGTTAGTGAACAGGTTTTAAATGAAACTCATCCTGAGCGGACATTGTGAATGACCGTTGGCTTGGTTACTGTGTATTGCCGGTGGCCTTTGGTTGGAGCGTACCTACAAACTTTATGAAAGTGATTTAGCTTCCCACAATTGGAGCAGGTTTTCCCCCACGCTGAGCAGACTTGTGCTCTAGAATTGTGAGTGGATGAGCCACAGTTTCCACATTACTGCTGTGAGCGATCTCGGGGCTGTGAGGCTACTTGGACACTGTCCGGGAAGCTAACTGAAAGACTTGGCATGTTTCTGGTTGGGTGGAATCAGCTGGAGTGTCCTTTTGGGCTGAAGAAAGGCTTGCCGCGCATTCCAATGCCGCCTCTACCTGTAGAGCTATTTTAATAGCATGAGCTAGTGTCAAGTCATCCTTTTCTAGCAACAATTTGCCCCTAATTTTCTCACAGTTTGTGTGTAAAAGGAGTTGATCCCGTATCATTTCGTTTTGTAATGCATTAAACTTCCATAGGCTAGCCAAGCCTTGCAGGTCAGCCACGTTTTGGGGACAGACTCACCGGCTCGTTGGTGTCGGCGCCAGAACGTAACGCGATGTAGGAGAGAGCTCTGAGGGGCTGCAAAATTTCCTCAAGGTGTTCCACAGCGTCCTTGTAAAGGGTGGATTCAGCAAAAGTTCTGAACACTCGCTGTCCCTCTGCCCCAAGGCAGTGCAGTAGTGGTGCACGTTTCCTCACGTCGGATACATTGTCCTAGCCGGCAGCTAAAAGATTGGTTTAGAATTAAACAATCCAACGTATCCATGGCACAGCTGGTTCTCCAGGAAAAGCCAGGAAAGGAGAGGGTGGAGGTAGGGAACAGTCAGCCATTCTCGTCGCCAATGTTATGTATGAATAAAGACGCAATGTCACAGAGCTCTAGTCGGAGCTTCGTACTCCATTTATTCAACCAACTAACTCACGCATGCGCGACTCACATCAAGAGTGCAAAACCAATTAGAACATGGCATGTCGTAAACGTACGTAACATAACATGCATTGTTGCAGCAATGTCAAACATAACACCTATCGTGTGCATTATACAGTTCCCGGCATGTCTTAAATACATATGACCATTTACTTTGATACATTCTGTTCCCCAATTTACTTCATCGTTTTTTTTCATTCAGGCCTTTGCGGTACAGATTTCTTTGTGCCTTTCTTCTCTCCCCGGCCAGAAATTCTAGTTATGAAAATAATAATCATGAAAACCTGATTCTGGGAGCATTCCAAGGTGAATGAAGTCTTTAATTTAGGAGAAGACTAGGGATGGGCCGTCTCCATTAGCCCCTTAGCCTTCTCGTTCTCTAATTTGTAGCCTACAAGCCTATACCTTTGTTACTAGTAGGGCTTATATTAAAGAAACGTTTAATAGTGTGGCTATTTATAGTGTTGGTCCATATTATGTCCATAGAAACTCGATATGAAACGAATATATTCACTAGACAATTTTCAAATTAAACTTCCAAAGTTACATTTCTACCCTCATTGGATGAATCCCAGTGTGGAGAAGGAGGATGTCTACAGCTGGTGAGGTGACAGAGAACACACAGCACTAGTGGGCAGACCCAGCGGCTGCGCTGCTCAAAGCAACCTCTGTTTGTGTCCGTGGCTTCGAGACTCTTCCGACAGATGTTTTGCCGGCCGTGAGACGCTTTTAGACACCTCCAAACGCGGGGATGTTTTGAAGAGGGCTTGGGATGGAGCGTTCCATGCATATTCATCAGCTTCCAACCGAAAATACTCCCTGGGCCCGGTCCAGCACGGAGGGCTCAGCTTCATTCAGCTGGAAGAGGGAAGGGAAAAGAAAACTGCATGTCCAATTAATTTTATTTCAATAATTAGTTTGAAATTACATATTTCCTGGCTATTGAATTAATGGCTGATGGCATTTGTTTCATTTACTCATTTATATAGAGCTTAGTTTAATACTATTTTAATTAATCATGATCTCGCAAGTTCCCATTTTATTTAGAAACTAATTGAAAACTGTATTATCTATTGTGCATTTGCTGTTCACCCTCACCTCCCTGTATTATATGTTTGTTATGAGGCCCCATAGTTACATTCTTCACATGCTTTAAATCTAGGATGCGGGTTGGCTAGAACCAGTTAAATCCCCCTTAATCCTCCTTACTAGCTGGTCTTCAACCATACAGTGAATATATTTCACGGTTGATCGATTTTAGATATGAATAGTATAATAACGCTTTGAATAGGACTAAGGCAATGTATGTAGATTGCGGCTCATGTCAGATTGATGATCATGCAATCTCTCCGACGCGGCCGCGCTCTTTGTTCTCTCTCTCTCTCTCTCTCTCTCTCTCTCTCTCTCTCTCTCTCTCTCTCTCTCTCTCTCTCTCTCTCTCTCTCTCTCTCTCTCTCTCTCTCTCTCACACACACACACACACACAGGTGTAACTAGATATCTGATTAACTTTGGGTGATTAACTTGCACCTTGCTTCTTAAAGCACACCAACAGGTATGCTGAACAAACACAGAAGATCCTTTTTCATTGAATGTCATTCTGTGGTGCAGAAACAAGACGTGGTGAAGAGCAACTTGCTGGACTTTGCTATTGCTAATGAGTATTCTTTCCCACCAAAGTTAACTGGCTGCTGGATGGTGTTCGGACGAAAGCTTGGTCAAATCTATTATTTATGAAATAAATCTCTTTGATCTTATCTCAGCAAGTTTTCTGGTTACTCAGAAAAAACGGCTTCATTACGCCCTAAAGTAAGATGGGGTTTTCGTTAACAGAGACGTTTGGAAGATTTGTTTTTGACTATTTGCATAATTCTAATTACTGCATTGGCCCACCAAAATACCTGCTTAGTAAATATACAGAAAGGGGGTGGGGGGTTATCTAGCCAAGGTTATCCAGCCGAGGAGAATATATAAAATGAGTTCTAAAGAGGGCCCAAATGAGCCCAATTTAAAGAAGAACAAAGTAGCCAAGCAGTGGGTCATTACATCTAGCTTCAAAACAGCTTCTGGCAGAGACATAAACCGGTGGAAGATGGCTCGGTGGAGCGATGCCGTCGGTCGCAGCCATGGCAACCCCAAGGCCAATTCCCTGGCCAGTTGTATGGTTTGTGGCTGGTTTTTTGTCTGTTAACACAGGAAAAATCTTTCTCTAGGGATCTGAAAAACAAACAGAAATGTAATTGTCTCGTGTGTTAATCGACAAAATGGAACAACAGATGAATGGAATCGGGGTGAAAAAAGATTCTGTATCCTGTGGCAGAGGTTTTTAATTTTTAGATAAAAGTGGGCCGTGTTTTGCTTCTCAGACTGCCACCCAGTCTGAGAAGTCTGATCCTGTGGTGATACTTCCTGAAGGAGACAGTTGGCACCCAGTTGTCCATCACATTCGCTCCATCGTAACCGTCTCCGGTTAATTTATTTGCTCAAGCATGTTTTCACAGTGGGAGACCAACACTTTTTAAAGTGATGATATACAGAAATCCGTAATTTGCTTCAAAATGAAGGTAGCTCAGTTGTACCCAATCGCTAACAAGGTGCACCTGGGCAGGGTAGCTCAGGTGTACCCGATCCCTAACGAGGTGCACTTTGGCAGGGTAACTCAGCTGTACCTGATCCTTAATGAGGTGCATCTGGGCAGGGTAGCTCAGGTGTACCTGATCCTTAACGAGGTGCATCTGGGCTCTGCTGTACCCGATCCCTAACAAGGTCCCAACACATATTTATCACACACTTTAACTAAAATATCCACCTGACTCAACCTTGATTTAAGGTTAAAGTACAGAAAGACGCAAATCATTCTTAGAGCATTTAATAATAATAAAAGCATTTTTTTACATAGAGTAAAAAAGCATAAAATAGCAACAACAACGTGGGGCACCCATGGTAATAAGGCGTGGTTTGGGGATAGTGTGTAGTACAGCGGAGATTGAGCGGAGGGTGCAGGAGGGGCTGTATTCTTGGAGGAGGTCGCAGATGTATAAAGGGGCTAGATGATGGGGAGCTTTGCATGTGAGGAAGAGGTTTTTGTACTGGATGCGTTTATGCACCGGGAGCCAGTGAAGTTGAATGAGAATAGGGGTGATATGTTGAGATGATTTGGTGTGGGTGATGATCCGGGCGGCCGAGTTCTGAATAATTTGCTTTTGGCTTTGGACTAGTTTGGCGGCAAGTCCGGTGAGGAGGGCATTGCAGTAGTCGATGCGGAAAGTGACAAATGAGTTCGGTGCTGGAATGGGACAGTGATGGGTGGAGTCTGGAGATGTTTCGGAGGTGGAAGAAAGCAATCTGGATGGTATTTTGAATGTGAGGTGCAAATGAGAGGGTGCTGTCTAGGATGATGCCGAGGCTCTTGACTTGGGGGACGAAGGGTACAGGGAATCCGTCGAAGATGATGGGCGGTACTGGGGTATGTTGTGGTTTGGTGAGGCTGGATTTGGAGCCGATGAGCAGGGCCTCGTTTTTTTTTTTTTTTTACAGCTCCGAATGTCATCCAGGCAGGTGATGAGGGAGGTGGGTGGGTGGGTTTGGAGGAGATGTAGACCTGTGTGTCGTTGGCCTAGCAATGAAAGTGGATCCCATGATGATGGAGAATTGTGCCCAGGGGGAGGAGGTAGATGATGAAGAGGAATAGACCCAAGACTGAAACCTGGGGGACATTGTTGGCGGTCAGTGAGGTATAATGTAAACCAGCATGGTGCAGCACCAGTGATCCCAATGCCAGTCAGGCAATCCAGGAGTAGTGTGTGGGAGATAGTGTTGAATGCTGCGCTAAGGTCGAAAAGGATTAGAATGTTCAGTCGTACGGAGTCAGCTGCACGGAGGAGGTCATTAGTGATTTTGACCATGGCAGTTCCAGTGCTGTGTTTTGGATGAAAACCGGATTGGAAAGGTTCATTGAGGTTGTTTGTGTCGAGGGGGGACTGTAGTTGTGCGGCAACCACCATTTCAGGTGTTTTTGAGATGAAAGGGAGGTTGGAGATGGGCCAGTAAAGGTTGAGGTCAGTTGGGTCAGCACCAGGTTTTTTTTGGATGGGTGTGGTAGCAGCCAGTTTTGAGGGAGGAGTTTATAATGTTGGTGATCATTGGAGAGATGGATGGTAGACAGGCTTTGACAAGGGAGGTGGGAAGGGGATCAAGCTGACAGATGGTGGCTTTGGCTTTGCGGATGAGTTCAGAGATGGTGTGTTCTGATACTGGGGTAAAGTCGGAGAGGGAGCTGATAAGAGGTTGGCCGGAGGTGCATCATCCAGGTTGGATTGTTTGAGGAGGTGCAGGATGAGGCCAGCTGTCGGTGAATGGTATGGATTTTAGAACTAAAGAAGTCAAGGAAAGCAGTGCACTGATCGGTGGAAATGTCTGGTGGGAGGGTTTTCTGAGTCTGAGTTAGGTGTCTGACGTTCATGGGAGGACTTTATTGTTACCTGTACCAATGTTGATGATGTCAGAATAGTATGCAGATTTAGCAGTATTAAGGGTGTTCTTGTAGTGGTGAAGGTTGTCCGAGTACATTTGAGTCCGTTTTTTTTGTACAGTCGCTCCAGTTGACGGCCTGTGGCTTTGAGCTTGCGTAGGTCAAGGGTAAACCAGGGAGCAGTGTGAGTGAATGGGACTGATCGGGTTTTAAGGGGAGCCTGGGTCTTGAGGGCAGAGGAGAGACAATTTATATAATGACTCATTGAGGAAAAAAGGGTTTTGGCCTGTAGATTATAGCAATGATGGTTGGTTTTGGGCCTGTGAGTTTTACAGCTAAACATTCAAAACAGGAGTGATGGGGGACAGTGACAGGAGTAACTTTGATGTTATCACGGTGAAGTAGAGCTAGTCCAGTCTCAGTGGAGCAGAAGAAGCGGAAGTTTGTGTTGCTGTTGTGTTGACTGTATTGAAAGTTCCGTCCAGAGCCTCTGTGGATGTATTTCGGTCGTTTGAGAATGTAGGGGTGGTGTGCAAGCTGTGGTGGGGGGGGTCCTGGAAAAGGTCCGGAGACGTAACATCTCCGTTACCGAGTTCCGGAGCGCCTGAGTCGCACCTGCGGTCATGTTGGAAGATGGTCATCGACGTAATCCAGCGGTAGATGTTTCAGGTGATGAAGCCACAGAACCAGCGTGGTGGAGGCAGAGGAATGAAGCGTGCAGATTGTAGCTTCACTGGAAATGGGGAAACATTTGAGCAACGCCGGGAATTAGCGGCAAACACCCTCGGGGCATACGGAACGTTGGTGTGTCGGGGATTCAGCGTCCTCCGCATTAAAAGCAATCCGTTGGTGCAGGTAAGCATCCAGGAGAGCTTGCAGGGTGGCGGCAGACCAGCCGGATCAGGCGTGCTTCATGGGGCACGCCAGAGCAGGTTATCCAGCCACAGAGTGCGGAGAGGAGTACCAGGAGTCCCGTGCAGGTGAGCCTTGTATCTACGGGGCTATTCCAGAGGGTAAACAGTGGCAGACAGATAGCAGCAGACAGGTAGAGACTGTTTTACTGGTGTTTCAGTGTAGTCACAGAGTGTTAGATTGAACAAGCCGAATCAAACAGATGGCTTTGGAGTCCAGAGGTCAAAGACGACAAAAGCAAAAAATAAATAGGAAAATGTCTAAAAAAACAGCGAAAACAACAGAGGAGGAGCGGCAGCAGCTTGACAGCGGTCCCTCTCTCCAATTTACTATAAGCTTTGGAGCGTAATAGGAATGCTGGGTCCAAGATTAAATTGTCATCCATTTATTTGATTCCCTGCAACCATTTTGTCACACGTGGTTCTGTGTTTCAAATTTAGTATACGTCCTGGTTGAACATTAACCTGTTAAATGTCAGCCTGACAACTGCTGCTACGGCTCTTGCAATTTTATATTATTGGTGCTGGAGGTTATAAAAGTGAAGAAGGTAGCAGAACATATTCCACATTTTAAAATACTATTTTTTATGTCTGATCCCTTTTTTTTTTTCTATTCCACTGTTGTCGTAACTAAGTCATTGTAAATATTGTTTTATAATGCAGGGCCCTGCTGTAAATCAAAAACTTCGTATCAGAACACAGACACACCAAGTGCCACGTCCCAGAAAGAAACAACATCCCTGTGTGACTATCAGACCCAGGGAGAAGGTGGGAGAATGTGGCTTCAATAGGCATGATTATTGCACAGCTGAGTAATAAACAACAGATGTTAAACAAAAGAAAACAAAAACACAAACAAAAATACCATCATGTAAGTGGGTGTATGAGTTCATCTTTGTATCTTCTTGGAGAAAGGACAAAGATCACTTTGAGACATAAACACAACAGCTGTTTTCCTCTGAATTGAAGGCCTGAGACCATTTCAGAGGCCCTTGGCAGCCATCCATCAAGAGATTAGAAGGGAACCCGAGGGCGGTTTGGTCGGTCAAGATATTCCGTAAAACAGCTCTGTATTTCTTAATGTGCATTTACAGCATCAATCAAAGTTTAAAATATAAAGTCGAGAATCACACGAATGACAAAGCCCAGCGCATATCCAAAAGAATCTGCAGCCCCCTTCATCATTATACTCAGCAACTGTTTATAAGCGGGAAATGCCCAAAAAAAGAACGAAAGCAGCCAAAACCAAAAGCAGTGGTTATACATGATCAACAATGGAAAAACAATTACAAGATTATTGATATATATAATATTGTCATTGCATACTGTAACCATTTCTCCTAACATGTTAAGTGCAGTTTCTTTAAAATTAAAATGATTTAAATAGATAAACTACAATTAATTTGCACCCCTGAATTGTAGAATAGAAACAGAATCTGTCCACTGGAATGCTAGCAGTAGATTCTTGCTTTATTAGTTGGTGCTATTCCCACCAACAATGTCTCTGTGGAATAAAAATAAGATGAAAAAAATAGAACGGAATAGAAGATAAAAAAAAGAGCAGAAGGGACAGATATGCAGGCTAGAAAAGGAGAAGATGTATTTGCCAGAGCAGAGTCAACTTCTCTGCTGCCAGCCAGTTTTATGAATATATTTATTACTTTTGGTATAGTGGAACGGGGCAAGGGAAACTTGAAAGCGGGCACCATGCAGTTGCCATGGCAACCAGATTCTTTGATGTTTTCCCCCTCCTCATTCTCAGCGGAGTATAACAACCACATCATTTCTACGTTTCCCTATTTTTCTTCTTTCTTCTTTATCCTTCTTTCCTTTAATTTTCCTTCCTTCTTAATTTCCTTCTTTCTTTCAAACTCTCTCTCTCTCCTTTTCCTCTTTATCCATCCCTCTCCCGTTCCAACATCAGTATTCCTCCCTTTGAAGTCTAAGCCGATTCCCAGTCAAAACCAAAGCTATACCAGGCTCTATTCAAGATGAGGCTTCTATGTTTGACATCTCTCTCTCTCTCTCTCTCTCTCTCTCTCTCTCTCTCTCTCTCTCTCTCTCTCTCTCTCTCTCTCTCTCTCTCTCTCTCTCTCTCTCTCTCTCTCTCTCTCTCTCTCTCTCCTCTCCCTCTCCCTCTCTCTATGCAATAACAACAACAGAAAGAAATGTGAAATAAGCATGCAAAAAGATGTGTGTGTACAAACTTGTACCACAACAAACATGAGCTAGAGGCTGTATAATGAGCAATGTTTAAAATGTCTACGGTTTCAAGTCTGGAGGGTTTTGTTCTATGTAGCCTCCTCTGCTATGATATTGCAAAGGATATCAGGATATCAGGAGTAGAAATAGTACCTTGAATAATGAGCTAAATCAAAACCAAGTTCTGGAGCCTATTCCAAATATCACTCTGGTACGTGATAAATATTCAAATTATTCAGAGTAAATGCTGTTAAATGCATCATCATGTTGCATCGCCAGAATACACACAGTGTATTGAATATGTTGCCTGCTTGCTCACACATGTGTGTGAACACGCACACACATCAACACACGTACACACATATCCCCACACCACACACACACACACACACACACACACACACACACACACACACACACACACACACACACACACACACACAAAAGCCACACAGCTGATCTCAACACAGGATTTTGAACAGAGTTGAAGGAGATGTGCGTGTGTGTGTGTTTGTTTGTATGTGTATGTGTGTGTGTGTGTGTGTGTGTGTGTGTGTGTGTGTGTGTGTGTGTGTGTACAGCATCACCCGCCGACTGTCTTTCCCACAAAGACTCTGTTTGTGTTGCAGTAACCCAAGAAGAAAAGTCAGAGATAAGGCAAAACAAAATAGTGGAAATAGTCTGCATTTTGTCTGCCACAGAGAAGGACACAAAGTTAAACCTGCTTGTAATTGTCTTTAAATTTTTTACTATGAGATAATTTTTCTCTATTACTATATTGGAACATTTTATTAAGCTTCTCAAACAGACTTCTAATATATTGAGGAAGCACATCTGGAAGACAAAACTGCTTTTTAATAAGATGTGTATCAGCTATGTTTCAATGTGTGAACCATGTCAAACACAAATGCACACGTCATACATCTCAATCTTAAATCATCACAAGTTAAATTCAACACACATTAGGATAAAGCATCTCTTCTTTGTGTTGTTTTTTTGCGTCTCTTTGTCAAGAAATTGGACTTCATTTTCTTAATGAGCTCCAAGGCTCAAACATCCATAGTTACACAACCATGGGGCCCCGGGTCAAGCCCTGCGGGGGGGGGGCTGAACCATACATTTAGAAGGCTGAGTGGAAGCAGACTTGGGGTTTTCTACGATGGAAGGGGAGGGGAGAGGAGGCGTGTGGGTGTGGCCCACTACAGCACACACATGGAACAGCTTAGAGCCTCCATTCCAGCACAGAGATTGATGGATTACAGGCAGAGAGACAGAGAGAGAGAGAGTGGATACTCAGATGGTGGAGAGCTAAATAAGGGAGGACAGAAAAGACAGAGCAGAGAAAGAAAGAGTGGTGTGTGTGTGTGTGTGTGTGTGTGTGTGTGTGTGTGTGTGTGTGTGTGTGTGTGTGTGTGTGTGTGTGTGTGTGTGTTTGTGTGTGTGTGTGTTTGGGGGTAGCTGCAGATTATAAGAGAGGGAACTCTGGAACAGAACAGATAATTTCACCCAAATCGTCGTTACGAAACGAGAGAGTGTACCCAAGCATTGAGTGACAAAGCTCGTCTTGCACTTAGAGTCACCAATTCCGATAGCCAGCTTTTATCATGTAAATTAGAGTAGTATTTTATAACACAAACCCTATGGCCTATAGCAGCATTATCATTAACTGTATAATTATCAGAAGCTATAGCCTACTCTACTATAATGCTTAAATTCCTAGTTTTGATAAATTCTCAAATTATTGTTTATTTAATTAAGACAGATTTTTACGTTCTTTATATTAGGATTTAAGGAATTACATGAAACAAATTTATAATGACTGGGAGCTTGTCTCTCATTCCCCCGGTCGTTTCCACAGAGATCCGTCCGGCCTGCAGCAATGCTTTCCCACACAGGCGGCCATGTTTCCAGGTCATGTGATCTGAAACAGGTGAGGCATGAGTGAAGAAGGGGAATGTGGCTTCGTCTTTCACTCCATTGTTCCCCTCTGTGTCTCAGACTCCCTGCTCTATGTGAGTATCACCGCGACAATGGGAAGGACTGTTCACGCTCAAACCGCTGAGTGCGCTCCGATCCAACAATGAGTTTCATCTGACACATCCGCCACAATCCCGCTGCACCACTTCAGTAGGTAGGGTTACGGATGGCAAACAGTTGATTCTATACTGCAATTAAAGGGTTAGAAATAAAATTGTATGGAAAACATATGTTTTTGGCATGTATGGAAAACATATGTTTTTGATTTGGAGAAATCTATTTTTATTTTATTTTTCAATTAGAAGAATGAAAATATTGGACGTTGTCCATTGAATGTCTCCAAAGGGTTGGTTGATTTAATTTCAATTCAATTAAATTCACCTCAATTGTATTTATATAGCCCTTAAGGACAGTTTAAGGGCTTAACAGGCCATATATGTATAACACCTCCCTTACCCTAGTCCCCCAAGAGATCAAAAAATGAGCATGGAAGAAATCTTGAGAAGTAACACAGAGTGGGGGATCCCTCTTTCCAGTTATGGAGTGCAATGGGTGCACTAATTGAAATATATCGTGATACAATTATGTTAGCAAACATTTTAAATCCAAAGATAAGAAAAATAAATATTTTCTATGGTGATAATAGAATTTTACCATCTGGAAAGCATATTCCTCGGAAACACGTAACAATGAAAGCTATTCTCCATTAACACCAAGGCAGCGTTTCAAAACAAATCAGGCAAATCGTCATGACAAAAAAATCCTAAAATATAATTTAGGAAAATAGTTTTCCCCGGAGATAAAGTCAAAACACACAATACACACAATGTGGATCAGCTTGAAAACAACTTACCCGAATCCCCCTTGGTCCAAATGTTTATCCTCCCGCTGAGGGGAGATGCGGCATGCAGGAAGTGACCTGTTCACCTGACACTGTGGACAAACTCGCTCTCTCCAAGGTCGTCTGGTTGCAGCGGAGACAGCAGAGGTCAAGTGCTTTTCAGCCTGTCCATCAACGAAAAAAACGGTCCTGTTCCTCCAACAAGGGTTCTTGTTGGAGGCTCCTGAGGGCCCTGCAAGCTAGGGGCCAGTCCTCTGTGTAGCAAGACAAGAGCAGATTGAAACCATATACATATTCTTCCTCTATTCATTCTTTCTGTCTGTCTGTTTTGTCATACCAGCTGGCTGTACACTGCCCAGTTCGGTTCTGCATGTATCTGCTTGCTGTTTATTTGACACAGACACTGTGTTTGGTAGTAGGAGGTAAATTCTTTCACTCAAATCCATTCTGTCACACCATAGCATTTCCTCTTATTAATAACCTAATTATGCATCCCCTCGGCTATGCTTTCTCTACCCACAACAGTCGCTCTGTAGCCTTCTGCTAATACCTATGCCATTTCATATATATGCAGCATGAGCATCAGTCTTCTAATTCTTCTGCAAGGTTTAAAAATAGTTATTACATTGTCCAGCAACTCTGCTGTTCTATTATTCTTGCTGATATCTTTTATATGACGCGACCAAAAACATTTGCTGCGGTGCATGATACCGTGAACTTGTTTCTTAGTTGCTTTGCATCTATTGAGCTCTTTAGCTCTTCAAACATTCAAACACGCCCGCGCACACGCGGCTGCACACACATGCTTTTGTCTCTCTCTTCCTCAAAGACCAAGTTACACCTGTAGTCCTTAAGTCAAGAGTCTTTAATGCGACGCTTCCTGTCATAAAAGCAAGGGGGTGGGGGCATGGATGTTATTGAAGGAGAGGGAGTAGTCGTTTCCTCAGTTACCTGCTCAAAGGAAAAAACTAAACCCACCAACAAGACAAAACCAACAAAGGGCCGGGCCTCCCAGGAAGCTTTGGAGCAGTAGGAGACGGGCCCTGGGACGACACACCCTGCCATCCCTGCAACCAGAACCACTGCTCCTGTACAGCCTGGTCGGGGAGGGGGAGAGGGGCAGAGGGGGAGAGAGGAAGGGAGAGAGCAAGAAGACAGGGAGCAAGTGCAAGAGGCCGTCACTATCTTCCAGGAGGTCTGACTCAGACAATTTGACAGCAGTCTGGTGTTTCAGATCTTCTCCACTCTACCGAGTCTGTCAACCCCACACACACACACTCGTGCACACACCCGCACGCACACACACACACACTTATTTTGGCTAACTACAACTTTGTACAGGGCTATACCATGTAACTGCTGCTCTTATAATTACTTTGAGTTATTACTGTATTTAGCAAGATGTCATTGAGCCGGTATGAGTTGTGTATATCATGCACAAGGAAGCCCACGTGTAGACTGCGAACATTGGGGTTGGAACACAGAACCTCAAACCCCTTAACAAATAGACAATGCTGTCCCATGTCTTAACACACACTCACACTCAAACACAACCACACACACACACACACACACACACACACACACACACACACACACACACACACACACACACACACACACACACACACACACACACACACACACACACACACACACACACACACACTACAGAGCATGTGTGGGTTAATACTGTCCTTGACACGGTGTCGTCCCATCAAATGTTGAAAAGCTCATTAATGATTCATGTATTATGTGCATATGGGAGACTGAGTATTGGAAATGTCTGCTGCTGCACTCAATTCGCAGCAGACAGCACTTTTAACACATCTGCGCCAGCGGCACACCACTCTTCTACATAGCGGGTTAACCAGGGTTGTGTCTGCACATGCAAATAAGCACAGATCTTACCATTATCGACCAGAATAATACTGTTTCCCAAGCTCTGGATCCAGCCTTGGTATTTTTTCTACAAAAAGGTACATTTGGCAATTTGGTAATCAAACAATTATTAATTATTAATTAATTAAAGTAATTCATTGTAATGATCGCATTTATGTTAATATATCCCTCGCCTCCCATTGTTGTGGTAAAGAGAAACCCACCCATTCAAATTGTTTAATGCTGCCCCCAAGTGGCTGAAGAACAGTGATGCACCATGGAGGTGAACCATGACAAAACAGTACGGATTTACTAGTACCTTGCGGCCGTAAAGTGACGTTACAATTGTTTTTAATTAGTAATTAGTAATGTTGAACATATAGTTCCATTTAATGACAGCAAAGGTATTCACAACAGCATTTAATAAAAACATTTTTTTGTTGCAATACAAAACATTTGTGCAAAAAATGTTCAGACATAATACAAACAAAAGGCCTCTCTCGGTAAAGGATATTCATGTAAACCATTTTTAATGGGTAATGGCATATGCTTTTCACAACAAAATTTATTTTTTTCTTACAAATCTGAAAGAGTCTCCAATGATATTGTTAAATGCCACAAAAAATTGTTTTTTCCTCTTTTTAAATACAAAATAGATTTGGCTTCGATTCACAGTCTTGTGTACAAGTGGTTTTTAAATGGGACGGTTGGGTGAAGGTGAATTCTCAACATTGCTCAATGGGAGGGCTGCACAGATCTTCAGCGGCTATGTTAGGTAGCTCAGTTTGCTTAATTTGAAAGATTAAAAAACAAACCAAAACAAAAGTGAAGTAAAGCTAATTAAAGGACCCTACATCTAAAGGCGAAAGCCAAGAAGACAGGTTAACTATGCGGTGAATACGGCGGGCTGATCTGTGTAAAAATCATTCAGATGTGACTATTTGACCAAAAGATGAAATGTATACACAGCCCACCTTAAGATGAAATGTACCTACATTTTCAAACATTTAGGTCATACGTTGTTAATGAGTAATTTTTCGAGGTATTTACCATCCATCACAAATGGACAAAAGTGGACTAAGGCTTAAGTAATATTAATTTGTTTTGTTATGTATTATGTTGGACAGATGTTAAATGACACATCAGGCTTGTTTGGACCATTTTGCCTCATTTGCGCAATAGCATTCCGGCACCTCCTTGAATGCTACACTGAATAAACACATAAATACATTCACTACTGGTCTCATACTAGTAAAACGAAATGGAGCATTGCCGTAGCACATTGGTCATCTAGATAAATAGGCTACAGACTGACACTTGACATGCACAGTGTAGACCATCGCTGTGTACAGGGAGGGGTGACCAAGCTATCCTTGAGCTTACGTGCCCTCACGTACTGTACCAAAACATCAGAGACAGCACCACCTATGGGGAAACAAAGGCCATTACATTTGCTCTTTCTGATTGGCTGATATTGTACCAGGTGGTGTCACTTGACATGCAAACTAATAGCAATATCAAGTGTGAGGTCATAGGGCAGGTATAGTGTATGGAGCCGCCTGTACATCTTTTCGTCCTTTCCTCTCCTCCTCAAATGCAGGCAGGGAGGATATATACATTTGGTTCTCGGGCCAAGGCAAAGATGACTTTGTTTAGTTGCAGAAGCATTTTCAGGGCTGAGAGTCCATAAGGCCCATGTGGACGACACACCACTTGACACACCGTTCCGGTTCAGTGTTTCACTTCCTGAACTTGGCACTTTGAAGTTGGGACTCAACTGATGGGACGGTATGATGCATCACTATAGAACCACCTCGGATTGTGTCCCATTATATTAGGCATCCAGTACTGAAAAAAAATCCATCAAAACTATAAATGTCCCCCCCCCCGGCCCCACCCCACCTATTAAGGAAAAAAATAAAAAAATAAAAAAATAAATGACAGATAAAAAGCAAAATGCAGCATCCAATCTAAAGTGAAACAGAACCGCGCTCATACTCTGATCAAACCCACCCAAGAGTGACCGCGACAACCCATAGCATGACAAATGAAAGAAAATTGCAGAGCATGGTCTCTGGGTGGTTGGGGCGGGGGGATGGTGCTCTGCCCCTGGTCCCCCCCATCCCTTTCCACTCAATACACTTGCCAGATAGAAGTAGTGTAAAGTGTGACTATAACAGACTTTTCTATCATCTCTGGGAATTGTTATGGCCAGACGCACTATTACCTGCATGAATTCAGACAAAACCTTGTGCAACTGTTGGTTGTTCTAAATTATGTGTTACCATTAGTTGTTCTAGACCAAAGCCTTGATCGCAGAGCTTCTGCCAGCTCCTCAGATTCAGAGGAACCAGGATCTTGACCCCCTTGTCTTCACGACATGTCTTGTCCAGTCTCAAAATGATGCAGTGTTGCTGAAAGGAAGCTGAAACCTCTGAATAAATGTCCTGTTCCCTTTAAATTCATAACCGCTTTGTGATCGATACAGTCTCTTGGCAGACCGCTTGGCAGACCTTCATTCGGGGGAGACGCTCCTGGGGGGGAAGTCAGTCAGTCTGTGAGACTCCCGGGTCTGCCTGCCTTACGCCTCGTGCCCACTGCCTCCGTCCGTTGACTGATCCCCATTGACTTTGAATGGGGACGGACGCGCAATGCATTGTGGATCCGTGCGCTGAAGGCTCCGTCAAAAAGTTGAAAAAGTTCAACTTTTTCGGCAGCGACGGATCGATCATCCAATCAGATCACGTTTGCAAATTTAAGCACAGTGACACTACTCGGGCTCTGACGACCCTGAAAAGCTCCCCCATCCGTCAGCCACACCTTCTGAGTCCTTTGACTGACGGTGCAGTGGGCACGAGGCGTTACACTCTGGGCCACGACTTCATCAGAAACAGCAGAGGTAAGGGGGACGGATGTACAGCCCCTTCCCCCACCCCGAAACGTAACGTCAAAAGTCTCTTGCTCAATAAAAAAATGTTCCTTTTGAATATATATATACATATATATATTTGCATTTGAGTCATTTTTGACTTTTTCTAATGTATTTACACAGAAGGTTAAAATAAATTGAATAAAAAAAAACAAGAGCACATTTACAAACCAAGGAAGTATGCTAACATAGATGGGGGCAAGAGTAAAAAAAGGTTCTGTCCAGACTGGGGCCTGGAGTCCTCCAAAGGGTGTCAACGCCATAGAAAGCAACGAGAAGAAGCTGAATCAAAGAGCCTACAGGTCCACGGTGATGACCGGGTCGCTGTATAGCAGTATGTTGCCATCCCCGCCAAGCAGCGCTGCCGTCTGGGAGCCGTGCTCCAACTGCCCCACAGACTTCTGAGTAATATGTCCGTACATCTGCCCGCCAGGGCCGCCCTGCACCATGCAGTGGGAGAGCAGGGGAGTGTTGGCGTCGTGGTTGGAGCCTGAGGTGGAGGGGACTCCGCTCACATGGCCCGTGCTGGTGGAGCCACTGGCGCTGCTGGGCGAGCGGCTCTTGGGCGGGGGCAGGTGGTGCTGCACCACCCGGGTGGGGGGCTGTTGTGGGCCGGCAAAGTGCGCCGGGAAGGCGGCGTAGCCGGGTGGGATGGGGTAGCCGCTGACCGGGATGAAGCGCTGGTGGGCCTGGGCGACGGCCACAGGCGTCCACCCAGTCGGGATCTGACCCATCTGGCCCATCTGCGTCATCTGGGCCATCTGGGCCTGCGGGGAGAGCGGCTGGCCTGGGTACATGTAGCCCGGGGCGGCAGCGTAGCGAGTTGGGTGGCTGAGGTTGCTGACGGGGCTGGCACTGAGCGAGGTGGTCTGGGTGGTTGCGTTGCCTCCCGATGGCGTGCTGGAGCTGCCGTGGGAGGACATGCCCTCCCAGGCACGCAGACGCCCGTGGATGTCCTTGAAGCGGGGCCGGCGGGCCGGGCCCTCCTGCCAGCACTCCGTCATGAGGCCGTAGAACCTGTGAGGGGTCCAGACACATCAGCGGCCAGTCTTCAACTACATATTACACCACTATGTACAGTATGATAAACTACTAGGTACACTTCAATGGAAACACATGCCATACCCCCCCCGGCTTATATTATTGGAGTAAATAACAAGTAACAAGAAGAGATCAGCGAGAAATGCACCATCTGATACTTTTCATTTTGACGGCTTGTAAACCTAGTTCACCCGGCATTGTTTTTATGAATTTATGAATTTCATTTTCTAAAACGACACAAATGTGGATAGTGTTTTTTTTCTCTACACTCTTTAACTGTGTGCATCATGCTGCTGTTTAAATCTAGATGCACCATATCCAACGCTACTTTTTTTCAGTGGATTTTAATTTGAAATTGAAATTGTGGAATCGTGGCCATTGTGGCCATTGTGGACATCACTTTCTATTGTATTCGGTTTTCAGTCTTCTTCTAGCCTCCAGGACTTAACACTGTAAATTATTGACTGCTTTGGCCGATTGGCATACCATTCAAGAGCACTTATATATGCTTTCTATATTATATATATACTGTTATTACATAGTGTTTCATAATATATTATAATATATATTATAATAATATATTACAGTAGTCCTACTAAGTTATAGCAGAACTTATGGGGGGAGACGGCCCAGGCTCTGTGCCTGGGCCGGAAATCCAAGCTGCAAGGGGCGGAGTTACTTGTTTTTGGTTATGTAATGGAGAAAGCCAGAAAACTAATTTGTGTGAATGAATGAAACTTTCAGGCAGGGATTTTAATAAGTGTCTTTACTTGATAAGTACATGCTGCCGAGTTTGTGTTTGCCGTCAGCCCGTTAACACCCTTACAGATCACCGCCACCAGCAACAATGAATTGTAGAAACAAACTTGAAGGGAAAGAAAGTCTAAATCAAACTGCTCCAACGTGTACCTTGGTGGGCAGTCCTCAGGGCAGGGCAGCAGCTGCCTCTTCCTCACCATCTCCATCACCTCCTGGTTGGAGAAGCCGTAGTAAGGCTGCAGGCCGTAGCTGAACACCTCCCACAGCACCACACCGAACGACCAGATGTCCGAGTCGGTGGTGAACTTGCCATAGGCGATGGCCTCGGGGGGCATCCAGCGGATGGGCAGCAGCGTTTTGGGCTGGATGCGGTAGTAGTCCGAGCAGTAGATCTCCCGGGACAAGCCCAGGTCCGAGATCTTCACGTGCAGCTGCTCCCCCACCAGGATGTTCCTCGCCGCCAGGTCCTTGTGGATATAGAAGTGGCTGGCAAGGTACTCCATGCCAGACGCCACCTGGTGGAGGGCAGGGGGAGGGACGTTTACACACTTCTACACTATCTCCTGTGTTGAATAAAACCCTTTACACATTTCTGCTCTATTTCCTGTGTTGGAGGCAGTGTTGCCACAGTTACCTTGAAAAAGTAATCCGATTACTGATTACTAGTTACTCCTTAAAATAGTAACTTTACTAGTAATCAGTTACTTTACTGATTACTTGATTAGATTACAAGTTACTTTATTAGCTAACTTTAGCTGCGACAACACCCCCTGCCGCAAAATAAAAAATTGCAACCGGTTTCGCCAATACTAACTGTCAACAATTGTACAGCCCTGGGTGCACACACTGACACACGGCTTTCAACCGCTTCCGCCAACTTTTAATGCGTAGACAAAATATCACGCGCTTTATAAGGTAATGCGTTACTAAGTAACGCGGTACTGGCATCACTGGTTGGAGTGCATTTCAAATCTGTTAAAACTCAAATTTGATAATAAACATACACTCAACAAAAACAACGATTGCCGAGTTTTATTGATAATGCATTTCCTCAAAGCGCTGCATCAGAGGAGAAGCACAAGAGACACAACCACAATTGTAAAGCAAAAAGCAGCGTGTTCCCTTGTCGAGAATTAACTGCCATAGTGGACGACAACCCTCCCACGAACCCCAAGGCACCAAGCACAGAAAGCCCGGACAGACCAGCCCTCCTACGCAGTGGGGTCGTGACCTGGTGGCGTGTGTACCTGCAGTGCCATGTGCAGGAAGTCCCCGTGGTCTAGGCTGGACTTGACAGTGCCGTCCTCGTCACTGCTGCAGCCCACGTCTGAGTGCGGCGAGCGCATAATGAGGAACTCGTGCAGGTCGCCCTGGGGTAGGAACTCAAACAGCAGGCAGACGGGCTGCTCCTGCGTGACCATGCCCAGAAGACAAACCACGTTGGGGTGGTGGAGCTCAGCCAATGTGGACGCCTCCTGGGTGGGGGAGAGAGGACAGGATGGGAAATCAGAAACACACTCGACACGAATGATAATTTGTTTTGAGTGGAATTAGGGTGGCACCACAGCAGGATGAATCAGCAGTCAAAAATAAATTTCACAAAAAGCGACCAAATATACATCCAATTTGTCCCTATCCAATTAGTAGAACCGTACTTTCAACATTACATGATGTAAAGCTGCATTATTTCACTGTAGCTATCATTTATGTTAACAATTAATTGAACTTAAAGGGGTAGTTCTGAATTTTGGACATAGGGCCTGATTCCCAAGTGAGCATTGGTATTCTATATCACTGGAGACAGTTTTCAACACATTTCATTCAGTCCTTCTAGTTGCAGAGTTCGCTCGTGCTAGGCTAGCGCACGGCAACGGGCAATGCTAGCCTGCTATTAAAAACAGTCTTACCCACTCCACAGTACACCCGAGGTAAATCAATTATAACGCCAGACTATAGATTTAAATGTCTGTGTTGATAGAATAATGTTAGAAATAAAACTAACCTTGCATCGCATGAATCATCGAGGGACTACTTTCTCAGCAGAAGCGGAATTTTACTATGCGCTGGTTAGGTTTGTAACCGAATCACGACAGAAGAACGTAAACAGAAGCGTGGGACAGAAGCGCAATTGAACGACTAGTAGGCAACATGATGGTTCAGTGTGCTTTTAGAAATTGTAGAAATAAACGGTACAGATGGGCACCACAAAGTTTCCACCAATTCCCAGTGCGAGATCCAGAAAGGACTCAACTGTGGCTTGTTGCTGCTGGCTTGGACATCAAAACACCGGCTCGTACATGTACGGTTCGTTGGATACAACAAATTCCTCATAATCGTCTTCAAAAGCAGATGCATCGCTAACTCCTCCAAACGTGGGCATATCTTGTTAATTGAATACGCTTATAGAATTCCTTCGTTCACTGTACTCTGCGTTTGTAGCAATGACAGCGGCAGGTAACCTAGGTATCAGTCCGCCGCTGCCGTAGGCTACGTACAGGAATATAAACACTGCTGCTGAGACCCCGCAATTCCCTCAAAATGCAATGCAATGCAAGGTTGGTTTTATTTCTAACATTATTCTATAAACAGACATTTAGTCTGTCGTTTTACCTCGGGTGTACTGTGGAGTGGGTAAGACTGTTTTTAATAGCAGGCTAGCATTGCCCGTTGACGTGCGCTAGCCTAGCACGAGCGAACTCTGTAACTAGAAGGACTGTATGAAATGTGTTGAAAACTGTCTCCAGTGATATAGAATACCAATGCTCACTTGGGAATCAGGCCCTATGTCCAAAATTCCGAACTACCCCTTTAATACCAGTTACTGCTGAAAAACAAAATATCAATTTAACAAAAATCCAAAGAATAAAACGATTCACCCATAGCTCGACCAACCAAGGGATTATCTTTTTTTGTAAACTGATTGGTTTGGTCTGTGCACCCTAGGGATGGGCAAAACGATTCTTTTCCGGGAATCAGTTCTTTCCGTTCTGTTCACTATCACGATTCGTTCGTTTGATTCATTCGTTCGATTCGTTCGTTAAGTCAGATGGTCTGTTACTTCTGTTACTACGTCATTTGCCAGGGAATCGGAAATTATGGAATAAATGTAAATCAACATGCATGTAGCCTACAACTTTTTAATGTTCTGGCGAAATTACCCAGGTGAAGTTTAAATATTAAGCATATATATAAAGCACATACGTGCCTTTTTTTTCTCAGAAATATCCTTAATACATAATAGGGTGCAGTAAGAATTAAAGGCATATTGTACGATTTTCAGTGATATGCACTTTTTAATATGTTGTTGAAATTGGTTTATACATCCAGACAGCAATAAATAACTTATGGGCAATGAAAAAGAAGCGGAAAAAAAACGAATTCTGTATCTGCTATAAACCTGTTAAAATGCTTACCAATCGGAGACATTGTACCCGAATCTAAAGAACCAATCACAAGCCTGCGCGTTCTCTCCCCTCTGTGTACGAGCCTGAGCCGGCCTGAGCGCGTTCACGGAGGGCAAAGAAAGCGTTGTTATCATAGTAGTTCATGACAGTGGACTAGACCTAGTGAGCCTACAACGTTAACACGATGGAAGAAAAAAAACAGAAGTTACCACTGCCACCGTTACTTGCCCCGGTTCATCCTTTTAAAAAGGCAAGAAAAGGAAAGACAGAAAATGAAAAGGCAGCAACAAAAAAAAAGTTGGAGAATGCTCGAGGAAAAACGAGAATAAATATTGGATTCGCTTTTCAGCGATGGCGACAGCTGAGGGAGTTGAATGGCCTGAAAAGTGACGCAATGGTTGCCGTTGAAGTAAGCCGTAAGCAGCATTAGCGCTCGTGCACGGCTCTGTGTCGAGGGGTTGGGGCAGGGAGTCCTGAAGGGTGGGGGAGGAGTTAAACGGAACTCCGAAGAGAAGCTAATTTCAAATCATGCTAGCTCTCTCACATCGTACAGTATAGCTTTAAGTGGCGTCTTCCAAGTAGTGCTAATAAGCAGGGAAGCATGTTAGCAACTAGACCAAACGTAATGGTAGGTAAAAACAATGCTTTATTAAAGCATGCAATTGTGATGTAGAACAAAATAAAAATAAAACATAAAGTGTTTGCATGATATTGAAGCCTACAGCGATCGTTAGTTAACTTGTGTGGTGGTGCCTTATCGTTCGTTTACCCATGGGCCATGGCAACGCGATTGCTGCCTGCTCTCATTGGCTGAATCAATGAGAAGGTTTTAGACTCAATCAATATAAGGTCGCGGGGAGGCAAAGCTCTGTTCGTTTGTATATTTTATTTACGTGAACGTATTTCTGTTACATGTTTAAAAAAAAGAAAAAAGAATCAGATCTCTTGTTTTTAGAATCGGTTCTCGTCGTTCACCTTCGGGATTTGTCGTTCTGACCGATTTGTTCGCGACGACCCAACACTAGTGCACACAGTGCAGGTTAAATTTATTGATGCTGATGGGTGTTGCAGAGATGTATACCTGCTGGAAGTCCCCCCACAGCTGCGTGTTGGAGAAGTCCTTGAGCGTCTTGATGGCCACCAGCTGGGCCTGCTCCATGCCCGGGAGGTACAAGTGACCCTTGTAGATCTTCCCCAGTGAGCACTCCCCCAGCTCCTCCATGAAGCGCACCGCAGATAGGGGCAGCTCCTTGGCCTTGCTCTGCAGAGGGTGTGAGGGAGAGGGGGAGAAAGAGATAGAGGGAGAGAGAGATGACGTGAGAGAGGGAGATAGGGAGGGAGGGAAAGGGAGAAGAGGGTGGCAGGAGAGAATGGAGGGAGGAAAAATGTAATTTGTAAATAAGTAAGTAAATAATAATGTGTGTGTGTGTGTGTGTGTGTGTGTGTGTGTGTGTGTGTGTGTGTGTGTGTGTGTGTGTGTGTGTGTGTGTGTGTGTGTGTGTGTGTGTGTGTGTGTGTGCGCACGCGCGCATGAGTGTTTGGGGGGTTGGCTGAAAAGGGAAAAGTAACAAAATAAGGCCAAGACATATATTTTTGTCAGGCCAAAACTCTGGTATTAATTGAGAAAGTAGTCAAACATTCATACATTAAAATCACAGGTGTCAAAGATGTCATGTCATTCATTGTCTGACTACAGTTTGCCATTTTGTAACCGGAGGGGAATACCAAAGAAAACCGACATGAAAACACATGGCTTTTGACGCAAGGGCGTACAAGCCATTAATTATGAGTTGTTTAACTGGGGATGGTACCATGGGAGCAATACAGGCAAGAAATATGGTCTCTGCTAATTCAGCAAGGCTTTTTAGAGAGATGTTCATGGTTCTATTACAAAAATTAGCCTATTGTTTTTGTGGAGTTATGGGAAGGCAATGCAATGCTGGGCTTGATCAAGATGAGGCAAGGCCCTACCTATGTTTAAAACACACTCTACACACAGTTGGAAAATATTTTGTTTTAAATTTTGCCCAAATATGATGAAACATGCAGAGAGGAAATCTACGACATATACTAGATCGAAAATACTTAAATGATAGTAAGATGTGGGGTCAGTTATCCGTTAACGCTATGCAATCAATGGGTTCGTTTTTTAGAACTGCTTTTCAAACAGCAAAGACAGATCTGTTTAATTATACAGCGATGATTAGTACATTCATGCTAGCAGTGGACTCAGCACATACAAGTTATCCAGGGGTCACCGCTGCACGACATTTTATACCGCCCCAAACAGGCTCTTTAGCGCCAGCGTGTGTGCTGATACGTGCCCGTCAACACACACACACACACACGCTTGCTGCGGTAGTGTGGAGTAAGATCTGAAGGGTGCAGAGGAGGGTGCAGAGCCACTTCATAACCAGAACCATCTGTCTAGGTCGCTCTGAACATCCCAGCAGCTCCCTTCCAAGCCGCACACGCACATACTCACTCACGGACGGACACAGACACACACACACAAGCACGCACGCACGCACACACGCACGCACACATACACAATCATTAACCGCTGCCTTCCTACTAAAACAACATACACATACACACACACATACAATATGTGTTGCATAAATAAATACAACACACACACACACACACACACACACACACACACACACACACACACACACACACACACACACACACACACACACACACACACACACACACACACACACACACACACACACTCACACACATACACGTACACAAACACAGAGCCAGTGAAAGTGGTGTGCTAGGCTTGGCGAGTGCTGACACACTGGGGGCTGCGATGGTGTTTGGACTGGGCTTCAGTGACTCAGAAAGACAAACACAGCAACACGGGCCAGCCCTTTGATTCACCACAGGAGAGGCTGCAGAGCGTGTATGTGTGTCTGTACATGCGTGTGAGTGTGTGCTGAGGCTATGCTGCTCAGCTCGCAATAGGTTCAAACAATAACAGTCACTCTGAAGAGGACGACTGGAGGACTTTAATGGCCCCACATGTTCTCACAGAGTCAGGCAAGGGTAGGAGACAGAGGGTAGGAGGCAAAAGGCAGATATTTCAGTATTTGTTCCACTGAGGCACCCAACCCTGCCCTTGATTCTGAATACATGTATACTCACCCTGTTACTAGGGTGAGTCAATGCCACCATGTTTGCAGCATCTTTACAGTTAGTGTATACAACACAACACACAAGCACGTGCTCGGTGAGGGTGGAGATTAGCATGTCCCTCTGTGTGGTTTACCTTTGTTTGTGTTGACAATGGTAGTGTGTGTGTGTGTGTGTGTGTGTGTGTGTGTGTGTGTGTGTGTGTGTGTGTGTGTGTGTGTTTGTGTGTGTGTGTGTGTGTGTGTGTGTGTGTGTGTGTGTGTGTGTGTGTGTGTGTGTGTGTGTGTGTGGCCGTGCTCACTTTGGGCTTGTAAACGGTGGTGAGCATGGACATCTCCACGTTCTGCCCCCGGACAGGCTTGGGCTGTCTGGGCACGGGGGTCTGAGGGGTCTTGGTGTTGTTGCGGCAGACGCAGATGAAGAAGAAGAGCAGGGCGATGGCCAAGGGGATGGCCACGCTGGGGATCAGGATGTACAGGATCTCCATGTTACTACTGCTGCTCTTGTCCTTGTTGTGGTCTGAGGGGGAGGGAGAGAGAGCGAGAGGGCGAGAGAGTGCGCGAGAGAGAGAGCGCGCGAGAGACAGAGAGATAAGAGGGAGAAAGCAAAAGAGGGAGAAAGAGAGACAGAGAGAGACAGAGACAGACAGACACACAGCCAGACAAAGACAGATACAGAGAGAGAGAGAAGTGAGTGAGAAAGGGGAGAGGGAGAGGAAGAGATTTTTAACAAACAGTTATTGACAACATAAATATGTGTTAAGTGTAACAACCAAGAAACAACACAGGCAAAATATCGCCATGCACATACAGAAAGGTAAAAGTAAAACAGTTTGGTAAATAAATAAATAAATAACGCACAGCCATTATAGTTGCCGTTTGGCCCTGACATTGTTTTTTATGTGCAGTTCAATCACCCTGTGTACAGTTGAAAACAGCAACGCATACAGCAAAGTAGAGTTAGGAAGAGTACAGCAGTAAAGAGCAGTAGAGTACAGTAGTAAGGTAGAGTAAGGTAGAGTACAGTATAATAGAGTCAGGAAGAGTAGAGAAGTCGAGTACAGAACAGTGAGGAAGAGGACAGTTGTACAGTAGAGTACAGTACAGTGAGGAAGGGTACAGTTGTACAGTACAGTATAGTGAGGAAGAGTACAGTTTTATGGTAGCACAGTAGAGTAAGGAAGAGTACATTAGTATAGCACAGTCAAGTAAAATAGATGACAGCACAGTAGAGTAGAGTAAAATAAGGTTGAACAGCTCCTCACCACAGATGGCAATGTCGCAGAGCTCCATGCGGACGCTGTCGTCGAGTGTGAAGCACCAGGGGCCCTCATGCTTGTCGCCGGGATTACGGCAGTATGAGTGGCCCCCATTGAGCTCGGGGTAGCGGACGGCCAGGTAGCTGTGGCTGTGGGGGTGCTGGGAGTTCCAGGGTTGACACTGGCGCCCCGACCTGGTCATGCTCACTGTGCCGCGGTAGTCCGAGCCGGAGCCGTTGAAACACTTGTGGTCTGGAAGAAACAAAGTATGGCCGTCAGGGGGGCTCGGCAGTGGAGCCACAGAGAGTACTTTCTGTGATCAGGAATTATCTGGGGAAATGCAATCTCACTTTTTAAATAGAAGCCAGAGCCTACTGCAGTATTTCCGTAATTGTTTTCCGTCATGGGAGAAGACATCTCTCCCGATGTACAGAGGTTCTCTATTAACTATTTTTGACGGCCAAGTACCCCTTTCACCGGCACAAAAAACTTTGGGGAGAAAACTTGTTTTCATGTAAATGTTACACCCATAGCGTGCAAGCTGACTCAAGGGCTGAAATATTTTACAAATGATCTATCCCTCCCGAAAGAACAAATGAAAAACACAAATGTGAGCCAGCTGATCCTCAGTGGCTTAACTGGTTCAGCCAACTGAAGAATACATCGCAAGCCCTCAGCTTACATATCCGTGGGGGATCTCATACCTTTTAGGCTCAGAATAGAACTGCTTGAAATTCAATGGGGAGTCTTGTAAACATGCACAATAAATTGCATACAAATAGTGGATCTGCGACATAGAAATCCACTACGGCCCGATAATGGGCGGTGTCCCGTAGCTGTCCCGTACGACGCTGGCATCTGTATCCCCCGGGACTTACTCTTGTTGATGGGCTCGGCCATGGGGATGCCGATGCGCAGGCAGTTGGCGGCGGCGGGGCTGTCGTACGCAGCCAGCTCGTCACAGTTGGGCAGCTTGAGGCGCTTCAGGATGAGGGGGTTGGAGCGGGCGATGATGTACTCCGTCTTGCAAAGGTCGTTCTCCAGGATCTCGCACTCGTCCTTGCACAGGTCGCGGGGCTTGTCCGCCCCCGAGCTGCGATCGCATGTGGGGAAGGCGAAGTGGCAGAGGGAGGGGATGGCGAACTGGGAGCAGCGGTCCGAAAGGTGGTTGGATGTCCCGATCATGGTGAAGGCCGCTGGGGACAGGGGTGCAGGGGGGAAAGGGTAAGCATTACAAAAGGAAATCTCTTCTTTGATATTTACAGAGGAAGACTGTTCAATACTTGATCCTGATTTGTCAGTAACGTTCTAAAGGTGTGTGTTCTTTTTAAAGCACGGGACACCGCGGCCATTGAACAGTACAGACTCTACCGATGTCCTGAAAATACAGAATTAAAAAACGATGGTCGATTACGACTATCGACAAGAAGGTTCTTTGACAATGCAAAAACAAGACATGCTAAGTGCCACGGAAAAATATGTAAATTTACACTGAACAGGCTTACAAGAAAAACATCCATGTTATACATGAAAGTAACGATAATCTAATCATTGTTAGAAACTGTGGTAAAATTGGGGCAAAACATTGCAGGGTGGATTAATCCTTCCTGGTCGTGGTTTATTCCACACAACAAGTTAATAAAAAATTTTGGTAAGGTGGCCCCAACAGAAACCGTCTTCATTTAAAAGCTTTTTGATATATCTTTTAGAAAACAGCACACTCACAGTGTGCGTTCAGAGTGCAACCAAGAGGCCTACACATGGCTGTGATGTACATAGCTCGGAAAGAGGAGGGGAGATATTAGCATGTGGAACAAACTTTCCAACTCATATAAGTAAACAAATGCACTTTCAATGAGCCCAACTTCAAAACGGGGAGGTCGAGCCCTTCAGTGTGCTACTTTATGACTGACGCTCTTGCTAGGAGCTCATAATGTCAGCAACCTTCCTGAAACATCTCTGCTAGAGCTGCTTCTTGATGTTGCAGATCAGAAGTTCATGGCCTGCTGTCCCTCCAGTGGCCAGAGTCCTAGTGGAGGTAGGAGCGAAGGCAACTGCAAAAATCGAATGAAAAGGTCTGACACAAAGACGGAATCACAGTGCTCTCTCTCTCTCACCTGTGATCTGGGTTTCGATCTCCCCCTGCATCTGCAGCGAGTCTACAAAGATGCTGCGGTTGCCGATGAAGCGGGCACAGGCGATGCCCCGGTAGGGCTGGCAGAAGCCCTCCTCGTCAAAATCATCCCTGGACAGAGTAAGGAGAGTTGTCTTCTTATTATTGTTTTGTATTGCAGTAATTTTATAGATTCCTTTTAATAATCAATAACCATCCAAAAAAAAATCTAAGTTGCTGAGTTTGTGGTTTCCTCCTGCACTGAAACATGTGAGAAACCGAAGCGCGCCAACCAAAACAGAGTGCTCGACGTAAATACTCAGCGCAATACACAAG